>NC_040241.1:6428972-7053972 GCF_001444195.1 Xiphophorus couchianus | reverse complement strand
GCATGTCTGGTTAACGACTGACTGAGAATGCTACAGAGCAGAAAGTCCTACTAGTTAACCTGCTCATATCGGATTATTACATTTGTATTAGTCTACACAGTGCAGATTAAAAATAATACAATTGTGCGCAATAAGCTTTTGAAAACGAGTGTTTAATTTAGTGGATGTTTTTCAATGTTTTCTAAAGTTAGAGTAGAAACACAAAGGTAAGTGTAGTTTTTGTGTTTTGAAGAAAAGCAGCGCAATGGCGTCAAACGAGACGACAGTTTTGATAGTCCTATCAAAACATAGAACTATGTGTGATTCTAGCTGAACCACACATAGACCTAACGCAATCAAATGGAATTGTCCTTTAAGCCCCATGTCCATCTCCCGATCCTTAGCAAGATGGTGTAAAGAACAGCATAGCCTACTTTTTCAGATCCCCCTCCCGCCACGCCCCCACCCAGCACCACCACCACCATCACAGCCGAGAGCATTTCCCAGGGTAGCGGCGCGCTGCAGTGAGCTGTCCTTGGTGCTGAATTCAGCTCTCCGCTTTGTAGTCACAGCCCAGCAGCAGCCTGAGAAACCCATTTTTCCTCAGATGCCGAACAGGTTTGATGTCATGACGCCAAGGACAACATATGCCAGGTCTAAATTTAGTAATCCCTCCCTAAAATTTCCCTGTTTATCAGTTCACTAAATGGTTAGATTTTTTTTTTCTGTTTTTCATTTGAACGTTTGAAGGCTGGGATGTTGGCATTGGGTAAATTTAAAATGGGCTTAGAAAGTAATGGGGAAATTACAGAGCTAATTTTTGCTGCACTCTTTTCAACTACCTAATCTGCTTCTAATAAAGGGAACATGGCTGACTTAGAGCAGTTTTTTTTAGTAATTTATCAAGAGACGACTACAAATATAGCTCATTGAGAATGTTGAAAGTCATTCATTTTTGTATATTTAGCTCATTGTATTTTTATCCACACAGCACTTGATTTCAAACACTTGAGTGAAGAGATGTACAGTATTTTAAGCATCCTTCCTGATTGCATAACCATCCAGAGCGTCCTCTGGAGATTTCGTACAATTTTTTTTCTCCTCAACTAAAATTTCACCTTCACACATATGCTACTCATGAGGGGCTTCACTTCTCTCATTCACCAAAGAAGGAGAGAGTTTTAAAAGATACCTTGAATCAGGATTTTGCAGTTGGTTTCCTGCTGCTTACTTCCTGCAGTTGGTTGTTCTCCAGGCTACAAACGTGGACTTTATTAGCTCCTTCTTTTTTTGACCATGCCTCCTCTCAGTCATCTGTTGGTGCCTCTTCGACTGCGGCCAGCTCAGCGTTTGTCATCAGCTTTCCAGCCCTGATGCGAGAAGGAGAGCAAAGCCTTCTTGCCTTTCTCACGCCAAACTCTCGATCCTTTTACCCCGACTCTTCGTCTTGCATCATCCTAGACCCCCTAGCCTTTTTTGCTACACGTCACTGGAAGTCCTGGGTCTTAAGGAGAGGTTGGATGGGACGCATCCACAGCAAGCCATCCACAGAGACTTCTGGATATCTGGGTTTCGGAAAGCATAGATGACGGGGTTGATCACGGAGCAGCAGGTGGCCGGGAGGACGGTGGCGTAGGTGTATATCATGGGGTAGCTGGAGTCGGCCACAATGGAGTACATGGCAAATGGCAGCCAGCACGCCCCGAAGGCACACAGGATGGCCGACAACGTGGAGACCCCTTTGGTGGTGGAGATGGCCATGAACTGGTGTTGTACCGCAATCTGCTGTGCGTGGCGGAATGCGATTTTGCAGATCTGAAGGTACAGCTGCATCATGAGGGCAAAGACGAGGAGGAAGGTGACGGCGAGCGCCACTGCATTGTTTTTGGTGACTGGGCGACAGATGCTGCACGTAGACTGGTCTTTGAAGCAGTTCCATCCGAGCGCCGGCAGCAGGCCCAGAGTGACACACGTCACCCAGATAAAAACCACCATCATGTAGGTGAAAGTGACTGTGCGCTCGGTGTGGTAGGTCAGGGCGTTATACAGCGACAGGTAGCGGTCAACCGTAATGGCGAGGATATTAAAGACGGACGCGGAGAAGGCCGAGATGAGAAATCCGACCGACAGCAACGTCACAAATTCCACCGAGTTGTCGATTAAATAGGTGAAGACGAAGTTTAAGATGAGGCCCAGACCAGCCAGAAGATCTGACACGGCTAGCGATCCGATCAGGATGAACATGGGCGCGCGAAGTGTCGGCGTGTAGAACAGCACAGCGATGACCAAGGCGTTCTCACAGGAGATGAGCGTCCCCGTTACGCACAACGCAATATCCCAAGGGCTGACTTCCTGCACGGTGCCAGCAGTGGTCGCCGGCTGGAGGTCTGGAGTCAGAGTTCTCAAGAAGGGCTCTGAAGAAGAGTTGGAGGGATCCTCGCTTACGCTCCAAGACGTTGAGGAGTCGAATGGGTCGAGGGGGGAGGAAGTGTTGAAGCCGTTGCCACCGCCGCTGCTCATGGCTGCTGCGGTGGCAGCCAGGATGAGAACCATAGCTGGAGAAAACAAGAGACAAATAGGAAGGAAGGAGGTAGACGTATGTAAGTTCAATGGCAAAAGAATGAAAAACGAATGCGCAAGGCATTACCAGAGACAGAAAAACAAGATTGAAAAACACAGTTCATTAAATCAGAAACCAAGAAACGAAGCACGTTTGTAAAGTGTGATGGTAATATGATGCTTTCAATTAGCATTTTGTGAGGAAGATGTGGAAAATATGTGGAAATGAAAAATAGGCAAAAAGGGAGAAAAGCAAGTAAATGCATTATTAACTATTTTTTATAAAGAGAAGGGATGTAACAAGAGCTTTTAACATGAGATCTTGTAATATTAGAACACCACTGTATTTCTTGTCAAGTAAGCTTTCCCTTGCAAAATATAGATGCCTTTTTGCTACTTGTGTGTATTCCAACAGGACAGATACTGCGAGGGGGGTTGAAGTCAACCTGCCCTGGTTCAAATTTACATTGTGAAGCAATGTAGCAGTAGCGCCAGGTTTCTGATCTACGAAACCTTCATTTAATTTTTAAAGACAAAAAAACATACTTATTTTTTAACACTTTCTTAGCATCACCTTTGAATTACACAAAATAGTCAAGCTTGTATAGACATTTTCCACACTACTTACGTTTTTGTGTGCGTGTGTGTGTGCGTGTGTGTGTTTGTGATACATTTACTCTATTTAGAAAAACCAAAAGGGAAAAAAATCCAGATTTCCCAAAGAGCTAAAATATCACAGAATATTAAGAACCGTCTCACCTAATGAGCAGGATGTATCATCACATCCCTAATAAACTGATAAACAAAACAGTCATTTCTACCCACCCAAATATTCATTCATGAAAACAAGCATCCACTTCACCATTAAGCACCCACGTTACAGTCCAGCTCCCACTCCCACTCCTGACAGTTTTTTTTTTTTTTTTTACAACACCAAAACAGCAGGTGTAGACACTCTCTCTCTCTCACACACACACACACAGATAGAGGTATTCCTTCCGTTTCGGCTTGAAGGGAACATGACACAGGCAACACAATTAAGCCCCCCACTTTGCGCCATTTAAAGCCTTAACGCATCGCCATCCCTACCTGTCAGATGCGGAACAGAGTCCAAGGTTCTAGTTTTTCTTACAGTCCGAACCGTCTTCACCTCATTCTATTTTTAGAGCATCTCCAAAAATGGTGCATGACGTCCCGGGGCACGGCGCAGCGCTGTAGCTGCTGTTCTATTCACCGGCGGCGTGGACGTGAGCGCGCAGAGAAGCGTGTGCGCGTTTGCCCCCCCACCTTCCCCACCAAAAAATAAATAAACATAAAAATAATGATTTCGGATTCTGATCCACATCACATGCTGCAACCGCGCTAATTTTAGAGCAGCGAGCGTGGATGTTGAGTTTCATTCATAAAAAAAAAAAAAAAAAAAAAAGGTTAAAAAAAAAATCAGCTCTCACACACTTCCCACCTCTGCCACTCCCGCCCCCGCCCCCCCCCCCCACTCTCCTCCCTCGCCAACTCAATTTCCTCCACACACCCCCTGCCCACTCCTCTTTCATGAGCCTGCACTCACGCGCGGAAGACGCGCACGCGCCGACAACATCAATGACTGCAAAGCGGCCAAGGGAAGGTCACCACCGCGGTGCGCCTCGCGTGCTCTCTGTGGCGGCGGGGTTCGTTCCCCCCGCGGTAACGGCCGGGGCTAATTAGCATGCACCGAAACAAAACGCCATTCTGCTCGTGTGTGTGTGTGTGTGTGTGTGTGTTTAGCGGGAGAAAGTGTGAAGAAAATGAAAAAAAGAAGAAAGAGTCTACCTTGAACCGTTTCACTCAGCTGCAGCAGTGCGGTCCCTGAGCCAGCGAGAGGGGGCATGCGGGGAAGGATGGAGAGGAGGAGGCGGGGAAGGATGGAGAGAAAGTGGGAATAAAGGGGGAAACCATGCCACAGAGATGGGAAAAGGAATAAAAAATGTACCAGCTCCTCGTCCTTTTCTTCCCCTGGAAGGAACCGGGATGCCTCTGTTGCTCCTTTCTCCTCCTCTGAGCGACTGTTGTGTCTTCTTTCAGGGTTTCCCCCTTGTCTTTCTCACCCCTTTTTTTCGTCCCTCTCTTCCCCCCTAGTCAGCGGCGCGCGCGCTATATTCTTCGGTTGGCATGGTTATTAGCCTTCTCTTCGGCAAGCTCCGTCCTCGCGCTGCTCATCCTCGGCCCCTTATTGGACGCGCGTGTCATTCTCCTGGTCTGACGTCAGAAGTCTCCGCTTGCTACAGTCACGGTCTGCATGGTCGGCGTGTGAATCACGGCGAGAAGGAGAGTGTACTCTCACTCACTCGCCTTAGCCAAACAACTTCATTCATCCTCTCAAACTGCGTGCTGATTTAACTTTGCGGTCGTTACGAACAAAGAGGGGAAAGTCGTGATTGACTAACAGGAAAGTGCGCGTGAACACATTACAGCTCCATAATTTTGGCCCTCAACACGTGTAAAAAACCAGGACATACAGGAGCAGCTAACAGTGCTTATAACCGCCACAGAGGAGGGATGATGCTTACATTACGCAACCTCGGAACTGCCTGGATATCCCACTGCATCAACTCATGGGGGCGCACGGATGCGCACGCACTCATTGGCTTTTCGCGGGCCGGTTCCATACGTGGTGTCACCATGCGTCTGAGCGGCCAGGGGCCAGAAACTCATCAGAAACACGCTTTGCTTCCTCTGTGGCCTTTATGTTCTGCTTTTAATGTTGCTTGCATCGGAGTTACGGGAGTGAATCATTGCTCTCTGTCTTTTATGTGTTTTTGTCCTGCTAAACCCCTTTCTGCCTAAATGTATTTGCAGTTATATAAAAATAAACCTTTTGTCTTTACTGTTGAAGAGATTCTAAATGAAGTAGACAGTTCATCTGAGCATGGCATATGATAGAAATAAAGGTTAGTGTTTATGCGGGGGAAAAAACCAAAATAAGGTGAATACCAGTCCCACTCGATTCTGATCTCACTTCACTGCTCTGTCGTAGCTTTCTCCCATTGACATCAATTCCTGAAGTAGGATTTACGGGCAAGTCAGAATAAGTTGTGAACGATTTCATTTGCTGTTTTACAATTGTAGTCTGCCTGTCATTTTAGCAGTGACAGCGGAGGAAATGAACAAAGTCCCCATCTCCAGGAAGAAATCGTTTCTCGACAGCCCAGACCGTCTGTACAAAGCGAAGCGTAGAATGAGGGGCTGGATTTACCAGGCTATACATTAGTTACAATTGGACAACTAAATGGCAGATGGTGCTTCTAATTTGATCCTTGGTATGTGCTGAATTTTCATCAACAGGGTCTACGCTGACTGCATGATGGTTTGAGGCAAATTTCAAACATTATGTAAGAGTTCATTTTTTAATGTACATTTTTTGTTGGGTGATGTGAAAGAGTGGTATACTCAGCCTGTGCTCTGGCATACGAGGTAGGACTGATGGGAAACATCTGAAGCAATGATGAAATGAAAAGATAAATGCTTTTCAGTTCTGCATCATTGAAACAACACAAGGTTGATACATTTGACAATAAACAGGAGCATTAGTGTACGGTGATGTTTTCATTCCAACAGGATCCATCCACCAAATTTTCAAATAGATGTATCTCATTGGCACTGTACCTTTTCAGCTAGTATTTCCAAACTGCCTGTTTGAAAGCCTCTGGAGAATTTTTTATTTTCAAGTTTTTACACTTTGATCTGTGTAAAAATTAACTCATTCAAATAGATAACACATAGAAAAAAAATTTGTTTCCTAGTTTTGTGGAAAAAAAATGAAGAATGGTGTATATACCTTATGAGCCAAACTTTTGCAAATAACACACAATGGAGGTCTGTCCTGCTCAGGAATTGGACTGACGTGGCTGCTAAACTTTTTTATCTGCCAAATGGGGTGTTACAAATGTTTTTTTAATCAAAATACATATTTTGTTAATATTAGTAAAACAAACTTAGATATCAGTGTTGTCAAGGGACACCAAACATTTGTTTTTGGACCCTGTTTTTATTCACTAAGTGAAAATAATTGGATGTAATTTTGGTGACATAGCGATTGAATTAGGGATATTTTACAGCTAATAAAATCAACTAAAACGACTGTTGCAAACTCAAAATTTCCATATGAAAGTAAATTTCATTCCAGATGTTTTGGCTGTAAACATAAACTCCCTATTCCTTCTCTCAACTTTTCTCCAATTTTTTCAACTCAAGTGCTGTCAGACACCCACATTTTCTGATGTCTTGGTCAGGCTCTGGCTGTGGCCCAAACACAATTAAACAGAAGATGTCTCTGGGGTGAGAAGCAGGTGTGTGCTTAACATCGTGATCTCTTGTTCGGTTAGTGTGGTACAATACCAGGACAATTACAACACACAGCAGACATGAAAAGATACAGAGTCTCTAGAGGATTGTCGTACTGAGCCTGTAGCCATTGTAATAATGACTACAATTTGTTCAGGGAAAGGACCATTCCCAGAAAGATGAATTGTGTTGCTTTGGAAAACCATCTTGTATTAGTCATGTGGCCATAATAAAATAAAAATTTAAAAATCTGAAAAACAAAAACATACAGTGTGCGCATCTGTAAATGTAATTATTATTATTTATGTATTTTTTACAATGTTTGGTGTTGGGCTGGAATACGTTTTTGAGTTTTAACTATTACTAGCTTACTACCCCTTTGCAGGGTTATGTTGGTCTGAGTTCAGTCATCTAGATGTATTTTCCTACCAACTCTGCAATGAGCAACACATTCTTCTTGCTATGGGCCCAAACTGACCTGAGTAATGGACGAGTAGTTCACCTCAAGACTCACTAGTTGTGTTTCCATGAGCTGTACAATTGTGCAAACTGAAATTAAAAAACAAATTTGTCTAAGGAAAACACGTCAGTTTTGGAAATATTTCACGTTTTTCGATTAAGACGTTTCTTTTGCTGGGATGAGGAATTTATTTATTTTTTTGGCTGCATCTGTTTTTTTCCACATCACACAGGTCACGTTTTCAACAGCCGGATGTTACTGCTGGTGAAATGCTGAGGAAGACGACACAAAGTAGTAGTAGTCCAATTTTCATTTTTCATTTTTCGGACGATGTGCAGCTGGCTTCCCCGGAGCTCTCACAGTTCACAAAACGTTTTGTCGTTTGAATGTGTTGAATACGTAGCTCTTCTGTAAAATCGGCGACTACATCCTCCCCAAAACGCCGCGTATGTAGCCGCTCCCAAGTATAAGAAATTTGTCGCTCCAACGCCTGAATAAGATGCCGATCACTGATGGCTGATGAGTGCTCATTTATGAATATACTGTATGTCAGGTAACTGTTTACAACCGTCGGCGCCATGATTTTGAAGGACTTATCACGTGAACAAGCTTATTCTTTGCTTGTTCGCATAAACAAGCGCTTGTTCGTATTTAATGGAAACGTTGCAATTGGAAAATTGTTTGTTTTTTTCGACATTAGCAGAACATAGACAAAGATTTGCCCACATTTGCAATGGAACCATGGTTACTAAAGCTTTATCTGCCAAATGGGGTGTAACAAATCTTTTTTAAAAATCAGAATACATATTTTAATATTAGTAAAGCGAACTTAGACGTCAGTGTTGACCGTCAAGAATATTACGTTCCTCTCAAGAAATAAAAAAAAATATGTATATATTTTTGCATGACTTTAAATGAATCTGGATTTTATCAATGAAAAACAGCAGCGTCTCGTCGCTTCAAAAGAAAGCCTGGTCAAAAAACAGAACCAGCTCTTTGAATGCATCACTTATGTTTTCTGGTACAGTGCATGAGGTTTATGGCTGCAGAAAGAAATGCCAGCGTTCAGGTGAAGAACAGGCAGGAAACCCCTGAGCTGCTCCAACACAAACATCAGTATTTATCCTCGTGTTTGTCTCATTTTTGTTTCTTTTTTACTTTCTAGTTCAGCTGTGTGAGTCATCCCATCTCCTTTGGTTTTCTTTTTTATTATTAAACCTACAATCCATAAGGATGAGGAAGGAGCCTTTGGTTTCTTTTAACACAAACCATTCATGCACACATTCTTGCCTTTTTTTTTTCTTTTTTGCTTTGTGCATGAATCACCCCACATGATTAGAATACAGATGAAATGGCTGTGTGTATTTTCATTGACTGCCTCTCTGAATCTGACTTCATTCATCTTTCCAGCAAAGCATCCTGGGTAACTGAGTGCCATTACATCACCTTGCTGTTTTGGCATGCTTTTTGCAGCAGATAGCTCGTCAGTCTTACTCTCCGCCTCATCTGTCTTCATCTGAGTCTACACACACACCCACCCACCCACGGACGCACGCCCACGCACACACACGCGCCTTTTTTTTTTTTTTTTTACAGCGATGACGGTGCAGACCGAAGTGGAGCCGCTTTACGCAGCGCTGGTGGTGCATTCCAGTGTGGGCTTCGGTTCTGTTCTTCCTCAGAGATGAAAGTCACCAGAGGGGCGGGCGCTTTACATTGAGGAATCTGAATTGCATAACTCCTTCACATTTAGGGCTGTGGCGCAAGGCTGTGCTCACGTCGCATTGAAAGAGTCGCGATGCATCTCAGGCTGATGTGGGAGAAAAAGAAAAAGATATGACAAGGATATCCACGTGTATTTGACTTGACTGTTCTTTAAAATCCCACAAAAATAAGAGGATTGGGCTGAATCCAAACGCACACACTCGGCTGGGAGAGTGTCAGCAGTGAAAGTGGATGACTAATACAACTCCGACCCTCACCTCTCCTCCCCCTCGTTTCAACACCAAGCCAACCTCCCGCACTTGCATCATGAAACAAGAGCTGGACTTCCCTCAAGTATCGGGTCAAAATAAAACCACCCTAAGAGCTGTTATTGTGGGGCATGACTTTTACTTCGAAAGTCAAGCGATTATGTAACTGGAACTTTATTCTCGTATTATTTGACACGACTTTATTTTAGTGCAATTTTATTCTCACAATGTTACGACTTTATTCTTTTAATTTTTCCATTTCCCCTTTTTTTTTTTATCGCTACGGCTGTAATACTCCGTTGTAAAAGTGGTGGTGTCATTTCAAGTAAAATCTTGCTTCTAACTTTTTTCTTTTCTTAAAGTATAATCCTGAAAACCTCTGAAGGAGCAGAAAGTTGCACCCTCACCTTCCATCTAAAAACATTTAGAGCAAACTCCAGGCCTCGAGGGCCGCAGTCCTGCAGTTTTTAGAAGTACCACATGTACAAAACACTGGAATGAAATGGCTTAACTACCTCCTCCTTGTGTAGATCAGTTCTCCAGAGCCTTAATGACCTAATTATTCTGTTCAGGTGTGGTGCAGCAGAGGGACATCTAAAAGTTGCAGGACTGCGGCCCTTGAGGACTGGAGTTTGAGACCCCTGATTTCGAGCGTCCTCTCCTTCCCCGCAGCACCAACATTTGAAACACTGCCACGTTAAAAGGGTTCCATTTGCACACATCCCTTTTTATTTGTCAGTTTCCTCCTGTTGCCCCGCTAAGCCACTAAAGCGCCGTGTTTCGGGGTGAATCATCGCCGCCATTGCAGTCGCTTTCCAACGTCAGGGAATGAGCATGCATTATTCAGCTCACTGCTGCAGGATTAAGAGGAGGACGCCGACTTCTCGGGCCCAACAAATCCCCGCAGCACTGTCGGGATGTGTGATCCGCTAGTTAGCGGCAGCTCCGGGGAGCCGCAGCTCCGCTTTGATTAAAGGTCTCCCCGAAAGGTCAAGAGGGAGAGGAGGCTGAGAGAGTGCAGGAGAGCAAATTGGTGGACCACAGAGAACCTTTGGTTGATGTAAATTCCCCTCTTTGCTGTCAAAGCGAAGCTTGAAATGAGTCGGCACACCGCTGTGATAATAATGGGTTAGCCTGCCAGTGCTATTTAAAACTTCTCTCTTTGAAAGTTTAGCATTTACTTAGATGTCTGACGGTTTTATTCAGCACAAGCAGCCGGAGTAAAGTGTTTGCTAAGTAGCTTTAAGCCAACAAGCTCTGTGTGCCACAGAGTTCGAGTTCAACCCACTGAACAAATCTAATTTTAACTTTCCGACTAAAGGTAGGCCTCATCTGGACACAAGTCAGTTTAATGGACATGTAAGCCTGATTTGAAGTTGTGAAAAGAATTGGGGACCTCATAAATTTTAACATTGTTAGGACACCCTTCTAGCCACCTTCACCTTCTGAAACGCATAAAGATAGTTACAAAGACAGCCTTCTATCACTTGAAGAACATTTCCAGGATTAAAGGACTAATGTCCCATTAAGATCTAGAGAGAGAAAGTCTTAAAGCTGATTCAGAACGCTGCTGCTTGTGTTCTCATTAAACCAGGAAGACAGAGCACAGCACTCCACTTCTAAAGCCCCATACACCAATATAACCCAGTGTGTTATAATGGTCTGATCAGCTAGTATATATGTTAGGAGTATATACTGTATATTAGGTCAGTTTGGTTTTGTTTGTGCAGCCAGTAAGGTTGTTCACATTTTTTGTGAGTTCATTCTTATTTCTCTGATCTCTTTTTTTTTTTTGCAAATATAGTTTTTGGATAAAATTTAAATCTGTCACTCCTCCTGTTTTAATCTTGGTCCATCTCACAGGGGCTCTTTGGATGAAGCCACCAGGTCCAGATGCTAGACAGCTGGATTGGATTTTGTCGCAGCTGCTCAGGCCTTTCAACTGTGGACAAACATTATCCTGAAACCGATGAATAAGTCCATCAGTCAGTGTATTTCAGTCTTTATGTCTTTCTCTTCCTCTGCCTGTCCCAAAATACTTTCAGCTCTTTGTCCCGAATCTTGACATTAGTCCAAACAAAAAGCAGGAGCGAACTAAGCCATGTCACACTCGATCCCTGTGATCCAGGAAATTTGAGTGAGCTCCTGGCAGCGTGACACGTGCAAAACAGCATTTGTTAAAGTGCACAGCTCTGTGTAAGTGTAGAACATGAAGGCAAAGCAATCCAAAGAGTAACTAAAAACGGTTAATCTAACAATTGATGTATTGATTTACACATGCACACAAGGCCGTGTCTGAACAGCACATTTCGATTGATATCTGATCTCATCTGGTCTGTTGATGAGAGCGCAAGGTTGCAATGTGGAAAGAAGCAGAAGTGGGTGATCATTGGTGAAGTAGTACAGACTATTTTGATGCTTTTATTAAGTTATGGGAAAGTAGACCTTGAGAGGAGCTCTGAGTACGTTTTTTGTGTTGAAGAAGATGACCTATAACAAATGCTTTGTTCTTTGCTTTCTATTTCCATTTTCTAGATCCTGGAACTTGGATCTAGAAGTGACGGCAACTTGACTTTGTCCTTTAGGGTTTTCTGCTACAGAACAGACCGCATGGTTCAGTCAATCAGAAGCCAGAGTTCATAAAGCTGATAGTCTGAGCAAGCCAGTCGAAAGAACCAGAGTCCAGAGTCCCACTTTGTCCCACAGAAACAGTTGCAGCATTCAGCTTCTCTGCATCACAAATCTGGAACAAACGTCCAATAACAGCTGAAACGCTGAGTTCCTATAAATCAAGGCTAAAGCCCCACCTGTTTAGAGTTGCCTTTGATTCCTAGTTGCTTAAACATTGATCAATATATTCAATGTGGATTTGCTTGATGACTTTAATTATGGCATTGGACAAAATGCAGTGTTTGTTTGGTTTATGTGGTGACTGTATGGTACTTTTATGGTGTGAAACTTGACTTGACTGGACCATCACCTCTAAGCCTATCTGACTCAAAGAAAATGTTTGCCTCTGTCCAGACACTTCCACACAGAAGTAAATTTGCTATTACCCATTCAAATTGTGGGATATAAAGGATTTTATCACAAGAAATGTAGGTAATCTGTACACTCAACAATGAAATCTCAACCGCGGACAGTGTGTCCAGCTCCCAGAATACGCATAGTACATCCAAGTATGTGGGAGCCTTAAATTATATTTGACACCTTGCCACAAAGAGTTAAGGCAGTTCTGTAGACAACCCAGATTAACTTTAAGAAATGAAAGAAGCTCTCTTGCCACTTGAATCTATCAAAAGCTCTGCAGTTGGTTTCATCAATCACATTTATTGACGACCCATCTTCAAAAAGAAGCCTTTATCCCAGAAGACCAATCAGCACCAGAAGAGTGTCTTCTGTCAATCCATATACCTTCAGGTAGTTATGAGAAAATGTAGAAAGAGTCTGGTAGGACTCTCCATGTGTTCATAGGCTACAAAGATACACACTGTTGTGTCCTTCTTATCTGTAAGTGCTACTGTTCCAATTGGTTCCTGTTGAGGCAAGAGGCTGATGTGAGTGTGTTTGTGGCCCTTGTAGTGATCGATGTGTCTGAAGGAGGTTTCCTGTGGAGCGCTGCGGCGCCGTTTTGTCACCAGCTGAGAAACCTTGCAGCATGTGAGAGGAAGAGAAAGCGCAAAACATTAATAAAGAGAAAGAAGGAAGACAATTGCAGGGGTTGTCGGAGTCGGCACAGCTGGACGTGGAGTGAAAACGAGGCAGAGGCATAGCAGAAAGAGAGACATAATTAGGTTAGAAGACCTGAACCAGGGACAGAGGATTATGAGAGCAGTCGAGACAATTTTATCATTTACAGAACGTAAGGTATTCCTCTCCCTTCTGTTTTCCAGAATTATAGTGCCTCGCAAACTTTATTTTGCCTTATAGACCAACATTAAATGTACATTTGTGAAGTTGGAGAAACATGGCACACGATTTTCTTTCATTGTTTCATTGTGATTTATCTATGATACCAGATAAATAAAATTGACTGCTAAATGTCTTTTTTATAGACAACTGGTAGGAAAAAGGCCATTTTGAAAGAAAGCCGTAAGAAGCCTATTTATAGTTTTTCACAAGACGTGTGAGGGAAATGGCAAACATGTGACAGAATAATCCAAAATGAACATTTTGGATGTTCACATCGAGACTGTGAAACATGATGGTCAAGACAATGAAGGTTCCTCAGAGTTGATGGGAAGATATGACGCTAAATACAGGGCAATCCTGGACAAAAACCTGATAGAGGCAGCAAATGTCTTGAGACTTGGGAGAAGTTTCACCTTCTAGCAGCACCACACGTAGACAAATATCAGGGGGAAAGCATTTTTATGTGTTTTGGCCCGTCTTTCACACAAAAACCCCGTGTAATCTCACTTAAGCTAGTTATTTAGCGGTGCACTCTACTGCCCCCTATCGGTTTGGCATGTTCAAGACGACACTCTGGCGAATTTGTGCAAGTTCATGTGGGTGAAAACGCATCTGAAACCGATCCCTTGTATATGATTTTTTTTTTTTTTAACGATGCGGCGGAGATATTCGTTTTTATAAAGATGGCTGAAATTGTACAAGGTCTAAATATAATTCTGTCTTCTGGAGATTGTTTAAGTTTTTTAAAAAAAGAGAGAAAAGAAACTAACTTCTGACGTAGTGAACAAACCAGTTGGATCCTGTTGGATCAACTGGAGTGAATCAAAGTGAAAAGACAGTAGAAGAATGCACACCTTGTACCAATTATACACAAAGTACCTGATGTGACACAATCCTACACTGGCTAAAGAAACATTAGACTTTATCTGGAGCCTTAAAACATAAAGATGTAGAGATGAGCTTGCAGGAGGCAGCATGTTTTCTGAAAACAGGCCACAACTCAGCAAAGCTCTTGAAGAGATAAAATTAGTATAATTAAATGAGCCAAGCTGCTGAATCAAACCTACGACTCTAGCAGGGAAAGACAACTCTATGATTGTCAGCATCTTAAAGCTGGACCTGAATCTAAAAGAACTAGAATTCGTTTATTTAAACACAGCGGAGGATAATTAATCACCTTAATAGGAGCTGTTCACTCTGACAGTCGTCTGGAATATGTAATTAGTCAAACGTATGACTTTTTCTTTTTTTAAAACCTTAGATAAAACAGACAATTCAGAAAATGCGTATTTGGGTTCAGACTGAGTCGCCATGTGACTGAGTACTGTCAGGTTTAATACAGCCTGGAAAAAAACCAGATGCTTTAAATCAGTTTTCAATATTAGGATTGGGGATTTAATGTAATTAAATGTTGGTTTAATGAAATTCAATGTCCATATTTATTTGAGCCTGAAGATACAGAGGAAAATTTCCTACACTGACTGTAAAGTCTTATGAGGGACAAAAAAGCTAAATTAAATTATATCCCTGCGAAGGAGGTGAATGTAAAGGTTAAGGAAAAACGCATTTTAGGAGAAAGTTGGTGAAAGCATTTCTTTTCTAATCTGATTGGATTTTTACAAAATATAAATTCTCTATCAATTTTGTTGATTTATTTTTCTTTCAATGCTGTCATGTCATAGGAATAAAACCCTAGATATCTGCATCAAGAATAAATAGTGTCCTTATATTGCAGACCTTCTCTACCACTATGCCACACTGCACTAGCTGTGTTTCCATTGACCATATTATTGCGCAATTTGACATTTCAAATATGCATTAGTTTAATGGAAATGCCAATTTAGAAAAAAAATATTGTTCTTCTATTATAAGTTTTGGCGCGAAGATAAGGTTGTTATTTTTTGGGGGTCATATAGAATTTGGGTTATTTTGCAAAACTGCAATGGAAACACTTTCTTTGCATCGTACAAGTCACATGATTAACAACTGGATGTTGCCGCCGACACAAACCACAAAGAAGATGACAACAGGAAATAATTTTAAAAAGCACGTTCTTTAATGACTTATCACATGAAAAAACGTATTCACGTGTGATTTTAAATGCGTTTTCTATTTAATGAAAACACCACAACTGCGGAATTGTTTTTTTTCGACATTATCAGGGTATCAACAAAGTTTTTGCACACATTTGTAATGGAAACGCAGCTACTGTCCCCTCCGGATGGCTCTCTGAGATGTAGAGACATTTTCTTGTGGCTTATAGTTAGAAAAAGTAATTTAAAACTTGTTCTTCAAGAGAAAAATGTATTTAAGGCCAGTTTGTTTTGCTCTCACTTGTCCAAGTCCTCTTCCACACTCATGCTACTGAACATTGTCCAACATTCCTTTTCATGCAAAATCTCATTTGAGGAAAATATCTTTCATTTTCACCAGCTCATCATTCATGTTTTGCTGGAATAGACAAAACTTTGCAAATGCTTGACAAAAAACAACAACAAATCTTTGTGTCCTTGCCAAATATATCTGCCGTATCCTCAATAGAACAGATTTTGTTCTACATTTGTACTTGACTCCTTTTCTTTAAAGAAGAATTTACCAAAAATACAAGGAGATTATTCTGTCTTGGTGTGGCAGAGATCGCACAACGCTCCAAAGTATTTAAAGCGGAAGAAATCGAGGGAAAATGGGTATTGGGGAAAGTTTACATTCATGTGAGGCAGTGATGAGAACAGACAGGGTGTTGTCACTGTGAGCAGCTGTAGGTTAGGACCCTACTGAGTCGCTCTGCCGCCGCTCTACGCACAGGCCCGCACACACCCACCCACACTTGTCAGCCCGGATCAATGTTAACATGGGCAATTTGGGAGCCACGCTGGGGTGTCAGATAAAAATAGCTCGTTCTTTTTATTCATACAGTGAACAGCTTTGATGCTGATGATAAAAGGCAGCACGCAAACTGTCACAAACTATTTTTTGCTCCTCAAACTCGTGAGCTGCACACATATCGGCTGACGTAGCTGTTGGCGTCACTTGGGGTCTGTAAGGTGACTCGGACAAGTCCTGCATGCCCCGACATGACAAAAAAAAAAAAAATGGCAGAAAAGCAAAAGTGATGTTGCGCTAACGAGCTTCAGAGTATCTACCGTGGAGAGGCCAGACACAGGAGGAGGACAGCTAGCTTCACTGCAATACTGAAACACAGTCCACATTCTTTACAGTTTGTCACATACAGTCTCAACAGGCTACATGCTAACTCAGCTTAGCTTCAACTGAAAAATAGTTGGAAGGCTAGCTAATTAACGTCAAACAACACCGTTACCGATGTAACCTTTGCTCATTTTCTAAGCCACGCATAAGTTAAAAACGTTAAACAAGTTACTATGTAACATTAGCTAAAATTAGCGCCAAAATACTTCGCTTCATTTGCATATCAAAGCAATAATTAGCGGTCGTAAACAGATCATTATAACCCACCTTTATACGGGTATCAATAATGTAACAGGAACTACCGCCCGCCAAGGGCTCTATAGTCCTAAAGACCCCCTTAGCTGCCCAACAAGGTGCCTGATGTAAAACAATAGGTTCAGTGTTGAACAAAGGCAAACAGTTATACTAGGGAATTTATAACGCCCTATAAACATCCTATGCCCAAAGCCGCACCTCAGTCTCTACAGACCTTGGTTGCTATCAGTTGCAAAACAGTTTTTTTGGCCAAATGTGATGCTGTGTAGTACCTCTACTTTGGTCTCATTGGTTTGTTTAATCGTTTTCTTTTTGTACTGTCAAGACTTTAACTTGCTATTTTAAGCATGGTGGAAGATGGATAATAATATGGGATTGTACTGCAGTTTAAAGACCCGGGCACTTTGAAGTCAGTTATGCATGTTTATATGTTGTTTGAAACCTTTCAGAGTCATTTATTTAGAAAAAGCTACATAAGTTTTTACATGTAGAAATTCATTGTAATTTTCATTAAATTAATCTGACTCAGTAGTAAGACTAGTTTTTCCTGTTTTGCTAGTAAATTTTGCTTAACCCTAATTTTTCGAATTCTAAAACTTTTGTATGAAGGAATGACTTTTCTGTGATTTGTTTCTAAGTGACATTCAGGTTATTTTACTCAGTAATCTAATGTCACAACTACTATTGTCATGTTTTTTTTGTTAGTTTATTGTCAATATTTTCACAAAGCCATGTCAAACACAGGGAAGAAAAGCTATTTCACACAATAGCTTCTTTCATTTTCTTTGTGAATTTAAAAAGCCAAAAGCATTTTTATACAATATTAACTGTATTATGACAACACCTAAAGTACTGAATCGCAGTTTTACTTTTATGCTTTTTGAAGCCCTTATTAGCTATTTGATCATTTAAATTGGAGGTGCAGATTATCTACTTAAACTAACTTAGTTTCTTTTGCTTTTAGAAAATGTTGTCAAGGTTCTCACTCGGTGAGGCACCCTGTGACCTTTCCCCTCATCTTTGCTTTTCAATTTCCCTTCCTGTGCAGCAGGTGCTAAAAGGTTAGCTGGCTGGAAGATTACAGGTGAGTCATACTAGCTGTGCTCTTAGAGCCACACACTGCTGGTTATATTAAAAGAGAAAATTTGAACCTGTGACCCCCACTGTGAATGGACTCAGTGACTCTTAAGTGTTGCTTGGGGTTATATTTGCTGGCACAATTTCAGTCCACATGGACAGAACAATAAAAATAAAAAAAAAGTTGTTCTAACTGATCAGCTTTAAAACGCGCTGACTGGTCTTCTGTTGAAGCTTAGACTCCGGCTGCATTTCCATTAATCGTAGAATTGCGAAAATTGTAATTACGAAAATAAATTTGCTTAATGGAAACATGCCATTTTCAATAAAAAATTCACGCTTTTTGATCAAACGTTTTTGCGCAGGGAGGAGGTGATTTTTTTTTAGTCGTATCGAACTAAATGTATTTTGCAGAACTACTAATGGAAACACATTTCTCACATCACACGAGACGTGATCAACAGCCGGATGTTACTACTGGTGAAACCACAAAGAAGATAACAGGAAGTGTTCTTCTTCATTGTTATTTAGTTAGTTGTTTTTTTTTCGGACATTATGCAGCTGGCTCCATCAGAACTCTCACAGCACCGCACATTTAATAAAAAGCTGGGTGTCATTGGAAGGTGTTGAATCCAAAGGTCTTCTGTAACATCACCCACTACAACTTCCCCAAAACGCCGCATTCGTAGCTGCTCCCAAGTATAAAGGGCTTGTTGCTCCGACGCCTGATGAGCGCTAGCACCATGGCTGACTATGAATGTGATCTGTAACTGTTTACGTCAGTCATTGCCATGATTTTTAATGACTTATCGAGTGATTTTAATTTAATTTCTTGTACAACGGATACACCGCAGTTATGAAATTGTGTTTTTTTTTTGACAGTAGCAGATTATAGACAAAGATTTTGCTCACATTTGTAATGGAATCGCAGCTAATGATGAAGGACGGTTTCAACAACAAATGCTGCGTTTGTGTAGGAAGGTGTGATGTGAAGCAGTTTGCTAGTTTCACTCATAAACACAGTTGCATATCTCACCAGATGTTCCTGCAGTGGTTGTTCTGCTGCAATTATCACTACTTGTAGCTGAGATGTGATGTCTCGCGTGCGACATTGACACGCACGCTCACCTACACGGCCACTCCACCGCCCATGCTTGCATAACAAAGATGCGCTGACCACACACAGCACACCTACAGCTGCTCACTTTAAGAGTTGTGTAACAGGATAGAGAGCTTTTGCTGCAATTTGAAGTTTTACATCGCGCTGAAATGAAAGCGCGGTGATAATTGCATTCCGCTCCGAGAAGTGTTTTGTTATTTAATTGATATGTGAGTGTAATTTAAAATGATACCTTTTTTTGTCTTTTTGGTTGTATTATAAGAAGCTAAACCGTTTTTTTACCCCAGAGTGATTCACACTGGGCCCATTAACGCTCCGACATGTGGCAGAGATGTCTGACATCTGTGAGAACAAAACACACCGAGAAGTAGTTAGGGTCAAAATGTTGGGTCACAAATGAGTCAGAATGCTTTATAAATCATGCAATATGTATATATATATATATATATATATATATATATATATATATATATATATATATATATATATATATATATATATATATATACAGGATATATTCTTCTTTTGTTGTTGCTGTTTTGTAACTTGACTGATGTTAGAAGGACTGGCGTTCTGCAGAGATTTCTGTTCCCCCGCAAGCTGTTCGAAGGAGACAAGGTGGCGGATCTTTGTGGGAGGACTTTTCAACACCAGTAGGAAAAATAACAATTTAATTCACACGCTTTAGAGTCGGAGGTTACTGACGGACCTCTGCCGAATTTTCTATATTTCATTCAAATCTCACAGGCCTCCAGTAGGTTTCATTTCTCCCTCATTTCTATTAAAGGTGTATTTCCACTTCAAGAACTTTTTCCAGGAACTGCAGTAGTTTTTTCTGGCGTTAACCCTGCCTCTTTCCAGAATAAAAAAAAACAGAAGTCATTTTTGATATATGTAGCATTTTTAGAACAACTGAAGGTAACATAGTTACTCGATTGTGCTATAAAATGACACTATGTGCCTGGAAAATACATGTTACTGTCTCTTCATATAAAAATGGAATCTCAGGATATTCAGAGGAAAAATCTTTGTCTTTACAGTAATAGGACATGTTTTATGAATCAATTTGCATTTTTCCAAAGGTATTCATCTTTTGCTACCAGGCTTTAAAGTTGGAAAACATCTTTGCCATCACCTTATTTCCCCCTCCAAATAGTCAATGCTGACTAGACCACCCTAGAGCGCTCATATTACCGTCAATGACATAAGAAGATTGCATTAAGCCTAAATCTTTCATGGGGTATGAAAGTAAATTACATGAAAGATACAAGAAAATGAACAAACAAGGATCTTTTCTGTGATTAATTACCCAAACTGAACATTTCAAAGGAACAGACTGATTTTTCTTGACCATCTTCCATGTGAACGACATCCAGCGATTGTTCGGCTTATTGTGTGAAACACAATCTGTCAGAGTCACCGTGCGTCGACCCAAAGCGGCTCAGTGATTAGCGATCCACTTCTTGGGTTAATTCTCTAAATCCTTTGAAGATTCACTCAAGTGTCAAACCAGATACTTGACAGTCTTGCCAGTTTCCCCTGGAGGGAGGTAAGAGAACTGAATTATGCTGTCTGAATAAAAATCATATTCACCTCTGTTGGTTTGTTCATGTACAGCCTCATTTACATCAGCAGAACATGACTGCTAACACCAGCGCTGCTATTGATTTTGCAATAAAACTGCTGACTTGTTTCTCTGCTGTTTGGGTCAGACAGAAAGGTAGCTGCCCACGATCAATCATTATGAAAAACCTTCTAAATATTCACAATCATTTGTGGCCCACGTAGAAGTAATTCGTGTTGTGAGTATAATGTTTAAAATCTGTTCTGGCCATTTACTTTATTGAGTTGAAAATTTGCAAGACGTAAAAATAAAACGTTAAATGTGAGCACACAGGAGTTGTAGTCAATCTGATGGAATAATATTGACGAAATTTATTGAGAAATTGGATTTTGATATTCTGAATACTTATGTTTGTTACCATGGTATCAGAAATCACATTTCATTTGTTTCTGCCAGCAGTTTTCCTACTGTTCACTTTCCACAAATGTATTCCACTAATTGAAAATTACATTTCAATTTGTTTTTTTGTTTTTTTTTCATGGGTTAGTAGGTTCAATCAAGCCACAAAAATAAGAAATATTACTCTGACCCTACCAAGGTTACCCTCTGGTGGTGAAGACGGCTGATGACTGGGGTTCCTCACCAAGTGTCCTTTAGTGGAGTAGTGGGCAGTAATAATTGGCTCAGTCGAAATCAGAAGTGTAAAAACCCTTGTTGTTGTGGTTATTAAATGATATTGCCTCACCAATCTCATTTGTTGAAACCTGTCTGATAAAAATACCTAAACTGTGGTCTAGCAATCACAATGTAGTCCAATGTGCTTAATGTGTGTTAAATGGACCAACTGAAGTAAGACCCCACAAAAAGAGACACCACTGCAACCTTTAGTTGTATTAAAGAGATTGGTGCATACAGAATAAGATGGCATTATTCAATAATGTTGCACTAAAAATGATTGCTTATTGGGATAAAATTAACGACTAACAGCAAATGGAATGATTAAGTATGGTTGACTGTTTGCACTGCCGCTCTGTCTTCTAGGTGCCAGTAGATTGAACATCCTGGACCCAGACTCCTTTCTCCAGTCATTGACCTATTTTATACAGCTTTTCTATCTTGTGGTACACTATATAGAGACACAAACACTAAATAGCTGAGAGGTATAAAGGTCAGCAGTGGTTTATCTGGAGCAGTCTCAAGAAATTGCTTTGCCGTTGTGACGTCAGCCGAGGTGCAGCTGCGCCAAAGTAGCAGCTGTTAATAAAGAGTGAGATAAGTTCTTGTCTGCGTCTCCTAAAGTCAATGAAGGAGCGAGGTTGTTCGGAGATTCAAGTACATTTCCCGTCTGTTCAATAAAATTAGGTTTGGAATTGCAAGAGTAAAGCGGCAGCACATTATTCTCACCATGATTTTTACTCTGTAGACATAAGGGCCCAAACCTCCATGACTCAGTCAGAGAGTAGGTTCCCATACAAAGCCCAGGAGGGAGGTGTGTGTGTGTGGGGGGGGGGAGGACCAGACTCAGAAAAGTACAACTCCAAAATTCAGAAAGTCCTAGGTAGATAGACTACAGTACCATCCCATCTGGTGAGATAGCCTCAGGCAGGCCAAGAGGAAGGTTGGAAAGTTATTACCACAGCGACAGATATAAAGGGCCAATGAGTAAGCTAAGGGTGATTCCAGTTAATAAAGTGAATCTTATCCAGTGGTTTCCATGGTGATTGATTTAGTAGTCCTCTTAGCAAACTGAAAAGACTAAAGATAAGGTAGATGGTACTAATATGAGTGTTTTATAACAACAAGTGAATGCTTAGTGTATCACTGAGATGTTGTGACATTGTGAGGAATTGGCAATTATTGGTTTATGGGAAAAATGAAAGGCACCCAGACAGCAGCTCAGGACACGCTTGTTGTACGAGTCAATGACATTTTTCTCTCTTTTTTTTTTATCAATTCCCACACACATGGAGTAGCTGTTTTAAAGATCCTCCTGTCTGTCTCCCAAGTCTCAGCAGCCACTCGATACCTTTTGACGGACAGGTTTCGACGTGCGTTTGTCAAATTCTCCACGCCGTGTCGCTTCATTAACAGCCCGGCGCGTACACGGCCCTGTCGCCGCGCTCTTTGAGGTTACCACCTGTTTGCTCACTCAGTCTCGGGTTCTCATGGAAACCAATATGGCGAAGAGCTAGCACACTCAAACACTCAATGGCCTCTTTGTTTCCTCTCCGATCTGTGATTGTCTGTAGATGGTTCATGTCCATCACTGCTCCACTGTTTTCGCCACCGCTTGCTTTATTGACTGCCAAATTGCCCTTGCGATGCTCTCACCAGCCGTTCCCTCACATGTTCCTGTCTAGGGAGGAAAAGTTCAAAGTGATCCTGAGCTTTTCAAAGCAACGATGTCACAGTTGAATAGACTTCTAATGGTACCAGACATGTTCTGGATCAACTATATCTCACAGTAGCTTCAATGGATAACACAAAAAGTATAAATGCTTTCTTTTTCTCTCTGTTTCCTTCTTTTTCTGTCCATTGAATGGCACACTCTGTTTCAATTCTGTTCTATTAGCTTATTCATACAGTCAATTAACAACAAATCTCATCTCAAGGTACTTTAAAAGACAAATAGGTTATTCACGTCTAGTTGCTTCAAATCTAATTTGCCTCGCTGTATTCCAGTTACATATAGTTCAATTCAGTCCAATTGTAGCGAAAATTCAGCTAATCATATAATGCCTGTTTGTGACAAGTTTTCAGTGGAAGCCCAGCCAATAACTGTGGAGCAATCCTTCATTTTGAGCAGGCCTGTGACAGTAATCGCCTCCGTGTAATTGAAGGAAACCTTCGGAAAAGACAGGGTTCAGTATGAACAGCCATGGGCAGCGACTGGCTTTGGATTGAGAGGACAAGAAGGAGTTACAAAAATACAGAATTAGGCAAAGAGCACTTGCTATTGTCCTTTGAAAGACAATAGCAGTCATGGCTCCATTTTGAAGAATTTGAATGAACGAGTTCAGCACAGTATACATGAACATTCGTGATCTGGATTCAGTTTATCCGAGGACTCTTGATTACTGTCATCTACTTCAGTCTTTAAGTCATAGACTCAAGAATCAATGGAAGCCCTCTTGAGGACTAGGAACCATAATATCAGGGTTTTGATGGAAGGAGAGCAGAAAACCAAGATGAAGGCTTTTATCCCAGTGTTTCCTGTCACAATAAATCAATTAATCACATAATAAATTAAAGCAATTTATCGTTTTTCTCTTTCTACCAAAAACTGGATGACAAAAATCTTCAGTCTGGTGTTTTGGTCCCAACTGGCTGCTTTTCGAAGGTCAACTTTGTTTACAGAGACTTCATAATTCATTTCATTTGTTTTTTTTCTCTGTTGTTTTGTTTGTTTATTTTGGATATTTAAAATGTCTTCCAGTTCCAGTGTTATATGTTTGTTAGAATTCAAAGTTTATTGATCTTTAAGAATGTGTGCATCATTATGCCATTACCATTATATTACAAAATGGTCTCAGAACACACAATATTATCGTTTATCACAATAATATCTGGGACAATTTATTGTCCAGAAAAATTAGTTATCCTGACAGGCTTTTATCCCAGTGGGATTTTACAGTAAACACGTCTCCAAAATAATATCATATGGATGGAAATGTAAACTAATCAGGAGAGCTCAATAAACTGAGCTTTAAGTCACTTTACACCTTTAGAAGTTTGCAGAAGTCTACATTTTTCACCATTCCATGTAATGTTAATCAAAATTGACCCCAAAAAGCTTTCAAAAATGCTTTTAGTTTCTTTTTGGCAAGTTTATCTTAGAACAGGCTCTTCACTGTCAAAGTCCGTCATTGGTGGTAAAGATTGTGATAGAGCAGAATTATCACTGTGGATCTTTACCTGCTAGAATTGACCTAGATAAATGACTGCCATCTTCCTTTTTAATCAGAAATCTCTCAACATCAATTTACCTACATCACATTTATGTGCCTTTATGCTAGTTGGCCGCAACTGCATCCAGATCCACATCAAAGGATTCAACCATGTTTGTTTGTTTTTTGACTGCTACTGAGGTCAGGTCAGTTTCCGTCACACTTTTTGCACACTCCAGTCTTCACCTCCTCTCACACAAGCTGACTTTTGCAGCAACTCTCTCTGCAGACTGATGCAGATTTAATCTCGCCTGGAAATCGAGGAGAAAGTCTAGGGGAAAAAAAACATAACTGTAGAATGTCCCAAGATTTAGAGACTAATTAACTTGAAATTACCTGTGTTGCTCCTCCTTAGTTACAGCAGGCTGTCCCTGAACAACATAAACAAATTACTTTCATCTCGGTGAGACAGTTTTGGATTTGTTTTAGAGCTTGAGAAATGGTGAAACGTCTGAATTACAACAAATGTTAAATATGGGCAAGAAAACTAACCGTGAAATGATTTTGTAGCTCCTAATAGAGCTGCCCTTCCTATGCTAATGTACTCCATGCTAGACCAATAAGCTTTAAGCTAGGTTAATGTACTCCATACTAGGCAAATAAGCTTTAACTAGGTTAATGTACTCTATACTAGGCTAATAAGCTTTAACTAGGTTGATGTACTCCATGTTAGGCTAATGTGTTTGGGCTAATGTGCTTTAAGCTAGGTTAATGTGCTTTGGGCTAGGCTAATGTGCATTAATCTAAGTTGATGTACTCTGTGCTAGAATAATGTGCTTTTTGTAAGGCTAATGTGCTTTAATCTAAGTTAATGTATTCTGTGCTAGAATAATGTGTTTTGTTTTTTGCTAGGCTAATGTGCTTTAATCTAAGTTAATGTACTCTATGGTACGCTAATGTGCTTCGTGCTAACAAGCAATTTCATAATAAACAATATTTTCCTTTGGACCTTTCTCAAGTCATCTTTCCGTTTCCACACAGTGCAACAAATATAAGAGCTGATTAATTTTCTTGGTTGTTTTCTCTGTAGTTTTAATAAACGTGGGCTGAATGTGGTTGGTAGTCACCTCCCATTTGAAACCTGCTTTGACAATTGGTGATTTCAAAGTTTTTCCTGCATTCTGCTTGCAGGCTCTCCTGAAACGTGGCTCTGTGGTCCCATTGGCAAGTTGCTGTGGACTACTGCTGGTTGAATACGAGTCATAATATTTCATGTTTAAATGGCCAGAACAGGGATCAACATAAGCAAAAAAAGAACAGACACAATTCAAAATCTTCAACATATAATATATACGAACAGATAACATATTTGATGACATATAGATGACATATTTTCTTTTTCTGACTGTTTGATTTTGATCAAAAATACGGAACTATTCAGATGAATACATTGATCATTAATTACATGGGTGCAAAATGGTTTGTTGTATGATTACAGAATAGAAGTAGGAGGAGAAGAGATTATGTGTAAGATTAATTTGGCCTTGAGTTGCTGAAAACTTACACTCGGGATCAACTGCAGCGACATGTTAACATTCAACTTATCTTCCCAAAACAACTAAACAAACTGCGTTGATAATCTTCAGGTGCATTGACAACAGACTAATAACTGAATACATATTTTCTCTCCTTATTGCCCTCATCCTGACCTGCTTCATCCTATTCTCTTTCTTGCTCTCGCTGCTGCTGCTGCTCTTCATCTCCCGTTTTCAACCCTCCCACCAGTTCCTGCCTCATTAGCTCTAAAAAAAAAAATCATTACACCCATCTCGCAGATCAAAGGGGAAATGGCTAGCAACACTTAAATAATTTATGCACTCAGAGAGCCTAATGTTTTCACTTCGCTGCAGCTCAGATAAGCCTCACCTTGTTTTTTTTTTTTGTTGTTGTTTCTCATTTCTCCATTTTCCTTCTCGGTTCCACCGCGTCAAATCCCGCTTCTCTTTCTTCACCGTTTCTTTTAAAACGGAACGGAGTCACTAGGTGGCAGCATAGTTACACATGCAAGAGCAGAGCAAGAGCCCCGCACACACGTAAAACGACCCGCACTCCTTGTATCACGGAGGGGCCGAAAATAGCTAAAGACGGAGCTCAGCCTGTGACTGGCTTTGTTCCAGATTAATGAAGAGCTGAACGGCCCCATCCGTCTTTTCATTTATCTCCCCCTCTTTTCCTAATTACCTGATCAATATGGACCGGGTCGAATCCAGATCAATTGAGATAATGTTCCTTTAACCCATTAAGGGTCCTTTATGACCTTGGAAGGGCGCAGGGCGCCGCCTGATGACCCTCAGAGTCTCACAGTTCAGCAGGAGAGCCGTCTTTAAAATAATTAACTTCTGCTTTAAAATGGGAAGTGGTCTGTTTGAAATCTCAAGGATTAACAAGCAAGTGTGGACAGGAAAGTTTTTGGTTTGGGGACAAAAAAAAGAACCCCCCAAAAAAAGAAAGAAATGTTTTTGGTTTTGAAATATATGCGGGTACTTTCTGACCAGCAGCGTTTGTTGCTGTAACTTTGACGAGCACACATCTCAGTGCTTTGTGGTTTTCTTCATTTTATGATTTTATCTGGGCGTCGCTTGTGATCAGAATGACAGGGAAAATGTTTGAACGTATTTTGTTGTTCGTTTTGGGGGCGAAGAAGAGGTCAGAATCATTGCGTAACACAAAACGTTTGAGTGAAACCTGTGTAGGGTGAGTCTATGGAAGCGTGGGGGAGTTTAATTAGGGGTTTGTATTCATAAATATGAAAACGGCTGAAAACTTTACAAACCTTTTATTTAAAAAAAAAGAGTATTATTTTTTTCCCTACTTTCTATTGCAAATATTGTTGTACACTTGAAATAAGACAAAACTGGAGTACAAATAACTTTTCATTAAGATATAGGAGTTTGTTTTGCATTAGTAATTCTTGTATATTGATAGAAAAGTTCTAGTTCCACTGGCAGATTATTTCACTTAGAACAAGACAGTTTTTTTTTCTCCCATGTTATAAGTGAAAAAATCTACCAGTGGAGCGTTTTGTTAATTAACAGTGAAGAGTTATTGACTTAAAACAAGCTGCTAAATCTTACTGAAAAGTTACCTGCAAGCTAGTTTTGTCTTATTTCAGGTGTTTAGAGATATTTACATTAGAAACTAGACAATCCTGTTTGGTAAGATTTTGTGGTTTTACAGTGCAGATGTTAAAAATAAAAGATTTTTACTAAATTGCCATCGTCACACTTGTTGGAGCCCCGTTCACTGATGCACCGTGGATCTCTTTTCTCTCCCATAACATGTTTCCAGCGCTGGACCGTACAGAGAAAGAAATCCATGACATTTTACTAATAAGTGAGAAAAGGTGAAGCGACCAGCCCATTAGTCGTCGCTGACCTTCCTTTGCTCCTCCACGATCTCGCTGGAGTCGTCCAGAGCCAGAGGTTTTCTCTCTCTCTCTCTTTTTGCTCTGTTCTCTGCCCCCCGCTTCTCTCATTTCTCCCTTCTGAAGAGAAATGACCCACAGCATCACAGATCTTCCACCGTACTCACCAGTAGGGGTGCTGAAAGAAAGATACTGTCTCTGCATCTTTTCCCACCAGATGCAGAGAGTCAAGTGGTCTCCACTTTGCTGCGATAAGCTTTAAAGATGGGCTTGGTTGTCTTTCCATTCTTTCACTCTTTTCCAACCTTTATTAATTAACTGTAGACGTGGACATATTCAAGCGCATTGCTATTTTCTTGTATTTTCCCAATTTTAGAAGATCAGCACAAAATAGCTGTCTTGTCCGTTCTCTTGTCTTGTGTTTTGAAGTGTTTGGTTTTAAATTTACAAGGTGATTATGAATTTAAGAATTGATTTTTCAAAAAACTTTAATATTATCACCTTCCTAGAATAAATAATTTTGGCAATAAAGAGGTTGTGATTTTTTTAAATGGTTCTCCTCCAAAATTACTTTTAGCAAAAAAATCAAAAATACTTTTTAAGAAGGTGACGACATGATAACGTAATAATACATTCCACTCCATTCCATGTGAGCTAAATGTTCATTATATGGAGTACAAAGCCTCGTGTTTATTCCTTCAAACGATATGGATGTAGCTATAATTACTTAAATATAATGAAATGATTAACTTTTTTAATTTGGTAGCTTATGTAGCATTAGAGTTTACTGGAAATAATGGTGTCTCCCAGTAAAGGTGTGTGTCCACATTATAAAACATGGCAAAGACTTATGTAAATGTCTTTTTATATATATATATATATATATATATATATATATATATTTTTTTTTTTTTTTTTTTTTTTTTTTTTTTTACATATTTGTTGAAATGGTCACTGCGTCGTCACAGTTTAATATGAGCCAGATAACCTGTGAAAAGATTGAACTCCTCTGCCTTCTCCCATTGCAAACTAGAACCAACCAATCAGAGCGAGGAGGCGGGGTTTAGTGCTGTCAATCACAGTCTTGTGTGGCGCTGCTGCTGGTGTTTCTCCGTCTCGTCCCCCACGGCTAGTTAGCATGACCACCAGTGACGGCAGATAAACAGCTTTCATGTAACGATAAGTTGTTCCTCCGCTGTTAGCACATTTAGCACGTCGATTGTCAGCACTAAGACCCTCCTCCTGGCTCTGATTGGTTGTTTTTGCTTGAGAGTGGTGGACTTCTTCTGACAGCTCAAGGAAGAAGTGGAGGAGATCAATCTTTTCACAGGTTATATGTCTCATAACATGGTGTCATGACATGGCCACAGTTTAACAAATCTGTATTAAAAAAAAACATATTTATTAAAGCCACTTACTGCAATTTTAGAAGGAACTAATATTTCCTGTGCAGATAATTGAATAAAGCTATTCGCCGATTATTATATTAGCTATATTATGACAGAATAAATAAATACTGTGTATTCTGGTAGCGAAGGATTAACGCAGGGTGTGTGTGCGACGATACGTTTGTGTTTGCCTGGTGATTATGGCAGCGCGGTAATTTGCCCTTGGTGTGATATGAAACACAGAGACACTAATTATCTCTCAGTTCTAAGTTTCTTTCATTGCTCGGCTTCGGTTTCTGCTCACGCTGTGCAACAGTTGGATGAGGAAGAGAGGAAATTTGACAGCCTGTGCAGAGCTCCCAGGGAGAGCATGAAGTAGGTGCATGTGTGTGTGTGTGTGGCAGAGAGAGACAGGCATCTTTATTGCTTTGTCTTTATTTCCTGAACAATTATTTACACCATGGAGACATTAGCTTGGATTTATCTAAATCATTTCAAAGCATCTTTTCAAACGGAGAAACACCAACAGTGAAATACTTGTTATAAACTCTGTCATCTTTACCAAAGAGACACACATTGTGATGTCACATCCACGAAATCCAACAATATCTATCGGGGTTGTTTGTGATAGACTAGGACATCGCAGTGAAGTAGAATTAAAACTATTTGTAATTTTCCTCTATTTTGCGAATAAAAAGCTAAAAACTAACAGCGTGCATCACCTTGCACACGTTATCCCCACACTGAAACATGGTGGTGGCAGAACTCTTGTCACCACAGATGCTAGTCAGAATTGATTTGAAGATAGATTAAATACAGGGAACGGTGTGCTGGAGCAGGGACGAATCCAAAATGCAGGAGGACATGGTGTTGGAGGACTGGAGCTGCAAACTTCTGGTCCCGATCAGAGGATGTTCATGTGTTATAATTAAGTTAAAGTCCAGATCTACAGTACAAACCAAAAGTTTGGATACACAGTTGTGTCCAAACTTTTGGTCTGTACTGTAAATCTAACAGATAATATGAGGCAATATTTGAAATTGATGTTCTAGGGTTTGTGCGGCTTTCACCAACTCAAATTTAAGACCTTTTTTAAGACTATTGTGAGTAAAATTTAAGACCTGTATCACGACACGAAAGGGTGACCAAAACCATGAAATTTCTGGGTTTCTTTTGTGGTGGCTCATGGCAGAAGCCTTGGGATTCTCACATGGAATGTGGCTAGAGAGGCAGCTGGCTAGCTACAGAGCCATATGCTAGCTGCTAAAGAGCAAGACGCTAACTGCTAATGGCTTTTTTTGTTTGCTAGCTAGCTAGAGAGCCATATGCTGTCAGAAAAAGAGCCAGATACTAACAGCTAATGGCTTTTTTTGTTTCCTAGCTAGCCAGAGAGCCATATGCTGTTGGAAAAAGAGCCAGAAGCTAACTGCTAATGACTTTCTTTGTTTGCTAGATAGCTTGAGAGCCATATCCTAGCTGCTAAGAAGCCATACACTAGGTGCCAATGGCTGGTAAGAACTAGCTAGCAAATAAAGCCATTCTTAGTTACCTAGCTACCTACCTAGAGAGCCGTATGCTAGCTGCTAATGACTTGTTTGTTTGCTTGCAAACTAGCATGTATTAGTAGCTTGTTACTGGTAGTCTTAACTGCCTTGAGTCACAGAACGCAGTGAGTGAAGATGTCTAACTTTTGCCTGATAGAAAAGTCCAGCGAGGAAAAATCCTACATAGAATGTATAAGATTAAATAGTTCTGCCATGACAAAATGTAAGACTTCTGATTATTAAGGCTAATTAATTTTTTTCTTTGATAAATTTAAGATAATTTAAGGCCTTCTGATAGATTTTGAGAAATCTATGGTGCCCCAAACACCCTTTGTTCAAACAATTCAGTCTCAGTGTGTTTTTAAGACATGCAGCTGTATGACTGCATGAAAAGATGCCTCTTGATATGCAGAACACACTTTTCCTTTTTTGCTTCACAATTATGCACTGCTTTATCTGTCATGTAAAATCCCAATAGAATACAAATGAGATTCGTGGTTGCAACATGAGAAAATGTGCAAAAGCATGCGAGGCGTGAATATTATAAGTTTTACATTTCAAGGAGAATATAGAGAAAGTTTTTGGCTCTTTTTTCCCCACATACATCAGTTGATGCATCAAACTCAATTCTCCTGTTTTAGAGAATTTGTTATCAATAAGACGAAATTCATAGTAACACGTCTTCATCGTTAATGCTCTTGCTCATTTTCCTCCCTCTCTTATCTCTGTCTTTTTTCTCTCTCATAGTTGTCAAGGGCAACCGGAGGAAACGGATGATCACAATAACACCATCACCTGATTATTATCAAGGGGGAATCATCAGGTGTGAATGCAATCCTTTTAGCACGCACTTATCTACCTTTCCTGTGCTATATGTAAGGATATAAGTAGAGTAATCTCATTAATTTTGGAGAATTTAGAGAGGAAAAAAGAATCACCATTGCTCATAAAAGGGACACACACACACAGAGCGTAAATCAAGTGGTTGTTGGCAGGCTCACGGCTAATTCCCCATGAATATTTAATCAACAGTAAACAAATTACCATTGCAGTGAGTGGTGCCAGTATGATTGCCGTGTTGCTACATGTGTTAGCGCGAGCCTCATTAATGTAGACCCCTCTCTCCCGGAGCTCGAGCTCTTTATTAGACTGTGCGCCCTAAAAAGCTGTTCAACAAAGCCGAATAGCCGAATAGCTCTAACTTCGCCTCCGACTCGAGAAACGAGATGGAGGCAAAGTGCTGCCGAGTGACGGAAAAGCGGGGTTTGGGAAACGTGTCTGGAGCAAAAGGCAGATGTGTTGCTGCCTGCGAGAGGAATGTCACGTTGGCTATAGGTCGAAGGTAACTGCAGGGTCTCCTTGAACAGTGTGCGTTCCCTCACTGAGAGCACTTCAACTTTTTTTTTTTTTATTGTCACGTTTGAGGCGCATGCTGGTGTTAGGGTTTTTATATAAAAGACCTTTACAAAACAAAGGGTAGGGTAGGGTTAGGGTTAGGGTTAGAGGATATGACACACTAGGGAACGGCCTCTTTAGTCTTTAGGGTGTAGCTTAGATAGAGGCTAACAAATAAAATTACAAACTATTGTTTGATGCCATTTTGTTCTGCTAGCCCTTAAGGATAGCATGAGCTATAGACCAGCTGTATTTTGGTATTAATAAATGGAATTCATGAATTCAACTCACTGACTCTTCTTCAACTTCACACACCAAGAACTTAGCATGGAGAAAGGATAATTCTCTACAAATCCCATAGTGAATAATCAGATTGTCAAATAATCAGCCAACAGAGAAACACTGTGGAAAAATGGTAGTGGCAGCAACATGCTTTGGTGATGCTTTACTTCAGCATGGACGAAGGGATACAAAGGAAACGTATGTAGTTAAAGGGGCAGTATTACGTGTTTTCCAGCCACATAGTGCCATTTAAAGGCACAATCAAATATTTACCTTCAATTGTTATAAAAATGCTCAATGTGTGAATATGACTTAAACGAAATTTGACTATGTAATTTAATGTCTTGAAATTGGGTCCTGTCATTTTAAAAATGGTTCTTTCTGAAACTCCACCTTCAGGAAGTCATCACTACAGTACACCTCTATTACCCCTTTAACAACGTTTTTACCAGCGCTTCACTGAGAAGTGGCTCGTAAAATGAGCTGACCAGATGCATGGTTCCACCGGGTGTTTGCTAATTGCTGCCGGCTAGTCAGAAGGAGCTGGGTGGAGGAGCCGTGGGGGTGGGGGCTGGGGAGTGTGTTCTGTAAGGCGAGAGCTTGGAAACTTGGAAACTGCAGCCCTGAGGAGGAGGTGGTGCTCGGTTCGCCCAAACGTTTCGCACAGCTGAATGGTTGCCACGGGAGATTAAAGGTCTCTGCGTACTCAAAGCAGACTCAAAAGGTCAGTTTTTACGGTCACATAAATGTGCTCAGTGTCACACACTAAAAACAACAACCTTCCAAAATCCCCTGTTTGTGGGTCTTGATCACTTTGGGTTTGCTTAGGGGCATCAGAGTAAAGCAATACATCTGCAAACCACTTGCTTCAAGTATTTCTTTGAGAAATATTCAGAAAACTACGACTCTCTTTCTTTCCACATGACCATTGTGCATTTCTTTGTTTTGTGCTCATAACCTTCTCATTTTTGAGACATGAAATTTAAAAATGTATGTATTCTTTACTAAATAATATTATTGGCCTTTTCTGCCTGATATGTACTATAAAGTCAAGTTTTTTTTAGACTCATCTAATAAGAACAACAATAACATGACCCTCTGAGAACTTCAAAGCGTAAAAAAAAAAAAAAAAGCAGCATAAATCAAAACTAAATTTGTTTGGACCTGTTAATGCATTCCCAAATGTCAAGCAGAAATACAACAGGTAGCAAAACACTCTCACCCCCAAAAAGATTACACGTGCCTCTGCTGAACTCCATGGCATTAGACTATAAATCAGTCATGACAATCTGAAAGTGCTTTAAAGGAAATGGAGCTCTGAACATACACAATTTATTTTGCACCCGGAGCTCATTTATTAGGACTGAAAGCAACAAAAAGCAGTTAAATCGGCCCAAGGGAAGATTGTTTTTTCCATCAATAAGCCACACGGCTAAGTTAGTTAATTCAAGTGTCAATGCGTTCATTGATTTATTTAATTTTGGCTATAAATCTTTTATGCACTAATCCACTGCTGCGATCTACAACAGAGGTGGTTCTTGAATGAATGGTGCCCCTGGTGGTTTCCTCCTTCAGATGACCCCTCAATAAACCACTCAGACCAGCTAACCTGATAAAACCCGTTCTGTAAAAGTTGGTAAAAACCACAAAAATTGTATTAAAAATCTCTCTTGGAGGTAAAATAATTCAATTTGGATGTAAGACCTTGAACCAGATGGGATCAAATTTTGTCCAGATTCTATTAAATACTGATATGGTTCTTTAACTTAGTCAAATTTAATCTGTGATTTTAATAAGAGTCTCACTACTTGTCCGGTCATCTGTCCATCCATGGTCTTCCATTTATTAAGTACCCAATGCCTCTTGAGCAGACGGTGGGATAGCCCTAATAAGCATTCCTGATAGTCCTGCTTATTCCAGATCCAAAAATCACTTGTAGACTGAAGAAAGAAAGTCCCATCACTCTATTAGCATTTCAGTTGGGTCAATGATCTTGGCCACGACAAAAGCTGCATCACTCCTGTATGGCTAGGCTAGCTGACACACTCCCTCACCCACACCTCACCTTTGGCAAGCATGTTCAAATCTGACAAACCTGTGCTACATAAGAGCTATTTTGTGCCGCAAGAATTTTTGCCTTTGCATCATAATTTGTGATATAATTTTTTTTTTTTTTAAAGTAAAATATATTGTTTAAATTGTATTTAAACAATATAAGTTTGATGACCTTTTGCATCACAAACCATCACTAGCACAAACATTTGACAACAAACTTTTCTTTTTAAAAAAATCAATTTGAAGAACTTGAAAGGCAGGCAATATGAACTTCCACCCCGGTCTCCAATCTTATCTTGTATTTATCCAGCTTTCCTGAAGAAAAAACACCCCAACAGCATGATGCTGCCTTTCACCACATTTCACACTGGCTAAAGAGAAAAGAGGTGGACAGGGGGATACATATAACAACACACACTGAACACGTAGAAAATCATGTTTTTTTCTATATACTTAACAATAATTTACTACAATGTGTTGGTCTGTCAATAAGAAACCCCATAAAATACACTGAACTTTGTTGTGACGCGACACAAGAAGGAAACGCTCATATGTAAGATATTTTATTCCTGTCTCTGTGCGGGCTGCTGCTGTTTGGGTCCTCGCGCTCTACCTCTCTCTTGCACGCGCCTGTCGTGCCTGCGTGCGCGCGTTCTTTGCTCTCCGTTTAACCTCGGTACCGCGTCGAGGCGACTCGACACGGCCGCTCTCACATCTCTCTCTCTCTCTCTTTCTCGCTCTTCCTCTCTCTCTTCTTCTCCCTCCCTCCCTGCGTCCCCTCCTCCTCTTCCTACCTGATTCAGAGCCGCTCCGACGCTATGCGTATGTCCGCGTCTCTCTCTGCAAGGCGAGCACCACCAGAGAGAGCCGCACGCTCCTGCTGACCGCCGGCCGCGAGCACTATCCCCAACGCCGGCTGACGAGGCACCCAGGCCGGGCAACAGGGGCAGGAGAGACACCGCTGAGCGCAGTCCGGAGGTAAGCGGCAGCCCCGTTTTTTCTTTCTATCTTATTTTCTGTTTTCATCGGCGCTGAGGGGCTGTGTTTGTGCGGAGGGGGTGGTCGCACATAGGTCGCTTATGAATGCTTTCGCTTTTATGACAGCTGAGCCAGCTGAAGCGAATGTACCCAGGAGTTAAACAAGTGTCGGATGTGAGCTTATTCACGGAATGAATGATGAAGCGCCTGTTGTACATTCGCTGCTGTTTATGATTGTTAATAAATGTGTAAAATACATGTCTGCATAAAACAAACCGGTGTCCGTTCTCTCGCGTTTTTGCCTTTATTCTCATTTGTTCACATATGCGTATAGGAAATGTGCTTTCAGGTCTTGAGTGGTCGGGTCCGGTGTCACCGGGGGCGGCGGGTGAGGTGAGATGCAGACAGGTTCCTTTTGAAGAACGTGGCCACATCGTAATCACGGAAACCCACACGCGCACTTGCACGCACTCTCCCACGCAACAAGCCGACATACTTTATTTATAATTTTTGCATTTTACCGAAAAAAGGAAATAAAAAACAACAACAAAAAAAAAACCCACGCTGTTTAAATTTAAGTGTCCGAGCGCGTGCAAAATGCTCCGAAGCACGCGGAGCCCCCCGTTATCTCATCGGCCTCGGTTTCGCGTTGCTGTATCCCGCAATATTGCTTAAGGTGATGTTAATCATCATTAGCCCGTCTACTGTCGTCAGCCGCGGTACTTCCATCACCATCAGCCGCTCTGCGTGACGGCAGTTTTTTTTTAAATATACCCAGTGATTTTTCACACAAAGTCAGACAGAATAAAGAGGAACCGAGAAAAAGAAGTGAATATGCCTGATAGAGAGCAAAAGCAGAGGGTTACAGCGTTTAAAGCTATGATACACACAGACAGAACAGCTTTCTGTCTGTGTGTTCCCAACTTTGAGAATCTTAGCGCACTCACTTGCTTTTAGGAAAAAGAAAAAAAACCCAGAGCTGCTTTCTTCTAATCAATAATTCATCCCTCCATCTTTTTCCAGAGTTGGACCCGGATAGAGAGATCTGCTAAAGGACAACCTGGAAGCCTTCTGTCCCTAGCTTTCATCTCTCCAGACTCCCTCTCTCTCCCCTCTTCCTCTTTCTTCTCTCTTATCTAGAACTTCTCGCAGCCGTTTACGTCTTCCTGTCCTCTCACCTGTTCTACTTCCTGTAACTGGCCATGGCATCCAAGCTGAATCCCAACGTCCTGTATGTGGCGGAGCCTGGAGAGTCCCTGGGATCACCCCAAGCTGATTCTGAAAGGACTCATATTGTGAGTATTTACTTTTGTTTTTATGCTTTGTGGAAAGCTGGATTGCTGTGGTTTCTAGATTGGTCAAATGGTCTTTTCCACCATTTTTGTGTTTTAAAATAACCAGGTAAAGGCTGGAAACCTATGCTTTGATGCATGATTGTTGTCTTGAAATTCATGTTGCTTTCACACTACTAGAAGAATTAGACGTACATAAAAGTGACAATTGGTATCAGATGGTGTGTAGTCTTGCACCTGCCCCTCCCCTACCTGTTGCTCTGCACTGCCAGGTACTCCCACACTTTTATTTCACTTACACAAAAGACAGATTCTACGGACATAAGATGGACATAATGGCTTAAAAACTAAAGACAAATTAAAACTGCAGCTTGCAATCTGTGAGTAACATACCAGAGCTAACCCGCTACTCACCGCATTGTTCTTTAAAGAGTAGTTTGACAAAAAGGGATGAAATTTGGTGTAATAAGCGTCTGTGATTGTAAATTAATGCTGAATTTTATGCAGTGTTTGCCTTAGTTTACAGATTGAAACAACAAAATGTAATGAATACCAACAAAAACCTCATCGTTTGTGTTATTTTAGCAGCAGAAAGATTTGTTGTTGCTGTTTTTATTTTAAATAAAAGTAACAATAGCATGTTGTGCATTTTTATTTACATTCTTGTGTAATTACTTTGAGATAGAGAAGCTATGATTTTTACTTAGGATTATCATATCGTGACAACCACGTAAGACCACACTGGCGCTCAGTTTCGGACAAGCGTTGTTCCCCGACAGGAAACCGAATAAATCAGTCACAAAACGTGAACCTTACGGAACCTAAATGAGTTACGAACTCTTGCAAAGGTTGAAAGATATAAGTATTACAGGCGGTGGTTTTACACAATCTCATTCAACATATACAGATAAATTTATAAGCATCATCAAATGCCCGCAACTTTTTTTTACAGCAAGTTCAAAGGTTGAAGTTTTCCAGCGGCGTTATCTGTTGCTCAACTCAAGAGAAATATGACTCACCTTTTTTCTTTTTTTAAATTTTTTTTTATACATGTCTAAATATAAGTCGCCGTAAAATGTAACTGTACGTGACCACAATAAAAACATGTTGCTGAAGGTAAAAAGCAACAAGGTCATTTGACATCGTAAAAGAAAATAACAAAATAATCTGCCCCTGAAGTTAAAATGCTTAGATATTAGTTCACAGGACATAGTGATGTTACATGCATTTTGAGGGAACATTGGGGACAAAAACTACAAAAAGCTTCATAATGGTGAGTTGCACCTTGGGCTGTCACAATAAATTTTGCTGGACGATAAATTATCCTAGAAGTTATTGCGATAAACGATAATATTGTTGTTTGGAGACCATTTTCAAATAATTTAATGGTGATTGCATAATAATAACAACGCAAGAAGACATTCTGAAAGATCAGTAAATTTTAATTCCTAATGAACATTTAACACTGGAACTGGAAGACATTTTAAATATCCAAAACAAACAAATAAAACAGCACAAACAACAAATAAAATGAATCATAAAGTCTCTGTAAGCAAAATTGTCCTGGCTAGTTCAGACCAAAGCACCAGACCGAAGACTTTTGTCATCCAGTTTTTGGTAGAAAGAAAGAGGGGGGAAGAGAAAAACGATGCATCACGTAAATGGAAATCAATACATTAATGATGTGATTAATTGATTTATTGCTTATTGCGACAGGTCTAGATTTGTTTAAAACATTAAGTTTCAGATGTTCACTGCATTTAGCTTTAGTATACCTTTTTTACTCCAAGAACACAACATAGCATAAGCTCGCCCCTAACGCCTTTGGCTGTGCACTGCTTAGTCAGCTGGCTGAAAGATATCTTCAACACTTTTCCACCGTTTACACGAAGGACAAAAAAGAAAAAGGTCATATGCTCAAAAATTTTGTCAGTCATGAAAACCACAGACAGTCATGAGGTGAAAACTAAAGGAGAACCATTTGATTCCTTTTATGAGGTCTTAAAACTGCCACTGGTTTGCCACAGGCAGCATGCTAACCAGCTGACCGCTACACTTGCAATTCTGCATAAAGAGCAGGTTGGTTAAAATTAAGATGCTATTTTTGTAATAGTGGAAATAATTGCAACTTTTCTTTTTAAAATAAAACAAAACAAAGCAAACAATTAGATGCTATTGTAATTTTTTGCGTACCTCGAAACTAGTATTTCTACTCAAGGTTATCACATCATGAGAAGCTCACAGCAGGCCAGATCCACTGCAAGCAAAGCTAGAGTTATCTCCTATAGCCGCTGCCACTTTCCAGGGAAAGTGTGTGCTGTGTGCTACAACTAAATGAAAGGACACTGAACTCTACACTGTGACGTACAGACTGTGGTAGACCACAGTTTCTCATAAATTGGCGCTCGGTGCTAATTATCCGTTTAAATATATGCCACTGGGCTGCTAAAATAGGCCCTGCATTACAGTTCTGTAGGAAGGAGCGGCTGGTTTGTAGCTGCTGAGTTTAGTTTCAGCACTCCCACTACCACTGGTCTGACTGAATGAAAGCCTTTCTCAGTACATACAGAAGACAAATGATAGAGGATTTTTGGGAGGAAACGACTTTAATGATTAGTTTCTATGTATTAGCCAAGTAAATGTATGCATAACATCAAGTACCACAACTACTCTACAGATGTCAAAACAAAAGGGAGATCAATACTTAACACCACGTTCTACCCTGCAGCATTTAAAAGGTTTACAGTATACTTAAACAGATGTTTCTTTATATTAGAATATGAGATTGTAGATATTTTGAGGAGTTATAATCTCACTGGAAGTAGAAAACATTTTTTTTTTGTGTCGGTTCAGTTTACTGAAACTAATGGCTAAGTAGCAGTTCTTGTCTGAAAGTAAGTGCTTTTATTAACAGTTTAAATGGACGCTTATCAGTTTTTTAATGTCTCTTGAGTGATATGAACTGACGTTACAGCAGTTCTGAACCTTGTTATCAGTAATGTGAAGACCACATTAATGCTTTTAAAACCATTAAACCATTTAAATGGACCCTTATCAGTCTCTAAAGTAATAGGAATTGACATTACATGGTTTTAAAATGTAAAATCAAAAAAGAAAATTCTAGCAATTCTCCCATGCCTACATTACATTAATGTGAAGAAATTAACTTGAACAATAAAAAGTAAAGAAGCCACTTTAGCTGTTTATGAAAAGTTTGTCTTTTCTATATCTTGGTTAAAGGTTATTTTACTATATGTCACAAAAGTTATTCTTATTTTCCTTCTCTTTTCACTATATTGTTTGTGTTGTGGTGAACGTTTGTGCTACATGTGCTATATTTTCATTCTGTTTAATTTAGTAACTTGATATGACGTCTGTGGCGTCAGGATTGTTGCTGTGTAATCACTGATATTTAAAGATTGAGTGAGAATCTTAAAATAGACTTTTATTGCTCTGAGTTCATAGACTAGTCATATTAGCTTCCAAATAAATCAGAAAGTAGATTATACAGTTAGTATTGCCTCCAGTTGCAATCATCTGGCATGTTGCGGTAAGTGAATTTTCATGAGTGCAGACAAAGTACTTGCATAACATTGCATGAGATTAAGTATTGTTATTACTGGGTCATTTCTGCGACTCTTGAGTCGTGGTTTACTCAAATCTGTATACATGACAAGTGGAAACTGCGGGATCCTGCTTTGGGATTTTTTAAAAAATGCATGCTACAAAGTTAAATACGTATACATCTTTTACAGAAGACTGTATTTTGTCTTAAAATGCAAGGCAAATGCACAATAGAGAATTCTTTTTGAAGGTTTTGCTCGCTTACTTAGAGTTCAGGCACTGAGCTGTCTGGTTTAGGTTAAGAAAAATGTAACCAGTTTGCCCTCATTGACAGCCTGAGGTCAAAGTGCTATTTGCTCTAAATGCTTCTGTGCAACTCTTGCATTTTTTAGCTCCTAGGGTGGAGTCACAGCGCAGAGTCTTCGCACATTACACGCCTCAACACATTTCATATAAACAGACAGCGGCAACCCTTGTAATAGCTGGTAAACTAATGATGGTGCACAAACAGACACATTAAGCTTCATGCCAGCTTACATCTATTTTTATTTTTTATTTCCAGTCTGGAGAAGTTGGGGAAGAGTCGTCAGACAGCGATGGAGAGCAAGAGGAGACGTCACACAAGCTGATCCGCAAAGTGTCAACCTCCGGACAGATAAGAGCCAAGGTAGGTGACGATTTGACATTGTTCCCGTTGGTCCAAACCTTTGGACGTTTATAGTTTATTTAATTGGACTTTTTTTTTGAAGGTCTTTTGAGAGAATTTCAGAACTCTGAATATATTCAACTCTAAATCTGTGACGCTTAGAAAAGGAACTCCAGGAAATCAGAGAGCCATAAAAAGTTCAGATTCAGACAAGTCAAAGAAAATCATCAAAAATTAAAATTCTTTTTCGTCATAGCTTTTATGGGGAGCTCTGATTAAGCACTTAGTTATGTTAGCAGTGCATAAAAAATTCAAAGCTTTTTGACTCTCAGTTGTGTTCACATGGTTTTTTGATTAACTTTTTTTTGTGTGGTGTTTTTTAAATGGTCCGAAGAGCCAATTTGTTGCGTCCTTCCAGCTGGCTGTCAGATTTTTCGGTCGCCTGTCTCATATTTCTGTTTCAAGTTGAAGATATGTCAATGATCAAATCAAACTTCTCGAGTTTGATTTGATCAACCTTCTGAACCTTTGTCTGGTTCTCTTGAGGTCAACCGAGTTCCTGATCTGCTTCCTGGCTGCGTCACTTTCCACTCTTAGCGTCACGGTGACGACTTCTCTTCGAATCGCTCACACAGGATGCGATCTCAGTTTCCTTTCTTATTGGTCTGCTGGGCTCTGGCACTGATTGGTTGAAATTAGCTTGGTGCCAGCGCATGAAAAAACGTGCATACACTCGAAAAATCCAGGTGTTCAATATAAATGCATGTAGGTTAAATATATTCACATTTATGGCGACTGTTGTAAAATAATTGCATTTATGACCCATGCAGGGTCAACAAGCCGTCCATGTATTTATTTACAAGTTAAAATAAAGTTAAGTTCTATAAAAATATATTTCTAAATGATGTTCAAACTTTTCTTAATTTTGCATCAGCAGCTCTGGAAAAAATTAAGAGACCACTGAAAAGATCAGTTTCTCTGATTTTACTCTTTATAGGTGTATGTTTGTGTAAAATGAACATTGTTCTTTTATTCTATGAACTACTGACAACAGGTCTTATTATATTTTTGCGTTATTATCAAAAAAGTCATGACTTCCGGAATCATTGTTTGTCGTAATGAGTTAGAAAAATACATTTTTACAAATTAAATATTTGAAACACATGAAACACTTTGAATCAGATAATAATAATAAAAAGAAGATTATAATTAATGATCAAAATGGAATTTTAAATGAATTCGAGGAATGAAGGAAAAATATAAATAGCAGAACTTACTCTCAATTTTAAAGAAAAGTGAGCTTCAACTCTGGGCAGTGCTTTATGTCAGTGGCAGGAAACAAAGATAAATGTTTGTGCAGAAATCATTATCCATCACCTGCACTGACACCATCAGCTGTAAAACACAGGCCAATCAATGGGAGACGAGGGATTCCCGCAAAACCCCGTTGCCAGGGGGACGCCATCCCATAATGCTCGATTTGCTTGTGGGAGATAATGGCAGTTGATATGTCTGATATTGATTGGATAATTTAATCGTGGTGGGAGCATAAGAACGCTGCAGTGGATCAGTCATGATAATGGCAGCAAGTTAGAGTTTCTGCCTCCGAATTACAAAGTAATAAAGTTTGTGCACATTTAAAAATACATTTACATTTCACAAAATTTACAAAAATATGTTTTACATTTTAAAGTTTCATTTTATATTTGAGCTAGCGGTGGGCATTTATCGCCTCGTTTTTCATTTAATGTGATATTTTAATTTATCGCTGTCAAAATAAAGTCCAATAAATGATGCATACTATTTTCTCCAGTTTAAATAAAAGCATCAATAAGTACCAATAAATTTGAAAATACATTCACCGTCTGCAGCTGCAAATCACAGTTTTTACCTGACTGGTGTCCTAAAGAAGTTTATTACAAACAGGAATGCTGTTCAAGAGCGATATTTGTGTGCATTACATGTTCATTTTAACTGGTAAATGAATGAAATAAATGTATTTTTAGGCTTTATACACATTTTTAACAGAAGTGACAATAATTGTGGCACCACTGAAGAAAATCTTGTCTTACTCCAGGGAAAGATTATGTAACTGTTCAACTGGTAGTAGTGACAGGTAGAGATGTTATACTTCCCTGACTCAGTGTGTGTATCTTTAGTCATGTGACTTAGATTAAGCTTGTCAACAACTCTGGGATTATGCTCAAGTGACAATACCCTGAGCCGATTAGCACTTTTGTATCCTTTTGTTAGAGTATCCTTGACACTAAGTGTGCCCTGTTGTTTTAGAAATAAACTTACAGGTTATTTTTTTCCATCACTGTTTACCAGTAAGCAGAATCCATGCATCTTTCTTAGGTTTAATTATGCTTTGCTAATTTTGTCCCTTGCTTGTTACCGTCCTCGTTAGCGTGCTCGTTGGTGAGCTGCTACTCCTTATTAGCTATGACATGGCATTACTTGCGCCGTTATTAATTTTGCTTCCCCCTCACTCGCGAGTTCCTGAATAATCGTGTCATCCTGTCGCTGTCATTAAATATGTTTTACTTTCTAGATTAGCTTTGTTGACTCGCCCGCGTCAGCGGAGCGTCTTCTATCTGCCTTGAGTCGTTGCTTATCAACATGTCACGAATTTCCTCTAGTTGTTCACGGCGTTAAGAAAGCTCAGATCCCACCGACACCTCTGTGATCACATTGATTGGGTCCGCAGAGATTTACTAATTGGCTTTCTATGTGAAACTCATCCCTCAAACTCTGCTGACTGGAAAGGACTGTAAGACGGGTGGAGATTGATGTGCCTCACTGTTTTATGAAAGTCACTTTGTGAGGTGAAAGAATGCAGCTGGGACCCATAATTCATCTTTAAGTCGGACAATTATTCTTCAGTAAACACTTGTCATAAATTTTCAATTGACTTATTGTTTTAGGTGATTATGCAGCTCTTATAAACCGAGCAATACCTAAACAATCAACCAAACCAAACCGGTTTATTGAAATGAAATAGAAGAGCATAAATGAATACATTTGTCAGCATGTTAGGTCGTCTTAGCACATGCTAATATGTCATAAACCACACTGATCTCCATTTCAGGGTGTCGATGTGTTTCATCTCCAGCCTCAGCATCACGTTTCCTGTGTATCATTTTCCTCTGTTCTTGTGATCTTAACGCTTTTTTGTGCTTAACGCGTTTGATAAAACCCACTTGCAGAGTCACAACCAAAACGGTCATAAATTCGAATAACAAAACAGAAGGAAAATTCTTCAAAAATATTTTCTGATTTTAAAAAAAAAAGAATGTCCTCTAGATAATAAACCTCAGATTCCCGTGCAACTGTGAAGGTCCTCCTGTTCGCCGAACACTCAGAGCAACAATGACAGCTTCTAATTTTAGTTTTGCTAATGCTTTTGTAATCTAATCAACCTTCTTGAGAGAGAGAAACAGAGACAGAGCATGAAAAAATGAAGTGTAGCAGTCAGGATTCAACTTGTGTTTTAACTCAGGAAAGCGTTTGCATTTGTATTTCCATAAATCCATAAAGAATAAAGAATACACTGTATTTAAACAGACACAAACACTCATTCATAGCGCAGTATCAGTGCTTAGTGTGAAAGTGAAAGCAGTTTAATTTTTAGCATATATGCCACTGCTTATTGTTTAAGTTGCTCTACCTGTTTGTTCCATGGTTAATTCGTCACATTCCTTACATGTTCAAACATCACACGCCATCTTTTCACAAAACGCTGCAGGCACTTTAGTTTATTTAATCTTCCCCTATGCATAACTGCAACCTTGCCTGAGTCGGAAATCTCAGCTTCTGTTATTGGACACGACAATTTACTGAGCTGTGCTGATTACCGTGACAAGTCGTCTGTTAAACATGAGCATTAATGTTTATGGGAAATAATTTTTTGTCATTGTAGTACTGTATCTTGGAATGTTACTGAATCCTTCGAAAAGGCATCTAAACGTCCAGTGTGAAGTGAAGGCGAGGTTGTTTTATGTGCAGTAGATGCTGGTTTACAGCAGTTTCTTACAGATGTGTCAATAGCAAATTTATTTAGTTTTACATTTCTCTTTAATAACTAACATAAGAGTTGCAATAAGTCATTAATTAATTAATGATAAATTAAAATGAGCTCAATAATTTACATTCTGATGATTTACATGTTTTGAAGGTCAACTTTGTTCATCATCTATTTTATCTGTGGCTTTTGTTCTTGTTTCAGTTTCATTTATTATTTTTGGCTCGTACGTTTTATTTTGGATGTTCTTTATTTCGAACTTATTGGCCTTTGAGAGGGTGGAGTGCATCATCAATATAATACTTGAAAAATGTTCTGTTTATCGTTTATCGCAATAATTACTTGGTCAAAATGTGTTATTGTGACAGGCCTAGATACAATTATGGAAGTAGTTTTACTGTCATTCAAAAAAAATGATTATAAGAGTTGACTGTGTACTTGATATTCAGGATGTTATGCTAGCAGCTAGCGCTGTTAACCAGGGCTAACTGTTCTTGTGAAGCTAATGCTAACTTTGCATTTTCCCTTGAGAATCTCTTCTTTAGATTTCCAAAATGCTGACATGTCCAAATCCAATATGTTCCATGTCAAAGGTCAGAAGGGTAAAACAGAGCAACTTTGCTGTAAGTCAGTCAGACGTCTTGTTATCTACTGATTTCTTCTTCCCTTGTCTGACTGACTGAACAGGCCTGACATGTTCAGACCCGTCTGAGAAAATGCTTTCCCTCTGAAATGCCATGAGGCTTTGTCCCCTAATTCCAGTTTCAAACATTTCACTGATCCCAAACAATGCAGTGACAATACAAAATACCCAACTTTGAGTCATTCCTCTCTCAGTAACAAGATAAAAACATCAATCTAAACAATATAAAATTAAATTTAATATGAAGGTACACGTTTTAATCAGTAGAGCATCGGGTCTAAAGGCAGTCACAGGTTAATAAACATGTTTTGTCAAGTTGTGTTGCATAACTTCTCAGCTGTACCGCTTTGCTACCTTGTTAGTTTGGTTATTTTGTCAAAATCAATGTCAGGTGGTGTTGAAATTAGCTTTATGATTAGTTGGAAATTTAAATGAAATGCATTGCGCTTGTTTATCTCTAAAAAATGGAGCCAATAATTCTTACGGCCACAGGTCAAATCAATATTATTTTGCAGATATTGTCTAAGTGTAATAAGTTTAGTTTTGATTAAAATTTGTCTTCTTTTGAATGAGTATGTATTTTTGAACTAATTGTACTTTAAAAAAAGATTTGAAACATCTAATGGTATGTTTGATTTACAATACAATGATCTGAATGTCCAATGCAAAGTTGGAAAGATCTACTAGATTGGCTCTAAAGTTGAAATTTTAAAGCAGAGTAAGATGTTTCTACCCAAGCCTAGCCCCAAACTTCAATATATTAAATCACCTCAACATAAAGTACTTTGCTCAGTTTATTCAGTCAGTTATTACTGTTGAACAGTAGATTTATAGCTTTGTCTATTCACTAGCGTTTTGGAAATCAGAAAAGATTTTCTCTTCACATAAGGAGGGTCATTATTCCCTTTAGAGAATGGCTATAATAAGAACCTAACAGCCTCAGTGGGAACTGGTCTGATTTTGCTCTGAGTGGTTCTAGCCTTAACATAATAACAGAAACCTCGAAGGCCAGGGGCACTAATAATGTGCAATTTTGATACTGTTAAAGTGTAAAATAAAAAATAAGGCGCAGACATCTCCTTGTTGCACACTTGTAGAGCTTGAGATTTTTATGAATGTGACGGTACTCTGAGCCTATTTCTTCTTTGCTTTTTCCATTTTTCAATTTCTCTCTCGCCTTTACTTTGAAAATGGAGAATCGGAAACATCAATTGCATTTGTGTCTGTTTCGTACCCGTCTTTTTCAGGTCCAAAAAAGACGGACCTGTCTCGTTGAATCAATCTTCAACGAGACATTTTTATTTTGAACATGCATCCATTCATGCACCTCAGGGGAATGTTTTGTATCTTCAACATCAGCCGACGATTTCAAGCAATCGATTCATGTAATGGAAACGTATAAAATGTAAATTAGCAAGTTTTTGTTTGCTTCCATGTTGAAAAAGAAATTAGATAAGGACAAAATAGCACGACGTGGGTGTAGAGTAAGGGCACAAATAGTTGAAGCGGCAAATTGACCTGAAGTCAAACTCAAAAAACTTTAGCAACTAAGACAGGAAGAAAACAGAAATAAACACAACGGAACAACAACTTCATTTCGTTTTGTGTTTTTACAGACAAATGCCAGTTGCGTCACAGTTAGCAGCTACTGTGCGCAGTTCATTTGTGGGTGACCTCTGTGATTTTGTTGCAGCTTTTCTGTCTTCTCTTTTCCGTCCCTTCCTACCTCCAGGCCCGATTATGTAAGGTTTTACACTCGTCTTTTTTTCCTCACCTCTTCTGCTTTTCCTCCTCCTCCTGTTTGGTTCGCTCTTATCGAACTGAGAGCATGTTTGTGATTTCTATTCGGTTTTGCGGAGTTGGATAGTTTGCGCCATTGGGGACACACTCGGTCACTTCCTGGTGTTGGTCAGGGTTAAGGTTTCGTCCTCACACCGGTGTAACTTCTTATTCCAGTTTGTTTTGAACAGAAGGAAGATGTGTAGATTTTTCTTCAGAAATTACATCATCTGATTTAGCCATGAGCACGCAGTAAACTTTTCGCCGCTACTTTACCGAATCCCGTTTTTTTGTCGAAAATAGCAACGCACCTTCAGATTGTGTAACCAGTCATATTTCTGGCATTTTGAGCTGTCATCAACACGTAACACCCCCTGCCCCTTTCCTCTTCCTGTGGATTCCTCTTTTTATGTCTGCATCTCACTCCCATTGCTGATATCTGTGTGGGTGTTCATCGCAATGGAGATGAGGATGAGCTATGGGTGGAAATGTGTGTGTGTGTGATGTGTGTGTGTGTGTGTTTGGGGAGCATTGCTGACAAACAGCTTAAGGAGAGATGCTCAAGTATGTGGGTTGGCCACTGTTGTGTGTGTGTGTGTGTATGTGCTTTCATTTATGCCCTCAGCTTGATGTGATACAGCTGCAGTAGCATGTGGGTCAGTACCGGTGAGAGGGAGAGATGGAAAAAGACTAAGGGAGAGGGAGTAAGACGGACAAAGGGGAGAAAATTAGTAAGCGGAAGAGGTAGAGTGGTGAAGGTACCACGGAGACAGTTATGTAAGAAATATGCGCAACAAACACCGGGCTCAATGCCTATATTTACCATTCTAACAGGTTGGCAGGAATGTTGAAGAGGCGTTTGGTCTATTTCCGACGGGACGAAAATTGCTGTAAACACATTAGATCCTTCAGGCTTGGGAAATATGGTCGTTGCTTTCTCCAACTCTTCTGTTCAGGAGGCCGTTTTCGTCTTTCAGTGGCTGTCTCCTATTGCATGGGCTTGACGATGACCTTTAATCGACGACTTCTTGCGGCGCGCCGATCTACAGGACGGCCTGCAACCTGCGCTGGCTTCCACTCGACACGTCGAAGTAAACTCCTGACACATTTATGCAATTCTTGATCCTTAGTTGGATCTCAATTAGTTTCCACAGTGGGGAGACTAGTTTCCCCGAGGAGCTCGCTATTGAGCAATTCAAACAGCTCGATAGTCATGCTCTCGCTGTGTAAGCTGGCTCGACAAAACCCAAAGCTGCACTGAGAGATAATGGATATGATGATGGCTGTCATCAGCTTCCTTTGTTTATTCGGGCTTTCTTCTTCGTACTCCAACAAAAGGGACTGTTTGATGCGTCTTTTGAATAAGAGCAATTGGCAACATTGTTGCTTTAAAAAAGGCAAGACAATAACGCTGCCAAAAATATTGATGCCTGAATTAATGAGATGTGTGTTTATTCCTTAAAGCACTTAATACAAATGAGGTATAAAGACATCAGGCATCCAGTTTTAAGGTGTAGCACAGTTTTAAAATGTCAATATATGAAACGAAGGATATTGGGTCATACAGCGCCTGTAGTATGGAGCGTTGCCGAAGACCCTGTGAAGGTTTTATAGAACATAGATTAGTCCTAATCTCCACAATACACCATGTTTTGTTACAAGCTGTCAGTCAAGCTGTGTAGAAAGGAGGGAGTTCCTTTAAGCTTGCCACTCTTTAGAAAAAGACAGCTGTTAGTTTTGAGACTTTTCAAGAAAGTGCCTACGTAAATCGGAAATACATAAATAAATTTCAGGGTTTCCCCCAGAAAACGTGTTAAGTCTTGTGGTAGAGGAGAACAGGCATCATAATTTGGAAATAATAGCGTGAGGCCAACGGGCAGATGCAGGTACGGCACACCCAGTTCAAAGTGTCAACTATAAGCTTAGCTTAATCCGTCTTTACTGCCACTGTTACTGGTGTAAAAAAACCCTATTTAGAATAAACAAACAATGCTTTGCCTGGTGGGGGGCCAAGTGAAGCCTGGTGGCCTGCCAGGCTTATAACACACCTGTAGGGAAACCCTGAATTCACTTAATTTAGAAAAAAATGTAAGTTTTTCAATTAAAGGTTTTTGCTGTATGATGAGGTGGGTTTTTTAAAACCGTATCGAAGTTGATGTTCTTGCATTGGAAACACTTTTTTCCAATCATGGCAGTTCGCATACAGCAGCAAAGCGCTAATTAGTAGCTACTGGCCTCCTTGGATAATGCCTATGTATATGTAGCTGCACCCAAGTATAAGTAGCTTTTCGTGCCAATGTCTCAATAAGACACCAATGTTTCCTCTGATGCTAAATGGCATTAGCACCATGGCTAAAACATAAATATATCTCATGTAACCGTTTACTTCTGTGAGTACCTTGAAGTTTATTGACTTTTCACGTGTGATTTTAATTGCATTCCTTATTTAATAGAAACACGACAATTACGAAATTGTGTTTTTTCGACATTAGCAGAATATCGAAAAAGGTTTGTGCTCATTTGGAATGGAAACACAGCTTCTGATGCACGATTCTTTGGCTCAAAATAACTTCTTTGTGTTGTTGTCAGTACATGCACAATTCAGGACCTTTGACCTATTACATGTTTTGTTTTTAATCTGTAAAAACAAAACAGGAGAGTCTGCATGTTCTGTAGTCAGAAACTATTGAATTTCACCTCAGGCAGACGGGCACTGGGATTCCTCTGAGGCGAGTGTGGACACGCTAACAGGCTGACGGTTATTTTATGAACGTTAAACTTTTGACTGATTGCATCCATCAGTGCACTTTATTATTCCTGCTGCAATCTCAAGGGCACCTGTCAAAATGGCTGCGATCCAAATTTAATTGAGTATCTTTGACATGCTCTGGGAGAATTAATGTAGGATTACAACTGCTAAGGCGACCCACTCAGTGTCACTTTTAATACTGATTCTAGTTTGTTGCTTGTTTTCCATGTGAAAAACAAACAAACAAGTGTTCATGAACTACAAGCTCGCAAATTAGCTTCTTCTAGTTTAACGTTGGTGTTTCCTGTAGATAAGGTCTTTAGAGGAAGGAGGGAGGTCTTCACCAGTAAATAAAGCAGGAAGTTGTTTAAATTTCTTTGATTATACATAAAGAAACCCACAAAGCTCTTCAAAATGTCTAGAAGGCTTTTTTCTTTAAATGAGCAAAGGTGTTTAGATGGGAATATCTAAACTAAACACTAGAATCAGCTTTTAATGTTCATGGTTAGAAACTATCAATATGCTTTTCAAATGTATGCCGATTATACAGGACAAATTAAACGATTTTCCAGGTGGCTCAGCATTTGAAGGCGTCCTGAAGGAATCAACCCTTCCACCTCGTAGAATCCATTTAAGGAAGTTCTTGCTGTGACTCAGCTGTAGTCTGGACTTTAGAAAATCAAGGTGGACTAAGATTGTCCAATCCTTCCCAGCACCAAATCTGGACTTGACGTCAAAGTTTGAGTCACCAAAGTTCAAGCGTTGGGGGCTCAATAGTGACAGGAAAGGGATTTATATTGTAAATAAAATCCCCTAGCATTGTTCTTGCTTAGTTATTGCAGAGACTTTATTGAAATGTTGACCTCACAGACAGAAAGTTGACCTTTGGTTAACTGTACTTACCTTACTGATCTGCAGATTTCCTCTCTCTACATTTCCTAGTTCTCCTGTCACTCCTTTTCCCTTTGCGTCTGCAAACCCGATGCTGCCATCGCTCTCCTGCCTGCGACTGGCCATTAAGAAAAGTGTGTTTGTGTGTGTGTGTGTACGTACTTGGGAGACAGAAGGACAAAGCTGATGAGTAATCCGAAGTGACTGTGTCTAACAAACTAACACTCACTTAGGAAACGTGCTAATGGCGAGGAGTCTGCAGTCTCTCATCAGCCTTGTTTGTGTAGTTAGATATAATTTGAGCTCTTAATAAGCTGCGGCCGTGTGTTTGCGTGCCACCACAAGTGGAAAATTAGGTTTCAGTGTTTGTGTGGGGAGCTGATAGTGTGCCAAACGTACGTTCTCGTTTAATGGGAGGTCTCTGTCTCTCTGTACTGTATCTGTGCATTCGTAAGATGGATGTGTTTTCAGTGCAGATCCCCCTCCTCACGTCACTCTCTGATGGAGTTCCTCATGCACCTGTGAGTACAGATATTTGCTTAAGTTGCAGGGGGTTTTTTTTGTTCTCTACTTTGTCACACTTTTCACCATTTTGCACTCATTTGCCTGAAGCTAACTGTGGTCCATGTAGCACATTTGTTGACGTTCAGTGAACATCGGAGTAGCTCTGTCTGTTTTTCCACTGCTTTTGAATTGGGAATTGTAAGAATCAGATCCAAACACCAAAAAAATCTGCACCAGTCATTTATTAAACTATTAAGTTTTGCAGGGACTGAGAAAAATCTAGCGGTTATGTGTCCCAAAAGTGGACAATGGGTTTTTATTCTCTGTCAGTTTCACAAACTGTGTGCAAAACATTACTGTTGGTGGGTAGGTAAATTTAGGGCTGCAATTACTAATTATTTTAGTAATTAATTATTATAATGATTATAAATTGACTGAAATGTGACTTTTCAGTTTTGGCTAGCAGTCGGACATAAATTACAAGACATAAAAAATAGTGTAGATCTTCTAATCATACATGGCATATTTAACTAATTAAATACGACATGTGTGAAGAATATGCAAAAGCACACGCTGCAAAGAGAGAGAGAGGCATTCACTGATAAAACCAATAACTGGTCAACAGTATCAGACCTGCTCAATAACATCCTCCAAACCAAATTCTTTGAGCTCAGAAGTGTTTGTTCTAATTTTAAGCTGCGTTACCACTTCCCGCATCGCTACGCTGTCCACGTCAATGCAGCGTGTTTCTATTAACGATACGAAGACGCCGCATTTCCTCAGGTGCTCTGCTGCCGCCACTTTTACAGCTTGTCCTCCGACTGTCGGGCTTTTTAAATGAGACAAAAAGCAGAAGATGCATCCACCGACCGCAGGGCGCTTCTGTTTCCCTGGCTTTATCTGTTTTAGTTTCTTTTTCTTTTTACATTTCATGGCAAATCATGTTTATTTCAGTTTTTTTCTTTGCTTTGCTATCACTTCATCTTTCTTTTTCTCTCTATCTGTGACCAAAAATAGACCCAGTCTTGTCTTTTTTTTTTTTGTCGGCCTCTCTTGAAACCTCTTCAACAGGAAGCATGAGAGTCACCGCAACGCAGAGTCGCAGAAACACAAACACACTGCTTTCAGCGGTCGTGCTGTCCTGAGCAGTCAGATCAGTCTTCTCTGGTTTATTCAGCTTACTCTTCTGGACTGAAGCTTGCTTTGCAAAAAAAGCCCAACTTTTTTCTCCCCTTTTTTCGTGTGTGCATGAGAGACTTGCTCTTGCATGAAACAACATCAATGTCCTGTTGCTGTCACACTCCCTGAAAACAGCACATGGTGAGTTAAAGTTTGATTCAGCAACATAAGAAAGAAAAGGGAAAAAGTGGAAGTGACTGTCGAGGTAAAACGTGCGTGTGTGTTTGTGAATATCACTGAGTATTTAAATAGTGCAGAGAGGTAGACATTCATATAATTACTAGAAGCTTCCTGTGATGCATTTCCCCTCAATTACAACAATTAGTTTGGGATACTTCCTCCTTTATGTGCTAATTTATATGTTTCATTCTCAGGATTTATTCTGCCAAGTTTCTAAAAGTGGTTAGTTTCATTTTGATCATACATCACCGAAATTTAAAACATTTTTGCACTTAGTCTTAAATGCGGGCTTGTGCTTTATTTAATAATTAGAATAAGATGAGGCAATATTTACAACTAACCATACATCCAAAGCAACCATGCATGTTTATTTTGTGTGTGTGTGTGTTTGAGGTAATAACCCATTAATCTGGTTCTGGTTAAAAGTGTGGCTGCCGTGTTTGAGTTTCCTAGAATAGTCTGCTTAATTTAGGACTGAATTAATAGGACAGTGACTTTCAACGTTATTTAAGAGTCAAGTTGGCACAGAAAAACGTAATTGACCTCTTTAGCTTTCCTTCCTTTAGCGTTACGATCCTCTGTCACACAGTCTATCTAAGTTAATGCTTTATATAACTGGTTTTGAACTGGATTTTAATGCCTGTTTCTAGACACTGTAGTTGCTGTTCATAAACTGAGTTTATTAATGCTGGTTGACACTGAAAGGAGTGCTAACAAATAGAGATGCATCGGCATTAATCAGGCCCAATATTGGCAAAATATTGGGCCTGATCAGTGACAATGTACCTTATCGATAAAGACAGATCTATTCAGTGTAATTCTATGTTTTGTGTTGCTGTATTATTTATGTTGCATTATATTTAGAATTCCTAGTTTAACTTTATAAACCATTTGATAGAAAGTTTGTTTTGTCAGTTTCTTTGTTTTTTTTATTTTACATTGGCTTTTATTCTCCTAATTGCACTGACTGAACAAATTACAGTATCTACATATTTGACCAAGCTTGTGAAGCTATTGCTGCATTTAAGTAGGATGTGCTGGTGCAGAGTTAGCAAAATAATTTGTTATTCAGTACATTTATGTCCGTGTTAAAAAAAAACAAAAAACATTTCTCTATTTGTGACGTCTACTGTTAGCAGAAAAAACCCCGGATGAAATTAGAAAACTTCTTGTCATAGTTGGTAAAATGTGTGTTTTATAGACTGAGATGCAGCAGCGAAAATCCCCGGATGTAAGAGTGACTCTTACTGGAAATGGTTTGAGCAAATTTGAGAGAGAGAGAGAAAGAGAGAGAGGGTGAGAATAGTAGTTCACAGAGTCAGGGTGCCTCCACTCAAAGGATGTGGCTTCCCTTCTAAAAACAGCTCGTCCTATTTTTACATGCATGTGTGTTATGTGTGAGAGATGGATCCTTATCACTGAAGAGTGCGGCACAAAGCTCAGTAGCTATAAAAGATTTGCTTCTTAACCGACTCATTGATTCAAATTGAAGAACAGAGACAAACGGAGGCAGAGCACATCTTTTATCTATTTCTTCCCCCTGGTGAAAAATGCATTCTAAAGAAGGGCAACAGTTTTGTTAGAAATTAATGTTTCAGTTTGCAAATGCATGAAGAAGCATGCATTTCCATGCTTCTTCATGCATTCAAAGGGTCACATTCACCCTCTGAATGTGACCTTCAGAGGGTGAAAATGGGAATGAATGCGAGTGTGAACTGGCTTTTTTCATACAGAATTATTGGAGGTTGTCCATCATTTCCATTAAGATGCACTGGTTCTACAGTTCAGCCTCTGTTACGACGATGGAAATGATCAGCTGACGAATAACAACAAATTAATTTGTAATAAATTACTCCAAAGTAAGAGTCGCAAACATGCATGGTGTCGCGCTAAAAGGCGTCCCCCTCCACAGTCAGGATGTAATAATAATATTCACCTACTTCACAAGAACTTGTTACACTTGCGGGGTTTCCCCCAGTATATTGTAAGCCTGGCGGGCAACCAGGCTTTACTTGAGCCCCCACCAGGCTAAGCATTGCTTATTTATTTAAGTTTTTTTTATGTTTGCATTTTTTAAGACTTTGTAGTCGGTGTTCAGGTATTGATCTCCCAATCTTTCAATAACATAATTATCAAGTGATATTTTAAAATTTCCTGCCAAATTTAAACATCTTTTAACTCAAAATCACGCCAGGCTGCTGGATGAATGACTGCTGAGCGCCCAAACACCGGGCTTAGCAACTTTTCTGAGGGAAACCTTGTAATTGTCCTGAAAACTGTCCAATTGTCCTCCAGTCAACAAGGACAATTCTTAATTTTCAGTATTCTGCCAGATGTAATTTAAAAACAATGTATTCCCAGGCGTTTGGTTTCCTGAATGCGATTTTGTTTGGTTTGTACTAACCGATGCAGGTTATTTATGCTAAGCTAACTCTCACTTGCCAACTTCTTTACGTTCTGCTGTTGTCTGCCCCTCTGTAACATAATTATTTTGAAGCACATCCCACGTCATCATCTGGATGAAATAAAATGGGGCCCGGTTGTTTTCATCCAGCTCCACGTTGTGCCTTCATCTGCTGAGGTTGGCAGATTTTATCTCGCAGACTCTGCTCAGTCCAGCCCTTCAATGCAGAATTTCCTCGACGCAGCCCGTGCATTTGCTCTAATTGCTGATGCAATCTCTTTATTCATTTAAGTGTCCTCTCGACCTCAGTCAGCAGCGCTTCTCTTTGTCATTTTTTTTTTCTTTTTGACTGGGCGCAGTTAGCCGACAGGGGATTTAAAACTCACTGCGGTGCTTCTTCGCCTTGTAACTTGAGCCCAGGGCATTGGTGAAAAAAAAAGACAGAGAGAGAGAGAGGAGGGAAAACACGATGTATAATCATATTAGGAACGAACGTTTACCCGGCTTGAACCCCCACAAACGCCAAGCTCCCTCCATTTCTATCACCATCCCGCTCACTCTGCCTTTTGTGTCTCTCAGCCACTGCAGCTCTCACTTCTTAGTCATCAAGCTTGAGTCTGAGCCAGACAGTGAATCGTATTAGAGTTAGATTTATTGGCAGGTTCCACAGAAGACGACGATAACTCCAATTCTGTCCTATTTCTTTAGGCATTTGAAGCTTGGTAATGAATATAGTGCCTCGAAAAAACATTAATACCCCTGGAACTGTTTGCCATTGTGTCATATTGCAACCACAGAGTTCACTGCATTTTAACAGGCTTTTATATGTCAATGTAACTCGGAGATGTACATTATTATGGACGAAAGAGTTAAAGTATCCTTAAAAAGTCTCAAATTCTTGTATCTGACATAAAGACCTCAAAATGTCTTAAATTAATTTTAAAAAGTAAGTTGGCTTTTAATCTCAGGTCTTAGATTTTTGTTTGACAGGACCATTTAATCTCGTATATTCTGTTTTTTTTTTGTTATTTTGTTATTTTTCCTTTGCAGGACTTTTCTGTTATTTTCACTTCTTTATGTTCTGTGACTGGAGGCGGTTGAGGTTATTAGTAAGTCATTGCTAATATACCCTTGCTAGCTAACTAGCAGGGTGTTCGTAGATCTTTAAGAAGTCTTATTTTAAGACCTTAAATATCTTAATTTAAATATAAAAAGACTTAAATTTTGTCTTGACAGGACTATACGTATACTACATATATTCTTTGAGTCGCACTCAGCCATCTTCATTGCATTCTTTCACTCAAGATGGTTGAGGCTACCGCTAACTGGCTGCTAACATTCCCTTTCTTGTGTATATTGTTGATAAGTACAAATAGGTCTTAAATTCAATTTATTGTGGTCTTAAAAAGTCTTGAATTAGAGTTGGTGAAACCTGCAGAAAGTTTTCAAAATCTTTTACAAACCAAAAGGTAAATTGGTGTACACCATTTCTGAACAGCAATTATAGCTTTTGGGTAATGTCTTTATGAGTCCTAAGCATTTAGCAGATTTTCTTTCATAATTTCCCTGCATTTACTTCCATCCATCTTCCCATCAACTCGGATCCATGCCTTCTCACAACATGCCATAGTTCACTGCGGATAGGATCCGGTAATGGTGTCGGTTTTCTGCCCCACTTACACTTTTAAACACTTTCATATAAACACTTATTTCACAAGTCGCTGTGGAGGCTCACCCAAGCTGGCCTCGTACACATGCACACACACCCAGATTACATGCAATCTTCCCCTAATGTGCAACCATGCACTCTCAGCAGCCACCCTTAGTTCTTTTCATCGCACAGTCGCAAGGGTATCGGTGAAAGAAACTGCCGTTTGCGAGAGAAAAGCCACATCTTTTGAAACACAAAGCAGAGTCGATGGAGCTCTCTATTGTTTAAACAAAAGTGTTATTGAATAACACCGCTAACAATAGAGGGGACGAGGATGAGCAGATCCAGAGGCAGAGAGGTGAAAAGAGAAAGACGTGGATGAGAATCTAGGTGACAGGATGTGTGTGAAACCGACACCAGCGTAGCTCGCAGAACCATTCCACCATGGAAATATACACACAGAAGTAAACGTCAACGTGATTTACCTCGCTGTGCGCCGTATGTGCAGTAAATCGCTGCAGAGCAAACAGTATGAAGAGTTTAAATCAGCATCGGTGTGTATTATTGGTACCTTAAACAGAACATAGTGAAATAGTCAGGTTGCAGCTTGAATTTAAGGCTGGCAGGATGATTGAGTGAGTGTCTGCAGCCAGCTGTGAGACAGTCAGATAGGGACAGTCAACAAGGTGCAGGGCTGGAAGGAGCAGCAGCCACTGGCTTCTTTTTTTATGGAGGAAAGGCTTGGACAGCAGCTGCAGTCGACTTAATTTGTACAATACTTCCTGTTGAGGTAAGAGATGCACCAGTCAGGGGTTTTTCAGGCCAACATCACGCTTCAAGGTCTGACCGTCTGACCCCCCATTCTCTGTCTTAGGTCATCTTTTTATATTTTGCTTTAGGTCAACATTCACTATTACAAAAAGATTAGAAACGTCCAGCTCAAATCCAGTTATATAGACATATATAATCAAATCAGTCCATTTCATACCAGTACTTTCCATTCACATACAGAGAATTGGATTCAAATATATTCTCCACTTTGGTTTTATGTCATTATAATATCACAGAGTAGAAATTCTGCTGAATTAATCATAAGATCTTTCTAAAGACCAACAAACTTGCATTAAGTCATTGATTTTGCAACAACCCCTTAATCTGAGCAAGCCTGCGGCAAAGAGCAGTGAACATGCTGTTTGTTGATGTGTTTGAGGAATGAAAAAAGCATGCGCTAGGTAATTTTATATTTGACCTACTCAACACAAGTCAGAGCTGTTCAGACTAGTTTGTATGTGTAACCTACCTGTCTCAGGTTTTATTCAGATGCACATTAAGATGATGAATGTTTTTAGTGAAGGAGATATTAATACATGAGTGCATGGCGTAATGATGAAGAACTAAAAACAGTCAGGGAAATAGGAAATTTAATGTTGTCATGGCAACTTTCAGCAACAGTATCAGAATTACCTGTTTTTCTGTACTTTATTGGCAAAAGAGCTTTGAGATGCGGTGCAACCCATCTCCTTCCTTTCAGTGGTTACTAGCTTCATACTATCATGATATTTCTGCTGCTGCTGTTGTCATTTCTGACTATGTAAAGTCTCCTGTACTTGCATTGAGCTCAGCCTATAAGAGGCCAAATAGAAGGTTATGAAGGTCACTCATTTGTGTGGCTTTTTTTGCAATAATGCATAAATATTTATCATAAGGCTCAAAGCTAAATATATGTCAAAATTAAGAGTATTAAACTGTTTTTATCATGTGAAATTTCAACGTGGTAAAATGTCTTCTTAAAGCATTTCTTATCAGATTGTGCTTCGGTTCAAAAAAGGAGAATGTTTTCATCCGTTTTTTTTAACGTGTTGAATTCCCTGATAACACAGAGAAATGACTAGCTAAGTTTAGCTAGATAATTTGGCTGGATAATTTAGCGAGGTAGTTTAGCCTGCTAATGTAACATACTTCCCACGTTGCCCAAAGGTTTGCTCCCAGTTGGATGATTAATTCAGTCAGAAGTTGTGTGAATGCAGCACAAAGTTATTGGAGAAGTTTTTTTTTTAATTATTTTCTTACTAGTACAAAGTGTAAGCTTTCAGAAACGTTTTGTGTGTTGCATAAATAAGCTAATATTCAAAATTTCCAAACAAGCAAAGAAACATTGCTTCTCCCTTAGATATAAAGTCTAGTGCAGAGATGAATATTTTCTGTCTTGAGATGTGTGCCTAAAGCAGAGACAGTAGAAAAAATTTAAGCTTTAGTCTCAGTCTTTAAATGAGTTGTAGGTATTGCTATGAGATCTTTCAAAGAGGAAATGTTCTTAAAGAGTTTCAGTGGTATGAATTTATTAGTTGTTAGTTACCTTTAAAACATGAAGACATTAAATCTTTTCAGTAATTTAAAAAGGAAAGACAGATATTTTTGATCTCATCATTTTACTGTTATACGGTGAATACAAGATTTCTGGCTCTTGTTTTCTACCGGAAACTAGAAAATCTTAATGTTTTTTTCCTATAATCTCTTGATTTTTATAATAAATCGATCCTGAATTGCTTTGATTCTTATGGTTAAATGTTTAACCTTTTTTCTATATATAGATAAAACTACAGTAGATTAAACCACTTTACAGTATGGTTTTCCAGTGTGTGCACGTGTGCTGTGCACCAAGTCTGCAGATGAGTAAGTGCGTTCACATGATAAGATCAGGACAAATTCCCCACAACGTGTGTCTGCGTGCAGCTGAGTGCTGCAGTCGCCGGAGCGCAGGGTTCCCTTCAGTCTGACGAACAGACGCGGGAATCAGAGACAGACGGATCGCTGACTCGTTTGCATGTGTGAAAAACCACACACACACACACACACACCCACGCACACACACACACACAGAGAGAGAGAGAAAGAGAAAGGCACACACCCGTGTGTTTATCATCCTTTCTGCACCACTAACCACTCAGCAAACTCTTTGTAGAAATTCTATTTTGGTCTGAACTTGTCTATGTTTGAGAAACTGAGTCTATTCTAGAAACAGAGTGTTACTGTATATGGTACATCCCCATCTGTGCTCATACTTTGTTTTTGCCTCGAGTTCCTTTTTCTTGTCTACTTCTCTCTTGTGGCATTTTTCCCCTCCCTTGGTCTGTTCCCCTCTTGTCATGTTTTTTTGTTCTTGTTTTATTTTTATTTTTTTCATTTAGCTACTTCTGTCTTTTTCCACTTCCCCTTTTATATTCTCATAATTTTAATTCGATGTAAGCGTTTTCTCATTAAGCCTTATTAAGAACAACATTGACGTTATTCATTTCATCCATCTTAATGTTACCTCCTCTCTCTCTCTGGGTCTGCTCTCAGTGTGTCTGCACATGCGTGCTGTGCAGCAATCTGGTTCTCCTCCGAGAAACACACATATACACACACACACACACGCCCCCCTGCATGCACAGGGATGCACCGTGAAGGTGTGGCATTGTGGCTCAAACACACACTCCAACACCCACCTGTAACACAGATGGAAGAAGGGAAGACGCCGTGTCGTTACCGCACTGTGGCAAACTCCAGCGCATCTTTTCATCTTTTCTTCTGCTTTTCTCCTTATCCTGTGTTTCTTTTCATGTTCAACCACATCCCTTGTTCTTGTTCTTGCTCTCTGTGTTTGTTCCTTCTTCTTTGTCTTGTAATTCAGATGGCTGGCCTAAATTTGAATGTGAGTCAGTAATATCGTGTGATTACCCCTTGAAGTTTGCTCATTTCTTCACATGTTAAAACCACAAATAATTATGGAGTTTATGGGAATCGTATGTAATAGACCAACAAAATGTAGTCCTTAATAATGAAGTAGAACTATAATGGTTTTTTTGGCAAATAAAAATCTGAAAAGTGTGGGCTCTACTTGCATTTAGCCACCTTACGTCAATACTTTGTTGCACCAACTGTAGTTATGTGTGTTTACACTTTACAACTTTACATCTCTTTAAGGTCTTGCACCACAGATACTCAAGAAGATTTAGGTTTGGACTTGAACTACTCCTTTTAATACATAAATATGCTTTATATTAATTAGGAGTGGAATAATAATAAATGTACCCATTAAATTAGTGTTTAGGACATAAAAATTTAAGACACAAAGACTTGGGGGCCCTGGTAGCAACACTGCAAATTTGAAGTTTCCATTTAGCTGAACTAAATCATCATGTATCCCAGATCAAATTTATTATTTTTCTATTTAAGGCAGTTGCATAAAAGTTACAAATCTCAGTCAGTTTTAGCCACCAAACTAAATGTCATTATTTTCAACTTAATATTTAGGAAAACAACAAATAGATGAAAAAAATCCAGAAGTCCAGAAGCAGCATTCAGCTTTTATGCTCCAAAAATCTGGAAAAGCTTCCAGAAAACTGCAAAACTGCTGAAACACTGAGTTCCTTTAAATCAGTGTTAAATCCACCACTTGAGAGTTGTTTTTGATTAGTAGGAACTGGAACATTGATCAATATATTTGATGTGTGTTTACTTAATGATGACATTTGACTAAATGTCATGTTTATTGCATGTTTCTGAATTGGTGACTCATGTTTTTATGGTGTAAAGCTCTTTGAACTGCCTCGTTGCTGAAATGTGCTAGAGAAATAAACTTGACATAAATGCAGATTTTTAAACCCTTAAAAGTGAGTTTTTGCGCAGTCGAAAGGATTTTTGATACATCATTGTTTCAGGGTCGGCGAACGAGCATCACTTCCTTCACGACGCGGTTACACAACGCGCTCCCTGTTACGTGATACAGCGGCGAAGATCCGTAACCATCCCTGTTAATGCAGCGCCGCTTTCCCACCTCGGCTCTCGGAGTAATCCGCCTACATTTCAGCCGCGCACCACAATCCTCTTGTTACACCTCCGCCATCTGAGCAGAGCGCTCGCGGTTACGCCAGATCAGCGGTTCCAAACAATCGTTCCTCAGAGTGAAACAGCAGAAACATGATCAAGCAAGAAAAGCCTTTTTCTCTTACATAAAATCATCCCACAGAGAGAAAACAGAAGATGCTCTTAGGGATTTCTTTAGAGACTTTAACCTAAAGGAACGCTGTTCAGGCTGAAAACTATAGCGAATGTACTAAACATGTGAGTACTCTCATAAAAGAAAAATGTACTCAACACTAATACGGACTGGTGTCCATTTTTAGAACCCGTTCAGGGACATGGCGTCTAAATTTAGCAGGTCGTTTTATTAAACAAATACAGCCTCAGCGTGCTGGAACGCTGTCAAAACACGCTGACTGTGTTGTGGGTGTGTGTGTGTGTGTGTGGGCGTGTGTGTGTGTGTGTGGACGCAACATGTGCATCAAGTAAGGTTATTTTAACTTTTAGTTTTACATAAACAGTTAAACCCAAAGGGAGAGTAGTGGAGAGAGAGCAGGGCGAGTGGGAGTGAGTGTGGATGGAGAGGTGTAGGAGGAGTTCAGTTTCATTAGCATGATGGATAGGAGGGAAGCTCTTAAAACCACACACTCACACACTCCTAAAACAAACACACACGGATTTTGCAATTACAACGACTCTGCTTTTGCAAGTCACCCCTGTGCCACTTTTCTCTGCATTTCAGTATTTCAACAGTTTTCAGCTGTGTTGACTGACGTGGTTAAAATGTCCATGTTCTTACGCAATTTAAGCAGCACAAGCAAAAATATGGCGATTTTTATAAAGTTTAATTAAACTCATCGACAGGCTGCAGTTGTTGCTATTGATATATTGCGTTTTCTAAATAGGTTGCACATCAAACCTATAATTTATTACATTTACTAACTTTTTGTGGCATTCAGAATTGTTTGCTTGTCAAGATGAGGCCCAACAGATTCACTTTCACAAGCAGAGAATTACAGCTTTCTCCATGACGCACCACTTGATACAAAAATTTCTTAAACATTTCTCTGAGTTTATTTCCAACGTAATGGACAAGGAGACAACAAAGATGGAAAAAAGCTGGGGAAAAGGTTTAAGCGTAACGAGAGAGATGTAGAGGAGAGAAAAAAGCACAAGTTAACACCAATGTAGTCTGCTTCTAAACCTGAGAGAAAACAAAACCAAGAAACCACAACAAGCATTTGCATATATAATAATAAGTCATAACATATAATTGGAAAGTACATGGTGATACAAGATATATCTAGTAGCAACCACCACCCAACTGAGAACATATGTGACAAACACTTGCTTCAGTCTGTAAGGTTTCTCCATGAGAATGTTCAATAGTGGATGTGAAGACCATTTATTAACTACGTAAATCTTATGACTTCCCACTAAAATCACTTTTTTAAGTGAATAAATCGGACTGGTTTTAGAATCTAAGCTTCTTCAAAAGTTTAAAAGTCTATCAAAGTGAAACCAAACTTCAGTTTCACACCCACGGTACAAAGCTGAAGACGGCTAATGGCGCCTGTCATCGTCTAGGTCAAGCCATTCAGACCACCAGACTGTGCGGGATGAATTTTAGTGGACAAACAGTGACCATGGTGACAAAGCAGATTACAGTCTAGACATGTAGAGGTCCTCTCCATCCATCACATTACAAGTCGGGCCAACGGTCACCTCATCTCGCTTCATCTTCCTTTCTTAATAGCTTTTCATCTTTTCAGCCTCACAAAAACCTCCAGAGCGCATAAGGTACATAATAGAGATGTATCGGTGGCCCCATTTGAGTCAGATAGTGTAAAAACTTAAAGGTTGCAATGCCCTTTTCCTCTAGCTCGCAAAGCTTGGGTTATTTGCAAAGTGCGAGAACATAAAATAGAGAAGTTAGAGATGTTTTTTTCCAGATTAGGATAACTTTAAATGACTCGCTTTATTGTGTTGTATTACCTAGCATGCTTCAAATGACTTCACTTCACAATTACTACAACTATTTTTATGCCCTCTTTGCAAAATAGAACATGTAGCAACCGTAAAACATGAGTCATTTGGACCAATTTAATGTTACTGATACATCTCCCTTCTCACCTAAGAAACTGTTTCTATTGCTTTGTCATGCTGCTAGCTAATGCTAATGCTGCTACCTCATGAGGCATATGGCTATTAAGCAATAGATTATATTTTAAAATGTTCTTTCACATTTTTAGCTACTGTAAGGATCTCTTGAAAATGTTTTCCATCTGTGGTAGAATTAGACTTGAATGTAAATGTTTTCGGTTTGACAGCTAAGGGGTTAACAAATGTCAGTCTATACATTCAAGAAGACATTTTTTTTCCGTAAAGCTGACAGAAAGGGGGAAATAGTAGCCATGACAAAACCTTTGAAAATACTGACAACAGGATTGTAGCAATCAAGATGTACTGTAGGGCCATTGGCTGAAAGATGAGTTGCATTCCTCTAAACATTTTGTGTAAAGGTGGAACGAATGGCAAGAAGAGGAGCTGGAGGAGGTATAGAAATGAAATCAAAGTGAAAAAAGGAGGAGTAGAGCAGGAGGAATCGATCTGGGCAGTGAAGAGAAAGCCAGGAAAGAGGAGGGATGGTTGAAGAGAATGAGATGGAAGGAAGTATTGATCTAAGGAAAGAATTAGAGTTAATGGTGGAGTGAGAGGTAGCAGAGAAAAAAGTAAAGCTTGGGAAAGAGGAGTTAAGAAGTAATGGGGAAAAAAGTACATTTGCTTTAAACTTATAAATAGGCTCCGACTGGCCTTAAGACCTTTGAAAGAACTGATCATGTACTGTACTGTATACTGCACCGAAATAATAATAATATGCTATACAGCAGCCGCTTGATATCAGTAAAATGTTGTATGCTTGGAGCTATTTTAATTTTTTCTTAGTTAAAATCTGTTTATTGTATATGATATGAACATATGAAGAGGTTCTAACTATTGTTAGCCAAGGCTTTCTGTAGCCGGACAAAATAGCAGTTTCGCCTTCGTTTTAAAAAAAAATAGTTTGCTTAAAGACAGCTTGAGTAGAACCTCTTCTTTTAGTACTTTGTTGTAGTTGAAATATTGTTAAATAAACTTTATTCCAGGATATCAAGACAGTTATTTTGGTATTTTGTTTGGCTAGAGCTAACTCTGTAGCATTTCCCCTACACCACTTCCCCTGAGGTTCTGTTAAACAGATGGGCTGCAAGACTACTTATTTAATATATATCACTATGATTTACAGCCACCCACTGATGAGACCTCATAAAAATGAGTTTGTTTAGTGTGAAAGGGTCTGGTGAAGCTTAGGGAGAAAAACTGACCGGTGTTAGCTTTGCTGGTTGCTAGGAGACCAATTTAAAAAATGGCCATGATATAAGAGTAAGGAGAGTTTAGGATTGTTAAGTAGGTGTTTCTGACCAATTACTACTTCTATTATGGTGTCACATTATTACAGAGGGAAATAATGTATCTTGATAACAAATTCTACAATTGGGGATTTTAATTTAATATGCTTGCACAAGAAATATTGTCTTAGAAAATCTTACCAAGTAAGTTTGGCCTAGTTTCTAGAGTAAATATATTAATTCTCTTGAAATAAGACTTAAAAGTAGCTTTTTAGCAAGATATAGACGATTCCTTCAGGTAAGTAGTTCTTTCATTTTGACTTCTTTTTTAAAGTTCTAGTTTTACTGGAACATTATTTTGCTTAAAACATGGGGAAAACGTCTTGTTATAAATGATCTGCCAGTGGAGCTAGTACTTTTTATAAAATCAGTTTTAATGGGTCGCTCACTTAAAGTTCAAGTATTTGCACTAGAAAAAAAGACTAAAAACACTCGGTGAGATTTTGTGTTTAAAGTAAATCAAAACATAGAGGTATGAAAAAGGTAGAAGTTGAAAATGGAGGCCGGGTGATGGTTTGCTGCTCATTGACAGAACCGTGAAGTCACAGATACTCTCTGCCACGCCAAAGCCGTGTGTAGGGTGTCTCATTTCACTACTGTTGGGAAATTTACTGTAGTGAAACTTGAGCAATCCTGAAAAATAATATTGTTCTGTTGGCTTTGTAAACCGAACAGGGTGATAGTGCTGAAGGCTACACTTTGTTGACCCAGAAAGTGAAAGCTGCAGTAAACTGAAGCTGTACAGCAACCTGGAAAATTAGATTACTTCCTGTCACCTCGATTTTGTACTTTTGTGCTATTTAAACAGCTGCCATCTAAATAGATTTCACTTGTATTTCTAATAGGTTAACGTTGGGATTATTTTTGTTTATGGATTCTGAATAAAAGCACATAGAACTGAGAAATTTCAGCACTTTATATCAGCAGAAGAGTGCATCTGTATAATTGTATTGCAGTGATAAATAGTCAACAAGCCAATAAAGCTGCTGTGGTTTTTGATAACAGAACTTATTAAAAACTTGTGAGTTAAAAGGGTCAAGTCATATACAGTGCACTTAGCAAAATGTAAAGATTTCAACCAGTTATTTGTATAATTTCTAAGAAATATAAGGTTTTATTGCAATACAAGTCACTGAAAACAAAGTTGATCACAACCTTGGATTAGACGGGTTGGGCTGAAATTGAAATGACTTTTCAGTGAAAGTTAGGGGTTGCCAAGAAAAACAGGAAGAAAGAAAAACACGATCTGTTTTAACTCCCTGAACCTGAGTGAATCCCCACCAGCTGCGGGGTCTGTGGAGGACAGCACAGTGACAAGACAAATCCCCCGATTCTTGCTATCTGACTTGATCCGGAGTGACTTTGCCCTTGTCTTTAGTCACAGAACCAGTCCAGAGGCTCCCAGCTCTTCTGTCACATTTAGCAGCGCACAGGAATCAGAGTTGCACAAGCTGCACAAACCGGCGAGCCCCAAGCGTTTCTTTTTCCAGCCGGTCACTTTTTACCGCCTCTGTTTATCCAGCAGAAGCATAACTGCTGTGACTCTGAGTTTGGTTTGGACCGAGTCGTGAAGAGCGAAGGACCGCCGCGCCGTCAGAGGAGGTCATCATGAGAACCGCTTTCACAGAGTTGAACTGAGCAGAACAGAAAACGTTTTTGAAATGACAAACTCAATCAACACATCAAACGTAATCTAAAGTAGGGCTGGAACAAATGATTATTTTAGGTATTGATTATTCTGTCATTCTGATGATTAATCTTGCGCATTCTTTACCATTTTCATTTAACCACTAAATCCTTTTCATGCGCCAAATAAAATACATTAAAAGATGCAAATAAACAGTTCAATTCCTTTTTAAAAAGTAGAAAATAAGCATTTTATAGCCTAAAATGAAATAACATGGCACCACTTCAGTGTACACTTGATCATTTGTTTGAAACTTTGATACTTCTAACGTCAACATGTGAAAAGGTTAGCCTTTTCTGCTTGGATGAACATCAGTACAGTGTAACAAAAGGTGCTTTATAAATTTATTTATTTATTTTTTATCATATGTTTTTACAAAATTTAAACCAAATTGAGCTAAAACTATGGCATAATAATTTACAGACAATGAAGGTTTTTTTATGTGTTAAATTCAAATTGCATATATTTTTTGTACAGTTTTGGCTTAATTACTGCTCTGAGTATGATGTTGTTTCAGAAAATGTGCATTTTTATTCTGTGTTCTCTGGTCCGTGATTAATCAATTACTAAATTAATCGGCAATTATTTTATTAATCGCGATTCATTGCTTCAGGAATAACCTAAAGTGTAATATAGTAACAGGCTAGAAAGTAATTTTTTAGGAAATCTTTCTGTTTCATAACATCACTGGTCCCCATTTTACACAGTTTATCCTTTTGTAAACTCACACTTACTCTGGCAGCATTAATCATGCATTGTTTTGAGTTTTTTCAAGCCTTTTTATAAACAATAATCATCTCCTCCCTGCTTGTTGTTGTTATGTTTGCGCTGGGATTAACTTTCCTTCTTTATCGGCCTGACTCACGAACGTCTGAATCACAAGTGTGTGTAATATTTGGAGGCAGATTGGTTGGATCAGCAACAATGAGTCAGACGTATTTGAACAGTTCTCCCCACAGCTACATCGCCCCTATGAAAACCTCTGCCAGGTCAGAAATAGAGTTTTAATGCCAAAACTATACCAAAATCTCCATTACATGGCAAATGCTACTAGCTAGTAACTTTGTTGTAACTCTGGACTGAAACTTGTGTGATGCTAACTTGATATTAGTAGCTGTGAATGCGGACCAAAAAAAAGCAAACTGTGGTTCGCCTGCAAACCAAGGACTCGGTTCAGTTGAAGCTTCCGAAAGCAGAAAGCGTACTATAGCGCAGGGCATTCTGGGTAAATAAAACCAAAACGTATGAGTTTAGCGCCAGCGAGAGAAATGGCTCGTGGTGTTTTACAAAAGAAAAAGGAGAAATCCTACAACCGCTAAAATCTGACAGTACTCCGTCTTTGTTTATATTTTTGCGAAGGAGGAAGTTGCATTCAGTGTCTTCTTCAGCAGTTTTCATGTTGTTTACTTCTGTAGTTCTTGGTGCAGCGCCGCCACAGGCGAGGAGGGGAACAGGTTGCTCAAAAGGTTTGGGTCGTTTGACACAGTGCAGTGAGAAAACAAACCACACCAGCTGAAAATGTAACAAATGTCGCCTCCCCCAGGTTACTGTTTGGTAAATGCTGTAGTTTTTTTTTAATTATTCCTTTTCAAGACATACTTGTCTTAAACAGTGAACTACATTGGTAGAGATTGTCTTTGATTTTTGAATGAAATAAAATCTGGGTAATTCCCCACTGTAGTTATTAAACACCACGACTTTACACCTTCCCACCTCGGGTGGATGAGAAACCCTCAGCTGACTCTTGCAGCTTGTCATTTAATGGAGTTAAAGAGAAGATATTAGTGATTTCCAGATTTTTAAAACTGGAAACTGTCTCATGTCTAAAGTGTAGAGGAATAAGTTAAGTTTTTATGTGCTGTAGCTAAAATTTGAGATCAAACGTGACTTTTTGACACATAAATACAAATTGATGATAAAAAATACAGCTTTATCATTTAATTAAAACATACTTCAATTGTGGGCTTGTAAAATGAGCTAAATGAAATCTACTGAGGCAGAGGTAGTCAAGAAAACAAGAACCAATAAATCGGCCTGGATTTTCTTAATCTTGGGATATCGACCGATAGTTAAACGTGAAGCCGATCATATCCATCGATCGTGTCTACCTCGACAAAAGTCTAAAAATCAGCCACTCTCCTCCTTTGCTCTGCAGTGAGAGTTTTGACTTTAGCCCCGCCCACCAGGTCATGTCTGTACGTTGGCAGCTAACAATAGTCACCTCAGTGTCACCAAGGCAGCAACTTTCTTGCTGTGTTTGGCAACATTTCAACATTTTGTTCAAAATCGGAATTGGCAGGTCAGGTGTTTTAAAAATCGGTAATCAGGGATCAGCCAGACAACTGCAATCGGTGCACCTCTAATTTTTTGTACAAGAGTTTTAGCCATATTTTACTTAAATTATTGCGTAGTGCCTCGTATATATTGCGGAGAGCAGATGGTTCTCCCATAACCTCATATTTGAATCCATATCCACCTCATTCTGCATGCTTAGTGTGAGGAGTCAAGATTAAATGGCACGGTGTGATCATCTGCGGATAATCACCGGCCACGGCACACAAACACACACACTCACACATTCGCCGTATTTCATCAGTTTTCCGCCTTTCCTCCCACCTCTAAAATCCTCCTCCTCCTCACCTGCAATCACATCACATCCACGTCTCCACCTCCCTTCTTCTACTTCCCCAGGCTAATATTAATAGCCACCTTTCTTCCGTTTTATATGCAAAACCTTTTTAATTTAAGGGCATAAGCGCGGAAATTCACCGGCGACGTGATTTGCGTGGCAAGTCATCGAGGAGGACGTGCTAATCGCATCAGCACTTTAAGAGAGAGACTTTCCACCTCTGTTTTTTTCCCCACAAACGATCTCTTTCTGGCTCGGAGACTTTATCTGTTTGTCTGCGGGTTTGCTTGCTGAGATGTGTGTTTGTATATATGTGTGTGTGTTGGAGGATTATGCAGCATCAGAGCCAGATTTGTTCCGTATGCTTCCCCCTCCCCTCCACCCCCCTGCAGCAACAGATTATCTGTCCTCCAACGTGCAAACCGCACAGCCAGAAGCCAAACACTGTCCGAATTTAAATAAAACAACACACACACACACACACACACACACACACGAGGAATTTGAAAGAAACATGCTGGGGTGTGCGTGTATGTGTGTTTGGTCGACTCTGTCCGTCTTAGGCGCAACCAGGTATCATTAGTTTAGCTTTTTGCACATATCACTGCTCTGTGTTCGTGTGTGTGTGTGTGTGTGTGTGTGTGTGTGTCTATTAATAAACGCAGAGAGGTACATGAGACAGGATGTGGTCGCCATGGTGCAAAGTCCTCCCACGCCTTGTTCTCACTGTGCGTGTGTGTGTGTGGTCAGACGTTTTGTTTATGCATGACAGATGATACAACCTGTTCCTTTTTTTAAACATTCTGTTGCAACATGTTTTTTTCCCTCTTCTCCCATTTATATAGATTCATTTTTTCACAGCTTAACACAGGGAAAGTTGTCAGACATGGACGCGCACGCACGCACACACACACACACACACACACACACACACACACACACACACACACGCATATGGATGAAGCCGGTTCAGTTCCTGCTCGATTAACACACATGTCGAAAGGGGCGCCGATTTCTTTCAGCGTCCAACCTTAAGTTTCAGAGCTGAAGGTTGATCTGTAAGTCGGGCTGTTGCCATGGTAACGCCGCATGCCTTTGCGTCTCCAACTTCAGATGTCAGGAAAAGCGGGAGGAGGGAGATGCCTGCAGTTAGCAGCAGCCTTATCTGAAGAAACGACGCTAATAAAATGCGCTAGCTGTAGCCACCTTGTCGGAACCACATGGGTGAGGGGTCACGGGGGTCACAGCTACTGGGTCCGACCGCAGCGGTGATGACCACGTGTGTCCCTTGATTAGCTTTTGTTGTCTCTGTGGTTCTGCAGGTTGTGTGGAATAAACACAGCAAAAGCCACAAAGAGATTGTAAAATCCTTAAAGTGAAGTGAGATCTGCATGTCCAGATGGGAATCCCACCAGTTGCTTCTGTTTGTAAACCATCACAAACAGCTGGGAAGACTCTGGAGAGTTAATACTCTGCCAGATATGAAGCTAATTGCTAAGTTGCTCATCTTTTTGCCCTCCTGTCACATGACACGTTTTTATACCTTCTCCTCTCCTGGTTCTCTTCATTTTCTGCAACATTCTTGTGCAACCCACCTACCTTCCTCCGGCATAATATCTTCCTCAGCCTGCCATCTGCTGGGAGAAAAACAGAGCTGCGTTATTTTTCCCATCCCAGCTGGTGGCATTGGAGCGCGCTTCATTCGGCATTCTAGCAATGTGCGTCCAACACACGGCCTCGTTGGAAAGGTTAAGTGGTTCTGTGTCTGTTACAGCCCTGGTGTGCTGTCTCTGTGTGTGTGTGTGTGTGTTTGTGTGGGCATGTGTGTGTGTTTTTTTAAATTTGGTCTGGGGGGAGGGGAAACCCACCTGCAAATGTGTTTCTGTTCATTTGCATGTATCTCATGAATAAACAGCTGCTCTGTCGTGTTAAGCATCGGTTGAAGAATCGCACAGCAGACGCTTCAAATGTAACAATGTAAAGTTACACATGTTCATTTAAGAGGAAGATGAAGGAACAGGGGAATAATTAAATTATTCTTATGCGTTTTTTCATGTTGCAAATATCAACTTAAATGTATTTTAATGAGGTTTTACGCAGGAGACCAACACAGAGGAGAGATTTTACAGTATCTGTTTGCCACCTTTGCAGATGTAGTAATTGATATTTTCTCCCATTTTTCTTTACAAAATACCTCAAGCTCAGTCACATTAGACTGACATCATCTGTAAATGTCAATGTTACAGATTTTGAGTTGGATTTATGTCTGGACTTTGACTGGGTCGTAATACATACACACATCGCCTTGCAAACGCATTCCTATCCCTTGAACTCATCCGTATTTTAGTCACATTACTACCACAAACATTGGAATTTTATGTGAAAGGCACAAAGTGGTGTAAAATTGGAAAGTAGAAGGAAAATTATACATGATTCAAAACATTTTTCATGGATGAAAAACTGAAAATTGTGGTGTGCAAAAGTATTCAGCTCCCTTTTCTCTGTGTGCAACCAGTTGCTTTCAGAAGATGACCGCTAATGACTAAATAGAGTCCACCTGTGCATAATATAATTTCACTACAAATACAGGTAATGTGACAAAATATGGAAATGTTCAAGGCCACTGTATGCTTTGGCCTAAACCATTGCACTGAAGCTCTGGCTGTGTGGTTACAGTCAGAGAACCTGTCAGATAATGATGCATTGTGTTGGGTGAAGTTTTTCTCCATGGTTTTTACAGAATTACTTAACAATACAGTGCATGTCGTGTTTGTTTAATCTTTACTCTGCTGGAAACCACCACATTTACATGGTTTGCCTCTTGCACTACTTCTCTTTCCTGAAGAACACAGTTTGAACGGCTGAAGACGCCTCCAGACTCTTCCAGCAGCCATTATGTTCCTCGTCTCAGATAGAAAGAGCGAAGGTGTGATGTCAACGCCAGCGCTATAGCCGTCTATTCCGGCACTTAAAGTGCCTCGTCTTTTGTCTAAATGATAGGTGTCACTGCCAGGAAAAGCACACGGTTGCATTGCCAGGGTAGCAATAAAAAGGGTTGATTTACAAGAAGAAGAAAGCCGTGTCTTTGGTGCAGCTGTCTGGAGAACGCCTCTTATTTTTCTCTAGTGTTATAAAAATCTCCCTTCTCGACCATCTTAGTGTTTCTTGTTATCAAACACAGAAATTTTGCTCAAACATCAGCCAGAAAAGTAATTCAGGTTGAAACACACCGGCTACAGAACCTTCATCACTAGTAACATCACTGCTCTGAGCAGACAGCTGCTCATAATCACTAGTGAACCAAGAAGGACGACCAGCAGCCTTCATGCAGCCGTTGTGCCAGACTTCACAGCCGTAAGGCTGAAACGATTAATCCGACTGTGATTAATCAATTACTGAAATAATCAACGAATTTTGTAATCGATTAATCATTACCTGGAGTACACAGACTCAAAGAAAGGGAATTTGCTGAAAGAACAACACAGTTGTAATGTAGCCAAAACTGTGCAAAGAATATATGCATTTTGCATTTGGGATAAAAAACCCCCTAGGATTTCTACTCTTCCAGTGGCACAGTTTGAGGTTCACCAGGTTCAAATTCAGTAAACATACTCCTACCAAGCATCTTTTGCTGTCTAATTATTAATCATTTAATCCAAAATATAACCAACAGATCAGGCCTACACTGAAGAAATGCTGTGTTATTGAATTTTAGGCAATACAATTTTTATTTTCTTTGTTTATTTGCATTTTCAAAGTATTTCTAATGTTGTATAAAAAATTCGGTAACACTTTCTTTGACGGGTTGTGAACAAGACTGTCATGACAGCGTCATAAACATGACATAACGCCTGTCATGAACTTGAGTGAGTCTTCATGAATATTTATGACTGTTGTCATAAAGTGTCATTCGGTAAATCGTGACACTTTTAATACAAAGTTGACATTATTCAAAATGTCTTTGTTATGACAACTTGATATTAAACAAGAAATCATGATCTGACATAAATTTGTTCTAAAAGTGTTACTGATTAAACTTTAGCTTTAATAACATAAAGCTACAAAATTTTTAAAGTTTAATCAGTGATAAAGCCAAATAAAGTGTTACCAAATATTCTTTAGTGGTTAAGTGAAAAATCTGCAGAAAATGCTAGAATGTCTTTACTCGATTAATCATCACAATAATCAATTAATCGAATATTAAAAAAAATTTTTTTTGCTGCAGCCCTACCTACCAGTAGTTACTAAATGTTGGTCATTGGATTAGAAATCCAGACATTGCGAGGACATTTCTGACTTTTGGGGATTCTTCATGTTTCTTGTGTTTTAAAATGCTTTGTAGAAATTTGAAAACTGTGTGGCCTGCTTTTGTAACTAAACTTGACAGATAGCTGCTTTTGTTTTTGTTTTTTACTCTCTGTGTCACTGCTACACTTCCAACAGCCAAATGCTAAAAAGACTTGTTGTTTAAAGTTATTGAACCGGCCTGTTTACATCTGTGAAGTAGGCTCAGTCTGCTTCATGTGTCAGGAGCGAAGGCCTCCCTCCTTTCCCTTCGAACTTTGCATCCATCAGGGCCAAGGACGCGGCTCAGACAGACCAGACAGGAGTAAAGTGCTATTATCAGAGTCTTTTCACATTGCCGAACGCGGCGTGATTTATCAGTCGCTAATCGAGGCCTTTGACCCGATTCTGATTTAATGGCGGCCGGTTCAGATAGAAAGAGAGAGAGAGAGAATGTAGAGAGGAAAGAGCTGACGCGCGCACGCAGAGACAAAGAGGGCGAGAAAGAGGGCTGGTGTCGGCGGAAGCAGCACGTTTCTGCTCATTAGAGACGGAATTATCTGCCGACTGGAGGAAAGCATCCTCACATGGAGCAGGCACTGGCTGCAATTTGCCTTGGCTGATGAGGCGCTGATCTGACACTGTAAGCAGTGGGATGACAGCGCCGGGGCAACAGAGCAGCAGCGACTACACACACACATACACACCCCCACACACAGAGAGGCTGCCAGGAGTTTGTGATCACAGCGACATTTCCAGCTCCCTTAAACAAAGCAGCGCGCCATCAGGATTCCCATCATCTTGACATCTGTGTTTGTGTGCACGGCGCACCTGTGCACGTTTGTATATTTCATGCAATACACATTTTAGGCTTTAAATCAGCCCGAGCTGCCACCAAAGTGTTTGTTGTTTCGTGTTGCCTCAGCGCTGCCTTCCCAGGCAAAAATCGCCGATCTTGTTGGTACTGGTCGGACCGTACAGAGAGTTTAGTTTAGGGTCATGAAGCCGATGCCTTGTCCAAACAAGGATAGGTGAACGAGCGGGACAGGTTCCTCTGGTTTTATTTATAGCCCAAAAGGAAGTGGGTTAGCTTTACTATTAACTTGTAGACACACACACAAACTCTTGTAAGATAAAGGTGTGTGTCTTGTTTGCATGCTCCGCCTCACCTTGGGAGGGAGGGGAGGTTGTCCTCTGGCAAAGGTAAGAGGCACATTCACACACTGTGAAGACTCGTCTGTTCCAGCACACCTGAGGGGGCGCGGCCTCCTCGCAAAGGAAGTCTGAGTACGAGGAAGTGGGGAATGCATTGTCTGAAGGACTTCGAGTGTGAAAGGAGATACAACACAGGTGACACAGTGTTTGTGTGTGTCAACAGGGCAGAGAGAGAGAGAGAGGAAATAACGTTTAGGGACGACAGTGGGACTTGTTTGAAAAGAATGGGGAAGAGAATAGGAGGGATTTTCTAGAAAACGAGATCAAGCCTTCCGATCTCAGCCTGACGACAAACTGTCATCCAGTTTTGAGATCATCAGTATGCGCAGATGCTAGGGTTCAGCCGGTTGAGTGGGTGCTGTGCAGCCCTCCTGTTGCGCAGAAGGCCCGGGGATGACATCAGGCTGAGACGGGACTACTGCAGTCTGGAGTCCCGGGTCTGCGAGGAACGCCAGGAAAGTGTGCTGGAGGACGAGGTTAGTCTCAGACAGAAAACAGAGCCTAGGCGACGCATTGATTTAAACAGAAGAGTAGAATAATGGTAACTCATTGTGAGTGAGACAGAGGCCGTTCTGTTTGTGGTGGTTTATTTTGGTCTAAAGTCCATAGTTGTCTAAGTTTATCCCATATTTGAGATCTACTGATACAATATTCTTATTCTCTTGTAGATTCTGTTAATGGGACACTCCTTCATATTCTCTTGTTACTTTGGGTTGTTTTTGGACACAAAAATCTAATTTATGGCAGAATTATTATCTCTACATGTTCTAAAGCTTTGATCGGTTGATTAGCGGTGTGAGACAATCCATATTTTGGTATTGACCCAATATTAAGTAAATGCAGGCCGCCGACACCAACACTGTTTTTTAATCCAAGTTTAATATGTCTGCCTTTTTGGTGTTTTTGTGGTTTTTCCTTTAAATTGTTTTGCTAAAACCTGGGACAGAATTTAGTTCGTCTACAAATACTTTTGTGACATATTTAGGGCCGTCACGATAACACATTTTACTGGATGATAAATTGTCCAGGAAGTTAATGCGATAAATGATAACAAAGTTGTTTTTGTACCATTTTCAAGTAATATAATTGCAATGGCATAACAATGCAAAAACACATTCTCAAAATCAATGAACTCCTAATGAACATTTAACACTGGAAGACATTTTAAATATCCAAACTAAATACACAAAACAACAGAAACAAGAAATAAAATGAATTATAAAATCTTGGGAGCAGAAAGGAGCGAATAGAAACTAATGGAAGAGACTGAAGACTTTTATTATACAGTTTTTTGGTAGACAATAAAAAATTATAAATCATACAAATGAAAATTATTGATCTTGTTTTAATCCATAATTTGATTGATTGTGACAGAATTAAACATGTTTGTGTGCATTTTTCCTGAATAAACAAAGTGCAAAAAACTCATTTGAGAGCAAATTGAAACAAAATCTCCTTTGAGGTAGAGTTGAGAAGCTACAATACAAAAATAAAAGCGGGAATCGGAATCTGAAGTATTGATCCGACAATATTAACAATAATGTTTATTTTTATTTTCAGCAGATTTGCCATTTTGTTTAAGCAGAAATCTTTGCTCTATCTTTGGCCCTTCAGAACAAGAGGTGGAGACATTACAGGAAGCTCCATGATCTTACCTGCTTATTGCATGCTTTGCACTCTCACTTTCATCGGAATTAACTCCTATAAACGTTCACCGGTATTTATAGTATCAGAATAAACAAGTGATACATGTTTACCTGTGAACGTGTTTGGCAGCCTGCTCACTGACGCACCTTGGCTGGTAGTGAAGTAAGCTGAGCCCTGGCAGAACCGGATGTCTTTGTAAACATCCAAACACTTTAACATTCTAACATTGTGCACAGTATTTTGATTCTGGGAAATACCAAACTAGTTTTTCAGTGTCCAATAGACATGACTCATTGCGTGAACAAACTTATTTACATGTGATTTTAATTGGCGTCTCTTATTTAGCGGAAACAGAGAAAATGTGTTTTTTCGACTTTAGTGGAATATTGACGAAATTTGTATTGGAAACTCTAAAAACATGCATTTTGAAAATAAAGCTAAAAGACCATTTTTAAGTGACAGGTCATAGTTATTTAAAATGGCTGAAAACGTCACAGAAAACTAATTTAATAGGTTTGTTAAACACTTTTAAATGAACTCTTGCTGCTAGCAACATTAATACAATTCCCGGTTAGCTGATCGACCCAAAGTGTTCATCTTCTTTCTTCACTGGCATTTAAACAGGTTCTCTGCAGGCTTCAATCAGCTGACCTGAGCTGCTTATCTTCCATTATTTGCCCTCATTGTTAGCAGTCAGATTTTATTACGCTTTAATGTGGAGAAGTTCTTCAATTTGTCCACAAACGGGTGAGATCAGTATGGCCGCTCGGTCTTCTCAGATTTCCGACTTCTGTAATCTGTCGGCCAGGTTTTACGACGTGAGAGCTGAAGGTCGCTCCTTGATGCAGGACAAACGTTGACAGACGTGTGTTTGTACGCGCGGCTTGACAGATAAGGGGAGAAAAGACCCGTCTACAAAAAACCAGCAGATTTGAATCAGACAGATTTATGTTCAGGTGTCCTTCAGAGCCGTCGGTGGCTGTGTGCACAGCTTGCGGATGTTCACATTTACTTCCCCGTTCCTCTGTTTTATGCCCGGGCACTTCAGGTCTGCAGGGGCCTATTGTTGTGATGTGATTAGTCCCGCTCTAATAAATACACCAGTCTGTCTGACAGTATGTCTCCGAGCCGAGCAGAGCCGTGTGACCACAAGCTAACAGATGATTTTGGTTCCATGCACCACACACTTCGTGTTTGTGTATAGTACGTGTCTGCTGATGCTGTTTGCCCTTTGCACTTTCCTAGTTAATTTATTACCTGATTTGCCTTTTGGGACAACATGAGAGACTTTTGTTCCAAGGGCCTCAGCTCCATTAGAAGGACGAAGTCTGGAACAATTCCTAAATGTATAATTTATTGCTCAGGTTCTTTGAAAGAGCAGCTTTATGTGCTCACACTTACAGTACAGCAGTAATCATTTTATTATTTTGAGTAAACACAATAGTGTCCCATAGCAATCACTAGACAATATTGAAACGGAGCGCCAGCTGCCACACCTAACATGTCAACAAACTTGGTTTAGCTACTTTCTAATTTGTCGGATAACCTTCGACACTAAGGAGACGCAAACCTTTCAAACTTTTACAAACGTCTAGATATATTGCGAATATAGCATCATCACAGTATGCAATGCTGTTACCACGAAGGATTGTTTTTACTGCAGTGGCTTTTATTCCAACTGTTCTGGACTTGCATTTTACATGCTAATGTAATAATTAGCTTGTTGGACAGAGTCTCACACTGGACACAGATAGGATTGACCCCAATGCTACAATCTAAGGGTGTTGGAAGCAGAGACCAGAAGAGGAGAGACGAAAACAGGAATATATCACCTGATATCGCTCAACCTTCTCTGGAATGTAACTCCAGAGAATTAATTATTTGCTGAAAACCCACTTATTCATTGATTTTTCTCATAAAGCAAACCTAACATATTTAAAAGAAAACACAGCTTGGGAAACTGAAATTCCTTAGTACAGTGCTACTTGACATGCTATTGGCTGGTGTTTGCTAAGCAGCCAATCTCGGAGCGCCATTTATTCTTCTGGTCGCTGATTGGTTGTACAAGAGCAGAAGTAAGGAAGACTATAGATGCAGGGGTGGGCAATCCTGGTCCCCGAGGGCCAGTGTCCTGCAACTCTTAGATGTCTCCCTGATCCAACACACTTGAATCCAACAGCTGAATCACCTCCTAAGTGCAGTCAAGTTCTCCAGAGTCCTGCTAATGACCTCATTATTTGACTCAGGTGTGTTGAAGTAGAGATACATCTAAACGTTGCAGGAGACCGGCCCTCGAGGCCTGGAGTTGCCCACCTCTGTGCTAACCTCTGAGTTAGCTGGTTAGCTCTGAGTAGGATGGTTTTAGCTGTGCGTATTCATGCATGTCAAAGCGCATTTGTTGTGCGAGCTATTAATTTAATCAGTTATAAGTTATGTTAGATGTGGTCTCAAGTATTCATGGATTTTAGATATTCGTTGGCAGCTCTATGTTCCTACCATATACACCCATATACTTGATGTCCACTGCTGCACTGTGCTCCTCCAGCAGGTAGATTTAGGTTTAAAATAATATATTCATTTAATTTAATGTTTCTTGATGATAAGGATGATGGCGAGGAGGCTTTCCAGCTTCAAAGACTTCTGTACGCATCAAAATCAAACTAACGACAAATGTTTTTGGTAGCATGTAGCTAATGCTAACTTTTGATGCAGTTGAATAAAAAAAATTTTTTTCTCCGAAGAGTTTTTGCAGCACTAGTGGCTCGTATTGTTTCTGACAGTAGGCAGACAGGAAAGAGGGCGGGGAGAGGGGGGAGGACATGCGGCAAAGGTCACCGGGTCCTGGAGTCGAACCCGTGACGTCCGCATCAAGGACTAAGGCCTCCAAACGTGGGGCGTGCTAACCCCTGCGCCACCACAGCACGCCCCAGTAGAATTAATTTTCACTTTTCTGATTTAGATGAAAACAGTCAGATCGTTTTTCCGTATTATCGCTGTGTCTACACAACAATGTCAAGAGCAAATGCTTGACGTGTTCTACTTTCTTTTTATTGGCTGCTTTAAGAAGCAAAAACTTCAGATTGGCTCCTAATTCATGGCTCCTGTCAGAGCAGCTGTTGCTGTGTTGGAATATCCTGTTTTGTAGGGAGGTTGTTGAACCCTTGATGTTATCGCTGATGCTGCAGGTAGCTTACAGACCTTTACACTTTGTGCCTCTTTTATTGCTTCAGGTCATCGGCAGCCCTTGATTTTATTGTGTTTTTTTGTAATTTTACTGGAGGTCATTGTTTTGCAACACATCTTGAGTTATCTTTCTTCCTCTGTGCTGACACACTCCTGTTTCCCTTTTCATTTCTCTTGCTAATGATCCGTACCACAAGCCAATCTGTCACTGCTGCACCATCAGTCCCTTCCTCTCATTCCCTGTTGTTGTCTCCAACATGATGGCGATAGATTTTTCTCTCCCTCAGGGGATGAAGGCACATTTATTGTGAAAAATCGTAAGGACCTGACATAAGGTAGGATATTTCACGGTTGAACAAATATTAAAGATAAATACAATGCAATACGCTACGCTAAGTGAGATTGGCAATGGTGATGCATTAAATTAATCATTTAGTCTGTGTTTCTTTTTAAATTAAAAATGTCAATTACATGTATTTATAGTTTGTTGTTTGTAATTAAATCAGCCCGCGTCTTTGAGACTTGATTCTTTATTCACAACATCATTTATATAAATCCATACCAGTACCTTTTTCCTACCTATTCTTAGTTTTATAGTGAGGTTCAGCAGATTTCTGCTTTTTCCTTTGAAAGCAACACCGTCACACTTTCTATTCTACATTCATGTAGAGCAACAACTTTCTCTTTATTGAGCGCTTTCATTGTGAAAAATGAAGGCATTTCAAACAATACTTAGAAACATTTCTCATCAATTTAATAGTTCTTTACAAAAATGTGATTTAGAGCAAATTTTTTACTTTTTGCAAAAGGTGAAGTTGTCAATATGGTTGCAATTTTTTTGATGAGCTATAATTATAGAATACTGCTGTGAGTGGTCACTCATAGAAAGTACACAGCTGGCAATTTAAATATATCTATAATCAATATGTTAATACAATTAGCATAGCTAGCATTATTAACTGTAAGTATTTCTCCCTGTTTTTTCTTAGCGAATGAAGACCCCTAACTGTGAAATTTTCATAACGATGAAACATTTTGCTTCAGTACGTTCAGCCCTCCTCTTATCTGCTGCAGTGGGTCAGTTTTCCTCATCACTTATTTGTACACAATAGTCAGAATGCCGCCAAACCTGCACAGCAGAAAGTAGCAAAGCATCAAAATGACCAGCGCCTGCCAAAAGCGCTCTGTTGTGGCAGCGAGAATATAAAAAAAAAAGCTAAAATGTTTCTGTAGACAAAACATTTTCTGTTAGATTTGCTTCATGTTTTGTGCTTCGTTTGATTTCAATTTTAAAAACTTCACCAGCAGAGAAAATCGCGAACTTTGAATCGTCTTCATATTCCAGACACCTAGATGGTTTCCCCTTGAACCTCTTATTTAGGAGCCACCCGGCTAATCACTCAGACATGTTTTTGTTTTTAACATTTACCCCGCAGTATACTTTGCATGATAAACTCCTGAGATCACGTTTGCCTGTTGAGACATCGGGAATCTGGTTTCTAAACCTTTGTACTGACTGCACCGGTTTTACAAGCTGAACCACTGAAAACAAAAGATTTCAAAACTGCAGGGCCCTTTAGATTCCTTTTTTGTTGACATTGCTAAGCTTATCAGAGAAGATAAATTTTGTTTTGTTTTACTGCATTTGAAAATAAACCGTAGATGTTGCAGACTGTGTTAAAGCGACACCAGTAACACATACTGACACGCAGTGTTTATCTGTGAAACACCGCGGAGCGCGTCACGCGGGCTAATCTGATCGGAGCCGCCTCGGCCCTCCTGCAGGATTGTTGCTGCATTAGGTGATAAATGCACAGGTTCAGCTGCGGCCACGGGTAACGTGCCGAGAGTTTCTGTCTCTCTGCCTGTTTGAGGATCGGTTTACGGGAAGCGCAGCTCTCCATGGCGATCTGAAATTGATTGCCAGTGGCTCTCAGGGCATGTACTTGTAAACAAACGGAGTAAAGGGAGGAAATGATTAGGCCTGTCGCAATCAATCAATTAATTGCATGCATTTTTCTTTTACTTTATTTCACCAAGATTAACCCCCATCGAAAAATAAAAACGTCTTTCAAGAAAGTCCTGGCCAAGAGGCAGCAACGAGTGCAGCACAGAAAAAATACACAATATAGAAAATGTCAAGCTATAAAAAAAACACACACAAAAAATTTAAACAAGCTCAATAATTTCCATTTTCATTTATTGTTTTTCTCTTTTCTCTGTCAAAAACTGGACAACAAAAGTCTTCAGTCTGATGTTTGGTCTCAACTATCCCTTTTTTGAAGGACAAATGTGTTTAGAGAGTCTTCATAATTAATGATATTTGTTGTTCTTTTAATTTATTTTGGATATCTGTCTTTCAGTTCCAGTGTTAAATGTTTATTAGAACTTAAAGTTTATTGATCTTTGAGAATGTGTTCTTGCATTACTATGCCACTAGCATCATATTACTTGACAACGGTCTCAAAACAACAATATTATCGCTCATCACAGTAACTTCTAGGACAATTTGTCGTCCAGAAAAATTTATTGTGACAGGCCCACAAATCATAACATGTTGCATCGAACACAATAGAGCTGCTGGGTTTTGAGCGTCTGGTGTGTTTTGGTTATGCAAGTCGCTTTCTCGTTGCTACGGATGACTGAGCGTCTGCCTCTCCCCGTCCCCTCCTGACTGGTGCTCCTTGGGGCAGTCTAAAATAGGCAGCATGCTTCCAACAAACTGGTGGGTGTGGAGTGGGCTTTGAGGAAAGACTGCAAACTCACCAAAAGCAGCGTCAGAAACCTGTAATATTGCTCCTCTCTTCATCTGGTGTGAGTTTGTTAGCAGAAAGTCGTCCTAGTAACAAATTCCACTCTGTTTTCCTTCTGTTTATGTGTGAAGCCTAAGATGGATAGCTGCTACGTGACAGATTTTGTTTTCCCTTGGCTTTTTCTTACCTTCTCCACCTTTTTGGGGCCTTTGATCCTGACAGAAAAGTGTGAAAGAGGGAATCCTGTTAAAGCAGACCAGCTCCTTCCAAAGATGGAAGAGGAGGTACTTTAAACTCAGAGGGAGGACGCTCTACTACGCCAAAGACTGCAAGGTACAGAAATGCGCTCTGGTGCCCTGTGTTGCTGTCAAACCGATGCAGCATTGCCAGTTGCACTCTGTTGAACGTTTTCTTTAAATCTGTGACTGCATGTGTTAATAAGGAACCGTTTGTTTCCTTGTCAGTCCCTGATTTTTGATGAAGTGGACCTATCAGACGCCAGCGTGGCCGAGACCAGCACCAAGAACATCAACAACAGTTTCACGGTGAGCAAATCACGGTTTGTAAATGCCTCTGTTTTAAATGACTAAACATTCAAATGTAGTCCTGGGCTTCAAGTTTCAGCTTTCTTTTAAAATTCAGAAATCACAAAGTGTCATTTCAAAATAGATGTTTTGTTCGATCTATTTGATCATAGGATTATTTTGTTTGGAGTTTCTTCTTTAACATAGTTACAACTTTCTACATATAATCTAGTTATTTGGTTAATATGTAGAGATTCTGCAGTTAAAAGTAATCTTAATTTGTTTAAACTAATATTTTTCCAAATTTATTTAAAATCTACATGCAGTTTATTTACACATTTTGTTTTTTTTTAAAAAGCAGCACATGTGATTTTAATATGACAAACTCTTACAAACTTAAACTTCACTGTACATTTCATCAGTGTTTCCTTCTCTATAATAAAACTATGGAGTGTGTTGGGGAAATAAATTAATTTCCAAGCACCGTCAGGTGAAATCACTCAGTCAGGTTTTTTGCATATTGTGCATAATATAGAGAGCTTGTAAGACAATAATGGAGACGGTAAAGGATTCAAAACATGGGAGAGACAGTCCCAGCCTTGTGAGTATAAACCAAACAGGTTCGTTTGGTGAGAGTTCATTTCATATAACATGATCAGCAGATGATATCTAATAATAATTTTCCACCACACGTGTAAAAATGCTTCTTCTATGTTTTGATATGACTCATGGATAATTTACATACTTTCTTTGTGGCTCATTGTGTGAGAATAAATCTGTTGGGAAATGTTCTGCTTAGTAAACAAAGAGCTTTCTCTGTAATGTTGTAACAGTTAATAACATAATATATAATATAATAAGTATATATTAACAGACAGACACGAAGGAAGGTGCAGCGACCAGTAAATTCTTTCTTTTACTGCTCTGTGTTTAATAGTGGGACGTGTGAACAGACACTGATTTGTGACAACAAAACCACTAATTACTCATTTATTTAATATTCTAGGGCCGTGGTCCGCAACCAACGGACCTCGGTCCGGATACGGACCCATATGCCATCCCATCCGGCCCCGGAATAAATTGTTAAAATATTTGTTAATTTTGACGGGAGAATTAATTTTAAACCGGAGCATTTATTTTTTTCCCTATCTGACACAAGTACTTTTACCAGCACTGCACTGAGCAAGGATTGGAAGCTACAAACCAATCGCGTGCGAGTCCTACTAACCACGTGGTTCAACTAGCGAATCAAATCGTCAGCTTGAACTCAGAGCAAGTTGTATGAGCAAACCGAAGCAGAGGTTTGTAGCCAGGCACAGACATCCACGCAGTGTGATATAAGGAAGAGGAGGTGAAAGGTGAGCGAAAAGCGATTGAAGCGAGAAATGCAGGGAGGTGATACAGGAAGACAGGGCGTGAATTACAGTCAGAAGAGGTGCAAACACTATGGCGCTTTCTAAAAAGAGAAAAGTAGATGCCGAAAATCGAGCGTTCAACACGGAATGGACTGATGCATACATGTTCATTCTTCCACCCGCGAGCACGAAACCAGTGTGCCTCACATGCTCCGAAACCGTGGCACTTATTAAAAGTGCCAATGTCAAGCGTCACTATGAGACTAAGCACAAAGCATTTGACCAATCATACCCCCCTACGTCCGAACTCCGGACGCAGAAAATTGGCCCTGTTTATCTTGACCATGTTCGGCTCCACATACAGCTGTGAGGCAGCGTTCTCTACAATGAACATAATAAAAACAAAATATCGTTCCAAGCTCACCAATGAGCATCTGCACATGTGCATGAGAATGGCCCTGACCTCCTTCAAGCCCAGATTTAAAATGTTGGCAGGGCAAGCCAAAGCTCAATTCTCACACTGAGCAAGGGAAATTGGGGGAAGACAGATGTAAGAGAAATCTGTAAGAGAAATAGTTCAGGTGTTTTGAGAGTTGTTTTGTTGAGCAGAAATATTGAGATTGTTCAATCAAAAGGAAACTGAAGCTGCTATTTTTTCTTAAGCACTTTCTTTATTTTTGAATACATAATTTAGTTATTTTTAATTTAAACTGCAGCCACACAATGTTATCCTGTGTTTCAGTGCTAATAAACTTCTTTGAAATTATTTTAACCTGTATTATTACTTTTTTTAACACCATGTATTCCGATATTGTCATACTGCAAATAGACGATATTGCGGACCTCTGCTTGAGGAAATTTCTTTGAACTGGACCTCCTCACAGTTTTCTTGAATACCCCTGTTCTAGGGCAACAAAGAATCACCAAGGTCTTTGTTTAGTTTCCAGTTTTTGTCTCATATAAAGTTTTAACCTTCAATACTGAATTTAATTTCTCTCGAACTAAAATTAACAGCGTTCATAAATTGCTTTTCTAGCCTTCCTGCTGTCAGACATCATTAGTCATTATCAGAGGCAGCATCCCACAGTGATGGTGTGAAGTCACTGGAAAGCTAGTTTTTATTATTTTAAAACATAAACAACAACGTCTTTTATTGGTGAGTAGCACAGTTAGCCTAGCTAGGTGCAGACAGCTGTGGATTCCTTAAAGACTGCAGACATTTCAAGTGACAGAGGTAAATAACACAGTAGTACAGAGCAAAGTTGCTGTAATATATAAACCTCTCATTGTCTGTTGATCTCTTTTTAAGTAGCACATTTAATAGACTGGTTTCCTTTTTAATAACTTCTAAAAACCACAACACATTAGAGATGCTGAAATGCTCCAACGCTGAATAGCTAACTTTAAATCTGCTTACATCTGTAACACCTTTCACACCAAAGAGTGTTGCTACTGCAACCATTCATCACTTTTTATTACATGTTCATTTAAATACAAAAAATCTGATTTTTGAGTTTTCAGCCAGCCTCATTGAATCCGATTCAGGACAAAACAAACTGATCTCAGTCACCAACCTTTTTCTCGGTGCAACTCTACATTTAAATAGTTAAATACTAAGATTCCCTCCATATTTTTCCCTACATGTAACTAATAGCAGCCGAGGTAAACGTGCAACATCTTTGATACTCTAAATTTCCCATTTATTCTGAAGATTAAGTCATAATGTTGCAAAAGTAACTCCTTTAATGAGTGTTTACTGAGTTAAAGTCTGAGTTAAACATCTGTAGGAGTTTGGAAGATTGTTTGTGCAGGATGCATGTTTCTCATTAGAGGCTCTCATTTGTATGCTGTTGGCACACCTTATGGTAATTTTTGTTTTGCCATCAGAAGTTCAAAATTGTTTTTTCTTTAGATACAAGTGGAGACATTCATCAGACTGAGCTGTATTTAACTTTTAAGTACTAAACACATAGAGCTTAGAAATCAGCGAGCCTGGTTTGTTTGATCAATTTTTAACGTTGAAATAAATACAAATACGTCAGATTTGTTTTAGTAAAAATGTGCTAATCTCAGAACGCGCCTCTGTCCTTCACAGGTGATCACCCCGTTTCGTAAACTTATGCTTTGTGCTGAAAGCAGGAAGGAAATGGAGGACTGGATCACGGCTCTTAAATCCGTTCAGAAATGGGAAACCTATGAAGTGAGCGTCTCTAATCTCCTACTCTGCTTTCCTTATGGAGTAACTTCAACACGATCCTCTTTCTCTTATCTTTGCCTTCTGTCTTTTCCCCCCACTGTCTTCCATATTAAAGTTTCTCGATCAACTGTGTAACATTTTCTGCAGCCTTTATAGTGTCAGTTTGACACAAAATTGTCTTCTGCTCGGCCCAGGCCAGCCAGTTCAACATGGAGCATTTCTCTGGGATGCACAACTGGTACGCCTGCTCACACGCCAGACCCACCTTCTGCAACGTCTGCAAGGAAGCCCTGCCAGGCGTCACCTCCCACGGCCTGTCCTGTGAAGGTACTCACACACACATACACACCCACACACATTTTATAAGTAGTAATTGGATATAGCATCTGTACACACACCAATTGGGAGCTGAAGTTAGCTGTAAGTGCTTCCAACCAAGTTTATTTGGGTTGCATATTTCACCATCATCAATACATATCATTTAAGTTAATCAATGATCCATTATTACTTGTTCAAAGGCAACTCTGAACTGCTGGGTTTTTAGTCCTGATTTAAGGGAGCTCAGTGTTTCGGATGTCTTGCAGTTTTCCAGAAGTTTGTTCCAGATTTGTGGTGCATAGCAGCTGAAGCTTTGAGCTAGTTCTATTTATTTAAACATTATGTCGTATTAAATGAAGCATTTTTTCTTCTTCTTGGTGTTCAGCGTTGACAGAGATTTATAACTCTTTCCTTCAAGGCAGATTTGACTAAGTGATAGCTGCGGTTCACCATCTTTCATATCAAACCGGAAAATCTGAACTCATATAATGTCTTGAGCTCAGGTTCCAATAAACGTGTTTTATTACTATTCAGGTTAAAATTTCTCTAAGAACAATCCAGACTCCTGCACAAATCCAGTGCAGCAAACAGCAAAATTACTAACCAGCAGTTATCAGCTTTGCATGCAAAGCTTAAACAAGAATCAAACCAGATTGTCAAGTCCCACATCTTGATAAATGATTAAACATAAATGCCACACAGTCGTTGCTTTCTGCAGTTTCTGCTTTTACAAGTACATTTATACGAGCTGGGCAAAAAAGCTTAAACAGACCAAAATAAGGGATTTTGCATATGTTGCCTTGCAAAAATATTCATTCTCTTTTAAACTTTTAATTTGTCAATTTATGTAATTGGGATTTTATTTGGTTGTCCAACACAAAGAAGTACACACACTGCAAAAACACAAAATCATGCTAAGTATTTTTGATCTAGTTTCTGGTGCAAATATTTTTGAAATAAGGCAACATTAACTTTTCAGCAAGATATCAGAGCTTGTTTTAAGTGAATATCACCTTACAAATGCCAAAAAGTACTAGTTACACTGGCAGATTATTTCATTTGTATCAAAGAAAAAACCTTTTGTTATAAATTAAATAACATGCCAGTGGAACTATGTCTTTTTATGGATTTTAAAGAAGCATTAATGTAAGTTAGTTTGGTCTACTAAGATATTTGCACTAGAAACCAGACCACAACCACTTTGTGTTTTTGCTGTGTAAATGTGATGTTGGGGAAAAAACAAAACATACAAAACATAGTTTTAATGTTATGTGTAAATTTGTTCTTTTACAAAGGAAAATCTGAAACCTTTCACATGACTCTTATAAATAAAACCTTAAATGTCTTTAGAATCCACCTAAAACGTGAATAGTGTTTCTGCGAAGGCCTCAGAGTTTTGTTGGAGAACATGAGTGAACAACCCGAAACACGAAGAGCGACGAACGCAGCACACAGGTCAGCGATGACGTTTGAAGTTACAAAGTTCAGTCGTGAAATAACACCCCAGGCTTTTGAAGACTACCCAATCCATCATTGTGCTAGAAGAGCATTAATCAGGGAAGCAGCCAAGTAACCCGCTGCAGAAATCCACTGCTGCGGATGGACGACGCTGTCAAGAGAACAACTGCTGGTTCACCTTTTATGGAAGATTAACAACAAGAAAACCCATAATAAGAAGTCATGTTGCAGTTTAGCTGAAACCACATAGCTGACGTATGAAATAAGCTGGCTGACGTCAACAAAGATCAAATTTCACAGTAAAATGTAAAACATTTTGTCTGGCAGGAAACCAGTGCTGCGTATCAGCCTGAAGACACCAACACTATCGCTGCAAAAACACAAAATCTCACATCAGTATTTCTTTTCGTCTAGTTTCTAGTGTAAATATCTTAGTTCACTCAAAACCAGATAGCAAGTAATTTTTTAGCAAGAAATAAGAGATTTTTTTAAGTTAATAGTTCCTTAATATTGATAAAGTACTAGTTCCACTGACAGATTATTTCACTTGTAACGTTGGAAAAATATTTTGTTGTAAGTAAAATAATCTGTAAGTGGAACTAGTACCTTTTAAAATCATTATTAAGCTCTTGCATCTTGCTGAAAAGTTACTTGCAAGTTAGTTTTGTCTTATGCACTAAGACATTTGCATTATAAATTAGATAAAATATACTTGCTAAGAGTTTGTGTTTTACTGTAAAACACGGTGGTGGCAGCATCATGATTGAAGTTTCACTTAAAGTAATTTAAAAAGTCCTGAATCCAACTGAGAATCTAAAGCGAGATTTGAAAATTGCCATTTTCTCTCACCAATTTAACAGTCATTTATTGCTCGTTTTTCACTTCAGAATTATGGTCCAATTTGAGTTGGTTCAAAGCATTTAGTTAAAATATGACAAAATGTGGAAAAATTACATCCATACTGTTACGAGATGTTCAACAGACAAACCTCAAGACAAGCTGTAGTTAAAACTAAAACTTTAAAAAGAAGTTTTTTCTTTTTCAGTTTGCAAGTTCAAGGCTCACAAGCGCTGTGCTGTTCGCTCCACCAACAACTGCAAGTGGACCACGCTGGCTTCCATAGGGAACGAGATCATTGAGGACGAGGACGGGGTGAGACATTCATCAGCTCTACTCTTCATAAAATTCTACGTTTTTCTCTGAACAAAGACACCCAGAAACAGGCCATTCCACTTTAGCAAAGTGCTTTCATCACGTTGCTGTGTTTCCTGTGTCTGTTCTCAGGTGTCCATGCCACACCAGTGGCTGGAAGGCAACCTGCCCGTCAGCGCTAAATGCGTGGTGTGTGACAAGAACTGCGGCAGCGTGCGGCGGCTGCAGGACTGGCGCTGCCTCTGGTGCAAGGCCATCGTGAGTGGGATTGATCTCAGCCTCCTTCCTGTCAAAAACTGTCATTTCACATCAGCGTCGTTTGTTTAGAGCCGAAAGTTATTTTTAGCTCAAGAGAAGTTTAAATGAAACGCGGCGTCATCAGGGATGAAGATGAAATTGGAGCCATAGGGAGTTTCCGGTTCGGGTTTATAACAGCATCAGAGCTTCTTATTGTTTTGTTTTGGGGGTTTTTTTCTTTTGATGCAAGACTTTAAAAATGTTGGATATGAACTCGTTACAGAGTGTTCTGTGCAGACAGTACGTTCGTCACATCGTCCTTTCACAAGGAAATGTAACAGAATGTAGCAAAGCAGCTTCCGAAACATGTCTTTCTATATAAAGATGTCTGTAAAGTGCCTCAACCAAATTCAAAAGATGAAAACTATCGCTGTTCCTAAACCCATTTGGGTAACACTTTATATTTAGTTGGCACTTTTAATGGACTTTTAATGCAACTTTGCATTGAAAGTGTCATTATTTACCAAATGATGCGTCATGACAACAGTTGTAAACTCCTTCATCTTCATAACAGGTTGTTTTGTCGTATTTATGACAGTGTCATGTCAGTCACACCCCATCAAGTAAAGTGTTACCCAATGGGTTTATCATTAATGCCAACGTGTGATACGTCTGAGTTTATGAAGCAAAAGAGTAAAAATGGACAGAAGACAAAACTACAGCAGACTTTGCTGCGTTGTAATTTGTGGGGCTGCAGTTACTAATTATTTTAGTAATCGATTACTCTACAACTGCTTTGTTGATACAAACATTTTAAAATCAATCAGTTGTACTTTATTGATCCTAAAGAAAAAATGCATTACATTTCAGTACAGAAAGACAAACATAAACATGTGCATATGGGCGCCATCTTGGAACCCTAGAGGGGAAACGTTTTATCCACGTTGTGAAAAAAAAGAAAAACCTGGATAAATACATCCGAATCTGACCGCTGAGCTGGCTGTTCTCAGCAGATCCTACAGAGCGCCACGCTTCTACTTTCCCCCACTCCCACTTACCACAGGCTTCTTGTGGAGTACACAAAGTCCAATCCTGAGCACATAAAAACACACAGAGAGGCACAAGCACAAATGATCCAGAATGGCATTTGTAAAGGTTACAGAACTGGCATTTGGTGGGTTTCAGTGGGATGTAACGACCTTTCTGCCACCACTGAAATCTACAATTACTGTGTCCACCAAATCACTGTGTGTGTGTGTGTGTGTGTGTGGGTGTGTGTGTGTGTGTGTGTGTGTGTGTGTACTTTCAGGTGCATAACAGCTGTAAAGAACAAATGGGGAAGGTGTGTCCCCTGGGCCAATGTCGAGTCTCAATCATCCCACCCACTGCACTTAACAGCATCGACTCAGATGGTGAGACAGCACCCACACGCCCACCCACACACCTACACACATACCCACCCACGCACCCCCCCACACACACACCCACCCACACACACGCAACCTACTTTTCTATGTTCTGTGGAACCGACAGAAGGGAGAAAAAGCCAAGGAATCTCACTGGTCTGGTCTAAATGCTGGGAACAGGTTGATGTTAAGAGCCACGGCTTGAAGAATGACTTTATTATATTCTCTAAATATCTGCAGACATTTTTCTGTTTTGTTTACAATGGAGTCATAAATTTAGATTTTGTCAACTTTTCATTTGTAAGTCGTATTTATTTTTTCACTTGTTTACAGCTTTTTATGAATAAACATTGCCCTTTAAATACAAAAACAAGCTACAGAAATGCTGATATCTCTCTGTAGGAGCTGTAAATACCAACAAAGTTATATTTTTCTTTCTTTCTGAATTTTTTTTTGTGTCATTTTCTCAAACAGCTGAAAGATTTCTGTCTCATCACCACAGCGGGTCTATAAATCCAGTAAAACCTTCTTGTTTACGGGGCATAATTTGTGGAAACACGTCTTTCTAAAGATAAATATTTATTTAGATTTATTTGAACAGGAAAACAGTCTGATTTTTCATATCACTTCTGAACTCGTTGTTTCTACACAGGAGCCTTTCTGTCCAGATCAATGATTAGTTATTTAGTAGCAGAGGCATCGTCACACCAAGTGTGTGTTGGAGGAAAACAGAAACAAGTTAGAGAGTTGACATTTTAAGCTTTCTTTAGCATCTTAAATGAGTGACGAGCACTGTTAGCTTGCTTAGCATTGATAGCATAGATAATAAACATCGGTTCCTGCGTTTTCCGTATTATTGTTCATCCTTTTTCCAAAAAACTTGTAACATTTCCTATTTCCATATTTTCAATGCAAATAGACCGGGACTTAAAGTATAAAACAGACAGACTAGCTTTGATTAAGTTTTTTTCAGTAGCAATGCTCACACTGAAGAGTGTTGCCAGGCCAGCCTCAGTAGACAAACACTGACTGAAAGAAAGGCTTGATTTTTAACTTTGCGGTCGGTCACTAATCGATCGTTTAGCAATCGGCTGATTTCCTGATGCATCCAGTTCAGATATTTTTCAGACTCGTCAATTTAGAGTGTAGCTGTTTTTTTTACATTTTATTTTTCTTTAATTTCCAATCCTTGCCGTTAGGTTTCTGGAAGGCCACCTCTGGATCTTGTGCCAGCCCTCTCCTGGTCCTGGTGAACTCCAAGAGCGGCGACAACCAGGGGGTGAAGTTCCTCCGCAAGTTCAAGCAGCTTCTGAACCCGGCTCAAGTCTTCGACCTGATGAACGGAGGACCAGAGCTCGGGTACGTCCTGTTTTTGACGAAATATCGATTCTCTGACCTCACAACGCCCATCCACATTCCGCGGTGATCCTCTCTTCCGGTTCGCAGGCTGCGGCTCTTCCAGAAGTTCGTGACGTTTCGCATCCTGGTGTGCGGTGGAGATGGCAGCGTGGGCTGGGTGCTGTCGGAGCTCGACAAGCTCAACCTGCATAAACAGGTGAGAACATGGATGAGAAACACAGTGCCGGTCATCCACATGGACATCCACTCATGACAAGCTGTATAAACAAAGAGGGGGGGAAAAAAAGTATGTTTAATACCTACTTAAACAATGTTTTTTTAAAATAAAATGTTTATAAAATATTCTTATTCATTGAATAAGTTTCTGAGTTTCTGCAAAGGCACTGGCTATTTCCACTAATCACTGTGGCATTAACGCCGTCTCACATCCGCACCGACACGGTTTTAATTCCAGATCCGTGTTCTGTTAATTAATAACCAAGTAGTCTGTGAAATGAGATTTGATCCCCCTTCGCCGAGCATGACCTGACGTCTGTCCACCTTCTGCCTCTCCTCAGTGCCAGCTCGGAGTCCTTCCCCTGGGAACGGGGAACGACCTGGCCCGCGTTCTGGGCTGGGGCGGCCTGTGCGACGACGACGCCCAGCTGCTGCAGATCCTGGAGAAGCTGGAGAGAGCCACCACCAAGATGCTGGACCGGTAAGAACCTGGAGAGAAGTTGTAACGTCCAAGCTTTCCAGCAGAGTTCAGTGTCAGCTTATGCACTTTGTGACTTATTGTTGTTATGGAGAGTTCAGGACTGTTTGAAGACTAAAGCTGTTAAAAAATTCAGAAGAAAAAAAAAAGTTTTTTCGCTCCAAGTTTAAACTGCTGTCGAGTTTTTCTTGATCTCCTGTCAGCCGCTTTCAAATTCCCCCGCCGCCTCCCTCTGCTTCCCACCTGATCAGCCGCTGATAAAGTGTTTCATGTTAGGCCTGTCGCCCATGTGTGTGTTTTCAGATGGAGCGTAATGACATACGAGGTGCCCCCCACCAATAAACACACGCCCACCGTGAAGGAAGACGACAGCCACGAGGCTCCGCCGCAGGTAAATCAGCCCGCAGCACTTTGAGGAGGCTGCCTGCCGTCGACAGATAGCATCCATAAAAACCGGGGCTTATAAAAACCTCTGAGGCGTTGTTTTGGTAAACAACTGCTGGGAGTAGCGAAGGGAAGCCAAGGCAATCAGAGCCAAACCTCAGGGCGGCGGTGTTGACGAAGGGCAGCTGTGTGTTTGGAATGAAAGCTGAACTTTGACACTGCACTGCTAATGTGATGGAGGCGGTTAATAAGACTGTTCATCTCTACTCCACTGTCCCTCTGGTTGCTTTTTTAAAGAAAACCGCAGGAGTGAAAAGCAATAATAATTTGGCCACAAAACACCCTTAAAAATGGTATTTTATTGCAGCAGCTTAATCTCACTTTAAAAAAATTTTTTTTTTAGTGAAGATAATCTTGTCTTATGTATACCTTCTGCAGCTGATCATTACCTCTGTGAACTTTAATTAGTAATCCACGACTACTCTGGGGTATAAACTTCATAGAGCATCTGGCATCTGACTGCTAATTTACAGCGAGGGATGTTAATGTATGCAAAGCTCTCCGTGAGGAAACTACTGCGAAAATTGGCTTCTTAAGAGTCCTGAAGTTTTTACAATAACAGGGTGTTCGCACATCCTTGAAAAGTCTTAAATTTATATACGTAAAATGTATTCCTTTAAATGTCAGAAATTCATTAAAATTTAAAAACTCAGACATCTTCACTGTGTTTTGTTACTGTTAACCACCTGCTTATTATACATTTCCAGCTAGCTAGCTAGCTAATAAACCTTTGTTAGCTAGTTAGCAGGGTTTGTTAGCAGATGGCTACCATCTGAGCTAGCTGGATTTATGACCTGACGTTATCACACCAGAGATAAAGCTATGCAGACATGATTTCTGATTCAGTTAAATCAAAATCCATCCTTTCCAGGGATTTCTTTTTTTTTTTACAATCAGGTAACCCTCACTACTCCCCCCCCCAAAAAAACCAGTCTTGTTTCTGTGGTTTACTGGTGGCTTTCTTTATTCATGCTTCAGATCCACATCACTCAGTATGCAGACTCCGTCGCCTGCCACCTGGCCAAGATCCTGGACTCTGACAAGCACAGCGACGTCATCTCCTCCGCCAAGTATGTGCCACGAATTCCTGCATTAAAACAGGAAACAGGAACACAGGTTGAAGTGTAGATACAAGGAGGAAGAAAGGTGTGGAAGGATGAGCTGTAAAACCAGGGGAAAGAGAGCGTCAACGATAATGAGAAAAAGAGTCTTCACGAGCGAATGTCCGGTCAGCAGGTATCGATTTCCTGCTCTGATCTTGTTTTAAGTGCAAACATGCACTTAAAGGCGCGAGTGTGTGCACACGTCTAAGTGGAAGAGAGGGATGAAGCGTTATTTAGGGCTCGTCTGACTGCATTAGTGCACAGCAGTCTTAGCTTAGCCGCCATTACACAGCACTTTTCTCCACCATTTGGTTTGTTGCATTAAACTGATGGAAACGGTTCTGACCTGCTTCACGTTAGATACATGGAAAAGTATTCTGCACTGTAAAACAACTAAATCTTACCACTAGTAGCTGCTAGTTTCTAGTGTACAGTTGAAATAAGACAAAACTAACTAACAGGAAAAGATTTGACCCAGGTCATACATTTAGAAAAACTGTTATCACTGATAACGACCAAAATGTATGTAAACTTTTGAATTCGAGGAAAGTTACAAAAAATAATAATAAAAAATGTCCTTGTCAATTAGCAAATAGAAATAATTTTGGTAATTTTATCAAAGTTAAAACTAAAAAAGTTTGATCTGATTTAACTTCAGACATTGAGAAAATAAAATGTGTGTTTTTATTTTGAATATCTATCAAATGTAACTTTTCAGCAAGATGAAGGGGCTTATTTTATCTAAATAATTCATTTAAAAACATACTAGTTCCACTGGCATATTATGTCACCTATAACATGAGAAAAATGTTTTTAGTGTACTTTTTTTCTGTTTTAAGGGATTATTCACTTAATCAAGCTCCTAATTCTTCCTAAAAGTTACTTGTAGTTTTGTCTTATTTCAAGTTTACTAAAATATTTGCTCTAGGTAAGATTTTTGTATTTTTGCAGTGCGTGTACGGACGTTCAGTCGGTAACAAAATGGATTTTGACTGTGTTGAATTTGTCACTGCTGATATTCACTTTACTGTCATATATGTGAAGACATTTCACCAGCATAAAGTACAGCTCTAATGGTTGCCTCTGAACATTAACAAAGCTCAATGGCCTCACGCTGATGAGGAAGACAAGCTGCTTTTAGATTTGAAGAATGTTTATTTTTCTTTTTTGGGTAAAATTGGCATCATTCTGCTTTTTCACTCCCCATTATTAATTTTAAAATACACACAAATCCCAAATCCAATCAAGGCAAAACAAGAAAGAACAGGCGGTTTAACTCGCTTAAGATGATTTTATCTTTACTAAGTGCAGTGTGAGTTTGGAGAAAGTTGCCTGCTGACTCACCCAGCAGCAAAGTGCCAGATGTGAGTAAACAGTGACTCTGTAGGCAGCAGCAGATCGCCGCCGCCGCGTGTGTGAATATCAACCCCCCAGCGTCATGAGTCATCAAATCTCCAGCATGTCAATCATCAGGCATCATATGCTTGATGCCGAGCACTAAGCCGGATCTCGCCCGTGTCGGCAGGTTCCTGTGTGGGACGGTGAACGATTTTGTGGCAGAGGTGGGGAAAGCGTACGAGAGAGCCACAGAGAACAAGGAGGAGGCAGATGCCATGGCAAAGAAGGTAAAGTGTGTTTAATTGTGTGTGTGGGTTATGTAAGCACTTGTATAACACCAACGCCGGCCCCGTGGACTGATGGAGGTGTGTGTGTGTGTTTATAATGGAGTGACTACAAAACGCTGCACAACATCAAGTTTTATTACTTCTTCATGTGCGGGAGTCATTTTGGAGGATTATATGTGTAATTTCTAGTCCTGCATATGACATGTATTCTTACATCTACAATAAAAAAGTGCAAAACAATTTAAATTTACAATTCAAATAGGATAATATGGTCATTATTGCAGTTTTATATTTCAAACATTGGGAGGATGAGCTGAGGAACCGATCTGTTTATGTCTAATGGCATTTTTAGCTGTTTCTTCAGCTAAAATGCTACAGTAGAAATAGGGGGAAAAAAATAATTTCACCCAGTATTGATCTCCCATTTTTTATGCTTTTTACACAGTCTGCATCCTTAAAAAGTCTAAAATTCATGTATCTCAAATTAATGCCTTAAAATACCATTTAAGGTCATGTAAATTGGCCTTTAATGTCTTAAATTTTGTTGTGGCAGGACTATTTTATGTAGTTTTTTTTCTCGTGGATCTTTTCTGTCAGGCAAAAGTTTGAGTCACCCACAAACACCTTCACATTTCTGTTGTGAGGCAAGTTTGAAGTTTAATCCATGAAATCTTTTAAAAACGTCTTAAAAAGTCTTACATTTGAGTTGAGTCCTGCAGAAATCCTGTTTTTAAATAGTTGTGATGTCATTAACAGCGTTTGAGTATTTTAAGTGGTGATGTTTGTTATAGGCACATCATGAAGGCTAACATTCATATCTGATATATAAAAAAAACACTTTAATCACCTAAACTGTCATTACGATTCCATATCATTGATTTTAAAATGTAAGCACATTTGCTTCCATTTCCTCCCTATTTTATGTAATTATTCTGAAAACCCGACACTGTTGACTGAGAACAGGTAATCTGCATACATGCTGCATGCCTGATTAAAAAGCACTGGCCAGATTTTCTTTATCAAAACTTCAAAAAGGAGAGATCGAAATCAGTGCTGCCTGAACCTTTTGAATTTTTTTAACTCTTTTTTTGTACACGTTTTATTCTCTGTCAGACTTTATGTTGTTAGTTTTGAACTTTAATGGTATGTTGTCCAAGAAGGGGGCACAAATATTATTTTTTCCTGAATTATTTAAAGTTTCCCTTCTGACAAAAGAAATTTAAAGAAATAATCAGCCACATGCTGCATAGAAACAGTAACGTTTAATCTCCTTGCCTTACATGACTTATTATATTGATGCTGAGGCATTGCCTGCATTGCTTTTTCAGTAATGAAATCCAGGGAATCCAGAGGAATTTTCTTTTCTTTATGTAAGCGTTGTTACTTGTGTTAAAAGGACAAAATTGGCAAAATGCAAATACATTAATATAATCTGTCTTGTGTTTAGATTGTATCAGTATCCAAATACCGATCTTATTTAAATGATTCATAAATTAGATGGGTGCAGCTACTTTATAAACAAATCTCTTCCAGTCTTAATCTTACTCATCAGCTAGGCTCAGTTTGTAGGAAGTCTAATGGTGCAGACAGTCTTAGAGCTGCTGTGTCACCAAAGTTAATGGCGCAAACTGCAGGAGGGAATGTCTTTTACAAACATCGGTCTTTTAACCCTGGTCACATTGTAATTTCATTTCCAAAGCTTTTGTGCATTAATCCTGTGCTTTAATCCTCAAAACTGTTTTATTTTCTCTTTGTGTGACTGTAAAACGGACTTTGAAGTCTGTCTAAACAATGGAAATACTTCTGTCCAATCCTTCCTCTCTGTTTATCTCCCAGTGCGCACTGCTGAATGAGAAACTGGATTCGCTGGTGAAGGCCTTAAGCGAGGAAGCAGAAGCTCAGGTACAGGTTCAGTGATGATCAAAGGAGCCTGACATGCTGCGGGAAAATGGGAAAAACAAGCAAAATTGTTGGATTTTATATATAAAACCCCCCCAGCAAAGTAGGCCTGCTTGTCATCTTTGATGTAAGTTTCTGCAAGATTCATCTAAGGGACTACTGCAGAGAAATATCAAAAATTATTTTTATTCTGAACAATATTTTGAATAAACACAAGTTTTTTTGGATTTGTTCTCTTTAGTTTTTGTTTTCTGGTTGTTTGGTCAGATTAAATGACTGCATTAATGTACGCTTCTCTGTTCTTTTAATCCAATATGTTCACAGAATGATTTTTAAAGTTATTCATACCACTATAATATATTTAAATTCTTACAGACTTAAGCTAAAGACCTAAGCTAAAGTATTTAATTGGGATTATTTTTAGAGGACAGCAGGCTGAATCCAACTAGATGTCTGTGAATCCTTACAAAGTCTTTAAAAAGTCCTAGATTTGTGTGTCTAAAATTAAGGTCTGAAATTCTCTTTGAAAAATGTAAGTTTACCTTAAATACGTTAATCACAAGTCTCACAAGGTTGTGACTATACGTTTTTCTCACAAGATTTTTCTGTCAGGAAGAAATTTGAGTTGCACACAAACATCTTCTTTGCACTCTTTGACTCGAGACATTTGAGGCTCAACTAGCTGCTAATATACACTAGCTAGCTAACTTGTTTAGCCTCTGTCACCATGAGCCATATTCACGGTTTTTGGTTTGTTTGATTCTAATGCAGCGCCTATATTTAGTTTTTTCAGTATTAAATTGAATTCACAGTGGGATTAAAAAGGTCTTAAGAAGTCTTAAATTTGACTTGCTGAATCCTGCAGATATTCTATATTATTTTTATACACTGCTAATATACAGTGATGCTAATATAATAATTATTTTTATCATCATTATTTTCCTCACAGCTAATGGTGATGTTGTGCTGGTTTACCACAGTTTGTGTTTGTATTATGAAAATATGTGAAAAGTCCAAGGGATGTAAATACGTTTCCAAGGTCCTGCATACTAAATATTCACTGTGTTAACTTAGTTTTTTGGACGTGTCCTCATCTCATCAGGATTCCTGATGGAACCTGAAAGTCACAGCTTTGTTCCTGCTGAACCTTCCTTATTCTCATATTGATTTATCTTATGGAGAAAATAAAAGTAAAGCCCTGAAATGTCAGAAGGATTTCACGCTGCCGCTCGACAAATTGAGAACTGCACAGGATTTCAGACCCTGATCCTGCAGCTCGCCTCGCTGCAAATGTTTGCAACGTCCTCAGCCTTTTCCTGTCGCACACAGTTAAAATGTAGACATAAGATGGACTTCAGTGGATCTACTCGTGAAACGTAGCCGATTTCCTACGGATTAGCTTTCTGGGATTTCACCAAAAGTATAAAACATATTTTGCCTTACAGGTGTTAAGGGATTTACGTTTCCTATCTGCTTTCACCCAGGTGGTGCCGGCAGGTTCAGCACCGAGCCAGGAGAGTGTCGGCTCAAGCCCTGGTGAAAGTGGCGGCGAGTCGGGCTCTGAGGGCAAAACGTATCGGTCCAAAGAGCAGCTGATGCTCCGAGCCAACAGCCTGAAGAAAGCCCTGAGGCAGATCATCGAACAGGCTGAGAAAGGTAGCTCCCCCCTCCTCTGCTTCGCCCTCCACTGCTGCTTTAATTCAAAAAGCTTTGAGCGACTCACTGACTGAGCTCCGTCGTTTCAGTGGTTGATGAGCAGAACAGACACACGCAGGTCCAGAGGATGCCGTCTTCATCGTCCATCACCAGGGAGAACAGTGAAGAGCTGAAGGATGCCGACACACGTAGGTGTCAGATTAGGCTCAGCAGGGACCCTGGGTGATAAGTCCTAGTGATGAAAAAAAATAATCAACCTGTGATTAATTGTGAATGAATGTTTTATTAGATTAGAATTAGTTCCAATCGATTAAGTAATAACGACCACTTAGACCTTCCAGCAGAGCATGTAGCTGGCTATCAGTTGATACAGAAACAAATATGGCGGCGGGATCCCAGAATGGGAAAGAGAAACGGTCCAAACAGAGTCTGCATTGGGATGCAAAATGCTATTTATGTGGTTCTGTTTAGAAATATAAAAACTCAACAAGTCCTTAAGTTTCACCTTAATAGCGCTCATTCAGCCGAGCTGCATGGCGGAGCTGCGTCAACTTCTTCAATAATGACTGGCAGGCGAGGACGCAAAAAATGTGTAGCGTGACTTAAAACCCTTTGTGTCCAAAATTTAACATTTCCACCTGGATATTTTTGCTTATTTTAATTGTATGCAGCTCTATAAACGTAAATATATTTGCCCATTTATCCATAACAACAACCCTCAGATTAATTTCACTCCCTGCTACAGCTGCAGAGGAGTTACCGTAATAACCCGACATTGACTGGAAAGCGCAACGTCTCACCTTTCAGAAACCGTTGGAATTTTTTCAGATAGCGCAAAGTGTCGAGGAATTACGGTACTGGAAATTTGTCCGGATCGCTGGCGCGCCGTTTAGGACTTAGAGGGTTAAAAGAAACATTCCAATAAACACGTTTGATTTTGAGGAAAATGTCTGTATTCTTTCAAGAGCAACCACAAACATCTCTCTATTCATGGGGAATTAAAGGTTTTTCATATTTTATTATTTTCATCTTTTATTATCAGCAACTTCAGAGGTTTTGTTATTGTTTATGTACATGTTCAAATTTAATAATGTGAGTATTTCACAAGCTGACACAAAATGTTAAAATTTAATGTTTTATTTTATTTTAAATCAGCATATTATGAAAAATTTTGCCTAAAATTTTAAAGAAAATTAACGCTCACCAATTAATCAGTTGATTTAGATGAACTCAATAATCGATCTCTTGCATTCATAATAAGTCCAGAAATGTTCAGCCAGGATATGTATGATATTAAAATCAGATTATTGTGTCCAGGAGGTTTGAGTCCCACCTCGCCCATCGTCCTGGAGAAAACAGAAAGTCTGAACGTGGTCACCTTCAACGAGGACACAGTGTAAGTTCATCACAAGCTCCAGCTCTAATGGAGAAACCAACACAAAGTAGCAAAAGTTTTCATTACAAAACAGCAATTTGACTTCTGAAAGGAAATACTTTCTATAGTTGTATGAAATGGAGCAAATTCTATCTGTGAAACATTTTGAAAAGCCTACTTTAGCTATTCACTACTTTGTGTTCATCACATATAACCCCATTAAAATAAACAAATATTTGCATTTTAAGGTGAGAAAATGTGAATGAGGCGGTATGGGAACTGAATTAACTAAAAACCTGCATGTTTCTCTAGTCAGTGCACAGAGAAGTGTGTGATGAATAACTACTTCGGCATCGGACTGGACGCCAAAATTTCTCTCGAGTTCAACAACAAGAGGGACGAGCATCCCAAAAAATGCAGGTATGAAGCAACGACAAATCGCTTTGCAGTCAAATCCTGTTGTGTCGTTTTCAAGCATAGACTCACAGATGTTCAAACTCAAATTTGAACAAACGAGTCAGTTTTTCTTCCTCTGTTATTTTCTTTTATTCAGCAGTTGTTTTTTAAAGGTTTTAAGTTGTTACTGCCTCCAGATTTCGTGGTATAATCCCTCTAACACAGTCGTGTGATTCAGAAATGTGATTCAAAGGATATCTCTGATGTTTAAACCAGATGACTTCAGTGAAATGTAAATTTGAATGCTTGTCTCTTGACTTCTCAATCCGCAGTAGTCGCACCAAAAACATGATGTGGTACGGAGTCCTCGGGACCAAAGAGCTGGTCCAGAAGACTTACAAGAACCTGGAGCAGAGAGTCCAGTTGGAGGTCAGACAGACGCAGCTCATCATAACTTCTTATGAGCAGAATCACAAGTTTAGCTGCTTCCATCAGCACATTTTCCCCCTGTCATCCTGAACTCTTCTTCTCTTTCCACAGTGTGACGGCGTTGCCATGTCGCTGCCGAGCCTGCAGGGCCTGGCAGTCCTCAACATTCCCAGCTATGCAGGAGGAATCAACTTCTGGGGAGGAACCAAAGAGGACAATGTGAGCAATCAGCATCCACACCTTTGAAACGGAAGAGGTGCCCATGAAAACTAGAGACACAGAACAGCAGCAACACAGGACCTGCAAACATCTTAGCACACTTGAAATAAGACAAAACTAAGAAGTAGCACTGCAAGATATGAGAGCTTGCTTTAAGTCAATAATTCCTTAATATTGATGAGAAGTAGCAGCCACAAATTAAATAATCTAACAAGACATTTTAACTCAAAGTATGGGAAAAAAGTATTTTTCCACTGGCAGATTATTTCACTTCTAACTTTTCATCAATATTAAGGAATTATTGTAGTAAAAAAGCTCCTACATCTTGCTGAAAAGTTAGTTTTGTCTTATTTCCAGTGTACTAATATATTTGTGCTAGAAACTAGATCGAAAGTATTAGTTAGAAGTGAAATACAGTGGAATTAGATTTTTTTCTCATAATATATCTTGTTCCACTGGCGGGTTTTTTCACTTTTATTGAAATAATTATTTATTTAAAACAAGCTCCTATGTCTTTCTGAAAAGTTATTCAGCTTATTTTGTCTTATTTCAAGTGGACTCATATATTTGCGCCCGAAACGAGACCAAAGATATGTTGTAAGATTTTGTTTGTGCATTGCACCAGCTTTAGCCGATTCCTGTTTCTTTCAAAAACAGCAGCATTGAAACTTTTGAAGCTTCCTCTGACTTCATTTTTCAACAACAGCCACCGACGCCAAAAGCAGCACCACTTTTGAAAACTGAATAATTTGTGTCTTCAGAACTTTGGAGCGCCGTCGTTCGACGATAAGAAGCTGGAGGTGGTGGCGGTGTTTGGAAGCATGCAGATGGCCATGTCCAGAGTCATCAACCTGCAGCACCACCGCATCACTCAGGTAACAGAGGCTCAAAATAAATGTGTGAGAAACCTTTCCTATGCACATGAGCTGGAAAGGGTTTTCTTCAGCAGGGATTCTGTAAATTTAGCTACAAAATGAAGTCTGTGAACAGGGAGCAAGAAGAAAATGTTGCACATCGTCAGCAAAAGGTTTGATTTCAAAGATCCACTGTAAAGTTTTACTGCAGTTAATTTGATTGTATGATTTTGAACAAAAGTGCATCTTAAAAAATGCTTATATACAGAACAATTAATCAGATTAATTTCGATTAAGTGATAATTGAAATAATCGTTAGCTGAATTAGTAATCGATTAATGGTTCACTGGAGGAACAATTCAAGAAAAGGTACTTTTGCATTTAAGATTAAAAAAGAAGTAGCATAGCAATCAGGTTAAAATTATGTATAAAAATACTCTAACACTCTTGCTAATTATTAATCAGTTAATCCAAAAAAATAATCAACAGATTAGCCCTGCAATGTGCTTTACTACAAATGATTGTGCGCACACTAAAGCTGTGTAATTGCATTTTAATAATAAAATGTTAACATTTTCTTATTCAAAAAAATGAGTTGAATTATTTGTTTACTTGAATTTTTTTTATGTATTTCTGATATTGCAAAGAGAATGCTTACAATGAAAAATCTGCATAATGTGCTAATTTCTTTACCCGATTAATCAGTCAATCGTCTGAACAGTCGAATACTTAATTAATCATTAGTTGCAGCTCTAACCTACTGCCAGTTTCAGTATAAAAGTCTCATGCTGCATCTCTAAATGTTCGCTCAAGGAAACTGTGGACAAGATCACTGTTAAAGCAGGAGTGTGTTTTCAAGGCGCAGGTGAGAGACCTTGTCCGTGTTGCTCTCAGTGTCGGCAGGTGAAGATCACCATCCTGGGGGACGAGGGCGTCCCGGTGCAGGTGGACGGGGAAGCTTGGATCCAGCCACCCGGCATCGTCAAGATTGTGCACAAGAACCGTGCTCAGATGCTCACCAGAGACAGGGTGAGCTCACACATCCAGATATACTAAAACGTATTAGCATTTCTGTAAAAACACAAAAACAAAACTGAAGACAGTTTGACAGAGTATTATGGCCTGAAATACGTCTCCTGTCACGAGTCTGCAGCTGGATATCGTCCTGAGTCTGCTGCTCATGTTGTTGACTCTTCCTTTCTATTTCAGGACTCCTTAAATCAAATCCTTCCTCTCTGTGTTTGCTCCCTCTTCATGTTGCTCAAACCTTTGAGAGCTCTCTCTCGAGCCGAGCGCGTTTGGGCGGTTTGTTTCCATGGTTTCCTTCGCCACTCAAAAGTGTGTTTGCTCACTGGTTAGTCCCCTTAAGCACGACCTGGATCCGGCGAAATAATGAGACACCGACAGGCTTTATGAATGTTAAACAAAAACAGATCTGGATCGGTAAACAAGAGTTTAAAAAAATCAGAGGAAGTGTTATTCCATCACTAAACACAAGAAATTGCAGCAAATGGAGGGAATATCTTTAACTTTTCTAAATATTGAAGATCAGTTTTGTCGTTTGTTTCCGTCCGGTCAGGCGTTTGAGAGCACGCTGAAGTCGTGGGAGGACAAGAGGAAGATCGACAGCTACCGCGCCGCCAGGCCTCGCCTCAACTCCCAGCAGTCCATGGAGTACCTCACCGAGGAGGAGTGCGCCCAGGTGCAGCAGCTGGGCATCGTGGCCGACACGCTCATCAATAAGTATGCGCCGTTAGCTTCTAGTGTCTTTACTGTAACCAGTTGTTACAGTTGCTTTAATTAAGCAATCATGACTTTGCTACTTTTTCTCCTCTCCTCCGTGTTAGAATCCGCGAGGCGGCTAAGACCCACAAGCTGGTGGAGCAGGAGCTGGCTCACGCCGTGAACGCCACCGCCCTGGTGCTCACCGAGGCCAAGGTGTCCAGCAACGAGGTGAGACCGCCACGGAGACGCAGATGGCCGCTTTGAGAGGGGACAGATTCTCAGCCGTGTGTTTGACTCTCGGGTCAAACTGCAGTCTGTTGACCTCGCTGGTTTTGTGAACGCAGCGATTTCCAAACGTTTGTTGAGTTTAGAAACGTAACAGTTGAAACGGTGATTTATTATTTGAGTGTTTTATTCAGAGGTTGTTTTATGTGCTTCAGTGTCTGAGCCGCAGCACGGCAGTGGAGATCGTCAACAGCAGTAAAGTCCTCCAGGCTGAGACCAGCATGCTGCTGGACGGAAAGCTCCTGGTAAGAGTTCAGCTCCATCACTGTTCTCTCTCCATTTCAATTTGAACGTCTGCAGTCTGTTTTTGTTCAGCCTGTGTTCTCTGCAGCTTTATCTATGGACGTGTGCCTTTCCAAACAAAAGCACTTTGTGCAGACAAACAAAAGTAGAGTTGAGAACTAGAGAGTGTCTGTTTCAGACTTTTTTTACTCCTTCAATGAACTCCCAAGTTTTGTTTCTTCTTCCATAAGCCTCCTCGTTCTGATCTCTGCATCCGAAACTAGCATCATTTAGATGCTGATGTATTCCTGCAAGGTTTTTTGTAGAGATTTTTTTTTTTCTTCTCATAGTCTAACTCTTAAACAAGTGTTTTAGTTTCACTTCGGCTTCTTCAGCAGATCATTTTCTTTTAAAATTCCCATGACTTTTTTTTTTGCTTAAAACTCCTAAATCTCTATTTATTCAGAAGACTCTCATTGTAGCCGGACAGGAAGGAATATAAGCAAATGTTGACCTTTTCAGACGGAGCAAATAATCCAGCGCCTCCTCTTCTCTTTCAGTCGGATTTTCCCGAGGAGGAAGAGCTCCGATTGACCCTGAACAACCTGAGCGCTGAGCTGCTGAAGCTGGATGACATCCACTGGATCTGTCCGCTCATGCAGTGCTCCGAGGAGGTACGCGTCATCACAGGCCGCTCGGTCCTGAACCGGCCTGTCGGGGGCGGGGGGAAAGTTCTGGGAGTGTATCGACTAGTCCCACTGTTTGCTTTCTAGGACTCTGTGCGGAGCAGCAGTAAAGGCACCAGCAGCATGAAGCTGAAGATTATTCCCAAAACGAAGAAGGAGAAGGAGAAGCTCCACAAGCAGAAGTCCAACAGTTCTCTCTCAGGTAAAAGCTCAAGTTTTTTTAAGAAAAATGTGGATTTTTTTAGCTCTAGTGTTTTCCAGGTTGGATTACGTAAGAAAATAGATAATTAAAGGAACATTTAAAAGATTTATTCTATATCCTATATCTCAAGTTGTGGCCAGTCAGACATTCATATTTATCATTGAGTGAATTAAATAGAAATGGATCACAATGCTGAATAAAGAAATGTTAAATAAAAGTACAAACCGTGGTAAAAGTAAAATTGTGTTACATTATTAGCAATCAAATTTTGATATATACTTTAAAAATATGATAAAAACATGGATTTTTGAAAACATGCATATTTTCAGAGCAAAATATGCGAAACACCATTAGCTACTTCACAATAAAGACAGAATGGGGACCCAGAATGAAGCCTCTACAATTTCTTTGGGCTCCATTTTTTATTTTATAAAAAGATTCTGTGCTGGACTTTGTGAAGAACATAAATGTTTTCATTTCAGAGAAATAATGCTGCATCATTGTATTTTGATAACCTGGCAGATGATATTTGGGTTTTTCTTTGACTTTTTGCGTCATAGAAACGTTGGTGTCATTTTAGGATTCCTAATGTCTTCAATCTGTTTGTTCTTTTTAAAATTAATATTCTTTTCCAGCATTTTTATGGCATATTGTAGGTTTCTCTTGTGTTTTTTTTTGTTTGGTTTGTACAATGATCCATCAACAGAGTTTGACAACAGTTTACAAACTTTTTAAAAATTAATTTAAAGTTGTGTTTTTTCTGTGCGTTCTGCAGGAACGTGGGATCTTAAAAGTGGAGCAACTGAGGCAGATTCCTCAGTCAACTGAAAACCTGCGCCTCTCTTTAATACCCCCTCCAACAGGAGAGGGCACGACCTCCTCTCACCCGCTTCCTGTCCAGTCATGAGGCCCCTCGGCTTCCCAGAGGCGTCACAAACTGAAGTAATGCCTTCTTCCCTACTTTTAAGCATTTTGCTCTGCTTTATTTCTTCGTCATCTGGTTTTTTGCAAACCAGCAGGTTTTTGTTGTTTTTTTTTCCCCCAATTTCTTCTTTTTTTAAAAAAGTGGGGCCTGTTTCTGCGTTTAATGCCGCCATTTTGCTTTTATTTCTGAGTGCAAGTCAAAGAAGAAACCATGCAGGTAGTGGGAAAACAAGGAAATGCGTTTACGTGGTGCTCACCTCGCATGTTGGGTGTAAACCTTAGTTTTTATCCTAAGTTAATCTAGGGTTGTTTTTTTTTATTTTGTTTTTTTTTCTTCTTTATATGTCGAACTTCTGACTCGCCTTCGGACTGCATATTTATTTCTTGTTGCTACTGCCATGAGAACTCCCCACGGCAACAAAATCAACAAAAATGAACAAACTGAGATGTCTCAGCTTCATCGTCTGCTGAACTGGAAAATATCTTCAATGTTGCAAAAAAAAAAAAAAAAAAAAAAATCCTAAGGAATGTACTTGTGTGGACTTTTAATAACCTGTGAATTAAGATGCTGTTCTGTTCGGCTCCGCGGCGGTTCTGTTGTCGTCCTATTAAAGTGGTTCTTCAGTGGACTCGTGCGATTCCGCCGCAAGAACAGAAATCAAACAAACAAAAAACAAACAAGCGTGAGTCGTTTTGTCGAGAACTCAGCGGGGTTTAGAAGTACATCGTTGGGTTTTATTGTGTGACTTACGTGGGAGTGAACTCTCCCCCTGCTGTGCGTGTTTTACACTTGAATTCAGAACCGTTGTGAGGAGCAGCGCCGGACGAAATGACTCGGTGAGGTCCATCTTTTTCTGCCATTGTCTGGTGACGGTGTTTACAGGAGGACACTTTGATACACCTCAACAGCTTCTCAGTGTGTTGCTCTTACTTTGTCATACTACATGATTGTATACTAAATATTAGAATAAGAATTAATGTGTATTTGATTTTTTTGCCTTGTCTGTGGTTAAAAGCTATTATTATTATGACAAATATATATCTATTTTTTTGTACACCTTATTTTCCTAATGGTTATCTGTGAAGCTGTCCTGGCTTTGCTGCTTCCCCCTTTGAAAAGTTCATAAAGACGCCGTTCTGTGTCCCTGCATGCACGCCAAGCCTTTCTTCGCCTCACAGTGGAAATCGCCTCAGAGTGGCACATTTTAGCTTGCTTGTTGAGACCAGCGACATTTGTGAACGCCATGCTAGTTTTAGAGAACATACAGAAGGACCATTGTTGAACAATTTTTATTCTTAGTAAATATTTTTTGAGCTTCTGTTGACCAGCGCATCGTTGCTATTTGGCTTAAATTACTAAAATATACTGTAGACTTCCTAATTACCATTTAAAAGGGACAACATTTTCATGTGAAGATTTATTTTTTTGGACACTTTAGACGTGTCAAAATGCAAAGTTCCTCTAAATTTACTCGCTGTTTAAATTCTAAAAATGATACCTTGTTGCTGTTTTTCTAATAAGAAAACAACGAGTACTTAACGTTATTTGTCAGACTATTAGCTAGCCTGCATCTGGCTGCTTTACAGTCACGACACTCAAAGATTACCTGTTGATGGATAGCTTACTTCCTGCACTAGCAGACCCTAACTCATGTTATATAGACATATTGAGTAATAAGTAAACTGCGAGGTATGAATTAGCTAATTCGTCACTTTCTGCCATATCTTATTTAAATAGGAGTTTAAACCAATATGTTTAATTTTTTTTGTTTCATAACCATCAGTAAAAATATAGATATACAGTTGGAGGAACAACATGAACATTTTAGATGTAATAATGTACTAAGAAATTTAATGGCTAAGTAGAATTAGCTTACTTAACTCACAAGCTAGCTTAAAGCGAGGCACAAAATTAGCCGTTCCATATTTTTTCTTATTTAGCTTACATTGATTTAAGTGTTAAAATTCTGGATTTATAAATTTAACTTAAACTGTTAAGTTTTTCTGCTTCAAACTAAAAGTCACATACATTAGCTATGCTACTAGCATTTCTACTAGGCTACTGGTGAAAACAAACAAAAAACGGCTATTCATTTTGGTTACTTGTTCAGATGAATCAGGCTAATCCCCTGATGGGAAGTAGTCACTGTGAGGCGCTGTAGATGTTCAGCTGTGGTAGGATTGTGCTACTGTATCCATAGTGTGCCAGCTACACGCTCAAAACCTTAGAGGCTTTAGTGGTTGTTGTGCCAAGTCTGTACTTTGGGTTTAAGACTTAACGAAGTGTGTGTGGGGGTGTGTGTGTGTGGGGGTGTGTGTGTGTGTGGGGGGGGGGGGGGGGCGTCAGTAAGAGTGTGTATGAAAGCGTGTGTGTGCAAGCTTTTGACACGCCTCAGATGCAAAAGTCGTTGTGTGTCGTACATTTCAAAGTTTACTGTATCTTTGCCTTGCACTTTACAACGACACAAACTTAATAGGAAAAAAAAACAACAACAAACATTTGCATATGTACGTGTGTTGAAATTTTGAGTGAATTTTTTTAAAAATTGATTTGATGAAAAGATATTTAAGATATTGTATATGGATACAAATGTGCTGGTAAAATGTAATATATAACCAATCATAAATACAGATGTAAAAACCAAGGTTTATGACGTTGGTGGTTTTAAATGATGTGATGATGTCCTCGCGCCTATCGCAGTTTAAAAGATGTTGAAAACTGTAATTATTCTGAAAATTTTAAGTCAACATATTGAAACTGTCCAGTGTTATTTATGGATTATAAATGAGTCGTTTACACAGCCGCTGTCGAGCCAATCTTTGAGTGCTTTTCAGTTTTTCAGTTTGATTACAATATGCTGTACTGAAAACGATGACCAAGATGTTGAGGTATGAAAGCCATTTTGTAAAAAAAAACAAAAAAAAACTGGTTGCCTGTTTGTTTTTTAAGAATCATTTTATTGACTGTCTTTTGGATTTTCTTTTCAAAGATTGTCTTTTTTTTTTCTAGATTTTGTGTAATTTGTTTTCAAAATGCAAAAACGGGGATTTGGATGGAAACTCTTCCAATCGCTGGAGCTGCAGTGAAAATGCCGGCGGAGGAAATGTGCAGATTGAAAATGTTTAACGGCGTTGGTGCAGCAGAGACGGTGTTGCACGACCTCGAGGCGTTTTCGTGTGCTATCATGTGCGGTGTATAACAAAGACAAAGTCAGTGCAGCCCTCTGGAGATTAAATGAATTATTGAAGTGTGACAGTTCTGTCTTTTTGTCTTGTTGAATTTTGTACAATTTAAAGTGACAAAAACCTTTTTTTTTTTGCTTTCAGATATAAAGATAAGGACGTAACATGAATGTACCTCATGTAGCTTTTAAAAGGTTTAGCTAGCTACTCCAATATTTATGTATTTCTATCATATTGTGAACATCAATTTTAAAGTATAGCTATAGATTTTAAATTATATTTATATAGAGAGAGATCGGGGCCACTCTAAAATATGAACATACTTTAATCCAAATTTGTGGCCCTCTTGGCTTTTCTGATTAACGACAAACGTAATCAAATCCGGAAACTACTTTTTGTATTATTAAAGCTTTAAAAACACAGTCCTGTAGAGAATCACTCCTACTCCATGTTACTAAGCCGTTTTGTCACCAGTTTTTGTTTAAATTGAGCTTTTGCTATACAATGTCTCAGCATGTTGCGTTTGTCGCTCTCTCAAGGCCAGCAGGGCTGTGTAGGTTGGACTCACAGATGCACCGCAGGCCTTTCCTGATGAAAACAAAGTGCTGACACACAATCCGAGCATGACTCAGCAGCTGCAGATCTTAAGTGCTCGCTGTACGAATAAAGGACACTGAGTCATTGAGCTTCCAGCTTCACATCATTTCCCTCTTTCCATTCTGTGCTCAGATATGGATCGTAGAGACTCACTTAGACGTTTCTTTTTCAAACTGCAGTCATGTTTAATGCTTGACTAATTTATGAAAATGCTGTTTAAGTAAAAAAGAAATGTGACTTGGCATCATAGTCATATCTGATGCCTTGAATTTGGCCTGTCTCTTTAAGAAGCTTCCAACTCTAATCATCTCCATGATGCCGTTTATATCCATTCTTAGAGCGTCGTAGTTTGTATGATGAGCCCAACAGGTGTTTGCTAATTGCTGCTGCCACTAGTTTATAGGAGCTGAGTTGCTCTGTGGGTTGGGAGCTTTGGATAATAGGCAGCACTTTTCATGCGCAAGCGTTTAGGCACCCCAGAATGGTTGCCATGGACGATTCAAGGATTTCTCAGACATCCAAGAAAGAATCAAAACATCACTCCAGGTATGTTTTCCAATGAGGGTATAACAGAATAATGTGATATAAATCTGAAAAGAGTCAGTTTTGCATAAAAAGCTCCCTAAATATTTCAATATTTAGCTTAATATTTTACTAAATATATATAATACATATCCTAAATATAGCTTCAGCTAAACATTTTACCAAAGGTTTACAGGCTTTTTAGCTAAATGACAGAATATTTAGCTGAACAGCCACAATTTTTGTTGCAGCTAAATAATGTCTCAGTGTTTAGCTACGTTTTCTAACATACAGCTGTGGAATCGTTCCTTTAACAACAGCTACACAGAACGACATTAACATTCACTAACATTAGCTGTGCTAATCTTATTTTAATTAATTTCATAGTTTGTCCAATATAACTATTATACTAAAGAACTTTAGACAGAGAAGCAGACATAAAAAAAAGGTTTATTTCTATAATTGTCTTTTGCATAATCAAAAGATTTCAACAGGCTCATTATTTTATCACCCACAAAAAGTTATAATTCTTCAAAAACGCCTCTGATATAACATAAAGTTACTGCAGAAAAATTAGAGTATTTAGCGTTTAAATAAACCAATGCTGTTATTTTTTAACAGCATTGGTTGTTAAAAATGAGGAAAATTCTGTTTGTTTTTTTCACTCCACATCAGCCTCCTGATCTTCCAGGTCTGGCATGTCTTCATATCCTTCCTGTTCCTCCTCCCTCCGTTGCTCCTCCAACTTCCTCCTCTGCTCCTCCGCCCTCTTCTGCTCCTGCATCAGCCTCTTCATCTCTTCCTCCACCTCCTTCCTTTTTAAATTCTGCACCTCTTGCTCTTCCCTCCTCTTCCTCTGCTCTTCACTCTCGCCCCCTTGGCTCTTGTTCTGTGGCGTGTCGTAGGCCCACTCCTCGTCCGAGTCGCTGATGTCGTCGTCGGCGATGTCCCAGTCGGGCTGCTGGGACTCCTGGTTGTCATTGACGAAGTCGTCGTCGACGGGCTCCGGCTCTGGCGTGTAGTTCGGGTCCTCCAGTTTGCCCCAGGACACCTGGTTGGCCTTACGGAGCGTGATCTCCACTTTAGACGGGACCATGTTGACCGAACTCTGTTTGGCATCGATCACCTGAAAAATCATTACAAAACAGATAAGCATCAGTTTCTAGTTAAAGAAACGGTTGCCTGGGCCAATAACTACAACTTTATCAACGGTTGTTAGTGATACTTTCCCCCCAGAAGTGGAATTCTCTCTTGAAAATCTTGTTCTCAAACTGGATTTGACATACGAGCTGCAAGACAGGAAACAGAAGTGAAACTCCATAAAAGTTCATGGATCTGATTTCATGAATAATTCTGGGCATTTTTTTTTTTTGTCACGTCTGTATCAACACTGAATGATTATTCCTGCTGCTCACCACTGTTGGATTTGCTTCTATGCTGCAGAAATCAGGATTCGAGTTCTTGGCGTAAATTGTTACCACGACCGTGTTTGCAGTTTGGTGCCAGTCATGTCGACAGGCCACTTTCTTCTTATCCTGAGAACATAAAAAACATAAATTATTCACGGAGAGACAGAGCTTCTGCCTGTTTCCGCTCAGATGTAGGTGGTGTGTGCACCAGCTTTGCAACCCAGCGGTGTTTCCCCGTGGTGCAGCCCTTCTGGTCCAGGAACGCGTTGAAGTCTGTTGTCTTTATGCAGCAGCAGCTCCAGTATTTGTACCTAGATGAAGAAATCGTAGCAGTTGTTTGATCCGGAGCAGGAAGAACACCAGAAACAACAATGCACTAACAATTCACTTCCTCAAAGTCTTATATCTAAAATTAAGGCATTAAAATGCCTTAAATTAATTTTTAAAAAGCAAGCTTTTAATATGTTGATCACGGGTCTTAAATTTAATTATTTAATCTCGTATGTATTATTTTTTCTCCTAGAAAAATTTTAGTTACTCGCAAACATCTTAATTGCATTCTTTCACTTGAGATGGTTGAGGTTACTGCTGATTAGCTAGCTAGGTAGCTTTTTTTTTTTTTGCATCTGTCATGGACGGATGCAGTTGGCTAGATAAAATTATGGAGATATAGCCCTTAAAAGTCATTCATAATGATCTTCAAAGGTCTTAAATTTAAGTTGGTGGAACTTGCAGAAATGTTTGTTTCTCATTTCAGCCGCCTCCTTTCTTGCTTTCCTCTCACAACCTTCACACTGTTCACACTCTTGCTTTATATAAGCCATGTAGCTGCTGTCTGAGAGCGGAGCCATGCAAATATTATGATGTTGGAATAATGGATTAGCCGTTGAGCAAACAAGAGGGAAACACGCAGCAGTGAATTCCGTCCTTCTTACCCCTCATGGAAGACGGGCGCTCCAGGGTGGTGGGTGCAGACCTCCATGTCTGTGTCTGGGCCTTCATAGACCTGAACAAACAGATGAGACGCTATTGATCAGAGATGCTTTGATCAATGAATCCTGAGTCACAGGATAAGGTCAGCAACCAGGAGTGTTTGCCTCAATCTTGAGACTTACACATTTCTAATCCAGATGTGCACTTTTAGACCAACTGCGCCTTTGCATAAACCTGAAAATCTGACATATGCAGGCCTGTGCAGTTCCAGTGGTCCACTTTCTAACCAGCAATTTATTTAAAATGTCACTGAAAGATGTTGCTGTTAGTAGATGTGTCCACTAGATGGAGCGATTAAACCTTACAGGTTCAAAAGCCTTAGGAAGAAAGTTGAAATACAGCAGTGTTTGTTTTCCTGTATTTACCAGAACCTGTGTGTGCTTTTGTAGTTTTAACTATTAATACACCTTTTTTGTTGATTAGCTGAGGGAAAAAAATTGTAGATAAAAATCATCCCTGTGCATGAAATAAATTTCCTTCCATAGACGGGTTGAACTTTTTCACTGCGTTTTAGAGATTCATGATCGATCAACACAAAGTGGTTCAAAACTATAAGAGTGATTAATGGGTTGGATTTTGCATTTTACAAATGGTACAAAACGTTGTAAAACTAGCTCTCTTGTAAAACCACAGAGGTCTCACATTTGGTCTTGTCTCGGTTTCATACGTTCAGAAGAACTACATACATTTTATTTTAATACGTGGAAATATAACTAAATTGTCAGAACATTTTTCAATTTATTTATTAGCATGCTTTCCTTCATGCTAATAAATAAAAAAATAAAAGACAAAGTGCAGATTCCTATCCAAGCAATAATGTGACTCAATGCTAATATATTTTAGTTGCCTCGGTCACCATCCCCATGGGAGCTGGAGGAAGTCAATACAGTTTGGGCTGCTACATTATAAAGTCTACATATTTGTAAAACAACATCCAGAAGAAAGAATACAGCGACTTCAAAGATTGTGGGGACTAGAGCGAACTTTTATCGTCACCTAGAAAGGAAAAAACAACTAGAGGAAAGTTTATATATAAGTTGAGCTAGCAATGCTAGCTAAGCTAACTTTAACAATCTGCCTCTGTACTAAAACTCTCTACCCGGCCGTCATACAAAGAGATTTAGTCAATATTTGCTATACATATTAAGTTAGCTACGTATGTACAGTATAGGTGTAGGGCAAGGATCAGTTTCTTGACAGCCGTCACGTGACTTTAGCCAGCTTTGTGCACAAGCTAACGTCACCTATCAGAGTGGGGCACTGGTCTTGACTTATAATTACCTCATAATTATATAATATACATATCAATGGTCTCAGTCCCTAAAAGTCTTGATCTTGATCTTGACTACAATACAGCTAGAGGCTAAAGTTTAAACGGAGCTCAGTAAAAGAAGGTTATATACAGACGTTGCCTTGATATTGAATTAAAATAACTCAAGTATAGTTCAGTGCCAATAGGAAGCCTTAATGTAAAATCACTGCATTCTGCAGTTCTTGCAGTTTCCTCCCATGTGCAGACATCAGCCACCGCTGCAGATAATGAATTTCTCAGCTTTTGCTGATGTCAGATCAGCGACTATTTTGGGCCTGGGCAGGAATGCCAGAGACGCCACCTAAACACACACACACACACACACACACACACACACACACACACACACACACACACACCAGACACTCACTGTTTTGCAGCCTGTGTTCTTGCAGCGCGTCCCGTGCATAACGTCCTCGCTCTCTGTGAGACGAAACAATGACAGAGGGATGGGTGAGGACTGTTTCATTCTAGTTTCAAACACATTGTCTTTGAGAAAAAAGATGTAGGGATCTTTCAGCATACAGGTGCAGAATGATAAAGAGTTTCTGGGAGGCTTGAAGGATAGGACTGAACTAAACTGTTGAATTACGAATGAAATCCAGTGTTGACATAGTAATACCGCCAAACCTAGACATTCCAACTAGAGATTGCAGACGTAGTGTGGCACACATTTGTATTCGGCCGCTTCACTTTGACACCTGCAGATAAAGTCTGAACCAAATGATTACCTTCAGACAGCAACTGATTAGTGATTGTGTGTGTAATTTAGTCTTGATATAAATGCAGCTGTTCGGTCAAGGCCTCAGAGGTTTGATAGAAGACAAACAGCAGCCATTTTACCCTGAAAGGGTAAAGGAAGCCGTTTAGAGCCACAGAAAGAAAAAACAAAAGACAACTTAGCAAAACTAGATGTCATTTTTAAAGAACCATGTTATGTGTTAGTATTTAAAATAAAAAAAATATGTAAAAATAGGAGTGATGTTTTTTTTTTTTTTTTCTTCTCCGAAGAGTTTTTGCGGCGCTAGTGGCTCGTATTTTTTCCACAGTAGGCAGACAGGAAGGAGGGTGAGGAGAGAAGACATGCGGCAAAGGTCGTCGGTACCGGGAGTCGAACCTGCGACGTCCGCGTCGCGGACTAAGGCCTCCAAACGTGGGGCGTGCTAACCCCCTGCGCCACCACAGCATTGGAATGTTTATGGAAAACAATATTTTTACATCGCTTTCAAAGTAGAGACAAAAATTTTAGTGTAAATTAATTGTGGAAATTCAATGCTACATGCGAAACGCTAACGCCACACATTTATCCGAACACAGAATCGCCATTGAAACATGGTGGTGGCAGTATCATGCTGACTGAATGCTTCACTTTAGCAGAATATAAAATACTATATTAAACTTCACAATTATTCATTAGTTTGTGTTGCTCTATCTAAAAATATGTAGCTGTAGAGTGAAATGTAGAAATAAAGAGGAACAAACTTTAGAAAGCTTTAAAAAAAAAACGTTTTTATAGCTTTTTAGCTATTATGAATGAAATTTAAGACCTGCATCAAAACAGAACTGTACAAGAAAACTGCTTATTTTTTCCTAGCTTATCTGCACAGAATGCTCATAGCTGGCAACAGAAGTGAACTGGTAGCAAAGACAAACATTGTAGAGCAAACGGGCGATAAATTGACCCTTTCTAGTTAGCGCTAGCCTCAACAGCCTCACGTATTGTAATAAAGATCTCTGCGTGTGACTCAAACTTTTGCTCGACAGAAAAGTCCAGCAAGAAAAAGAAAAAAAAACATAGAATATACAAGATTAGTCCTGTCATGAGAAAATGTGATGAAAGTTCACAATGATTTTAAGACATTTTAAGGCCTTAATTTGAAGACGGTTTTTACGGATGCGCAGACACCGTGCTCTAAAACTTGAGCAAAGATTTGGATCCAATCAACGTTAACGTGATGATCCACATTCCTTTAAAAGAAATGAAGCTGAGAGACTGAAACACTGCTTTAATCTTCAGCTCTGTTGTGACAGTGCATGTTTTAAGGCTGAAATGTGGATTTTTGCTCCCGGCTCTCTTGAGACGTTCAAGTCGCCTTCAGGAGGACTGACCTTTCTTCTCGCTCTCTGCGCTCCTGTCCAGTCCCAGTTTCTCCAGCGCCTGAATGAGAGACGCTGACACTTTGTGGGGCAACTTGGTCATGGGCTGGTCTGCGCTGTGTAGACACACACACATGCACACCCCGTCGTGTTTTCATCACTTGTGGGGACTTCCCATTGACTTCCATTAATTTCTACAGCCTAACATAATCCTAACCCTATCCATCACCTAACCCTTACTTTAACCTTTACCCTAAACCCAACCATCACAGACCTAACCACTAACCCAAAAACAACAATTTCCCTCATGGGGACCAAGAAAATGTCCCCACATTGTAGACAGAAATAGGTTCCCATGAGGATATAAAAACCTGGTACAAACACACACACACACACTTCTGTTAACAGCAAAATATACATCAGGATAGGCTTATGGAGGATTATTTATTACTCTACGTACGCTGCAGCCAACCTCACCCTGACCTGTCTGGATGAATAACAGGAATGTCTGAGCAAACTGAAAACACCTCAGAGGTGGAAGCTCCATCCCTCACCTGGGTCTCTCTTTCTGCAGCGCCTCGGCAGATTTGGGGCCCTGGTAGATGATCTCACTGGTGGGTTTCGCCTCGCTCTTATCCGACGACACATCGGGCCTCAGAGGCTCCTGTGGCTTCGTGTCACTGTGGCGTCCACGGGTGCAGCCCTGCAGGTGAACGCATCCATAGTTAGCAGTTAATGTTTTTTTCTCTGGCCAAGCTTAAATGTTTCCATCCGACTTCAACGGATAAAAACGATTAATTACTGATTTCTTCTGCCATGACGTCACATATAATTGAATCCTTGGTAAATGTAAATCATTTGAAAATAGAATTCTTGCATCAAACATGGAGTTTTTTGCTGATAACAAATGCAAAGTTCATCAGGAACTTGGTGGTGGCAGATTCATTGGATAGTTGGACGATTTTGTTGGACCCAAAATCGTCCAACAGTTTATCGTCCAACTGAATGATTGAAATAAACAAAAATATTGTTTTTTGAGACCATTTTCAACATACATATTAGTTGAAAAAGTAAAAATAATGTAAACTCAGTACATCATCTCTAAAATAAAAAAATTAAATTCATAAACGACATTTTACAATGTAATTGTAAAACAGTTTAAATGTCTAAAATAAACAAAACAATGGAGTATAAAGTCTCTGTAACCATAATTCCAAAAGACCAGGAAAACAGGCAAAAGTGACAAAACCTTTCAGACTCATTGAGTCTGTTCAGTTTTAGTCAGCAGTTTTGTCTCTTATTTCCATTTAATACCACAAAAACCTTAAAAATCCATTTTTTTTGTCTATTTTCACAAATAAAATAAAGACTGAATGAATAAATGAATAAAACATTTTAGCTTCGACCAGTCTAAATGTTTCACATTTTCAACTTAAGATCATCAAAGATTCCAGATTCCTTAAAAAAAAGTGGAATAGTCCTTAAATTTAGTTGGTTTAAATTATTTTATTTTTTAGAAATACTGGAGCGTGTGGTTCATTTCATCGCCGACTGGTGCAAGTCAAAAACGCTTTTCTCTCACTTCTTTTTACATGAAACAGTTTTTCTCCAGCGGATATTCTTTTTCTTTTTCTCCATCTGCTTGATTAAAGTTTCATCAAAAGGAGCTGAATATCTCCTGGTAGCTTCCCTTGCTCACGCTCCAAATACTCTTAAATAATCTCAAATGAAATGTGCTTTTTATTATTTGCTACCTTAATGGAGAGAAACTCTGAGAAGTCCGTCGTCCTCTTCTTGCAGCAGGACCAACCCTGAAAACAAGACACACGTTTGTGGAGCGGTGCTGTTTACGCTCTGGACCAACAGCGCGGACCTGGAGATCGGCTCACCTTCAGGGCGTCATGGAAGATGGGGACTCCTGGATGGAAGAGGCAGGAATCTGTTGTTGGGGAGGGAAGACAAGCTTATTTGTAGAAGGCAGTTCAAATCATGAAAACATCATGCAGTCACCAATTATGAAACAAGCAATAAACATTACATTTTGCCATCATCAAAATAATCAAGCAAATACACCTCAAAAATGTTGATCAATGTTCCAGGTGGGTTTTTAGCCTTGATTTAAAGGAACTCAGTGTTTCAGCAGATTTGAGGTTTTTTATAAGTTTGTTTTAGAAACGGGTACAAGCAGGGAAAGGAAACGTTAGTCTGCATATAGTTCCCCACACAGTCAGCAGGACCCAACAGCTGTTCACACACACACAGAGACACACACACACACACACACACACACACACACACACACACTATAAAAGTACTTGTGTTTTCATGACTTGTGGGGACTTTACATTGACTTCCATTAATTTTCTACAGCTAACCCTAACACTAACCCTTAGCCTAACCACCTAACCCAAAAACAAGATTTTCCCTCATGGGGACCAAGAAAATGTCCCCACAAGGAGCAGTGGTCCCCACAACCCCACAATGTAGACAGAAGTAGGTCCCCACGAGGATATAAAAACCTGCTTCACACACCCCCACACTCAAACACACACATGGTCCTGGCTGTGTAGAGGTGATGGATGTCCTATATAAGGATCTCCAGGCCCTGGAGTCCTTCCACAAAAACGTGGCCGCATGCCTCGCACTCTAGCCTTTTGCTTTTCTGTTTTCCAACAAAATTCAATCCAATTACATACATATCTGCATGTTTATAAAGGCCTTGCATATTTCTGCCAGCAATTTCTATTTGATTTGAACATCAAGACCAGAAAAAATACACAAGCATGGTCACGTGCGCTTGACTTCAGCGAAAAGGATAACTTGAAAACTTTGTGATGGCTCCTCAGAAGTAGGAGAAGCAGAAAAGATCAGAGCTTCTTTACGAAGTCAACTATAACACAACGAGTTGGGCAGAGAACGACCAAACCAGGCAGAAGGAGCTCACCATCCTTGTTCTTGTCGGGGTCAAACTTCTCCCCACAGCCTTTGTTGTAGCACAGCAGAGCCATGTTGGGCCTTTTGGTGTCTCTTGACGTCTTCTTCCCTCCCTGTCTTTACGATCTGTTCGTTTCCGCTGAAATCCTTCCCCAGACCGCCGAGGGTCTGCTGGTCTTAATGCCGCGCCCCGGTCTCCAGAAGGTTCTCCGCTGAGGCAGTAAGGAGAGATCCAGAAGGTCCGACAGCCTTCTGCAGAGACGGGGAGAGAGAGAGAGAGAGAGAGAGACGGCTTCTCGGCCCGGTTGAATGGGAGATAAAAATAGCAGCTCCCTCCTCTCCTCCACTCGCCCCCTCTCAATTTACAGCTGTCACAACTTATCTGAAGGCGGGGGTCGACATCAGCTGCCGCAGACGGGCCTGGTGAGTCGGAGCCAGCGGCTGCCGCGGCGAGGCTGACAGCTTCTGGATCTCTGTCACTTTCTGCTCCTGGATCAGCGCCACATCAGTGAAACGACGAGCCTTCAGAGGTTTTAACCTGTTAAAGAAACTCCGAGATGCGTTTGTTCCAGCTGTCACCGAGTCCAAAGGAAGGATGCTGAAGAGAGGCCGCATTGAGACTGATCCAACACTCTTCCTAGTTAAGGCTCTGTAGAGCTTTAAATGTTCTCCCTGTGGGGTTTTTGTTGTCGTTACCTAGAAAACACACATTACAACGACAACAATTCACTTATTAAACCTATTAAAGCGGTTTCTGGGTGAGGAACGTTTTAGGTCATTGTCGTGTTGCAGGGTCCAATTCTTTCTTTCTGTGAAAGTTAACATTTTCATAGGTAGTCTAGGGTTTTCTTCAAGCGCCCTCTGATATGCTGAAGACTTCAAGGTGGAGCAAATCATCTCCAGACCATGACACTTCCACTGCTGTGCTTCACAGCTGCTAAGGAGGTGAGGTGTTCTCCTTTCTGATCTTCAAATAATTCAAGTTTAGACTCATTAATCCGGAAGTTATGATTTTTGTCTCCGTTCTCTGCTACAATAATACAATAATTAAGACATTTTGGGGTTTTTTTGGCAAATATGTTTCACAGTCCCAGTGTTCTTCACTCAAGAGGAAGAACTGAAATCTGAGGCCTTCAACATAAAAGCCCTCAACCCTCAGAGTTCAACCTTTGGTAAAATTCAAAGGCTGTACTAGAAACTAGTTCTAGTTTCCAGAACTAGTGGAAAAAAATTTTGTGACAGGAATTTAAAAGGGTCGCTTACACTACTGCCAATTTGTTCATGTTAAAAGAGTGGCCGCGGTTTGTGGCTACACTGCGTTAAAAGCGCCTTTTCCCTTTGGTTGATCCACCTGTAAGGTTTGGTTAGAACAATGTTTGATACATTTCTTTCTCTAAAGGGTTAAGCATAACTTTGTCTTAGTCCCTCATAAAACCCATTGACGTTTGAGGTTGAAACAGGACAAAAAATGAGAAAAGGGTTCAAGTCTCTGTTGGTGGCGACATTCATGAGAAAGTCAGGATGCAGGTTTTCCCAGGAGAACCTATTGAAGCATGAACTTGTCAGTGGCCGTCGTGTTATGAGTGATTAATGCGTTTTATCCTGGACTCAGATAAACTACCAGCCTCTGAGGAGGTCAGAGCATTCACTCAGCACAGGAACGCTGCAGGGACGGGCCCTTTTGTTAAGGCGTCCCAGTCACAAACTCCAAACACTGAAATAAGGCCGAATGCGTCACACTTAGGAACAGACGTAGACAAACAGCCTCATCTGTCAGGAAGCCATTTTAATCCTTCACTGACTAAGTGTTGCTGGAATAACAGAAAAGCCAGACGTGTTCCCAGGTTTACAGCAGAAGATTATATACACAAATATACACAAAACAAACAAGGATGCGGCAGAGCTGATCGGATCTGGACTCGTTAAACCGAGACGGGAACCTGAAAAGGACGGTTCAGTTTCTTTTCGTGACGGCATACAAAGAGACGGGTGTGCAGATGGTTTCATTCTGTCGTGCAGGTTTCAGCTGTTTTGTTCTTCTGTGAAGCTCAGCCAGGTGAAGCGCAGCGTGGCGGACGGCCGAGGCCGGAGGAGACGGGTCACAGTCGTCCTCTCCACTGAAACTTAATGCGCCGTTCTGTTGCCGATTGTAAAACGGCCGAGTGAAGCGTTTTCTTCAGACCGGCCATTGTGTTGCGGCAGAGAAGCTGCTGCATTGTTTACAACGGTTTTATTACGCAGGGTTGTTGTTTTTAATGTTTCGTCTGAGCTGAGAGATAATGGTGAAACTTCTAAAACATGAGAAAAGATTTTTACTTTTGGGGTATTTAACCCCTCAAAAAACTATTTGAATAATTTCATCTGGACCTCAATTCAGTTGAAGATTTGGATTTTAATTTAAAGCTGAAGGAAAACTGCAAAAGTTCATATGTGTCTTATATTCAACCACACACAGTCCAATTTGTAAATCAAAGTTCTTCTAATTTATTATGATCTGCAGAAAAGATTAATTTGTCCAAATCAAACGTAAAATCTCATTACACATCTTCCTGAGATGCGTTTCGTTATTTTGTATATTATAAAAACTTAACCGTTTCACTCGTGTGAAGAACTTAGATGGGCATTTTCAGCATGTCTCTCCACCAGTCATCATTCAGTCACCACGGTAACCATCTGCTGTGCTGGCAAAAGGACAGCGGTGGTCGCCTAAGCTGCATGTCCAATTGGATCCAGCGACATTTCTATAAAACTGGTCTTAAACAAAAACACAACAGACTCTCGGTTTGTTCGGTTGTTTAGGGAAGGAATATCAGCACAAACATTTTTCATTCAGATAATTCAATTTTTAGTGCACTTTCTTCGGCGAAGAAAATCTTCACCAGTATCGTCATGTTCAGGATTTATACTTTCTTGTGAAAAATATCAACTCCCAGACAGACTTGTTGACTTTATTGTGGGGAAAACGGCAAACTAAACCTGTTCTCATGGGAAAAAGGGATCGCTCCCCACTTAACCCTAATAACTGGTTGTACCACCTTAGGCAGAAACAACTGCCAGTAAATGTTTGGAATAACTGGAAATTAGTCTTTTCTTTTCATTTGATCCACCCTGCTTTCCAGAATTGTTTAATTTAGTCACATTGGAGGGTTTCATAAGCATGAAGGGCCCATTTAAAGTCTCACTGCAGCATCTCAATCACACCTGGGTCCAGACTGGTACTAATCCACCTAAAGAGAGGTGGGTTGGATGGTGCTGGTTGTGCCCTCATTGTATGGAGAGCTTTATGGTTTTATCAAGCATTGCAACTCATCCAGGTTCTGAAGCAGCAAAGTGTTTGTTTTGATGATGTGCAGATCTGGTTTAGATCAAAGCATGTACAGTACAGACCAAAAGTTTGGACACACCTTTTAATTCAATGAGTTTCCTTTATTTTCATGACTATTGACATTGTAGATTCACACTGAAGGCATCAAAACTATGAATAACACATGTGGAAATATGCACTAAACAAAAAAGTGTAAAACAACTGAAAATACCCCTTATAATCTAGTTTCTTCAAAGTAGCAACCTTTTGCTGTGATTACTGCTTTGCACACACTCTGCATTTTCTTGATGAGCTTCAAGAGGTCGTCACCTGAAATGGTTTTCACTTCATAGGTCAACCTGTCCTGTCAGGTTAATAAGTGGGATTTCTTGCCTTATAAATAGTCATGAAAATAAAGAAAACCCATTGAATTAGAAGGTGTGTCCAAACTTTTGGTCTGTACTGTATACATGTCAGGACGGTCTAATCGAAGTCCGAGTTTGAGCCATTACGCTAACAATTAGACAAATGTGTAGTCTCTAGATGTGCAGAGCTGGTACAGATACGTGCAGCTACTGCAGATAAATGATCGACTCAAAGCGGCTAAATGTAGAAAAGCATGCAGGACTTTTCAGATATTGTTTTGTAAGATTGAAAATTATGTCACATTATTTTGCTATTTAGCATTAGCCTATCCCATAAATCCTCTATGAAATGCATCAAAGCTTGTGGCTGTAATGTGAGAAAATGTGCATGAAAAGCAGGAAGTCTGAATTTAAGAAAAACAAGTTTAAAAAACATTGAATTGCAAATTTTATAAACCTAATTCATTGAATGTGTTGTGTCCTCGTTTCCACCGTTAGATAAGATAAAACCCCAGACAAATGTTTAGGAATGGAAAATGACTTTATTCTTCCAAAAAGGAAAGAAAAACCAAAAAAATAGAGAGGAACCAGATCCCTACAATAAACAAATATACTTGCTGTAAAATAAAAGCCCATCCTTTTTCTTTTTTAAAATCAACTGTAACATTTGTTTGCCTTTCCATGCTCGATACACTCCATATATTTCTGCTTTTAAATAAATAGAAAACAATGTACAAAGAGACGGGGGAGGGGCGGCAGAGAGGGAGGAGACGGAGGAGAAAACAGAGACAGAGTAACATTTGGCATCGCTGAAAAGTCACGGCCGATCCTGATGTACGGCGACGGTTCGCAGCCCTCCAGATCTGCTCCGCCCGTCTGTTTCAGCCCGCTACCACCACGGCGGGAGTCAGACCTGCACGCCTGCTTAGGACGCTAATATCTTCATGTACAGGTAGAATAAAAATGGGTAAATGAAAATAAACGCGGATTATGAGGGTATGCCTTTACGCTGTGTTGTCGCGTGTGAGTTTCTTTATATACAGAATAGTGAGGCAGCAATCCGAGGGTTGGGGGTTTACCAAAACAAACAAACAAACACCAAACACCAATGTAAAATAAAATATCTGAGTGTGCACGAAGAAGAAATCTTTGAACACACCAACTCGTTGACAAGACGAGGACATCTATCAAAGTCTCTCTCTCTCTCACACTCTTTGTTCAGGTTGGCGGGTTCTGGTTGGAGGGCGTGTGCCACAGGAGAAAACAAAGAGAGCTCTTTGGGAGAAGACCGGAGAAGTTTGGCAACGCTTTTCGTTGTACTGGCTCATTCATCAACAGTCCAAATAAAAAACAGAAAAAGAAAAAAAAAAATGTACGAGTTTCAGTCCGAACGGTTTCTTGGACGGACGAGTGATTGGTCGAGTCCGATCAGTCGGTCCCTTCGTCTAGTTTGGGCCGCTTATTTGAACAAAAGGAGGGAGGTCGCCACCGCTGTCATGTGTTTGAGGACGAAAACACTGAAGAAGACGACAGCATGCACTCACTGAGCGGCCGGGGGCCCGGGAGGACCCTGCTCTCTGAATGTCCGCTACAATCGCAGTAATCACGATGTTCGGATTTGACATCAAAGTTGATCCTCCTCTGCATTGGCTTCATGCTACAACGACACAAAGATACAGCAGCTGCTTTAAGAGTGCAGAAAGGCAGCCTCAAACCAGAGAGTCAAACCTACACAATAAAGCTGTAATAACTACAGGCTGACAAAGACCAGTGGCCTAAGAGCACAATCCCCTGCCTTGAACATAAAAAAGCAAAATCTGTCAATCATTTGCAGAGAAACTGCTGGAGTCGAGGAAAAGCAAGTTGCGTCATTAAGGTCTGGAGAAAGTCTCTCAAGAGGCCAGTCATTCTGCTTTGCAACAAGAAGACTTTATGGTTGAAAACCTCGTGGGAATTCATGAAGATGTTGTACCAGAGTTGGAGTCTTTCTCGTCATAAACCAAACTTTCGGTCACTAAAAGTTGCTACTGTCCAAATCTGCCATGCTGAATGACATCTTTGAGGAAGACCTCAACAGAAGCTAGCTGACAGCTAAAAGCATCCAGGAGTTTCCACCCCAGGTCAGGTGGGTGGAACCATGAGGAGGATAACAACTAATGTTGTCCCAATGTGATCCAAAATATCTGATCAAGGCATTTTTAAAAGAAACCATCCATGTGTTTGAACAAACAACTATCAAAATGATCCTTGGTTACTGTCTGATTTTATGTCAACTAATACCTTCCTCTATATCTATTTAATGTGACCAACTCTCTACGCTGCTGTAAGGGAACGCTGTGCAGAAAGCAGCTGAAATTTTCAAATGTTCAAAACAAAAGCGCTGAGTTCACGAAGCAGGAGATCAACCCCTGCAGAAACACGTTACACGTCGAATTATCAATGAGCCATATCACAACAGCAAGGAAAGGCGCCATAGTTAGCTTCAGGAAACTTCTACTGCATGAAAATCAGCATCAGCCAAAGCAGGAAGTGGTTTTCTTTAAACTGAAATGTCATTGTTCTGCATTTTAAAGCTGATGAGAATATAAAGTATATCAATTGTTGCCACAAATCCTGATCGGAACGTCTCTGGTTGAAATTTAACACGAGCTAAGTTGGCTAAGTTCAGGTAAGTTACTTTAATTTATAATCACTTATTTCATGATCTGGTCTTAAAACTTCAACATGAGGCAATAACAGTGATTTCAATGTGTTTAAAAAGCCTTTTGATCCCATTAAATGTTCATAATGCTACGTTACAGATCCGCAGCTCCCAGAGGCATTAGTATTCACGATTCGCTATATATTTACCTTCATTCTGACACAAAAAAGGGCGGAAAACTGAGAACACTGGCCTTTAGCCGAAGCTAACTTTCACAAGGATAAGAGCTGGTCTCCAAAATGATCATTCATCACATTGATTTGTCTCAAAAACCTGAAAATCTCTGTGTGTGCTTTGCTGTTCAGGTCCAATCAGGGATGAACGAGACAAACATGGAGAAACGGAAGAATGCTGGAATAATGGATGAATGCGAGTAAGCAAGAAAAGAAGAGTTTGAGAGAAACAAACCTCAAAGCCTGAGAGAAACTTTTTTTTTATCTACAGCTAAAGGACGAAAAAACACTGACAGCTATCATTTGGTTAGACACCAGCAGAGAGGACAGGATGCAGAGGGAGAACCTACGGCAGGATAAGAAGAAGCTAAGCTAACACAAGACTGACGAGAAGCTTTTAAAGAGCAGCGTCTAACCCACAGTGACAGCCGGGACAATCTACACAGAAACTGTAAGCACTTTACATATCTACACAGACTAAATACAGACTAAACAGGCCAAAAATAGGTGCTGCAGCACTAGATCAGCGATGCCGGCAAAACCGAGGTGACATTCTGGAGGATTCACAGCAGAGCGGACGATGAATTTGAGGCCGGACCGTCACCAATGGAATGCCGAACCCTGATGGGAATACACAAAGCTTCAAGTTCAACTTTAGAGTGGCAGGAAAAAATAAAAGTAAAAGAAGAAACATTAGTCGGCGAAACGGCCGATAGACGAGGGCTCTTTAAACCCTACAAAACTACCCCGAAACAAATCTCTATCCTTAAAGGAAACTCGACAGCTCTACTGCTGGGAGTCAGCCACTTCAGTGCAACTTTTTCGCATGTGCATTTTTGCAATATTTTGATTTTAGAAAAAGAAAAAAAAAAAAAAAATAACGAAAGAAATTGTATCAAACGTGGGCTTAAAGTACGACTTAAAATTTGATCCTTAGAAGTAGCCCTCAATGGGAAAAAAAGAAGAAGTTGTACACAAAAACGTGTAAGCGTACACGTGAGAACAGCCCACGGTGCAATATGCACAAACAGCCACGACTCGTGAGGACCGAGGTTCTGCCTGAAGAGGGGCCGCCATGTTCCACCCCGTTACCGTGGAGCGCCGCGCTTCCCGCCTCTCGCTCTGATTCAGTGCAATTGAAAGTGAAGTCGACTCGATTCAGTAACAAACTCGCTCGGCGCTGCCATCGTCATCATCATCAATCATGATGTGGATCTGCTGAAAGGGAGCCGCATCTATTGGTTTTAGAAGTCTGGACCGATCCAAGCGGGTTGCCTAGCGACCGTCAGGCAGAAACACAAGCAGGACCAGATCCCCGCTGGACAGAAAAATACACATTTCATCCTTATTGTCGTGGCAACAGTTCAATCATCAATTCAGCAGCAATTTAGTCGGCCAAAAATACTTTGAATATTCAACAGGGATAAAGAAAAACAACAAAACAATTTCTTCAAAGGAACATTCAGGCTTTTTAAAGAGAGGCTCTGTTAAAAGGTTTTCAGTAAAGAACTCATTTGCTCATCTGAACGCTACTTTATGAGCGTTTACTTTGGGTAAGCGTTTACTTACCTAAAGTAAACGCTCATAAAGTTATTTACAAATAAGCTGATATTTAGGCAGAGATGGGAGGTGGTGCGCCTCTAAAAGTCTTCCTGTGTGAAACGTGTGCCGAGGTTGGAACATTTAGAGAATTTTCTGAGAATAACAGACATAAAAGTGTGACAACCAATAAAGTAGCATTCATTTAAACTGCTATTATACTTTTGATTTTAAGGTAGTTTAAATTGGTACAAGTTTCTCGCAGGAAGATTATTGATGGCACACTACCTCCAACCTGTTTTTATGTTGCTGCTTTTTTTCAATAGTACTGAATTTTTTGTGTTTGTTTTGTGATTTTTAGGTGCCTGGACTTATGAACTTCCCATATAGAATGTATTTGTCTATAAATCAATCAATCAATCTGTCATGTAAATAATACTTCTCCGTAAATTAGTACCCAATGTAAAGCTTCGTCTGCAGAAACCGCTCAGACGTTTTTGAGGTCGGACTTCCTCTTTGCTTTAAACTTGGTACATTTCAGACGTTAGCTTTAGCTTTCGAATCCAAAGAATACAAACTTAATCGCTCTCTACTGCAGATAACCTCTCTACAGGCACTTTGCTTTAAAAGATTTCAAACTATCCCTTTACTGCTCGACTAGAAGACTGTGCATATCCCTTTAAGAACAGCCGTAACCTCAGTGTGCTGGATTTGTTTCCCATCAATCACTGAGAAAGACGCACACAAAGCCCCTTGACTTAAAGAGACACACACAATCTGAATTTCTACTGACTGCAATAATGTTCACAGATGTGTAAACACTCCACGTGAGAAGAAAAGAAAAACTTACACACTCAAAGTTTTTTTTTTGCTTATATACACAGCTTCATTGATTACTTTTAGGGTCAAAATCGATCCGTTTCATGTGACATTGTACGTGAAGAACCCAACCCCTGGGCAGACTAGAAGCACACAGACTGGCAGGTTTCCAGCAGTTTTCACGACGCAGCTGCAAGTCAACAATCTCCGCAACATCTGGACTCGTTTTGCTGCGTTTTCCCTGGTGGGACGAGCCCTTGAGACAAAATGTGTGTGTTTTTTTTTTTTTTTTTGTCCCGACGCGTCGTCGATCTCCCGTCTTGACGTAAAAGCGGCAGAGCTCAAGAAGCCATGAGGAGAAAACGCTGGGTTACTGTTTGACGCTCCGACAAACTGCTGTACAAGCCCTGATAACGTTAAAGGCAAAGAAAACAGAAGGGGAAAAAAGAAATACATGGATTGGAAAATTACAGGAAACATACTTGAGAAAATGTGCCTCTGCGTTTCTCTCTGAAAAACAAACAGAGACTGAGGGGGGAGGAGAGAGAGGAGAGGCTGCATTACCTGGAACAACTGCTGCGAACACGCGCACACACACACACACGTCCTCTAATAAGAGGACACGTCCTCCCAAGTTGCTGTTGCAGGCAGACAGGAACTCAGAGAGGACAATATAGCACCAGTTTGAAATAAAGCTAATTCTGGATCCAGACACCGAACCGAACAGGCTGGGTGAAAACCAGACGTCCGTCCATCCCATCCCTCCGTCTGCACGATTTAAAACACAAATGATAAACACAGAGAAGCTCCACACTCTCCCACACACACTCACACACACACACACGCACGACAGCAGTCGTTCCAGCCGGGACAGAGTCCCACACCCTCCGCCCCTCATGGCCTCCTTCTGTTTCGGTGTCTGTCGGTCAGCTTGTCTGTGTCTCTTCGTTCGCCTGATCAAATCGTTCCCCCCCTTCCGTTCGATCGTCCTCTCGTGAGTTTTTGTTGGGGGTTTTTCTGCTGCTTTGTTTGTCGCTTTTGGCACTCAGCTTCCCCCCTGAATGGATTACATAAACTGCATCTGGATGGGAAGAGAGAGAGGACAGAAAAATGAAATCAAAACGAAATCCACAGGATTATAACAGTCCCATAAGCAAAGAGAGAAAAACGAGTAAAACTATTGGCACAAGGGGGAAAAAAATAAATAAATTATAATTCAACAGATTGAAGCTTTATTTTCCTAATTTGTCCAGAAATCAGTTGAAAAGAAGCCAATCACTGTGCAGGAGTTCGTGGCAGCTACCTGGGCTCCTGGCATGGGCGCGAAAGGGTTGGTGGGTCTGAGAACAGGCTGGTTGTACATCATCGGCTGTGGAGCCATCACAGGTACCCCACCCATCTGAGCCATCTGGGGAGGGACCTGGAGAGCCACGGCACACACACACACGAAACCCATACTGGTGTGAGATCACCGGAAAATGGCTGGAACTAAATTCAAGGGTAACCATGAAAAAAAAACCCAACAACAACAAAGGTTCACTTTCCAGAAATACAACCCCAAATGCACAGCAAGAGTTACAATGCAAGGCACAGGTCAAGGCACATTGACATGTTCTTATGGCCTAGTCAAAGGCCAAATCTGTAACTCAAACTGGTAGCTCTACAAATTATTGACTCAGAAAAGCTGAATGCAAATCTACGTCACACTTACAAAAAAGCGCATCACACAAAATTCTGATGAGTGTAATGTGCAAGCTGGATATCCTGAAAAAGAGCGTATCAAAAATTAAGGCCTTGAAATGTCTTAAAATAATTTTTAAAAATGTAAGCCATCCTTAAATGGGCTAGTCATAAGTCTTAAATTTCGTTGCGGCAGGACTATTTAATCTTTCATGTAATTTTTCTTTTTCTTGTGGGATTTTTCTGTCAGGCAAAAGTTTGCACAAACATCTATTTTCATTGCATTCTGTGTAACGAGGCTACCAGTAACTAGCTGACAATATATTCTTGCTAGGTAGCCTTTTTATTTGATTTTTTTTGCATCTTCCAAGAACTAGATGCTAATGTATCACCAGTTGGTTGGAGGACATTAGTTTTTGCCACTGGCTCACTTCATGTTGCCAACTGGATCCCCCGATATCTGTAGTTTTTATCAGCTTTGTGTTAAATCTAATTCAAATTGGCATTAAAAAATTTCTTTAAAAGCCTTAAATTTGACTTGCTGAGACCTGCAGATATCCTGGTAAAGTAACGTAACCAAATATGAGGAGAGCCACGTTTTCCGTGCAATACTCACCATTCCATACACAGGCACTTGTGGTGTTGTCATGGGGAAAGCCATTGGCGCTGGAGCCTGGAATAAATAAATAAAAATAAAAAATCAAACGGTTGATCTCTGAAGAAAATAACCAACCTGCTTCAGTTTCAGCCTCATCTCAATTGTTTGGAGAGAAAAAAAAAAAAACGTACAAAGAGCACAAAAACCTGACTCGGCTTGAGCGCCTTTAAAACCCTCAAGTGTCCAACTTGTGAAAGGACAAATCATTTAGAGCTCGAGTATGTGTACATTCAGCGGCACAGCGAGAAGCTAAAGTACTTAGCGGATGCCCACTGTGAGCAATCATTCCCTCCACTTCAAAAGGAGAGGCACAATGAGGCCGCGCTCTGCTTTCTGCCATGTTCAGGGCAAATCCAATCCGCCGCACCTGAGCGGGCTTCCTGTTGTTCAACGCCATGGCGATGTACAGCTGTTGCTCTGGAAGCAACGCCTTTCTGCGTCAGAACTGCTGATTTGTGATTGAGAAATTGGTATGTTTCTTTTTTTTTTTTAAAGAAAAAATATAGTCTAGGAATGAAAACAGTGCAATATTTCCATTATACAAAGTAATTAGCTGCTCCGGAAAGTCATGTTTTGCTTTATTTCTCGACATAAAATGATGGATCACAGTAGTCAAAGCGTCGCCACGGTAAAGTTTAGGGTTTTATGGGGAAAAATAAAACTGCACCAGCATTATCTTTTAATTGCTGTTTTTGCATCAGCTCCTTAATCAATGTTTTAAACTAAGTGGAAGTTACTTAAGATGGCGGATCTGTCCATAAAAAGCGACTAAAGAATTTGCAGTGTGTTGCGCCCGGGCTGATCTGCTGCGACGCTGTGTTCACACCGCTTTATCGAATTACAATCCTGCTTTGTGTTGCTGCGGTAACATCAGGGGCAACAGGAAATATGCGGAATATCCTTCTCCCTTTAATGGTGGTGAAATATGAGAAATATGCATCTTTGTTCAGCTGATTGGCAATTCCTTAAAAAAAAAAAAAGTCTGTCACATATTTTGGGAAACAGTAAATTTTTAAAGACTTTTTTAAGACCCTTATGAAATTTAAGACATCTATCTCCACGGAAATACATGAAGTGCGCGCAGCCAATTAGCTAATACTCATGATAGATGGAAAAAGGCTGGCTAGCTAGCTAGCTAGCAAGGAAATGTTGGCAGTTAGTTACCTGTGCCAACACTAGACAAAATAAATGTATTATTTAACTTTTTTGTAGATGTCTGAGTGCGACTCAAACTTCTGGACGACAGAAAAGTTCAGCGAGAAAAATAAATAAATAGAATATATAATTTATATAGTTATGTCAAGGCAAAATTTCAGACTTGTGATCAACTAAATATTGAAGAGCAACTTGCATTTAAAAATGAATTTCAGATTTCAGACATTTTAAGGTCTAAATTTTGGTAACACAAATTTAAGACTCTGAGGATGTGCCTAGGATTTTTCAAAACCAAAGTTTCCTAAGAGATTTTTGCCCTTGCTGAATAAATATACTCAAATTAGAGGTGTTGTTTTTAAATGTATGCTATTACAATAAAAGACGTAACATTTTTACATAACATTAGACCACATCTGCAAAACTATGTGCTTATCAGCTTCGGCTCTTTTTAAGGAATGATCCCGCAAAGCACAAACTTCAAACTCAAGGCTGCGCCGCCTTAATGGCAGGTGCAGAACAAGAACAGATGAAAAGCATCACTGTCGTTCTGCAGGGTTTTAGACAGGTTCTCAATAGACTTATCTACCATCACAGCTTTCAATTGACTTTTAGAGGAAGGATAAGCAGAAGGAGTGATTCTCTTCCTAGAGATCTAAAGGAATAAAAAGGTATTAGACCAGGCGAGGTGAAGCTGAGAACCCATCTTAGGAGGCAATCAATCCGATTGATCGGTATATGCTTGTAGTTGTGACCCTGGAGACCCGGTTGTTGCTCAAACCCCCCCGATCAATCCGTCTCAGATGTACAAAACAAAAAAAACACCCAATTCCGACTCCGTTTCATCAAATATACATTTATCGCCCACTCAGTAACTCACCGCTAGTTCAGAAGTTGGAGTATTTAAAGCTCTATCAACAGATTAAGTCGACTTTCCTGTCACCTGCAGTTTAATCTGTCATTAATTCACAAAGCGTTCGTCTCCCAGTTGTACCGCCCTGTCTCCTTTATCTGATTTTTGTTATTTTTTATTTTCCCCCCAAATCAAAACATGAAAACATGAATGGGGGGAAAAACAAAACAAGAAGCCGTTTATGCAAAGCTTCAGACTCTCCCTCACTCTTGGGGTCCATCTGTCTTGGCGCGCAGCTGTCGGCCTTCGCTGCCTCGCCCTCCGCACTCATCCGTCTCCGTATTCTCGTTCGGCGACTCATTTTTATTTTTCACCTGCCCGTTTCTGCCTCCTTTATGCCGCGTTTCGAGGTGCACGCTGCGCAGCTACCCCCCCCTTCTTCCCTTTGATTCTCCGCAGTCAGACTTCCAGCCCACTTAGCCTCCTGCAAGGCTAAGTGGGACGGTTAAATGAGTGAGACGCTTTCCAGGCTCCCGAACTTAAAATGCGAGACGCGTCTCCAGCTGAGACTGTTGCAACTTTCTGGCCAGAGTCTCTGCTGCAAGCATTTCATCAGCCGCTTTAATTGCTGCTCTGCTACCTGTGATGTTTTCCTCAACCCTTCTACAAGCTACGACGAGTGTTTATGGAAGTCGTTTTGAGCCGCCTGTGTCACCAGAGGCATTTAAATATCAGTTAAAGGCTGATCTGTTCCTTCGTCAGCATTTAATTTGGCCTTTTCTCGTTAAAAGTACAGCAGAATGGAGATGCAATGAATCATGCCTGATCTCTTATAGTTTTTCGTTAGAAATATAAACCGAAAACAGTGCGACGGGTTTTCTTTTTTTTTCTGATTCTCCTCAATAAAATCTAATAAATCTAAACCAAACGCTTCAGAAATGACCTAATCTGATCTCTCGCTACATATCTTGTACATAAGGCTGAAACGATTAATCGTGATTAATCGGTTATTGAAATGGTTGTCAGTTAATTTAGCAATCGGTTAATTGTTAACTGGACAATACAGACTCAAAAACAAGGTCATTTGCTGAAAAAGCAACATGTTTAGAGCAGTAATCAAGTCAAAACCGTACAAAATATATTCACATTTTGCATTTAAAATCATAATTTTAATAATAATAATAAAAACACCTTTGTCTGTAAATGCGTTATACCCAAAGCGATCCCTGGTCCAAATTCACTAAATAAATGCTGTATTATTATTGCATTTAGGCAATAAAATGTTTATTGTCATATTTGAGGTAGGAGTTGATTTGTTTATTAACATTATAATGCATTTCTAATATTGCATAAAAATTCACTTGGGTCAGTAAATGAAAAATCAGAATAATGTGCCAAATTGTTTTATCCAGTCGTTACAATAATCAATCTTATCTAGACTTTTTCAGATTTACTTGGGTGTATTTTGTTACTCCGCTGCTGTAACAAGTGAATTTCCTCACGGTGGGATTAATAAAATGACTAATCTGCTGTAATTTGTAGAAAAAGCCCACCTGCAACCCGATTTAAGCTGTTCTGTGAAGAAGTCAGAGGATTGTTCCAGACCAAAGGCCAGCTAGCGAAGCGTATCGCTCATCATTTATCGTGACAAATTTCTTATCGCGATAAGGATTTTGATTTGCTGTTGTCACGATAAATTCCAACGAAATTTGTTTAGACCCCCTGAAAACTGTCCATGCTGTTGAGATTGTTAGTTTTACTATTATCCTCCACTGTTTGTTCATTGAGAGAATCAGGAAATAGAAACGAGTTTGAAAATACAATTGAGTGCAGTCACTGTGATTGCGTCACAGTTTAGTGACACGAATCACACTTCTTTATGTGGCTGGTGAACATATTACAAACGGGAATGTTTTTCAGGAGCAGCATTTTATATGATTGTGGCATTTGCCACAATCATATAAAAAAAGATGTGATAAATAGTTATTGTCGCTTTTATTGCCATCAATACCACAAAATACCGTGGTCACATTTTAAGTCCATATTACCCGTCCCTATTGTGAACCACTCTGTACTTCTTGAGGGTTTCCGAATTAAAAGGTTGTTTTTATTTTAAACAATTAACAGAATAACAGGCAAAGTACAAAAGAAACTCATAAGAAAGCCTGATTAGAGAGGCTCAAACAGCAGAGCTGAAAAGCTTGGTTAGTGCTTAGAAAATTGGAGCACACACTGGCGGCTTGTACAGCTCAGACACGAGGAAGTTATGTGTAGAAACTGAGCAGAAAGCAAGAGTCCAAATTCTCCAACAAGTGTCTCCGGGGAAAACGAGAGCAACAGGAGGTAAAGGAGGGGAAAGATGAGGAGGATAAGCAGACATTTCTGAGAGGCTCGTTGGGACTTGTCTTACTAAACAGAGATAAGTACTTACATAACTAGTATAGAACATTCCATTCTGCATCAGGACGCAACAGGGAAAAGGGACAAAGGACAGAGAGGAGGAAGAGAAAGAGAGGGAGGACAAGGAGAAGGGGAGGCGAGAACAGGAGAATGAGCGAAGTCAAACAGGAAGGAGAAGATGTTTACGTGAAACAAAGGACGGTGAAGAATCGGACAAGTAAGCAAAATTTGTGGAAAAGGTGGTGAGGACAGCAAATAAAAAATGAAAAAAAAAAAAAAAGAGCACAGAGTTCTCAAAGGAAGCAAAGAAAACCCGGGGTCACCATGACGATGGACAGACGACAAAGGCAGCGTGGCGAAAACAGGACGAGTGGACGACAACGCCAAACGGGAGTCACCGCGGAGCAGGACGGCAGGCAAACACGGGAAGGAAGACGAGCGGATGACGGTGCAAAAATGCCAGGAAGGAGATATTGGACGGGATGAGACAGCGAGGTGAGGGAGGACAGGGAGTCAGGAAGAAGAAGAGGAGACGATCAACAGGAGAGGAGAGCGAAAGAGAGAGAAGAAGAAGAAGAAGACAGGGTTAGTGACAGTTTTGTCTTCGTCAGCCAGAAACTGCAGAGCAGAGATCAGGAGGACAATCAGGAGCTGCAAAGATCAGCACACATCATGCACACGCAGCTAAAGACCGCACTGAGATAATGTGCAAATATACACACACACACGCCCACACACTGACATGCACCGAGAGGAAAAACCAGCATTCACTGCAACAGTTTCTGACCCACTGAGCATCCCGGTAAGATGTCTGCAAGTTCCTGAAAGCACCGTGCGTTAACCCGGTTCCTTTAAGTTCGAATTAAGCAAATTCTGGAAGAGAAAAATCGGCAACACTTTGGAAGATTAGAGGTAAATTAGACTGTTAGAGTCACAAGCCGTTTTTTTCCCCCTTCTGTCAAACCACAGAGAGCGAAGCTAAACAGCAGCTGGCTGCAGGCCCAGAAACACCATTTCTCACATCATCGTGTAAAACAGAAAAAGAAATATTGTCTAGAGGAGAGACAAAGACCAATAAAGACAAGAGTACAAAATGGAAATTTGTGAACTTTAGCGCTGTCGGTGTTCCTCGTGTTTCACCAACTAAAATTTAAGACTTTTTAAGTTCATTACGACTGAAATTTAAGACTGGTGCTTGATCTCCGTGTTTAAAATCCACTAAACCTCCCATTTCAGAGTGTGTTTCACACCAAATGCTGCGTCTAGATCAGCGCTAGTGGCAGCGCCGACTGTTTCTGGGGAGCTTTGGCCCCACCACATCAAAACTGAGACATTTCTGGGGTTTGTTTGTGACTCTTGGCAGCAGCTTTGTGCTCGTCACACTGCATATGGCTCTCTACAGCCCTAACACCCAAAGTGCCAAACTTTTGTTGCACAGAACACGCATACAGTTTAGATTGGGCCAGAAGAATTCAACTCAACCAGGCCTGAGCCCGATCCAACCCGACTGATTCATTTTAATTATAGGCCTGAGCCTGAAGCAAACCGGGCATTTTATTTTATTTTTTTGTTTTTAAACTATAAAGTGCAACTTTTGCCATTTTTAGCTGTTTAATGTCTTCCAGCTCCATCTTGTCTCTTGTTGTAACGTCATGGTGAGTCATGTGCAAATCTTCTGGGATGTGTGATCGATGGGAGCGGAGCCGCATGTGTGCGCAATGTGCAGATTAACGTCTGTGCCCTACTTACTTTCTTTATTACCTCAACAGATTTCCTCTATTTCAACTATAATAAGTAGTATAAGTAATAACTTCATATTTTGCATTCACGTTGGGTTTTCTCTGGGCTGTATTCAAATTCAAACAACTATTTGTCCCCGAAGTGTAATTTTGAGGCACATCAGTAGTACAAATAGATAAAAAAAAGTGATGGCTCAGACGACAAAGTTTATAAAATTCATAATGTTAATAAATATAAGTAGGTAATAAAAATGCAGTGTGATTTGTGACTCATTTGATTTATTTATGGCCCGACTTTCAGGTCAGATTCGGGCCATAAATCTAAACTCTAAATACACGTAGCACTGCACGGGTTGGCAAAAGAAGTGAGCCAGTGGCAGAGGTCAACATCGTCCAGCCATCTAACAATAAATCTGCACGTAGCCACTGCAGACGCAAAAAAGCTATCAAGTTAGCTAGGGTATATTAGCAGCTAGTTAGTGGCATGTCTGGCCGCAACTCAAACTTATACCTAACAGAAAAGTCCTGGAAGGAAGAAAACCCAACTGCACGGAATATAAGAGGTTAAATAATCCTGCCACAACTAAATGTAAAATTTCTGATCAATGTATTTAAGGATGACTTCCATTTTATTAGCAAATTTAAGACATTTTAGGGCCTTAATTATAGATACAGTAAGACTTTTAAAGATTGCGCAAATTGAATAATCGTGAGCAGGATTACTGCAGCCTTCAAGAACTTGCAAACACCTCGACAGCTCTCACAGATAAACTGTCCACAGTGTCACATGTGCTCAGGTTCCTCACCACATGTGGCACAGGCATGGGCTGTGGAGCCATGGGTGCGGGGCTCCACTGCGTGGTCGACATGGTCTTATTTTGCCAGTTTTGGCCACCGGTTAACTTCTTCTCACCAGCCTGGTTCCACTGCATCTCTGGCCTGTTGAAGAACAAGCAGAACACCACAATAAGTCTGCTGGGAGTGTTTTTTTTTTCATGCACATGTTAAATACTATTTTGAGCACTTCTTTTGCCAGAGGACAAACACGTGAGAAAGCAAATGTAGTACGGAACTGCGTTAATCTTTCAAAAACAAAAAAACTTACTTCTTGGCACCGGTTCCACCAAACTGCAGATCTGAGCAGGGAGAAGAAACAGAGAACATAGTGAAAAAAAAAAAAAAAATCTTCTGGACTTGTGTTCAACAGGAACCGCAGTACAGCCAGCGCCTGGTAATTATTCAAGGCCCGGTGTTGCATTGGTAAAGTTATGTAACTGTTCCATCTGCTGCGCAGCTATTCCGACTCGTTTTCTCTCTTTGTTAACAAGTTTGTGTGTGTCAGCACTCACTGCCCACAAGGTTGGCCAGAGAGGAGTCGAGGTCATTGGCTAGCAGCTTTCCTCCAGGATGGATGGCCATTTGAGGAGGAGGAGGTGGTGCGGTGTGCGCAGTGACTGTGGGCTTTAACAGGTCTCCGAGAGCATCGAAACCTGCACAAGAAATCAATTTTGTTCATGTAGATGAGCTGGGGATGGGGGAGGAGGAATAGGAAAGAAAAAGTGCTTTTTACATCTGAAAGGCTTCAAACAACCTTGTAAAGAGATGAATAATGTGTGGAAGCTCCACAAGATACCCAGAGACAGATGAAAAGAGAGAAAAGCAAGAGCAGAGATGTTTGTAGTTTTTATTTTCTGTGAGGAAATGGGCTTCTCTGTTTGCCGAACAGCAGCAGTGCAGCTACAGCTTAGAAAGTGAAATAAAGCCCTGAAGGACTGTCGAACTTTGGGTTTGTGAAACATATCAGGCAGTAAGTTGTTTATTCGAGCATCCAAAGCATAAAGGACATGGTTCTGAACTGCCGGGCTGCTTTTAAGTGAGCTCCAGAGGCTAAGCAGCCTGATAAACGACATCAGAAGCCGAGCAATTCAATAGCCAGAAATATTTTAGATTACAAGTAACATTTCTAAACTCTGAACAATCCTGTGCTTTATTGTATTGGAAGAGGTCACACGTCCCGCCTCACTGTGCAGTACAATGGCGCTAAATATGACTCTATGGCAAGCTGATCTACTTTTAAACTATGTGTACTGCAGATAATGTACTTCCCAGAAATTCAAAAGAACATTCTAAACATGTCGCTCTTATCTAGAGGAAAAATCAGGATACACACACATTTCTCAAAATAAGTTATCAGGACATATTTAACAATGTATGAAGTGTGTGGTAGCTGCATGATTTGCATAGAGAGAGTGAGTCAATTTAGTGTTGCTAAAATGTCAGCACCACAACTCCAGTAGGACAACGTTCCTTGAGTCACATTCATCTTAAAAACTTGTTTTACCATTGTTTTTTTAAATGCCTAAATTCTACATTTATTTAACTACAAGCAAATTATATCAAGTTGGAGACATAACCTAAGCTAAAGCACAATTATTCTGGATTGTTAACATTTGGGGCATCTGTGCTCATCTCTTAGTTCTAGGAGTCATTTCCACCACTTAAAATGTCAGTGGGACCTTATACCTAGCTAAAACTGAATACATTATCCTAAAGGTATAACATGGAATAGCTCTGACTGAAAGAACTGATAATATTAAGTCCTAACTCATTCTTAACTGTAAAAGTAGATTAGTCCTGGGTTAATATTAACTAATATGTTCAAGCAACTATTCTGGCTAAACTAGCTTATGTAAATTGAGCATGGTAGCTTGTATGTTCACACTGAAACTCAGTACTTCTGAATATCAGATAAAAAACAAATTGAATGCGCTGAACTCTGTGACCTACATAGTTGTGTAAAGTCAGAGCTTCCTGGACTTATTACTATTCTAGATATGACAATGAAAGCAGATTAATTTAAAGATATGTTCAGCTGACATTAGTATGTTCTGACTTATATTCTACCAACAAATATCTGTAATTCAGTTGCTATAATTCCCTATTATAGCAATGTTAGCTAAAATTTTACAGCACCTTCAAGCCAATATCTTAGCTAACCCTATGTTATTCTGGCTGTAAGCTAGCTAATGTGTTAGCCAAACTGATTCACAGGATTTTGGCCATATACTAGCCACCGCATTCAAGCAACTAAGTTAGCCAAACAAACATCATTTGTATATTCTGCATATTACACAGCTATTTAGCTATGCTAGCTCATATTTACCAATATCTTTAAGCTAACCCTATGTTATTCTCTTTGTATGCTAGCTAATATCTCAACCATTCTTACTCAGGGGATTTTGGCTAATATTACCCAATGTGTTAAAGCTACTGAGAGAACCAATCCAATGTAGAGCAGTTTTAAGAAAAACATTGCAGGGTGAACACTATTTGGGAGAAGAAGGAGAAATAGAAGTAAACAGTAAAGCTGAAATCCCAGAAATTCAAGAAATCTGAGGAAAATTGTATGAGTGACATTTAATCTTCCTCTGGGATTAATAAAATATTTTTGAATTGAATTACTCAGAAAATTCTACTAAGTCGTCTCTTGCTATAAACCTTAATCTTGTGAGCAGAAATGAGAATGAACATTTCTACATTTCTTCAGTATTCCTGTCATGTAGCGGCCTCTAATCCCTGACTTGGTAGATTGCATTCATCCAGGTTACCGATTTACATGATCCTAGCTGTCATATTCACTCTACGACTCTGAACAGTGATTAGTTTTGAATGAATATGAGTGTGCCTGGTTGAAAGCATGTGAAATAGCATTGTTTGCTTTTTTCCCCCCCTCCAGTGTCCATTGCCTATACGTGAAAATGACAGAGTAATTTCCTGTATTGGTGTGCATGTGAGTTTAGGAGCCAGCAGTAAGATGTTGGCACTCATTCAGCTAATGGTTGTTACTATTTGCTGGTAGAAAAACCTGGAGGTGTGACTGCTAGTGTGCATGTGTGTATTGGATGCAAAAAAAAAGGTGTTTGCGACAGGTTAAAAAATAAATATATGTGTATACAAAAGTTTGCACTATTGGTTTAATTTCAAATACAAAGTTTTTTTAAAATATCAGGGGAGTTGAACAAAGCAGAAAACTAATATTTACTGCTTATAAATGGACAATGTCTTCACGAAGGGGAGGAAATCACAGACAGGCAACTGATGGTGGGAGAGAAAAAAAAGAGAGGGAGGAATAATATTTAGTTAGGAAGCGGTGTGCAGGCCTGACAGCGCTGCTGACACAAGAGATTCAAAAAACACTTTCACTGCTGGCTTAGCAAGATGAGAAAACGAGGGAGGTGGGGCAGCGTAGAGTAGGAAGAAAAATTAAAAACGGCAAGATGAAATTCAGAGATGAAGCAAAAACAATAAAAAAAAAAAGAAGAAGTTGAGGAACAACACGAGGAGGGGTGGAGGGCGAGTCAGGCACAAGAAATGAAATCACCCTTTTCCCTCCCGAGTTTAATTGCCATTCCATTGTCGACACTGCAACAAAACAAGATGGCTGCTCTCCCCCCACTTCTTGATGTTCCTTCAACCGCGGTGTCAGTGAAGGTTTCTTATTTACAGAGCCTTTCTATTGAGACGGGAAGAAAATTGTGGCTTTAGTCGATCACACACACAGACGAAGGTAAGCTAGATGAAAAATGGGTGGAAGGGGAAGAGAAGCGTCGTATTGAACTGGGAGGATGAATGTTATCGGTGTTGGCTTAGATGCTTTGGAGTCGGATTGACAGTCAATATGGGTTAAAGATCAAAGGAGAGGAAGGAGGCAAATCTGCTCCAATAGCTCATCTGAAAAGCACTTGGTTGCTAACCAATGTAAACTCAAGTTTAATAAGGCGACAACGTCTAAAACTCAGCACAAACAATGAGCACTCAACGGTATCTACTGCTGCAGATGTAATTGATGGATATCGTGGCCACCTGTTGGAGTGAAAACAGAGCTGAAACATTTAAAATCCTCATTTTTATTAATTCGCAGTGACATGAGATTCACTCCCCATAATTTACTGACAGCGACTCTCCAGTCTCTTTGGTTAGAGCTGCTTTCTCCAGGCAAGAGGCAAAAATCTTTCACAGTGGTTCAAAATTTTCCTTTTCTTTTTCCTGAGTGGCACCATCTTCTCTGCGTGGTTAAAACAGATCTTATCAGACTTACTTAAAGTCTAAACATTAACCGTCTTTTGGGAAGTAGCCCAAGTTAGAGTGAATGTTTTGCAACTTGATAAAAATCTCCCAATTATCGTTTTATACGGAGGGGGAAATGGTTAGCCTTTTTCTTCATTCATTCTCAATGGAGAACCAAAATGGCTTTTTAAAAGAATAGTTTCCTCCAGATTTCTGGAGTAGTGGATCTCTGCAGCTCCTCCACAGTTAGCATGGTTTCTTCCCTGATCCATGCTGTCCTTTACTTTAAGCCCAGGAGTTTAGGTAAATGGTAAATTTGATAAACGGTTTCAAACCAATGTGTTTGTATACTTTTCTTTCTACCTTACTGTTATACAGTATGTTGTGTTGATCTAATTATCAAAATCCCAACAAAATGCACTAAAGTTTGTCACTGTAAGGTAATAAAATCAGATGTACGGAGTATGAATATTTCTGAAAGGCCATATTGAGGATCTCCCTGCTCTTTATGGTTTGGTACCATCTACTGCTGAACTAAACAATTAATTCAGTGCGTCCACAAAGTAAACGCAGCGTTTCACTTCTTTCCGCATTTTGTTTTTGTTCCAATTTTTTTTTTCCAAATTGTGTTAAATTAATATCTTTCCACAAAATGAGGGACATTATATAGACAGGTGACCCAAATCAAGTCCAATCAACTGCATTTACCACAAGCTGACTCCATTTAAGACGTTGAAGCATTTCAAGGACAATCAGTGGAAACAGGCTGAAAAAAGCTGGGAATACTTCTGTTAATGTGATTTTTAATTTTTTTTTATAAATGAGCATAAAACTTTATCCCAAATTATCCTAATTGGGGATTTATGTGTAGAATGTTGATGAAAGAAGTGAAGCGCTGACACTTTCTTGTTTATTCTTGGAAAAATTCTGTTAATTCTCCAAAAATATTTATTTACGTTTACTCCAACGTTGCCAAACTTAAAACTGTATTGTAGATATTGTAGCGAAGCATCCAATGTAGCCCTAATCATGCTTTTTTTTTTTTTTTTAAATAGAAGTAGCAACAGGGAGTTTATTTAATATAAAAGAGAAGTGGTGCTTTTCTTCTTTTCCTATTCATCTGAGTGAGGAAATTCAATTCTGTGTGACAAACTTTATTAGCTCTTCTCTGTCCAGATGGCCATGATTACTCCACACAAAAGCGAGTTGAGTGCAAAAGTACTTTTTGAAACGAGCTCCAAGATTAGTTTTCTGGTGACTTCCTTCAGCTTTGGTGGGTTTTAGTTCCACATTAAAAAAAGAAGAAGAGTTAAAACCTAAAAATCAGACACTGCTGATAAATACAGAAGAAACAATTATGAGGATGAGATGGGAAACAAAAAAAAAAAAAAAAAAGCAGGACGTTTTTTTTTTTAAATTAATGAAATCTACAAATTTGAATAGAGAAGCTGGCGCCTCATTTATTAACCAATCAGAAAGAACGAAAACAAAAAAATTGCAGCAGTTAACTAGGGAATATTAAAAAGAAAAATCGCTGCAGCAAAACGTGCAAAGGAGGAGGGGGAGAAAAAAAAGGATTTCTTTATTTTAAGAGCGAGGAGTCGGAGGGGAAGCAGATGGACCCGAGTTGCCTGGGTGATTCTTGCCTTGTGATGTGTGATGAGGAGACGGCGAGGCGAAGACGAAACGAAACGAGGCAGAGACACGAGGAAGAGGAGGAGGAAGGTGGCAACGGTGTGAATGACAACAAAACACAACAGATGAGAAGAAGCAGGCAGACGGAGGAGAGGGAAACGATGGAGGACGTGTGAATGGACACATTTACAAACGTACAGACACGTCGGCGTGTGTGTGTGTGCGTGTGTGTGTGCATGCAAACATCAGTGCACATGTGGAGCAGCTGGAGACAGAGTGATTTTTGGGAGATGTGGTCGGTTTGCCCAGATGGTTTATTGGTCGTTTCAACACAAGCTTTATTAGCAGAAAAGAATCCCTCCAAACACAGAACCAGTCTGGACGGAAAAGCTTCCAATTGTTGGGTCTAAACACAAGGTCAGAGGAGGCGGAAAAAATCAAAAAATGACATAGAAGATGCTTTTTTAAAAGAAGATTTTTATCCAAATTCCTCTCCAACATTCCTATTTCATAAAAATATATAACTTTTTTCAAGTTAGTTGAGAAATTTCCACATGGGGGCTGTGACAGATGGGCGCTGCTGTTGTGAAAAACTGCTCAATAACAAGAAGACCGGAAATAAGTTCATCTCTAAAATGGCAGCAAGAGTGAAACTTTACTTGCACTGCCTTGCAAATGTGTTTCTCGAGCTTTTGCTTTTGCTGTCTTTTTTTTTTTTTTTTTTACGTTTTGTCAAGTTATAACCACAAAACTCAATGTATTTTATCAAGATTTTAAGCGCCGGAGCAACACAAGGCGGTTTGTAATTTTATTGTGAAAGGACAAAGATACATGGTTTGGTTCCAAAGTTGTGGTTTCACCAACTCGAATTTAGGACTTTTTAAGACCATTATGAAAGAAATGTAAGAGCTGTGTTGCATAGAAATTTACGGATATTTTTAAAATATTTTACTGTTCTCTCTACAACCTTAACCCCAGGTTGCCTTTTATGCACAGAGTGCACCAATCCTTGAGTGGGTTGGCAGAAGAAGTGAGTCAATGGCGAAGACAAACGTTGATAGACACAATAAACCTAGCTAGATAGCTAGTTAGCAATGGTTTATTAGCTGGTAGCGTGACTCAAACTTTTGATTGACAGTAAAGTCCCTCAAGAAAAAAAATTATCTACATAGAATATGTATGCCAGGACAGAATATTAGACCTTTGGTTAACTTATTTAAGGTCACCTTACATTTTTAAAGAACAACTTTAAGACATTTCAAGGACTTCATTTTAGATACACGAATTAAAGACTTCTTTAGGATGCACAGACACCCTGCAAAGTTGTCCAACAAAATACAGTTTCACCTTCAAGTCTTTCAGGTTTTTTCCTCTACCAGATTTTCACACAAAGACCAAAATGTTTGTCAAATTAGTGGAACGTGTCCCGGAAAGCCAATGTTTAAGGCTCAACTAGATCTAGGTCTGGAGTTTGACTGGATCGTCTACAACACACGACTATGGAAACGATTGGTTCAGAATGATGTACGGTATTAGCTTCCCTTCCCTGATGTTCACTCCACTGCACAGTTATGCTCTACTTTGTGGTGGCATGTTACGCAACATCTACACAAACTGAAGTCGTAGTTAGTGTATGTGATGAAATTCAAAGAAGTTTCAAAAGCACAACAAAAACACTGCGTGGAAGTTGATCCTCACCTGTGAGGAGGGAAAACGGTTAAACAAAGTTACACAATGGTCACAAAGTGACCTAATCTGAAGGTTTAGCAATTGAAAATATAATGCAGGATGTCCATTTTATAAAGCTCAAAGACAGATTGATCACATCAGTTGCCGAGAGAATAAAATAAAGTAAGCCAGAAGGAGGAAATGTAAGACAGATTCCACTGAATTTGAAGTTTGCAGATACCAAGACCTTGTGGTATCCGTCTCTGTGGTAAAGGTCATTATTAGACAACAACAACAACAAAAAAACACAACATGAAGCAGAGTTAGAAAGCAAAAAAACAAAAGCCAATCCCCAGAGCAGACACAGATTGCTGAAACTAATCAGAGGGTTAGTCCAGAGCTCCGGCGCGCTGCCATCAAAGCCAAAGGGTTTTAGTCACTTCCCTGTCCGGACAGTCGGACAGAGCGAGGGGCTGTTTACCGGCTGCAGGTTGTGGGCCGTTGTTACTGGGTGTGGCCTTATTCCCGAACACGGCATCGAAATCTACACTCATGGCCGGGGTGGTCTGCTGCAGCGGCTGGCTCTCCAGTCCTGAGGAATGCAGTTAAATACGACTGAGTAAGGCTGTCCTGGACCAGCTTTATCCCACAAACTTTCACTAAGGACGCTGCGGGAGACGCAACCAGGACGAGTTTTATAGGGAAACAATGTTGTGGCTTCGCTGTAGGGAGGATTCCCAAACCTCCTGCTAATCTAATCCCGTTAGATTTAGGAACCTGGACGCCGCTCTTCCACTGTCGTCGCTTTGAAATTTAGGATTCTGTGCAGGTTGCCGAAGGTTTCAAAGCAAAGCCTGTTCGTGAGGAAATCTATTGATGCACCCGAGTGTGTGTTCACTGTGGGGAGAAATGTCATTATCTGAACAGAACGCTGCACAACAACAAAAAAGATATTTGTGAGTCTCACAGGGAAAGAATAAAACTCTTATTGAGCAGCACTGTCTGACATTTTCTTTTGTGTGTAAAAACTCTTATTTTAATGTCGTTGCACCAACAAACTGGGTTCAGTCTCAGGATTCTTTAAACTTCTGGCAGATTTATTATGAATTCTGAATTTATGATTCTGAAAATAATGGATGGATAGATGGACGAAAAGACGAATGGATGGTAGCCGTGAATGAATTTTGCTGGACGATGTGATAATATTGCTCTTTTGAGGCAATTTTCAAGTAATATAATGGCAAAGACATAATAACAAGGCACATTCTCAAAGATGAGTAAACTTTTAACAAAGGAGATGGAAGCCATTTTAAATATTCAAAATAAATGAACAAAATAAAAACAACAGAAACAAGAAATAAAACAGATCATGAAATCTCTGTAAACACAATTATCCTTTAAAATAATTAATATTTGAGACCAAAGCACCAGACTGAAAACTATTACTACCTAGTTTTTGGTAGAAAGAGAAAAACGATAAAAGACGCAAATTAAAATGATTGAGCTCGTTTTAATTTATCATGCGATTAATTGATTAATTGATTATTGCGACAGACCTGTGGAGGCATAAAAAATACAGATAGACAAAAGGATGAACATATAAATGAACAAAAAATAGGTAGGTGGATGGAAAAAAGAGATTCATGAATGGACAGATAAACGGATGGACGGATGCAACACAAGACGGATGGCATAAATATTGGTCAGTGGATGGAAATGCTGATATTCTCTCCTCTTATTGCCTTATTCCATGTGTTTTTAGGAAAAGAAACATTTCTAATCAAATCCCAGATGGTGTAGGAACCCTGTGATCAATAAACCACCAATAAAATGTTTAGAGGAGATAATGTTGGGTCCTGTTGGATGACCAAACAGCTGACAACAAAACAATATAACAATGCAGCTCCTGCACATTTTAACAAATCAGTCCATTTACTGGAACTGATCCCCTGAGCAGCCGTTTGATTAAATAGCGCTCTCTGTTGTATCGTTGTAGAGAAAAACAACAGTGGACTGGAAGCTGTGAAGTCAGACCCACAGACGACGACGACGGCTGTCGCTTACAAGCAACTCAAGCTTTTGAAATCTGGCCGAGCGAATTTACCAAACGGCTCCGGCGGTAATCCTGTGACACAAAGCCTTTAATACTCCACGCCGCCAGAGCTTCCAGATGCATCACTGTGCTACACTCTGATTCAAGATGGCTGATAGCGAGCTGAAAATGTCAGCTCAGAATCACGCAAGGCACAGCTAATATACGCCCGGGTTTCAGCGGAAAACGACACGACAACCACGATTGGTTCTTCGCGCCATTTTGAAGTGTGGAACCACAATCGCAGGAGTTATTATTACAAAGCCAAGCGCGCTTATTTATAGGGAAACAGTCGAATCTTTTTGTCTTGGGGTGCCGATAAATACGGAAGGGAGATGAAAGCTTACCTCCCCAGGCACTGTTGGCGTTGGAGATGGAAGGAGTGCTCTGCACGGCGGGGATGAAGGCCGGCTGAAGATCAAACAGGTCGCTGTTCAGGTTGGGGACGCTGAGGAGCAAACCGGAGGGGGGAGGGAGAGGCGAGGAAGTGAGAAAGGGAAAGGACAGAAAAAAAATAAATCAAAATATCAACCACAAAACCCCCCCCCCAAAAAAACCCGCGTGGACAAATAAAAGGAGACAGAGAGTATTAATATTTAATCAACTGAGCATAAATAGCTAAAGTCGCCACTAAAAATGTTCGTTTGTCACAGATCAAGATTAATCCCCGCTCTCTGCAGGGCTATAAAATCTTCCCCCTGAGCAATAAAGCAGTTAGCGGCAGTAAATTCACAGTGTGTAAATTCTGCTCCGATTATTAAATCCAAATACTTTATCCATTTCCTGGGAAGGAGTCAGGGAAAGATTTCTGGGCTTCAGAACAAAAACTGACATGCAAGCAGACGAGATCTCATCTCAGGGTTCGGAGTTTTGCTGATCAACACTCTGAACCGTGAAGACAGCTTTCAGGATTTTTATTTAAAACATCGTATGAAGAACATTTTCCTCTCTTGACAAACTCTTGCTAAATAATGACATCCCGACCCCAATTGTGCCAGTTCAAACGCATCTTAAAGTTAACTACAGGACAATATCAAACCGCAAAAAGTTAGTTTGATGTGGTGATTCAGTTCAAAAAGGAAAAAAATCCTATTTTTATGTATAGACAGTGATACATTTCTATTCATTTATATGAAGGCAAGCCACAAAGGTTTACTGCTTAAGACACCAGTTGCCTGCAGAGTGCTCTTTCAAACATCCTGATGGAAAGCTAAATGGAAGGAAAACGTCTGGCAGATACAGGTGCATCAAATTTTATTTAATTTCATTTTACTTTTTATTTCATTCACTTAATATGAATATAAACTTATAAAGTCTGCCCCCTATTCATGTAAATTTTAGCTATTCAACTCAAAAGACTATTACAGGCATATTTCAAATACAAAACAAAACAAGAAATGTAATTTAAGTAAAAGAAAACCTGACCAAGTACGGAGTCCAATGACTGAACGGAACGGTACATGGACATGCTGTAGTGAAAGTTGGTTTTTGTTAGTTGTGCACAATACTGTAACTTTGTAAAAAACTGAATGTTGAGCTTCCTGTAAGCCACAATCATCAAAACTAAATGGAAAAAAATGCTTAAAAGCGACAGTATTATATGTTTTCCATTCACATGGTATCATTTTATAGAACAATCAAGTAACTATGTTATCAGTTGTTATGAAAATGCTGTATATATCAAACATAACGTAAAAGAAATTTTACTTTGTAATTTAACGCCTTGAATAAGTCAACTTTACATACCGCTGCGTTAAAATATTGCTGTGTGTTATAACCCTAATGATTCTCAGATTTTAATATAATTACTGAAATGACAGGACTTTGATCATATTATAATTTATAGAGATGCCCCTGAACATCAGACACTTTGCAGATGGATAACACAAGAATAGTCCACAAAGCCTTTCTATCTGATTTTACAAGGCGTTTCTGATGTTGCATAAGAAATTCCATGTGGTTCAAATCTAGACTGCAGAAAAGATGGCAGCAGATTCCTGATCTGGACTTTTCTTTCACTTAAACAACCCAAACTGGGATGAAAAACTGCTGCTCATCTGTTGAATTCCTGAACACATTCCTTTAGAAATATTTAGGTCAACGTCTACCATGACGGATGCTGAATGGCGTGAGCAGATTTTTGACCGTGTCTGCTTAGGTTTGTGCACCTGTTTGCATTCAGCACGGAGCCAAACAACTCTGGGGTGTGAGAAATGTGGTTGTTGTTGTTGGCGCTGCCGACCGACTGGCTGCTGGGGGAGGCGGAGGGTGGAGTCTGCATGCTGATCTCCTTCAGGCGCTGGTCCTGGACAAAAAAAAAAAAAAGGCACAGATGTCAAACGTGAGAGAAGCGAGGAGAGACTAGGGTGTTCTGGATTCATTTGAAAATGGGTACAGAGATAAATAAATTGTTTTTAATAGGCTAACAAGTCACATTTAAGACTTTAAGATCTTCTTAATGACAACTTGATTGAAATGTATGACCAAAAAACTAAATATTGGGGATGGTTGACCACTGTGGAACTTGCATGATGAGGAAAAGCACTGCTAGATAGATAACTGGCTAACTAGCTACTTTTCACTGGTTTTTCACTCGGTATGAGAGTGGTCATTTTATTTATCAAGTTGTGTTTTACATATTTTATGTTATTGTTTAATTTCTTTTGTTGTTTTTATATGATTATTGTTCAGCGCTTTGGCCAGTTTTGCAGTTTCAAAAGTGCGTATAAATAAAGTTGTCTTGGCTAGCTAGCAAGGGTCTATTTGCCCTTGATAATATATCCTTGTTGTTTGTATCTATTAAGAGAGAAGGGCTTGGCAAACAGCTAGCTAGCAACTGGTTAATAGCAGCAAATATACACTTGCTAGCTAGATAACTAGTATAGCCTCGTCATTTCTTGCAAGTCCAAATTTACCCTTGCTAGGGCAGCTAGCTGGTAATTGCACATTTGCCGCTAGTAACTAGTAGCCTGAACCACCTGAAGCCACAGAACACAATAAAGATTTTGGCACAAGACTCAGAAAAGCCCCATGAAAAAGAACTACATAAACAAGAACATGCGAGAATAAACAGTCCTGTCACTGTTAAGGCCTGAGATTAACGTACTTAAGGCATACATTATTTTAATGAATTTAAGGCTTTGTAGGATGCGTGGACACTCTGTGTCACTAACGGTAACAACTCATCTGAGTCAAAGTGGGCAGATGATATTGTCGGACATTGATGCCTTGTAATGCAGAGACACAATGTAAAAAGCTAGACAGCTTTCTTTGGGTGCAAGTTTGGCTTTTAGTATTCCTACAAAAGCCAAGAAGCAGCCTCAAAGGTTCCTAGAAATGCTGCTATCAGGGTTTAGGATTCAGAATACAGGGATTTTAAAACTAATTAGTCTGTTTAAAAAAAAAAAATTCATAGAGCGTACATGGACCTTCCTAGTTCTTTTCATGTCGTATCCGACCCTGTTCTGTCAAGACCCAGGTGCTGCTGAGAATAGAGTTTACTTCCCTCTAGTGACATAAACACAAATCAGCAAAGCCCGTCCACTGCTACAGCTACAACAACAAAAAAACTAAACATTCTGCATTTTAATATAAGCTCGTTGTTGTGCTGAGTCAAGGTGACGGAAGTCAATAGATGTGAAGAATGACGTGACAAAAACAGCAGGGGCCGTTTCCATTAGGCTCAAACTGCAGCAGAACGCTGCTGACGTCTGCAAGACGGCCGGGGAAACGATTGGAAGCTTCCGGACTGATCTCAGGAAAAAGGCACAGGGGAGGAAACAGTGGGAAAATATCAAAATGTTATGCAACTTTCTGGTCCGAGATCAGCACTTATATCAAGCCATAATCTACGTTTATGATGTGGCTGTGGTTTTAGAGTATTAACCTATGGGTTGAAAGTGAATGGTGAGGTAAGGCAGGGTAAGTTTTGAAAAAGTTGACATTATGCAGGCTAATGATGGGTCTTTGAAGGAAGTTGCAATCAAACATTAAGTCAAGCAAAGTTTTTTTGCATTGGATATTTCAGCAACAAGGCAGTTCAAAGTGATTTACATCATAAAAACATCACACAGTTGCCAATTATGAGACAAGCAATAAGCATTACATTTTGTCAAACGCCATCATCAAAATCATCAAGCAAATATTCATTGACCACTGTTCCGCTTACTACTAATCAAACGCAACTCTAAACAGGTGGGTTTTTAAGCCTCAATCTAAATAAAGTGAGTGTTTCGGCAACCCTGCAGTTTTCTGGAAGTTTGTTTCAGAGTAGAGAAGCATAAATTCTGGTTCTGGAGATGCAGAGTAGACTAGGACCAGAAGATCTGAATGGTCTGGAAGGCTGATCCAATAATAACAACAACAACAGGTCGTTAACGTAATATGGTGCTAAGCAATAAATACAAATTCACTCATTCGCAATTTTTGCGCAAATCTAACCAATTGCTTTAACGTTTTCTGTAGTTCCACTTTTTCTGACCAATCACTGTAACTTGGCTGAATTTTGACCAATCCACTTAGTGTCCAATAATTTAACTTCCTGTTTGATGACGTTTCTTGAAAGGCGAGCGAGTAAGATGAAAGCATGTGTGTTTTTTTTATGTTCTGTATGATTTCCTTCTACTGTTTACGCAACGTTAACTTGAATAATCAATATGAAATAATTTTTTTCACTTTGATAGCTCCTCAGGACATGATGTTATTTGTGATATTTCAAGAAAGTACTTGAAAGTGCTATTTGTATTTTAGATATTAACCTTGTCAAAATCCTGCCTTTTTTGGGGGGGGAAGATTATTTGCAACAATTTCAACGTTCTTGTAAGGCCACGTTATGGTAAAAAATAAGGCTGAAAAAAGGGCAACTTTTTTAAAAAGGATGATGCAAAAATCAGTCCATTTTTGCGTCCTTCCAGCAACCTGGAAGAACTGAATAATTCACATCATTCATTCTCATTTTCTTGTTGTATTTCATACACTGTCGGGGTATCTAACACACCAGACCTTTTAATTTGCCCTGCAGAGATCAATGTACTAGTTCCCCCCCTGTCAGGAAATTCACTGTGGGAGATTATCCCCCCCAAAAAACATACTGTTTGCCCAACGAATGAGGCAATTTCCAGTACAGCAGTCAGGCCGGTTATTGGTATGGATGACTGCAGTCGGAGTGAAAACACAGCTCCTCAAAGCGCCTTTATGTGGCTTATTTACACAAGGCCAGACGGAGGTTTTAATTCAGTGCACGACTTTAAGGTGAAGAAATGTTCCAAGTCACCTTACAACCTCTGCCACCTTTAAAAGGATCCAGAGCGGATTAATAAAACAGAATCTCCTGCTGTACCAGCCTCCTCCTCATTTCTATTCCAACAGAGTAGTGAGGGGAGGAAAAAAAAAAAAAGAAGCCAACTGCTGGTATTGTTTGGGCTGAAGCCCCAGCTGGACAGTAGCTGAGCGTGGAAGTGTTTTTGTATGTGCGCATTGAACCCATATGGACACCAGAGACCGCAGACAGCTGGACTGGAAGGTTTTGGATGACCCCTCCCGACCTCTCCCCAGCTCTCTTATTGAACTATGTTCTCACTTAATCTCACCTCTTCTTTCTAAATAAAAAAACAAAAACAACAACAAAAAAAAAAACAACTCGCCGCATCTCGATAGAAGTGGGACAAACCAAGGGCACAGAGTAAACAGAGAAATATAATCCAATCAAACGCACCGAGACAGTGAGGCAACGCTAGCTGTGCATAATCTCACATGATTCGTACACACAAGAGGCTTGTAGGGGGTTTACACAGACAGAGGGGCAGCACTACTAAGTAAACTGCAACATTTTCTTACGAGGTGTAAGCGAGCTACATGTGAAACAAAGCTTGTGTACACACACAGCAGATGCTGCTATGTGTGCCTGAATTGTAGTTCCCACTGAACTCTCAGTCAATTACAGTTTGCTGCAAGGCAGGACTCCCAGGGCTCGAGTGAAAAATGCCAACACATTTTATACTTGACTTTTCAATTGCGTGGCCCCGCTACCACTGAAGCCTTTTGGCCTTTATTTTTCAACTGAAGTCGAGATGTCAAAGATGGGGGAGTGGGGGATGAACCACTGGCCAAGTGAAGCTACGATGTGGAAATGTTAGCAGGTTTATACTGATTGTTCCGACTTCTGCATCAACACATCTTCTCTTACGCAGTTTAGCTGTCTGGATCTCTTCTCATTTTCCTTAACAAGATGGCCGCCACGTCAAATTCTGCTAGTGGAAGCTGACCAAAGCATGCTGTGTGGGTACACAGATTAAAAAAAACAAATATGCACAGCCCTTCAACACCTCTACTGGTAACTTACAGTAATTGGTTTGAATCTTTTGTAACAAACAGGAACTTCCTTGTGTCAATAGGTAATTTCTCATTGGAACGGCTAGAAGTCACATGCGGTGTACCACAAGGTTGAACACTGGGACAACTTTCTGTTTAACATCTACAGTACATAGCTCCCGCTAGCTCAGGTTAGGCCTGTCACAATAACAGATTTTGCTGGACATTAACGTTTCTCGGAAGTTATTGCAATAAACAATAATATTGTTGTTTTGAGACCATTATCAATGATAATGGCATAATAACGCAAGAACACATTCTCAAAGATCGATAAACTTTAAATTCTAATGAATATTTAACACTGGAGGTGGAATACATGTTAAACATCCAAAATAAACAAAATGACAAATAAAATGAATGATGAAGTCTCTGTAAACAAAGTCGCTAGTTGAGACCAAAGCACCAGACTGAAGACTTTTGTCATCTATTTTTAAATAGAAAGAGAGAGAAAAGACAGAAAATCATAAATCATGCAAAAGGAAATGATTGAGCTCATTTCAATTTATCATGTGATCGATTGATTTATTGCTTTTTGTGACAGGCCAAGCTAAGGTTACAAAAAGTAATAAGATTAGCTACCATAGCTACACAGATGATACACAGCTCTACATTACAATGTCACCAGGAGTTTCTGAACCCATCCGAGGTCTCAACAGATGCTAAGAACAAATAAATATGTGGATGTGCCATAACTTTCTCCCTCTGGACAGAAACAAAACTGAAGTCATCATCTTTGGAGCTAAGGAGAAACGATGTTGAATCAGCGCGTAGCTTCAGATTTTACAGCTAAACATGAGTGATCAGGTCTGAAATCTGGGTGCATTTTTAACCATCTGCAGATGCGAGGAGGGATTTGTAAACATTTTTAGAGTGGAAACTGTATCCTGTCCACAAAATCTAAAACAAACCCTACAAATAAGAACTCCAATGACATTTAATAACTTCAAATGTAAAGCTATCCAAGTTTCATTAGGATATTCTCAAGTTTTAGAAGATGCCTACTTTCCTATACATATTCACTCCTGGGAAGTTGAATACTTTTAGGGTTAGTACGTCCTCATGCATTCACAGTCCAGCTCAGTCTCTGTCCTAGGGAACATATATATTTTATATAAGCATGTCTATAATGAATCCATCTTAAATAAGAAAACTAGCAAAGCTAAGAACTGGATTAAAATTCTACAAAGCCTTTTGTGTCTTAAGAAGCAGCTGCACAGAACTCAATGAACTGGCTGCAAAGACGCCACCTGAAGTCACTTGAGAAAGAACAGATCAGTCTGTACTCAACCTCCTTCTGAGAGCCTCTTGGCTGCTTCATCTCACAGTCTAACTGCCTCCTTCAGAGGTGACGGGGCCTAAAAATCTTACCTTGAGAGCCAGCAGCCTGGCCTGCTCCTCCTCCAAGGCCTGCTGCTTCTCCTTCTCATCCATGCGGCTGAAGGACATGCCGGTGGAGGACAGAGACGAGACAGCACTCGACAAGGTGGACGCTCTGAAAAAAAAGGAAGTATACAACTTGACCGTGTTTCGTAAAAAAGAAACATCTCTGAGTGTTTTTGGTCTAGTTTCTAGCTGAAATGTCTTAGTACACTTGAAATAACTTTTCAGCAAGATATAGGGGCTTGTTTAAGTCGACAGTTACTTAATATTGATGAAAAAGTACTAATTCCATGGGCGGATGAATTTATTTCCATGTTATATAAGTAAAAAACTTTTCTCATCATTACTGAGGAATTATTGACTTAAAACAAGATCCTATTTTGTGCTGAAAAGTGACTTCTAAGCCGGTTTTGCTTATTTCTAGTGTACTAAGAAACTAGTAGGCCTGTCACAATAAAAAAATTTTGCTGGACGATAAATCGACCCAAAACGTATTGCAATAAACGATAATATTGCTGTATTGGTCTGTACATTTGGTCTCAAACGTATTGAGATCATTTTCTAGGTAATGGCATAATTATGCAAGAAAACACTCTGAAAGAACCAATAAGCTTTAAATACTGATGAACATTTAACACTAGAACTCCAAAATAAATCAACTATGAAGATTGTAAATGAAATTGTGTTTCAAAAAAAAGGGCTAGCTGAGACTAAAGACTTTTGTCATTGAGTTTTTGGTTAAAAAAAAAAAAAGAGAGAGAGAGAGAAAAGAGAAGTCATGCAAATGGATATTCTAGAGTTCATTTTGTCACACGATTAATTGATTTATTGCAACAGGCCTAGAAACTAGACCACAATTTCCTCAACTTTTAAATCTACTCGGGTGCTTTGCGACTGAAACGTGTACCTTGTGTCTGCATTCAACTCCTTCGTCTTCTTGCCCTCCAGAGAGGCAAGGTGCTGCTCCAAAGCCTCCAGGAGGCTGCTGGGGGCCTGAGACACAAAACAGAGATGTTCACCTATCTGCAGCAGCTTCTGGAGAACACTGCTCTCTCTCACTCTCTCTCAAAATGCAAAAAAAAAAAGGGAAGAAAATCCCACCCACACACTCCCAGAGTTGTGCTCACACAAACACAGCACCCAGAGTTAGTCGGCCTCTCAGGAAGGTAACGGAGTGCATCAGGCTCCAAGAATAGCCATGGCAACATGCAGCAAACACTCACATTGTTAGCAGGAGAACAAAGGAGGAGGTAGAGAAACAAAGAGTGAGGAAAAAGGTGGGGAGTAAAAGGAGGGAGTAGTAGGGTTTTCATTTTCCTTCTCTTTACTTCACATGAGCAGAAGGCGACGATACCTACAGCACACCATTTCTTCCTCTCTGTTTTGCTTCCATTTTTGTTGATTGCTCTGCATTTAGTTTCAATATGCTCACTCTTTTCACCTGTTGTACTTGGAAACAAGCATTCCCTCACTTTATCTAATTGCCTGTCAAGAAAGAAAAAAAAAATCCCCAACAGATGCAGTGAGGGGAATCTAAACAGCTCCCATCACTGCACACGACTCAATCAAAATCAGCCGGCGAACGGGTTTACCGAGAATTGTTGCTATGGAGCTCTAGATAAGATTCAGGTGGAGAGCTGACGCTGCTAGGCAATCTACCCTGTGGTTGTTGGGTGCTTCATTAGCGGTCAAAAGACAAAAAGAGAGAAATCAGAGGAGAAAAATGAATTCACTGGGTTGGGAAAGGAAGGCAGCAGGAGCTGGTTTCTGGTTTCGCTGAAAAAAAGAAAAAGAAAAAGAAAAGAAAATGTACAAGGGAAATTCTCCCACTGCGCAAATATGACAACGTCATGTCTGCTTCTCTGTCCACAAGAATGTTGCTGGCAGCGATGTGGACCTGCACGCAAATGCATAAAGTGCTCAGAGGTCTCTGGCTGGCGAGGTGATGGGAGCCTGCCAAAAACGTCGCCCGGTTGTTAAAGAGGCAGCGGCGTGAGCTATAAGAGGTCAACTGGTCTGAAAAGGTAAAAATAAACAAAAGCTCACTAGATAGTATGTTGTTTGTTTTTTTTTACTAATTTTATCTCAAGTAAAAATATCATAGTACTTGTACACAAATTCACCATAATATTTTGATTCAAAATCAAAAGTTAAATCGATAGTGAAGCAGAAATATGAGAGTAAAAACAATTGCATAACAGGAAGTTTACTTGGTGCCATTTAGATTTTCATAGACAAAAACAAGCTAATTTTAGCTCGTTTAATAGTCACTAGGGGTTCAGAGCCACAAGTTCTTCTTTGGACCTTCCACAATGGTTCTTTAAGGTGCAGTATGTAATTTTTAAAAAAGAATATGTTTTCTACATATTTGTTAAAACTGTCACCACATTGTGATAGTTTGCTACTAGACAGATAATCTGTCAAAAGATTGAGCTCCTCCACGTCCTTCCTGTGCTGCTATTGCAGTGTGAAGAAATGCACAATATCTGAACTGAATTTCCACAAAGAATAACACTAAAAGTACAATATGCTTTTAAATCTGATTCTTTTGCCATTAGGGTTGGACTATATGTGCTTCAAATAACATTTCCTTTAGTAGATATTTATCTAAAATTACAACCTGTCATTTTTCAGGATGTTGTGCAACATTAATGTCTCTAAATGAGTTTTTGTTTGGCCGGATTGAGAGTAAAAATGGTTGTTTAAGTTGTAGAGGTCACACATCCTTGATTCATACAATGACGATTTCAGATTTGCATCTGTATTATATTCCGTAATAAATCATTGAAGTGTGATATATTACTGAAAAAGAAAATAAATAGTTCAGTTTTATTTATGTACCTGTCTCTTAGCCCCTTACATTTCAGAAATACTGATTTAAATCGACCTAAATAAAACATACGCATACTTTCGGGTAAAATTCAGTTTGCTTCATCAGTGCATAACGGAAAATATCCTTTAACATCCTCATATATAAATCATCTCACCAGACACTGACCAATGCTTAGCCAGTGTTGTATGCTTAACTTTTGGAAGGCATGGATAAAAGTCAGACAAAAAAAAAAAAAAAAGACAATAACTGCACCGTAATAACCAGGCCATTCACTATTCTTGTCAAGCACACTGAAGCAGCACTGTCGTGCATGACAAACACGATATGAACACCGTGTAAAGAGGAGGATGGAATTTAGATGAGTGACGAGGGGGAAAAAAAAAAAACAACCCTCTTTCTGCAGAGACTTCTTCATGCAGATGAAGTCGGAGGGGAGCAGGAGTGAAGCCTCATTTCCTATTCATGAGCTTCCGTGGCCTTTTGCCGTCTGTGTCACACCTGCCGGAGTGGGTGAGTGCATGTGTGTGTGAGAGAGACAGCTACAAGCAATCCACCTGATGCCAACACACACGTATGAACTGAGTCGGCCATTGTACAGCAGAGAGAGAGACCAAAAAAATAAAAATAAATAAGAAAGGGGGATTGTCATGCCTGTAAATGCTCAAGCTGTTGTATGTATGCTTGCACACTCGAGTAGAGAAACTATGATCCTCATGCATGTTCTTAAAGGAAAATTCCACTAGATTTACACCTGGGCGCCATTATTTCTCATCTTTTGGTAAGTTGGTATCAAGACTCATCAGAATGCTAAAGGGACTGGATTTATATAGAGCACAACCACGCATATGCACACATTCATACACCATTATGCAGATCTGTACTTAGGGTAAAGTGAAACCTGGAATCAGACTCACAACTTTAAGACTGAAAAATGCATGCTCTTCCTAGTGAGCCACCGTCGCACCTAAATGTTTTATTCCTAAATGTTTACAGCTGGTAGTTTGGTCAAACATTGTGTTTAGAGAAACCGATGGAAACAGGGAGAAGCTGAGAAATCAGTGAAAAACAAAATCCAGAGTTACTGTGTATCCAATTAGGACAAAGCTTCATTTTCCACCATCACTTCCTATCTATGGTAGACGTTTCTACGTTGGTCTCGCTTTAAGAAGAGAGGAACGGACGGAGTTCAAAATAAAGATGGATGGATAAGAAGAGGAACAATGATAGAGGGACGAAAGGATGGCTGGATTAAATATGCAAAGGAAGAAAGATGTAGGAGATAAAAAATATGGTTGGATGGATGGATGAAGTACACAAGGATGGATAAAAGTGAATGGATGGATAAAATACAAAGGATGCATGACATACAGCTGGATGGACAACAAATGGATGGATGAATTATAGATGGAGAAAGTATTGATGGATGGATTAGTAAGGATGGACAGATGGATGAAATATTTATGATTGATGACATACAGGTAGATGGATGGAATAGAGATGGATGTTTTTGAACAATGTGGGTAAACTGTCTCGGTAAACTCTCGTACTTTCCTTTACCCCAGTTGACATTTCCATACTTCTAGAGGCTTAAATCAAATTCCAGGCCTTTCAAGGCTGAGTAGGAACCCTTTACAAACTAAGCAGAGAAAACATAGGAAGCAGAACTGAAGGGGTTCCTGAACTGGTTAGCGCTCTCAGTAAAATCCTTCTCATTACAGATTATCAGCTGTTGAGGCACAGCCACTAATACAGCCACAGCTTCAACACATACGGTTATCTTAGACATGGTGATTAACGTCCCAAAAATAACGGGAAGTAGAAACCCAAACTGGAAAAACTGGCCTCTCAGCTTCCCTCGAGTTAAAAAACCCTCCATAAAGACAATTCTTTTTACAACAGAGGAACAACACTAATCATTCTATGTGGTTTCATCATCATCACTGATACAACACAACCAGAACCGACGGGCTTTAAAAGTTTTACATCTGGAAACAAACCAGCCAAACTGCAAAACACAAATTAACAAAGCTGCTTCTTAATGTTTACCTTAAGTTATGTAAAAATCCCAAAATCAATAAGAGGCAAAAGGCAAAGACTTTGCCCACTAGCCTGTAGAATGATGGTAAAGCAATAATCAGACAAACTGGCCATAGGATTCTTGCACAACGTTGATTTTTGACCCCATTAAACACTAAAATTGGGAAAAATAGGGCCTAGGTTAAAGGCGGAATTTTCCTTTATGGAGGTTGGAGTGGTTTAGCGGTACAGTTTGCAACCCACCACCTACAATGTATGATCCTTTAGTCTTCTGCAACAGAGTGGGAGGGGAGGAAAAACACTCGTTATTGACTGCAAATACAGGATTATTCAACTCTGACCTCAGACAAACTGACTCTCCTCTGTACACATTAACCAGCTTTTTTCTCTTTGGAAATGTGTGGCCAAGGACACGTTTCACTGAGATCTGCAATGTACAAAGAGATTTCTGATTCTTGGACAGAAAAATAAAAGAATCAAAAGGCTACGAATGAATAAGTTGTGATAATGATAGCAATACACAAAGTAGTCAGAAAAATTATAGATTTTTTAAAATTTCTTCCCCTTTCAATAAGGTTAATATGAACTCAACATCTCATATTTAACATCTTTACCAATAAACTGAGCTGGCTTCTGACTCTAAGAAAATAAAGTTAATAATTAGCACATCAGGGTTTCTGCAAGTTTTACCAATTCGCAATGCCAGACGTTTTAAGACCGTTATTAATGGAATTTAAGATGTATATCCACAAAAGACGCAAAAAAGCTACCTAGCTACGTTGTTACGTATGTTAGCAGTTAGTTACTTGTAGCCTCAACCACAGAACGCAATGAAGACATTCCAGTGTGACCCAAACTTTTGCCAAATGCAAAAGTCACTTGAGAAAAACAAAATATACGAACTTTTAAATGAAACATATCTAATAACGCTGGCATGACAAAATTTAAGATCAGAGATTAACATATTCAAGGCCAACATAGTTTTTTAAAACGGAATTTAAGGCCTTTAAAATCGTTTTTCTTTTGGATTATTTTGTTTAGGACAGGTTTTACATATATTGTACAAAATACTTTAATAACACTTACATAATAAGTAAAATTAGAAAAAAAATTTGTTTGCATTATTTTCTAAAGTAAAAGTGCAAAACCTTATAATTTGAGAGCAAATCACAGCAAAAGACTTTATAGTAGAGTTAAGAAAGTACATTACAAAAATAAAATAACAGGAAATCTGAAACTAAAGGTTTGCTTTAATCAGCCTAATATTGATTCGCTACTAAAGCCGACTTATCGATATCAATATTTTTGGATCAATCCGCTCCCCTCTAGTATGAGAGTTTCAGCAGATTGCAGGAAGGTGGAACAGTATTAAAGTTTTTAGAAGTGCTAGACATGCTAGCTGCTACTATGTTAATAATATAAACTCAACTGATATTCATTTAGTCTTTTCTTTTTAGAAGAATAAAAATTACCCACACTGGGAAAATAAAAAACCCTCATCACTGTAAAAATAACTTTTATATTATCCTACCAATGATCAGACGTGCTGTTTTCTGTATCCGCTGTGTGTTTGGCGCCCCCCATTGACTGGGAGTATTATTGACCCAGAACATTCCCAAAAGTCTGAGCTGCACAGGGACATCTGTAGATTTATTCAATTCAACTCAGCACCCAAAAACACAAAGTATTCTATAAATACTGCATACTGTATTTATACAGTATTTATAGAATGAACAAATGATCACTTCCTATCTTTCTTTGCTGAAAATGTTAACATTTAAAAATAATATAAAGTTACCTAACCAGTACTCGGATGTGCATGTGAAGGTCAAACTTCCTGTAGTTACAACTTTAAAAATAGGAAGCTTTTGTTTTCAGACATCGTTATAAAACTAAATGTATGATTTTTAAATTGCTGGCTGATAAAGGAAATTAATGAGGTTCTTAGAGTTCAGTTTTCAATGAATGATTTAAATCAACCAACGGTCAATGAATAACAAATCAATCTTTGGTTGCAGCTCTTTTATGTAACTAGCACATAAAGCCAAGGACTTATTAAATAAAGATGATTAAAACAAGTTTTAGTACCAAATATTTATCATAATCTGAGAGAATCTGACCAAGAAAAAATAATCAAAGTGAGGTAAACAAATACAACGTAACGGGCATAAAAAATAATAAATCCTGCTTCAAGGAGCTTTGATAAACACTTTCACAGCTGGATAAAAGCAAATTAAAACATTTTGAGGATTAAAAGAACAAATCGCATTCCTTATCCAGGCAGAGAGGTTTGCCTTTTTTTTTTTTTTTTTACAAAACCTTTTCTTCTGTTCATTATCTTTGTTTTCCCAATTTCAAGGCCAACCTCACTGGTTTCATTTGCCCCAGGTTTTTTTTTAATAAAACAAACCTAACAAGTCTTTTTATCAATTCTGCTCATTGGATCAATCAGACCTCCAAACTAACACTTCAACCTGGATCTATGATAAGAAATTAGGAAGAGAGAGAAAGCAGGAAAGGATATTCAGGCAGATCCAACAGTGAGGCCTTCAAACATGATGGCTGGTTAAACAAAATAAAAACAAAAAGAAAACATGGGCGGGAAAGGTGAACAAAAGAGTTGCTTGAGAGGGAATACAAGTTAAAAAGAAAAGGTGAGTTAGTGAGGAAAAAAGGAAGCCACATATATTGCTGAAAATATGAAAACAAAAAGGAAGAGAAAGACAGAAAACAAGAACTGGAGTTGAATAGAGAGATGGAAGGTGGCATGTACACTGACCTGTGAGAGATCTGGGATGTCACCCTGATCTATTCCAACGTGCTGTCGTCAAAACAAAAATAAAATAAAAAATAGGGAGGGAAATAGAGGTGGGGGGATAAAATGGAGAGGAAAACAAAAAAACATAGGGGAATCATTACCTCATGCAGTGGCAATGTGTCAACAAAAAAACCCCAAAAAACAATAGAAACAAACAAGCAAACGCGTGTGACATCAACAGGAAATGGCGGCAGTGACTGAACGATGAGAAAACATGTCCAACTCTTGAAGGCGGAGCAGGCATGCTGTGGGAACACTTAAAAGTGACACCGAACTCCAGGAATTCACGGTTGACGTGACACGTCGACTTATTGGGACACAGATAAACAACGTCATGTCCTTCTCGTAACCAGCCAGTTGGCTTTCATACGAGATTATTCAGCAGGAAGTAAAAACCATGCTTGAGAAGAGTCAGCAAAAACTTCGTTTAAAGGGGCAGTGTTATGTAAAATACTTTTTTTATTTTTAGCTTTACATCATGTATAGTGTTATTCCCACATCATAAACATACTCAGAGTGTTGCTTTGATTCTTTTAATCTCTATGGCAAGAATTCAGCTGAGCAAAACGCCTCGATGGAAAAACGCCTCGATGGACCTAGCTCTGCCTTCGAGACCAAGCTCCTCCTCCCGGCTGCAGTTTCCAAGCTTCCGCATTACAGAACAGCCCTCCCCCTCTACTTCTGCACTCAGCTCCTTCAGACTAGCCAGCAGCAGTTAGCAAACATCAGCTGAGCTCATTATATGAGCTACTTCTCAGAACAACACTGGTAAAGACGTTGTTAAAGGCGCAGTTTCAGAAAGAGCAGGTGCTTCTTAAAGAGACAGAGGCCCAATTCTAAGGTGTTCAATTATGAAGTCAAATTTAATTTAAATCATATTTGCATTTTTATAAATGAGGTTGACAGTTTTGAAAATGAATAATTTTAACACTAAACTGAAGTGGTAAATCTAAGATAAATATGGTATAGGTTCTGGTAATAAATGTCACTTTGGAATATTGTGACCCTAATTCGGCAAATAATTTGTTGAGAACATGGAAAGCTAGCCTCTTCCGTTCTGTGCGCACCGAGCCGAGGAGACCAAACTCTGCAGCTGTTTTTGGAACGACCAATAGGGACGTGGAGCTGAGCTCATTTTAGCCACAAGAGTTATGGATGTCTTTTGAGTGTCGGGAGCTTGACGGTGCACAGCTGTCTGCTTCGTGTTTCCTGCTAGAACTCTGCTTGATGAACTTGATGACCCGCAGTGACACAGCTCTACAGACACATTAAATGAACTAATCCCTCCTCACAATCCATTACTTTGACTTTCACATTTCTTTTTCTCTACCCTCTTTTTACAGCAGATAGTCTCTTTGGCTCTTAAGGGATAGCCACATGTTGAGCAAAAATGTGTTTTTCCTCGTTTACTATTCAGGTATTGTAACATTTGCTCAACTTTAAGAAACATGTTTAATATCTAATGTTTTTACAGCGAAGACTCAATTAATGCCAACAACTCAGAGTTGGCCCAGCGTTAAAATTCTGCATTCTGACAACCTACATTCTCACAAAACAGAATCCAACACATATATGCTTAATAGCTAAATTGACATCTGTTCTACAAATGAATACTGATCTCTTTGGTGGCGCTTTGACTGAAGTTGAAATGCTTCTAGCACCTTGATAAAGTGGGTTGTTGTAATTCTCAATTTTATTTTGTTTTAAGCTAGTCGTATATGCATATATGCTTTGCTTTTTCTTTATTATTTTTGTATCAAGGGTTGCACAAATTTAAATTCACAATTTAAATCTAAGTCTGTGTGCTTATTTCCTAATAGAAATTCACATTGTAATCTCTTAACGCATTAAACGTGAAATATTTTTCTTTTTCCATAATTATCCAGTTTAGGAAAACACTAATCGGTCAACGTGTCATTTTAAGACAGTCTGTTGTGTTGTGAGAATTGTAATTCTCTTCAGCATCATAACTCCTCCATGGAAATGTATTTCTCATCTATCTGTAGCTGCTTCATTTCCCATCATGTTGTCAATTTGCGTATATGAAACCTACACAAAATGTTTACTGTACCACCGGCTGATGCTTTAGTACTTCCAAGTCATTGCATCAGATGAAAACACATTTATTGAGGGGGGAAAAAATGCATTGTAGATTAAAATTTGCTCCTTCACACTGGAGACGTATAAACATATTTTTTTAAGTCTATAGCCGTCTGGGGAAGTCCTTAAAACGTAATTGTAAAAAGACGAAGACGTTTAAATGGGAATGTTTCCCCATTCCGTGTCTGAAATGCACGTCGGCTTCCTTCGCCGTCTGTTTAAACGACGGAGACGGAACGGGGCACAGCGGAGAGAGATAGAGAGACAGAGAGAGGGATGATCTGTGGGCGCCGGGGGAAGGAGAGCCACTCGGGTATCCATCTTTGTCAGAGGGAGAAAAGAGGAGCGAGGCAGAGGAGAGGATTAGGCGGAGGGAGCTAACAGAGCGCCTAACCACGTCCTCCATCTTATGGTTATTTTTGGTCTAAATATATATTTATGTGTGAGTGTGTGTGTGTATAAAACGTGGGGGCAGAGGAGTAAGTCGGGGATGGCTTGGTTCAGCAACGCTGAGTGAGCAGAACTGCATCCGCCGTGTGAAAATTAACACATTAAAGTAACGTTTGAGAACATCTGGGTTAGGAGAGCTGGTTTCTAAGAATCTACATTTACACCGTGTTCCAAATTATTATGCAAGTGATATTTTCTCAGATTTTCTTAAATGGTCAATGCAAATGATGGTCAGTATAATTTTCAAGTCATGAACTATTACAATACAAGTCAAATTTTACTGAACAAAGCTCCCCATGAGAACAGTATTTTTTTTCAAAAATAAAAAACTCAAAATGCTCTGTTCCAAATTATTATGCACAGCAGATTTTCTAAATATTTTAAGGATTATAAAGAACTGCAAACGGTCATTCTGTGAATGTGCAGCATTAAGTGGTCACATGTACTAAAATCAAAAGCTATTTCAATCAAAAACATGTTAACAGACTGAGTTACATGTTAACTAGGACCCCTGCTTTGATATCACAGCATAATTCTTGATCCATTGAACTTGTGAGTTTGTGGAAAGTTTCTGCTTGAATTTCTTTGCAGGATGTCAGAAAACCTTCCCAGAGCTGTTTAGATATGAGCTGCATTAAACCCTCAGATCTTCTGCTTGAGGAAACTCCAAAGGTTCTCAATAGGGTTGAGGTCAGAGGAGGATGGTGACCACACCATGAGATTCTCCCCTTTTATGCCCATAGCAGCCAATGACACAGTGGTATTCCTTGCAGCATGAGATGGTGCATTGTCATGCATGAAGATGATTTTGCTATTGAAGGTACGGCTCTTCGTTTTGAATCATAAAAGAAAGCGATCAGTCAGAAAGTCCATATACTTTGCTGAGGTCATTTTCACACCTTCAGGGACTCTGAAGGGGTCGACCAATGATTCTCTCCCCATGATTTTGGCCCAAAGCATGATTCCACCACCTCCTTGCTGATGTCACAGCCATGTTGGGACGTGGTGGCCATCCACCACCAATCCACTACTGCGTCCATCTGGACCATCCAGGGTTGCACAGCAGTCATCAGTGAACAAGTCTGTTTGAAAATTAATCTTTATGTACTGCTGGGCCCTCTGCCACCGTTTCTGCTTGTGAGCTCTGGTTAGCGGTGGCCCAATAGTAGGTTGATGCACCACAAGCCTCTGGAGGATCCTCCACCTTGAGGTTCCAGAGGCTCCAGCAGCTTCAAATAACTGTTTGCTGCTTTGTAAGGACATTTTAACAGCTGCTCTCTTAATCCGATGAATTTGTCTAACAGAAACCTTCCGCATTCTGCCTTTACTGTACAAACCTATCTTTGTTCTGAATCAGCCACAAATCTCTTCACAGTACAATGATAACGCTTCAGTTTTCATTAAATATATAATGTTTTCATACCTTATCATACAGCACTACACTATCTGATGATTTTCATCAGCAGAGAGATTCTTTCTCTTTCCCATATTGTTTGAAACCTGTGGCCTGCTTAATAATATGGAACATCCTTCTAAAGTAGATTTCCTTTAATTGAGCTCATTAGACAAACTAATCAACCAGCTCTCTGAAATTAATTATAGTGATTCAAAGAGCCCTGACACCCAATACCATCTAGACATTTAATAGCACAACAAGAAATTTAATCTTTATGACACTTAAATCCAATATGCATAATAATTTGGAACACGGTGTAGCTAGGAGATTTACAGACAGTGATTTAAAATTAAGAATCTACAAAAACAACCCAAAAACCCTGAAAAGTGAACCTGTTTAAACAGATTTGCATCAATCCGGCATTAATACCTGTGTTGGTCTGGATATTGGAAAAAATTCCAGATCGAGTCTTGGTGACAATGTGCCCGATCCATAAGAGATTTATTCAGCTTAGTTTAATGCTTTATTGTTTATTTTACATTATATTTAGCATTCAAATGGTTCAGTCAGTCAGAAAGAACCATTTGAAAGAAGGCTTGTTGAAGTTTACTTTTTACATGTTCGACCTAGATAGTCAACCTATTGACTATCTTGTCAATAGGTCGACAAGATAGTCAATAGGTGCTTATTCAAAGTTTTAAGTTTGTTATTTATTTCACATTGGTGGTTATTCTTCTAATTGCACTAACGCAGCCGAATTAAAGTTGTTTTTACATGCTATCGGTGCATGAAAGTGTGCTGTGCTGGGCAGAGTTAGCAAATAAATGCGTAATTCAGCATGTTTTCTTAAGTAAAAAAAGAAACGTCTTAAGTCAAAGCAGCAATGTTTTGTCTGTATCAGAACGGTATCAGCTGACGCTAAATCTGTATCGGAAAAAGAGAATCTGTGCGTCCCTCTCTGCAGGTTCGTCTGTGAGCTTGTGTACCTCAGCCACTTTGAGGAACTCCGACAGCTTTGTCATCCTGTAAAGAAATTTCTTGTAGATGTCCAGAGCGTCTTTACACTGATTCTTCTTCATGTCAAAGTATTTCTCTACAGGAGAAAAAACAAACAAACACAGACAGTCAAGAAAGATTAAAACTGAGCAAAAATGAAAAAGTTTTTACATGAGGAAGAGACAAAACGTTAAGAGCTTCTGTGCGTGTGTGCTGGTGTTTACACATCTGTTAGACAGCAGCATCTGCATGACTGAACACATGGCCAGTTACCCTAAATTACACATCCTCCAGTACTAAAGGTGTCATTACAATAACCCATTACACCACTGAACGCTACATTGCCTTGCAAAAGCAGTCGTACTTATGCTACAACCGCAAACTTTAACATCGTTTATTTGGATTTTATGTGACAAATAAAATCCAAATTCTGTCGAGAATGTAGCATATAATTGTGAGGTAGGAGGGAAAGGGCTGAACGATTGTCATTTTTTTCCCTTCAAGAAGGAAAATCTTAACCATGAATACACTTTGATCCAGATCATTATATTGCAGCTGTATCTGGCTGGATGTTTAGTTGAGCCTTTTGCAGCCTCCATCCATCTTCCCTATCAGCTGAGATCAGCTTCCCTTTCGTGAGCCTTTTTGTTACAATCGGTAGGTTCATCAAGTGAAATCTCCCCCCAAAAAAAGACGTCAAAGTTTGCAGTTGTAACTAAGAAAATGTGGGAAAAAAAGTTTATAAAGAATGATTGTGTTTGGTTTGAACACATCACCCGTCCAACAGAGAGAACATTTCTTTAATTTACCTTGTTCTATCTTAAAAAAGCTCAGAGGATTTTAGATAGGATTAAGGTGGAAACGATTAATCGTGATTAATTGATTTTTGAAATGATTGCCTACTAACTTAGTAATTGATTAATCGTTAACTAAAGTATACAAGGCCAAAAAAAAAAGGTCCATTTGCTGAAAGAACAGTAATTACGTTAACGGTAATTAAGCCAAAACTATATTTAAAAAAAAAAGTTATATATACATTTTGCATTAAGAAAGACAAAAACCCTGTAAATATGTTCTATCCACAACTCCTCAGGCGGTTCTGCAAAATTTCCTTTTAAGCATCTTTTCCTATCAAAGTACTAATTGGTTGATCCAAAAATAACAACAACCAGATCAGCCTTGAACTGCACTGATTTTAGGTCAATCAGGTCAAGATTTTCACATGTTGATGACAGAAGTATTCATTTAGCTACAGATGCATCCTTTGATGAAGCGATCACTAAAGGAATGCTATGCTGTTGCATTTTAGGCAATAAAATGATAATTTTTTTTAATTAAAAAAGGAATTTAATTATTTATTTGCATCTTTAAATGTATTTCTAATATTGCATAAAAAAGACTTAGGTGAATAATCTGCGGAATGTGCCAATTTTTGCCCAACAATCATTTTGTCCATTAACCAATAGAATTACTGTTTTTTGTTGATTAATTATTCTACATTCATTTATCATTGAATTGTCATTCAATCGATTAATCGACAGAAACATTGTTTACTAAAATGATTGTTAGTTGTATCCCTGTTGGGTTTTTTTAAACTTCATTGACACTGAATCAGTTTAACTCTAAATGTGTAGCAGCTGGAAAGTGTCCCCCAGATACAGAACATATACTACAGAAATATGGGCTACTTTTCACGCAGCGCTGCCTGAAGGCAGATTTCTGAGATCGACATGTGGGAGGACTGCAAAGATTTCTGCAGATTATGAAGCGCAGCTGACGAAACCCTGAAAATCTTTCAAAAAAAAATTAACTGGGAACCATAACTTCAACATGTTTGGACTACTTTTCAACAGGCTGAACTTTTGTTTTTCCCCATCGTTCCATGTTAAAAAGATCCAGAACCTCTGGAAGGATTGATAGCTGTTAATTTGACAAACTACAGTGACAATTTCCATTAGCGTGAAATGTTTGTATGAAAAGGACATGTGCTACCCAACAGGTTGATGACTCCTTCATTGTACGCAGCAAAGAGCCTTATGGAGTCTTTAAAGAGCAGCATGAAGGCCGAGTTGATCACTCCATTGGTCAGCTCGTTAGGATTGGCCTGCAGGGAGGAGGAGAGAGAGAGAGAAGATGAACGTGCCATCACCAGACTGATCATGGAAGGATGATATCAGCCACACAGAAAGATCTTTTACCATACAACATCATCTTTCCTCCCCTAGTTGGCTGTTGGAAACATCATGCTTAAACATCAAAACAGCCACAGAATAAGGTGCTTATTCTGCATTCAAACGAGATCCCTCCATTTTTATCAGTCCTTGAAGCTCTACACACCCTAAAACGTGACCACTACGTCCATAGATCTCAAAGTTCTCGATTCCGGTTCTGGCTAATTGAATCTGCAGATACCTGAAAGTCCAGCAGAGCGTCCAGCTGGTTCTGGATGATGGGCAGAGTCTTGATGAGCTTCTCTGCGTTCATGGTGCGCATCACGCCGTCGACACTGACAAAACAGGAAGCACACGGTTACAGGCGAGAGCTTGAGGAGGAAACCTATGCAGACGTTGGTAGAAATGCGAGAGAGTAAACCAGAGTTTTCCTCTCTAATCTTGTTCCTGAAGGTGGTGAAAAGCTCGAAACTAACGTCTGGGAAAGCGCGTTATGGTAAAAAAATAACGAGACTTGGCTTCGAAGTCTGACACAGGTCTTCCTGATATGACCTTGTAGAAACACGCAGCCACTTATTTTTAAACCGCAGCTTCCTCCAGCTTCTATTAACTCTCATACAGTGGGCGTCTTTCAGAGCTTGGAGGAAAAGAGGAGGTTCGCTTCCTGGCTGAGAGATCGTTAGCAATGATTAAGATTAGGACTCAGCGTGAAAGTTTGGTGGCCTCGTTTCAAAGCCGTTTCAGCAGTACACAAACTTAGCTCTGTTTTCTTCACGTTTAATGGCGGACACTCTGAGCCCTTCACCGCACTCATCTAAGTCGTGCACTTGTAACTATCTGTGGGCGATACATCATTTTTATGAATTAATACTTTTTTTTGGTCTTCAAAGGTTAACATTTCGAAAAATCTGGATTTTCTTTATCCACCAATGCACTCCTTGGGTTTACATAGTTCAGAGTGATGTTTGCACATCCAGGGCGGCCATTTTGTTTGACAAGCCTGTTTTACAGATTCTGTTTATAAGGACGTTGAATTCAGGTCAACAAAGGCCCAGCCTACTAATTTCTCTTTTTTTTTTTACTTATGAGAATGAAGCTATAATATTACAAGAATACAAGAATTACAAGAAGAGTCGTATGGCAGTAAAGTTGAAATAATACGAGTAAAGGTCTAATATTAACAGAATAAAGTGGTAATCCTATGAGAACTCCAACACTAGAAAATGCCAAAAAATTAAAATGAGGAATGTTGATCATCTTATGAAGATATAATTTGGTATCAGTTTTACAGAGAAGGAAATATTTAATCCTTAATACATCAACATCAAATTATTAGCAGCAGAACTTTGAAACAACTGAGCCAATGACTTTCTCACTAAAACAAGTTTTCGTTTTGTAATTTTAAGATGTTCTTCTGGTAAGATTCCATCTTTATTTATTTTAGAAAATAAAGAGGGGGGGAAAAGAAATCAATGAAATTGGATCTTGTACGCAAAAAAATGTGATTTTATTTTTAAGTCATATTGCCCAGCGCTACCTACAACACACGATTTGTCCAACACAACCAAAACCATAAATAAATAAAATATTATTCATCACAATGTAAATTATTAAGCTCATTTTAAACATACCCTCTCTTCATCTTGGTGAAATCCACAGCCACCAGTCTGTAGGACATGGCCTTTTCGTTCAGGTAGCGACTGTATCGTCTGATGAAGGTTGACATGTCGTAACCTGAAAGATTATATAGTTTTAAGCCAACTTCATCCGTTTTGTCTTTATACCCCTGGATGTTTATCCATCCCATTAGTGAAAATATGAGACATAATTGCACAGAGTTGTGACATTTGTACAAAAATGAAGGCTCTTACCTTGCAGAGCTCCCTTATCCAAGAAGTTGCTGAGGTTGAACAGAGTGTTTCTGGAGGCCAGGTACTGGATGAAACGCTGAAACGTTGAAGGACAAAACGGGAAGACATCTTTAAACAAAGTGAACACTTCAGATTTGTTAAACCAAACCAAACTCAAACAGCTGAACATTCATTTATTTATGATTTGGGTTGGGGGGGGAGGGTGAAAAACAAAAACATTGCTGAATACAACCGAGATGAGAATTCGCAGTGATCAATCATTCATAGCCTCTAGAACCCTTGTTTATATAAATCTCTCTCCGCTGCTGCCGTCTCTCCAGAGCCAGTTTTAAACACAGCTTTGATCGTTTTGATAGATCTGATGTCGCTGAACAGGTGATGGAAGCGTTTTACATCTTATTTTCCTGATGATGTTTATCCCACCACGTTGGCTGTGTTTTCTAGCATCTCCTCTCAATCCAGCAGTAGCCCTAAATTACACTATTTGCCACTGCAGACAGATTTTACCCACTTCTAAACAGAGAATTAATTGAACATACAGTTGTTGTTTTGGGTTTTTTTTCAGTTGAAATAATAATGAATTATTTTTTTTCCATTTAAGAATGTTTTAGCAGAGATGTACTGGTCGGAGATTTGTAGCCAATTTAATCTACTTATATCAGACTTTTAACTTAACCATCTTAGCGATAGCATTGTTAAGTGTAAACAGATATTGCTGTAGAAGTTTTTTTTTCTAAGAACAAAGATTCAGTCCAGGGTTTCTGGAGGTTTCACCAACTCCCAATTAAAACGTTTTTTATGAGTTTAATTTAAGGCCTGTATCTTGAGCTGCAAAAAAAACAAATGCAGAGGACCAAAATGGAAATTTCTAGGGTATTTTTGTGACTCTATGTAGCAGCTTTGTGCTTCTCACATGGCGTATGGCTAGACAGCAAGCTAGAGAGCTATACGCTAACTGCTAATGGCTTTTTTTCTTTGCTAGCTAGCTAGCAAGAGAGCCAAAATCTAGCTGCTAATGGCTTGTTTGTTTGCTTGCTAGCTACTAGCAGCTCATTACCAGTAGCCTTAACCACCTTGAGTAACAGAACACAATAAGTGAAGATGCTTGCAACGACTCAAACCTTTGCCTAATATAAAAGTCCCATTAGAAAAAAAATAACTATATAGAATATATGAGATTGAAGAGTCCTACCACTAAGGAATGTAAGACTTGTGATAAGTGTGTTAATTTTCTTTAATTTAAGATGTTTTAAGGTCCTGATATTAGATAAATGTAAGACTTTTAAAGAGGCGGACATTCTGTCCACCAGCATTTTCCATGAAAGGAAGGAGAAAACAGAGAATTAATGCAATACCTTAGTGTTCCTGTTATCTGCTAAAGCATCAATCCTTGCTTAAAAGTAGCTGTCTGAATGAAAAGCCCACATGGGGGATGAGAAAATTGCTACCTTTGAAATAGCTCCTTACATTTCCGACTTCTTTCCAAACGCCGAAAATAATCAACGTTCAGTCTTCTTCTCCTCTCCACAACAACTTTTAAAACAAAAAGTGTTGACTTCAGCACAAAAAGTCAGCGTTGATATACGGGAGTTTCCATGTGGCCGGACCCAGGTCAGCACCAGGCAAGCTGAAGATTGTTCAATTAGAGTCGGTTGATTTCTCAAAACACCTCAAGTTTTTAGGGGAAAAAACTGTGAGGGAATAACAGGGTAAAATGCTGTCAAGTGAGTCCCTGCAAATATATAAATCCTTCATGATACTGAGATGTTTAGCCAGATGAAACCCCGCTGAAAGACAGCTAAAGTGTACATTCTTTATAAGCCAGATTGTAGCGTTTCATCTTCCATCTTTTCTCGCACAGCACCTCAAAACCACAGTAGTGGATGAGGAAAATTTGTAAAATTCTGCAACAATTTGAAGAAAACAACTCCTGTTTTAGTTGTAGTGCAGTTAGATTTTAAATATCGTTTAGAAATCAAACCGGCAACAGGCCTGACTTGAACTTTAGACTGAAATGATTTAAGACGTAGCCTGGACTCTGTCTCCGAAGATTAATGACCAACTCGCATTTCATCTCTTGAGAGCATCTTCGCTACATCGTCCTCCTCACTTCTCCGACCAGCAGAGCACTGTGGAATGGGTCTTGGCGGCCGTCCACAGCGATGGGAGCTCTGGCCTCGGGCTTCCAGAAACCCAGTCTTAAACTTTAAGGCGGACTGCGTCCGGCTGACTTAAGATGATTTGAGAATTGTGCATTTGCTAGTTGCAAATCTGGCAGGGAACTAGCCCTCACTGACTGGTTGGAGGATGTAAGGACCGTGTGTGTGTGTGTGTGTGTGTGTGTGTGTGTGTGTGTGTGTGTGTGTGTGTGTGTGTGTGATTATAAGCACAAAAAAATGCTTGCGGGCATGTTTGTTGGAAATCAGCTGCACTGACTGTTCCAAGGCCTCTGGGACTGTTTAAAAAGGCAGAAAGAATGGGATTTTGTTCTTGTCCCTTTCTTGTGTCTACATAGGTGCTGTTTGAGAGAGAGGGGGGGGAAACGATTTCACAAGTGGACGATAATTAAAAATTAAGTACAATAGGGACGGCTGGAGTGGAGGTTGCTATAAAAGCTGGGTGAACAAAAAAATGTTTGCTTTACCTCAGGGTTGACACCGCTCAATAATCGACAGGAGTGATGAAACGTAAGGGCGTACGCTGTATGGATTTACAGAAGAGGTGATGTAAAATAAAGATGAAAAAAAAAAAAACTCCATCAAAACAAATGAAAAGTTTTAGGTTTAAAATTTAAGTGCGTATACCAGTCTTCGGTACAGCTGCCTTGAAAAAATTAATCAACTAAGTCGAGATAAGCCCCTGAAAACTAGACATATAGCCTAGTTTTTTAATTATGGATATATATGATATATTATAATTAAATATATAGCTATAGCGAGTTAGCATGAGCCAAACTGCATTAAAGTAAATATTTAAATTTAAGAAATAGCATCAATGATGATTTAATGTAGAAATAGAAAAAGATACCTTTAGCTTAAAACAAATGTTGAAAATCCCAATCATATCACAGTGGGGATATCCGTGGGGGCCACAGCTGGACACTAACAGTTGAAATCTATGAGTACTTGAGAATCCCTTTAAAAACATCTACAACTATCTATTTTAATAGTTCAAACGCCAAATATGCATTGATATGAACAATGGGAACAGTCTTAGCACTACTGCAGAAGCTAACATCTATCGTTTTCCTCACCTCTGCTCTACAGCCAATCAGCGACAAGGAATATAAGAGCTGCTCTTGGATTGGCTCCTTTGCAAACGCCAGCCAATACATGGTTCATATGTGACGACACACTTGCGGGAACTTTGTAGTTGGCAGCCATCTTGGTAGGTATCCGTAACTAACCTTCATGACAGTTGCTATGGAGTTGCTATGACAACAATGAACACCACATTCTCTGTCTTGGGTCGATCCCAACAACAGTGACTTTGTTGATATATCTTTGTCAATATAAATTTCTTTTTGTTTGTCTGAGAGCCATGGTTCATCTACGCTTACCAAGATGGAGGTTCAGTGGCGCGGATCACTTCTGGTTCACCAGCGTGTCCAGTAGCATTGAGCCTTCCAAACTGCATTTTTTTTTAGATATCTCAGATACGCTCCAAGAAAGGAAAAAAACATTCATTTTAATTCGCGTTTGACTAGTTGAGGTTTCTCAACATCATCAGTCATAGTTTATCGCTGTAAATCTCCCCCGACACTCATACCCCATGATAACACCAAAAGATATTTTCAAAGTAAACTCAGAATATGAGGCTGTAGCTAAAATAAATACCGCTGCTTCATTATTGAACTCTGCCAACGGCTTGGCCTCCGGTGACGAAGCTCTGCGATTTCTCAGCTACTGTTTACCATTCTGGTGAAAGGCATGTCTTTCATTTACATCAACCTTTTTTCTGTATGTATGGATAGACACCGACAACCCGTCATCCCCTCCACTCCATCTGTGTCCAGTAAACGTTAGTGATGTGAATGTCCTTCACTAGAAATCTGCAGAAATAAAAGAACCTATTGAAGTTTTTATGCTCGAAGCTAATTAGCAAATGTCAAGGTGCTCAAGAGCGAAGTGGTAGCAATGAACGAGAATCTTACCCGCTTAAATTCTGCATGTTTTTAGAGCAAGTTGCCATGGTGATGTTAACATTTAGCTCAGATCACGACTCTGCCCAGATCGAGCTTTACTAAGACACTTACATGGCTGAAGGCTCTGTGTTGTTGCTTGTTAAATGGCTGTCAAATTGCTGCTTTTCAAAAATAAAAAGGGTTCAGCTTTTAAACTGCCACACAGCAGAATGCGCTAATGTGCTTTGAATACTACAAGATTAGTGTGGCGAACCCCAGTGAGGATGGAGAAGCTTAGAGATGGTCACAGATAAAAAACAAACGAGAAGAGTCAGAAATATTTAAAAGAAAACACTCAAGACTTCACAAGTTTGGATTTTCTGCCTCTTCTTGTGTGCTGACAGTTCTCTTCCTCATCAAAATCCCCATCCTATCTAACAAGAATGTGTGTTTTCTCCCTTAGCATAGCGCACAAAGGCGGAGGCGCTGGGTGCACACACACTACGCATGGATGTGGTTAAAACGGAGAAAATCTATAAAGGAGCACAGAGATGTGGAGGGGAAACACATAGGGAGACTCAGAAACCCGCGGAGCCCCAGATTATTCAGCAAAGGAGGAGAAGACACACTTCTGAGAGAAGATTCAGATTTTTTGAGAAAAGGGGTCTGAGAATAGAAGGGGAGCCAAAGCGGGAGACAAAAACAAGATGTACAGAGTCCTCAGGGTGAGGAGGCTGGGGGAGAAGGAGAAACAGGTCGGCTCGGCTTGTAAAATAATTCATGTTAGCATATTGGAGAACAACCTCATACATTATTGATGCGTGAAGATGCCTCTCCTAGCTTCAGCTGTGAAAAATAGCTATACGTACAGCAGTGCTACCAGCATCTAGCTTTTGACCAAATCTGCCTCTTATCCTAACTCTGTTTCAAAACTGCACAAGTTTGTAGCTACCATAGTAACTAACGTCACCTGTCAGAGGTTATGATGAGGGGAAGCCCAGGCCGTGCCAGAGCAGACCATTTCAATGCTCAGTGAACTGAAGATAAACTGAGGCACTCAATCTGAGTCTGAATTCTACGACTGATTTATGTTTAGCCTGTCCGCTTGCCTTCAGTCTTTTCAAAGGTCTAACATGTCGATACCGACTGATCCAATTCTGATTTCTCTTTAAAAAATTTAAATAAAGCGTAACAAAATGTTTTGCTCTAGCTTTTTGCCCAGTCATTTGCATTCGAAGCAAAGATGACGTCACACCATGGCGTGCTGTTCTTTCTGCTCCTTAATTGACACTGACTCACTATTGCAGCTGATCTTGACACCATCACTCCCAGAGAGTGAGCCTTTAATCACTCTCTTGGTGATTAAAGGTACTCAATGTGCGTGTATTTTGTCAGCCGCACGGACTCCGCGCACACTGTCCGAAGAGGGTTGAGATTTCCTAGTTGAGCGTACAGATTGTCTACGTGTCCCGTGACAAATTCCTCCATTTCCCACAATCAGAATGGATTCTAGCAAGTTTGATGAATTAGTTGGGCGCCTAGGAAAAAGTGCCAGTCTGGCTGATTTGCATCCTTGCAACTGGTTGCATCGACTCTCAACCTTACAAACTCGGTATTGCATACAAAATAGTCTGATGTGAACACCATTCAACACCGAGCAGTTTATTGTGCGACACAAAATACATGGTCGTAAAAATGTATCGTTATGAGGAAATGTCCGGTGGACGTCTGTTTTGAGTCCACCTCCAGGAAGCGTGGACCTCCACACATCGTCGTACACGTTCATGTGGGTGCCTTTAGGGGTGTAACAGTGGTAGCCCAACTTCAACCCCTCATCCTATGTCAGCTTTCAGCTAATGCACACGTAGGCAACTTGTGCGTACCTTAATGTCCTTAGGGAGCTTATGACTGCATTCAGCTAGTAGCATTAAACACTAAATTAATGCAAAGTATGTGGCAAATTGCTTTTCAACTATATTGAGCTAACTGAATTATTGATATTGTCTCAAAAATTAGGCCAACTCAACTGCTTACAAGTCACTCAACGTTTATACATTGAACCACCAAGTGACATCACTACTTATCACTTAACATCCACTGGTCAAATTGATTCTGTTAGAGCGTCCATGGCAGCTCTGATGGGGTTTTTCCTCCATAACGGGTCTGGTACTTAGCCAGAGTTGGTTGTAAAACTGGTTCTTAGTTGGTTCTACAAAGGAATCGGTTTGGTTTCTACAACTCGACAGCCAAACTGGAGCAGCAGTATTGCGTCTATATGAACGTCCAATCTAAATTTTTGATCCTTCATATGTTTTTCGATTTTTAGCTCCTGGAGAAAGGTTAAAGGTCGGAGCTTAAACTCATTGAGAAGGTATGCCAAAATACACAGCAATAATATAATAGTCCATAAGTCCCTTGCTCCTGAGGTGCTTTATTGGTGAGTTTATTGGTGTTAAAGCCAGAGAAGTAGCCATGGCAACGAAAAGAACTGTTGTTAATCACGCGATGCCAATTTACAACTGGAACCGGTTTGGTAGAAAAACTGCCAATGGCAACACCATGAGGCTGAGGTCGACTCGCTTTACGAGTGTCTTGTTAAAAGAACGTACCTCAACACATTTTCTAAATTTTTTATGTTCTGCTACTTGTTCTAATGAAATATTTTTCTATAATCCTTTTATCCCTGAAAGCGGCAATAAATTTTACATCTAAGCTGAAGTCCAATATCTACCCTAAAAATCTGATCTGGCTCGGTTTGGGATTCTTTCATCTCTGCTCCCTTTAGACAAAGAAAAAGAAAAAAAAAGTCCAAGATATACGTAAACATGAGTGTATCCTGTGAAGCCTGCTGACATCACGTTAGATAATAAAAAGGGAAGCTCAAACAGTTACTGCTCAACTCTCTTTGGACCTGCCACTGTGTACGCAGAGTCAATGAACAACCACCAGCACAGGAATTATTGATCTTGGCAGAGAAAATTTCTCTCTGCTTTCAAAGCGGGCCCACAAGCCTAGAAGTTATGAGCTTCCCTGTCTTGGTTAACAATACTACAGCTGAATGAAAAGGCAGTCTAGATCTTATCGTGGAGGGCTAAAAATAATCCCCGCTAACAAATTAGAGGAGACAAAACAGTCACGGGCCTGTTTACATGGAACGGGGATGCGCCAGGAAGGGAGACTCATGTCCTAATGGGGGGTCAGAGAGTCCACAGGCAAATTATTTGTGTCCACAGTCCAAACAGTGCCTGCATGAACTAAATCACCAGAATCTACTGTAACAGACTTCTACTGAAGTGTGGTGACTCACATAAGAAGAATGAGTCGTGACGAGGCCTCGCTGAATGAAACCAGCCCTTGTGCAAACAGAGACGCACACAAACATAACGCAACCGTACGCACGAAGCCACAGGTATGCGAGAAGGTAGAACCAAATATGTACACACAAGCTGCTGTTTAACTCGTCTAAATCCAGCCTGGGATTGTTCCACTTCCTCCTCCCCCCGCCTTCTTCTTCCTCATTTCTACTCTCTCTTATGCAATCAACCGTTTAGCTACTGAATCTGATCAAAGTGTGAAGGAAGCGGTTGCGATGTGAAGCTGGATGGGTGCTGAGGACAATGGGATTAAGGATGAACGTCTATATTTAAACATTTTGAGGAGTGCGCACACGCTGCTGCAGCAAAACGTTTCCGCGTGTGGTTCTGAGCCCAGAAGGTGATGAGGCTAATGGTGTGTAGGCTGCAGCCCTCCAGGGAATTGCTGCATCTTGCTGGTGAATGAGTCTGTCTGCTGGGCCAGGGATGCGGCCACATGAGTCATTTGAAACCTGTACACGGTTTTCTTCCCCCTCCTAGTCCAGTTTGGTTGTGCACCACCATGACGGCATTGTTTTACCTTTACAAACAAACCACAAACTATAGCTGTCACAGAGTTTAACAGAGGTTTGATTTACCGAAACAGCCCCCGCAGTTTTTAAAGTAATTTTATTTTTAAAAAGTAAAAAAAGTTCTGGAAAAATTCCAGCACAGTCCAAATGATGCTTTTATTTTTATAGAACTGGCCATCTTTAAGTGCTTCAGTGCTTTAGGAGTGCACCCAAGACATTAAATAATTATTAGATGAATTAATCAGAAACTACGTGTTACTGTTTGCTAAGCTTATAGAGATACATTTTTCATCAGCACAGACAGAGAATCTGCATAGCATAGAATGAGAGTAATATAAAATATGGGGTCCTTGCTGCAACATTTCAGTAGGACTTATGTAATTTTGTAACATAAGAGCATATGTGTGATTTATATGGTGATTTCGTTAAAATAATATTTAATTTATGTTATGATATATCGCCATTTCTATCTCTCTTTCTTTTAAGTGCTTCATTGAACCATACAGATCTAGTTGCTGTTACGTACAAAATGTCCCACTATTATCAAACCAGAACATCTACACTTTGTACTCTATCATGCAACTTGGTTGAAGAAAATGTTTTCGTTTTATTTCTATGCTTTACAGAACAGGGTATCTAAATGAGGCCCAGGTCTACAGTCACTGAAGTGTGATTTTTTTCATCCTCTTCATGAAATCTTATTTTTAATGCCATATAATTAACCAAACTGCAACAGCAGCAACAATAAGAGCATGCTAGTTTAGCAACACAGGCACTCGGGGGTTTTTTTACCCATCACCTTGCCGGGATGTTACGTTGCACCATAGATATTCACTCACTCTAGGTTTCAAATGTCAGGGCTCTGTAGTGATATTCATCTGTAAAGTTTAGTCTCAAACGCATTGCATAACTCCCCCTGTTCAGCTCTGGCTTATAGTATAACACCATCACTAAACAATGTTCTAAGAAAATGCCATAGTTGTCGACCAATCCTACCCTGAGGAACTGCAAAACAGTGCTCCCATCAGTGCCACCATTTGTATGCCAATACCCACCAAAAAACACTTGAAGGTACTTGCACTTGCTTTCAAACATGTTATTTATTCATTTAACAAGTAATTTTGACGGCCTGTATTTACATTCTGCAATAAAATTAAATTGAATACTTTGTTAGGCAAATTAATTTTACCAATGTGCTTTATCAGCACTAAGTGCTCTGCAGTGGTTTAGCTTAACAACAGTGCTCTACATGGTTAGGGTTGGGCAATAAAGTCCATGAATACAGAGTATCACACTATTAAATCTATTCATATCTGGTTCAGCTCTACTACCTTCAAAGAACTGGCTTGCCCTTTCACAGCCATGCCATTAAGTCACTGTAACTACCACATCTAAAATATAATTTCAGAGTCATTCTAGTGTTTTGAAGCATTATGTGGAGGACCGCTGTGGAGGGAAAAAAAACAAAAAACGATTTATCTATATCGGCTCCAGAGCAGATGTGGAACCACTTCACTGGCTCTTGTTTGAAAAGGAGTACTCTCCAAGTCTCAGTTGGCCTGGACACGTTCCACATTTCTACCTCAAGGCTCTGACAGAACGCCGTTTATAGCTCTAGCGCAGCAACTGTTCACTTCAGTTGCTTTTTCTCGGCTGTGTCAAGAATCTTCTACGTTAAAACACAAAGAACTTCAGCTGCTTTTAAAAAACGAACAACTTTGTATGACATGGTCACTTAGCAGAAGAAACCTAAATGGTTCCTGTTCTGGTTTAAAGAGTGACCAGTTTGTGAACCACAACACTGCGGCTATGAAACTGCATTTGTTACAGTTTCAACTTGCAGCAGCATATCCCAATCAAAATGCTATCTTTTAGGTGTTTTAAGTATTTTTAGATAGCAAGTCACACTCCACAACATTCTTTGTTGATGCGATGAATATGCTTGCCCCCGTTTGAACTTCTGAGCTGAAAACGATTTGTTTGTTTCAATAAATACTATGTTGTTCTCTACAATTCTACAAAAAACATGCCAGTTTTGGCAATTCACCACAATGTTAATACAGTGGTACAGTAGATTTAAGGGTTTGGGTTCAATTATGGATACTAGCGCTACCCACAGAGCTAATTAGTGTTCTTCTAATTAAACCTGACACTTGAGGACAGCCTTGAAGAGCAACATCTCACAAGTAGAGCCTACAACTACAAAAAACAAAAACCCAACATGAAACGAAGAGCACCTTACGGGTAAAAACACCCCCATAACTTCTGAAATATACTTCACACTGCCCTATATGACTGGAAACACTCCACATTCTGTGGATTAGTCCGAGCGTCATTATTAATTCACTGGCAGCACCGGCCCCCCGCCTGCCACAGCAGGGTTCACTGCGGGAGAAGTAAAGATATGGAAAATAAAAAGCAGCAAGAATGTTTCCTGTCAGAAATAGCGAGATAAGTGAAAGGTGTTGGATTAAACCAAAACGGCTCAACCGAGAGTGGAGAATTGGAAACAAATGGCACCATTAAGTCGTTTTAAGGCAAAATACATCTGTGTCCGTTACTGGGTTTTCACACGGAGCACAGGAGGGTTGCATCGCTATTTTGAATAGGGATGCAACTAACAAATATTTTAGTAATCGATTATTCGGATGATTAATCAAGTAATCCGATTGTTTTTAAATTGCAACGTTCTTCGGGTTTCCCATTTGACCACTGAAGCCTTTTTTTAAACAAGATTAGAATTACATTAATAGATGCAAATAAATAATTCAGCTCCCTTTTTAAGTAAGAATAATTGATTCATTTTTTGTTTAATAATTGGACAGCAAAAGGCGTTTTGAAGAGGGTGTTTTTTTTTTAAAGAATTTTAATTAGATTAAGCTCAAAATATTCCACTTGAGAAATTTTGGGAAGAAGGCTTTTTGATTATTATCCTAAATGCAATATGTACAGTATATATCTTTGTACAGTTTTGGCTTAATTACAGCTCTGAAGGTGTTGTCCTTTCAGGAAATGCACATTTTCAGAGTCTGTATACAGTTACTAAATTAGTTGGAGATTATTTCAATAATCGATTCATCATGACTCATCGTTTCAACCCTAGTCTAAAAGTGGCATTTGTAGTCTGAAACATGACAAAACAGCAGCTACTGTTGGGAATCTAGGATTGCAGCGCTCATTACTACAGTCACAAGCACAACTTTTTACACAAAATCCAAACTTTGACATTCCCTCCTCTCTCAATATGATGCACTATTTTTCTTCCACTACACAATTATTCACTTATTTGGTTTGGTCCATCACATGAAATCCAGATAAAATAAATTAAAGTTTGTGACGATAAGGTTACAAAATATGACAAGGTTCAGATGGCATGAATACTTGGCACTAGAAGTTGCCCATTTCAAAAAGCGAATGTAAAACCAGTATGCAAACCCCTCTGACTGGGAGAATCTGTTTGGCTTGCAGGACCCAGCAGGCTAATATCCTGTGGCGCCTGCTGAGCTCAGTGGGAAAGGAACAAAAAACAAAACAGAAAAATATTTATTCCATCATTGAATAATAATCTGTTTTCTTGCTCATGTGGATTTTTTAGAAATGTGACAGTTGATGAAGTTTTCACTTAGTAACGACAGGATATTCTAAAGTTAAAAAGCAGGTATCTTTATGCACATCCATCATCCGCCTTCTTCTGTGTGCTGCTAGTCGTTTCCGTTTGTGTTCCAGCAGTGGACGTAAAACACGTGTGCGACGACACCATTTAAGCTTTTCCCAATTACCATCGGCGACCGATGGTCACGGTGACCTCCTTGAATGCCGGCTCAAGCAAACAACATCCTCCTTTGGCCGGGAGCGCCTGCATTAGCACTTTCTACACCTATTTATTCCCTCCTTGTGTTCTTCCACTTGGACACCAACAAAACGCACAATTTTCATTTTAATCTGTTCCTCTGCCTGTGCCCCCAATCGCTTTCCTTCCACCCAGTCCCCCCCTAAAAAAGGTGCAGAGGGAGTGCGGCGATGCTCCTGTGACGTCAACGAAACAAATGGGCTGCAACTTTCACAGCGACCAGTGTTGTGCCCATGCAGCCTCTGCCTGAAATCACTTCTTTTTCTTCCCCCCCTCTGTGGAAACATTTTGTGGGACAAGAAAGGAAAGCGCCGCGTCCTGCCGTCGTCAGCGGTTTTGCCGGTGTCCTCGCCCAACCGTGCCAGTCTCCCCTCGCGTCCTGAACGACTCCCTTACACATCCCACCCTCCGTCTCACTCGCCCCATTTCCCAGCCTGAGGTTTGGATGTACAGAACCACAGCTCTCTATCCTGATTCCTTATGCACCGAGTCACAATCAATCACACTGTAATTTCCCCCTTCTGGCACTTAGAACTGCTCTGCACAGAGGAAGAAAAGCATGATGGGTAGTAGTTTCTTCTTTTTTTTTTCCAGCATGCCCTTGAAAACAAACTCATTTAAAAAAAAAAAAAAGGGTTTCACAGCATTGTGTGAGAGGGTACATTAAGGTCTGGGGAAGATTTAGGCGGCCTCTAAGCAAAGTGAGAAAAAAAACAGAAAGCTGTGAATGTTTCTCTTCACGTGAGAGCTTAGGGAGAAGCCTGAAATGTGATTCCTTCGGGATCAGCTGGAAGTTAAGGTGTTGATAAAAACCGGAGGCTTAAGCGAAGGCCGAGCTGTTGATTTTCAATGATTGATGTGGAAATCTCAGCTTTTGTGTTGGCTACAGCTTGGAGGTCACAGAGAAAAGTCCCTTTATGATGCTTTCAGTTAAGGCGCCATCACTCTTCACCGTAAAAGGACAGTTCAATGCTAAAAAATAAGTTAAATAATTTTTGTATCTCCATTTGGCTTTTTACTACTAAAAACAACCCAAACGCTTGGGTTGGTTGTTTTGGCAAAAAGTTAATATTTTTTAGTGTCTGGAAAATGAAGCATTTCAAAAATCCTCCTGATTGTTAAGTAACAGCCTACAGGCACTGCACCGTTACCTAGCAACCCAAATTGAGCTCCAGCATATTTGGTCAGCTGGTTTTCCCGCTGTATGCGTTGCACAACGCCTGCTGGAAAAGACAAGTGATTTGTTGCCGACTTACCGTCCTGAAACTACTTGCTGCATTCTTGTTGGTTGTGCAGGAGGCTCTACTAATGCTTATCAAAGATGTACAGTTGTATAACTCCACATCCGTTTGTAAATGTTGAGTAGGAGGGGGGCGTGGCCAACTGGATTTAAAGCGACAACAGAACCTAAAACAGCTCATTTTGAATAAAGCTTTAAATGTGTATGGCAAGCCATCTTAAGATCTAATCAAAAACATACCCATCTCTTAATTTAAATTTGAAACATGAGTTTTGTTAAAAAGTTTCTGCTAGTAAAAATTTTAATTTGAAAAAGATTTTATTGTTTGGATGGCTGCAATGACAACAGCTGTTTGTTGTGGAAAGGAAGAATTTTTATTTCTTCTGGATTTTGAAATGTAAATTATTACTTGGATGAATGGATTTATATATATTTAGTTAACAGATCCTTCTTTCAGTCTCTCCCCCATCTTAAAACCCAGTCTGTGGAACTAAGAAAATTACTTCCAAACAGAAGCGACAATAAGAATAATTTGGTAAAAGGTCTTGCACAGATAGTAATCAAATAACCTTGTTGCTCCTGAGACAAAAACAACAGTAAAGAAAGAAGAGAAAGAGGCACAAAGAATGATTTGCCTGTAATGATTTAAAAGTTTCCATATCAAATACATGTTCACATAGGTCTCTTCCATCAGAATGTATTATCCTGAGATAGAATGAAGTAAAAGTTAAGGCGTAATAAAACCCAAACATCCCCAACATTTACTTTTATTGTTGTGAAACTGAATTATGACTGAATTATTACTAAAATTTTATCTGATTGGATTAAATCTCCCTCCAACAATTCAAGTCGTTCTGGATTACTTTTTATTTGGGTTTTTTTTTTTTATTGGGGGGCAGGGGATACAATTTGTGCTTTTAAGCCTTAAATACGTATTTTAAAATAACATTGACCTGAACACGACCCGATTCTCACGTCTTCCAGCACTTATCTCCAGTACCGTTTTACACGGCATCTTTCTGGCTGCTGCACTCTCTCTGACTTTCCATTTGCCATTAGTTCCTCTCGGTCTCTCCGGGGGCCCCGTTCAGATCTCGGGTCCTCGGACCGCCGGACGGTCCCCGGGGACGGATCCAGACGGCTCCCTCGGGGGGAGCCAGAAAGGCAGTGGGGCTGGAAAATGGCTCTCACAGTCATTGTTTGGGGTTTCCTGCTGGATTGTTTTTGGTACATACTGGTCTTTGATTAAAAAAAAAAAAAAAAAAGATTTGGAAGGACAGGAACAAGCTGACAAACGATAAGAACTGGCACAAAGGCCAGACGGGGAGTCAGTTCAGGGCTCTCATCGCAACGCCTCCATGTAGTTAGTGGACAATTTAAACTTCAGCCATTAGTTCATGTGGAAACCTCAAATTAATCCGTCTGTATGAAACTCCAGGGAGTTAAAACGCGATAATTGATCCTTCAGCAATGTTCTTGTGAGATTGCGGCAGAAGAGAAGGTTTATAGCAACACAAAAGTAAAACTGCCGTCGAAGACATCGACCGAGCCGTCCCAGCGGGGAGTTACCCAACAGAGAGGGGGGAGAGAAAAAATCTGCAGGTGAAAAACTAAACAAGCATCGATACCTGCCGCACACAGCCACTAAAAACTCTCCATTACTGCAATCACCATCCAAAAACCTTTTAACGAATACGGCAGCCGAGGCAAAGACGAGATATTAAAACTTAATTCACCTGCTATTTGCTCTGAATGGCAAATCCCCACAATCTTTTTCTTTTTTTTTTTTTTTTCCAAAGCCCTGAATACATTAGAGAGGACACGAGCTGGAAACTGGATGCATTTAAAGCAGCTGCGTAGTCCAAGCAGGAGAGAAAGCAGCACACAGTGCTTTGCAGAGGTATTCATAGGCCTTTCATTTTTTCAGATTTTGTAATACGACCGAAAAACTTTCACGAATGGGATTTTATGTGACAGACAACCACAAAGGATTGAATAATAGTGAAACGGATGGGAGCTGGAAGGTTACCATCATGTGGATTTTTTTTAAATAAATAAAATTCTGAAAAGTGTGGCATGCATTTATATTCAGCCTCCCTGCATTTCTGGGCGTCGCAAATCTACAGACTGAAACTTATGCCCATTTTTCTTCTCAAAAATCAGATCCGACAAAGAGTGTCTGTAACAGCATTTATTCAGGTTTCACAACTTCAAATTTAGGACTTTTTACAACCTTGTTATGACCATTATGAATAAAATTTAAGACCGATATCACGACAAATGTACAAAAAACATTTAGAGAACCCAAGCTGTGAAGTTTCTGGGGCCTTTTTGTGGCTCTTGGCAGCAGCTTTGAGCTTCTCACGTGACAAAAGGCTAGAGAGGGATCTGCTAGCTGCTAATGACCTATATGCTAAATGCTAATGGCTCTTTTGTTTGCTAGCTAGAAAGTATTAGCAGCTTGTTACCGGTAGCCTCAACTGTCTTTTTGTGTCTCCTGGCAACAGCTTTGTGCATCTCACATGGCATATGGCCATGCGAGAACCTAGCTAGCTAGCTGGAGGCCATATGCTAGCTGCTAATTAATGACTGAATATAGTTTATTAATCCCAGAGGGAAATTTACATGAGCCATATGATAGCTCCTAAAGGCTTGCTGTCAATTGTCCCTTAAGAGTCTGATATTTAAAGATTTCCTGAGACAGACAATGTTCTGGTAACTTGGTGATGTTTGGGGAATATTTTTAAGAGAAATTAAAAATACAAAGATCTCCACTAGAGCCTTTAGCTGAACAGGTGATTGTTTTTTTTGTTTTGTTTTTTTGGTCAAACTTGGTTGTCTGAAGTTGAACGTTAATCATTTCCTCCGCTGATGTTCCTTATAGGCGACTGCTTTCACTCTAATAATCTGTGTTCTTCTTCCTCATCACATATTCTTGTGTCATTTCTTTGAAGCATTTCCTTCATTCCCTGGAAGCCCTGTGAGTATTTATAAGTCTTAAGAAAAAGAAGTGAAACTCAAAGTTTTGGCTATGTAATTTCAGGAAGTAACCAAGTAAAGTCTTTATGCAAACTGCTGGACTGGGTTTCTGCCCGTCTTACCAATTCAAATTTAAGATTTTCTTTAAGACCATTTAGCAATCAAATTTAAGAGCTCTATCATGGCAGAAATGTACAAAAGAAAATTGCATGTTTTACAAGCGTTTAGCACAGATTGAAAGTAGCATCGCACATAAAATATAGCCACAAAAAAATGGATAAATTTACACTTTAGGCATGACAAAACAGCTAGTTAGCTAGCGATAGCCGTAATCGCCCCAAGTCACAGAACGCACATTACAATTTTTGATTTTAAGACTTCTTAAGGATGTATGGACATCCTAGTTGGAAAAACTCAGGGCTTTGCTTCATCATCCACCTCCATGATAAGCTGTCTGTGGCCTACCTGACGACTTTTCTTCGTTATTGTTTTTGCACTCTACTTCCATTAGAGTTGACCAGACAGAGCTCTGGGCCAAGTTTGGTTCAACAAACCGCCACCTAAAGAAAAATATAAAGTCTGTTGACCCCAATTTCCAGGGTCTGCAGTTTGGAAATTTTACTGCCGGCTTCTTTTCCCTTTGCCTCGACAATAATGGATGCTCTGGCTGCGAGGGAGCGAGGGCACCTGGCCCCCCAGAGCCTCGGTCAGCACCGCCGTCCTGACAGGCCTGATGAGAACATGCCACGGCCTGAATCATCACTTACCGGCCTCTGAAACAGAAACCAGCTGCAGCATACCGAGGCTGCGAGATTTTTCAATTACTGCACTGCACACTTAGTTAGCTCCTACATTTAATAAGTGCAGCAGCAGTGCATCGGCGATGAAATACTGCATTTTAAATGCGCGTGGCAGCTAAATTATTAATGCTTACATGGCCTCGTGCCTTTAATTTGTAGAACAAGATTATAGAACTGCACAATATACGTTTGGTATTCAACGCTTTGCTTATCTGCCTTCAACAGGCCAGGTGAAATAATAACCCATATTGGACAATGCAGCAGTTTGAGCTGCGAATGGGAATATTTGATGCGTTGTTTTAAATTCGCCAGCCTGTAGCAGGTAATAAATCAAAGAATAAATGGTAAACAATAAATCTAGATTAAGAGAAAAGGATCCCAACGGTTTCTCTTAAATAAAGCAGATTAGTTATTACCCATCGCAGCTCAATCAGCGCAGTAAGACGCAGCGATTATCAGCTGCCGGGCTGCTGAACGCCGAAGAAGGCAATTAGCGTAGCGCCGCAATCAGTGTGGAGGCACAGTGTGACAGAATCAAAAGGTTCAATCTGCAGCGATGATTCGGAGAGAAATCAGCCGACAGTTCGGGAATACCTCTCAGCCACTTCCTGCTGTGCTGCAGTGACCTACTTAGCATGATTTCATTTATCAAAAAAAAACGGTTGCAGGAATTTCCAGAGTCTGAGCAATCCTTTTCGATAGAGGTACAGCTCACGACAATGCCATGTTTGTGGGAACCACGGCTTATCTATCTGTCATCATCCAAAGGCTCCGCTTGGTCTCAAAGCACCAACACAACATCTAAAACGAAAGCAAAAAAAATAAATAAATAAAAAATTTAAAAGCAGTGGCTGTTTTGGCGCTCGGTTGGATCAGCTGCAACAATCTCACACTCGGCTCTTCCTCTTTTCAGAGGAAATTTATGTTGGCGCAATAAAACGGACAGGCATCAAAAGGGAACCGTTACGCAACGTGGACTGGAGCGGACTCCCGTCTAAAAAAGGGAAGGAATGCTTCTCCAAATTGGAGGAAATTAAAAGGAATGCGCTTCGCGGGGCGTGTCGGCGTCCGGGGCTCGCTTGTTTAAGTGTGGCAACTTCATTCGCGTTGGCGTTCGTCTTGTTTTTGTTTGTGGTCTTCACGAGAGCAGAGCCGTTTTGTTTTGCAGTTTGTGATAAAGATCTCTTATCAGAAGGAGAGGGTTGTTAGGATTACATAATGTTTGCGCTCGTAACAACCCTCCGGTTTTCAGCAGGCTGGCACGCAACGAACGGAGAGCTGCGGCGTGTCCACACCCACTCCTTGGGGAAACCGACCGACATCAGACTGAAGTTAAAATATACAACAATCCAAATGGGGGGAAAGAAAGAGAAAAAAAAAGTCCCAGAATTAAAGTTGCTTAAAATCCCAGTCAGTATCTCCTTTCTTTCTCCCTTTTCCTTTTCACTTCACTTTGCGGGCCTGTTCGGTAATGATGTCTGGAAGGTAGAGGTGGTGGTACGGCTTAGCCTTGAGCTCCAAACAGAAACTTATCAAGCTGATCTGACGATGCTCTTTAAGTTCTGCCGCTGTCGTCGAAAGGAAGCCAAACGCATCAAACCGAACAGACAAGAACCGGGCCGTACTGAAGACGGTCGTAAGGTTAAAAAGACAAAAATAGGTTTTCAAATAAAAAAAAAATAATAGGGTTGTTGCTAACCAGGTCTAGAATAGGTTTAGTTTTTGTAAAACTAAAATAATTTTATTTATGAGTTATTTCCATTTAGAGGCTCATAAATAACACAGTTGAGCGTGTTGAGCGTCACAGTTGATCACCATTAAAGCGAGGTCTTTTTACCAGGTTTTAAAGAGTTAACATTTCAAATCTTCTAAACCTTATTGTACCATTCCTACAGCTGCACACTGCCAGTCAGCTGGCTCCTTAAGCACTACACTCTTCTGTCGATCACAAGAAAGATTAGAACAACTGGAAGTTTTTTCAACCTCAGATTGACTGGCGTTAAATCTTTTTTTTTTTTTAAACGCACCAATTTAGAGAAGGCCATTTGCGTGTCTGCAAATTCTAGGCTCGATTATTGTAATAAACTTTACATGATCTTGGACTTATCATGTCCCTCAGTCTCAACGACGACTTCAACTCGCCCTTCTTTACGCTGGCACCCTGTTCATCGAGGAACTGATTTTAAAGTTTTACCGTTTGATTTTAAAGCTCTGATCGGCCTTGCCCCACCAGATTTATGTAACCTTCTAGGTCTTCCTGTACATGAGAGATCCCTGAGGTCATCAAATCAGCTTTTATTAGATGTCCCAAGAACAAGGCCAAAGCTTCGGGGTGAGAGGGCCTTTCCAGCGGCAGCACCGTGACTCTGGAACAAACTCCCTCCAGACCGCCGCACCACCTCTGACTAAGCTTTAAGACTAAACTCAAGACTTATTTCTTTAGACAGGCTTTTAAGGCCATGTAGCGTGGTAGCATTTTCCATTATTTCTATTGTTGTTTTCTAAGCATCTTAGGCACTTAAAAAAAACTGACAGCTACAGAAACTTGTTTATTTGATTTTTTTTATGTATATGTATGTGTGAAACTTGTAAGCTTTATATGTGGATACAGGATGAATACGTCCTTATATCTGTGAAAAATAAATGTTGGATCATTTTTACAGCAGGATTAACTGTTGTGTTTCCGCATTAAAATACAGCAGAAAAACTACGGTGGATGATCACAACAAAATAGTTTTGCAAAATGGTAACAGGAAAGAGTAAAATGTGCTCACTACCAAAAGAGTTCTTGTTTTTCTGCTCTTTGCAGATTAATGTGTGGAAGAGTGGCGAGCTAAAGAAAGCTAATTTATTAGCAATGTCTCCTTGCCCTAGTGAAAAGCCTTTGTAATTCAACTAACAGTCATGCTAACATTTGCTTCGTAAAGCACTATCCTAGTGCTAGATTTTATTTTGTGCTGCGGGACAAAGTTCTTAAATTTGTTTGTTTTCAAACCGACAGAGTAATCCTTCTGAATATTTTTGTTTTTCCTAATTCAGGTGTGATACGCAGGTGACTGACGGCTAACAGCAACATAACTGGAAAAGGAACTTCTGTCTGCCCACTGTATAAAATGTAAACTTTAAGTGGCTTTGAAATTGACTTTTTAAAACAGTTTTTTAAGCTACCAGCCCATGCCTAGGTGTGTAATTCATTAGCACCTATTTAACTTACCAGTTTTTTTTTTTACAAAAGCAACACAGATCTGAATTAAAGCTTATGCCTGTTGACATTAGCTGAAAAAGAACTGTTTGCTGATTATATCTTTGTATTATTGCTTTATATATTGTGGAAAAAGCAAATGGGTCTCCATTTAAATCTGCACCAGAGAAATAATCATGACTTCAACTGAATTCAACTAGAAAACACCCAACCAGATCTGATAGTTGCCTGCACTCATTTCTTTTTTGTGCTTAGCTATAGTTCATTTTATCCATTTACTTCCCAGAAATGAGTTTGGTGATGAAAGCCTCATCAGTAAAAACTACTGCAGTAGGTCTGAGCATGAGCTCAACTTCAGTGACATCACTTTGTTGTGGGCCGTTTCTTAATCCCAAAAAGGGGATTTTCGATACAGTAATCCACCAAAGGCAGAAGAAAGGATGTATTAATATAAATGGCCAATCGCCAGGCTTGATTCAGTGGTTTTTCATTCAGTGAGTCACACAGTCGGAACAGAAACCTTCTGCACAATGGGCTTCCTTCAAAGGAGATAGTCGGACATTCAGAGGAATCTAATTATGTCTATTTTCCAACAAAATCTTATTTGAAAAAGCCACCCTGCTGACAAGGCTAGCACAGGCTGATGCAGATAAACGCAACGAAGTCCAAACAGATCAAAGAATATCTACAGCTCACTAAAACCGGAGTGGTTTGCGTCTCCAAAACCTTCTGGGCAAGTCACAGTCAGCACCATTCTATCAGTTCCCAACCGTTTTCAATCAATCCATTCATTCTCTACTTGGAAAATATTGCTCTACTTCCAAAACTTATATGCATGTCTGCAGTAGCACTTAATGGTTTTTGTGAAATTTCCCCGTTCCGTAATGAAGAAGGAAAACAAAAGAAGCAGGTGTGTGATGTTTGTGACTGCAGACTTTTACTCCACTTACTGAATCCAGCAGGTGGTTCACGCTAAATGCTGAAAAGCACGACTGTGTTTGATCTGTCTGGGTGAAACGGTGTGTCGCAGCAGTGACAACAGCAGCGTGTGTGTTCTGCTGGAATCATCCATTTGACCCTGAATTAAGTTGCGTGTTGGACGAGCTCTGGGACCCCCTACCTGGTCGGGAAGAGCCTGATTTACAATACAGGCTGATGACGATTAAACAGGAATGTTTGCAAATCGCTCAGATGATTCAGGATGATAAAAGACAAAGCAGCGTCGAGCTTCCACTGCTGTTTTCACAGAAACGAGCCACTATAACCACTAGAACACCACAGTGGGCACAAATTCATCTGAATATTAAAGTTGACATTATGTAAAAGACACAATGTGCAAAACCTGTTGTCTCTCAAGGGGGAACGACTTGAATAATTAACCGGCTGCAAACTTGAAGATCACTAAAAATGCAAACTGGAATATGTAATGTGAAGATCAACATCTGCTTTGAATAAATTAGAAAATAATAAAAAAATGCAAATATCTCCTTCACTGGCTGTATTTAGGGGTTAAGAACAAGAGACTCTGTTTATAAGTTTAACAACTTTTCAGGCAAAAACAAAAACGGTTTAAAATACCAGTATCTCTCAAAATTGGCAGGTCAGGCTTTTTCATTTAATATCAGTACCGATCATCGGTGATCGGCCAGAACTCTGCAATCGGTGCACCCATAGTTCAATTGGATTTTATTTAAGCTAGGGCAGAAACAATGAATCATTTTATTCATGATTAATCGGTTACTGGCATATCAACTAATTTAGTGATTGATTAATCGTAAACTGGAGCATAAAGATTCAAAAACACGCCATTTGTGCAAAAAAATAAAAAAGACGACTCACAGAGCAGCACTTAAGGCAAAACTGTACAAATAATATAGATCATTTGTTACAAAAGATCAAAAATACACAAAAAGAAATGTTTTGTTATTGCATTTCAGGCAGTAAAATCTTGATTTTCTTTATTAAAAAAGAATTTAATTTGTTCATTTCCATTTTTAATGTATTTCTAATTTTGAATAAAATAAAAGCTTTAGTTAAATGATTATACGATTAATCCATTAATCGTCAAAAATAATTGATAGAATAATTGAATACTGAAATAACTGTCGCTGTGTTAGTTGCGTTGGTCTGTCGCCTAAAATCCTAAAATTGGAATTTTAATAAAAAGTTTGTGATTGCAACCAGAGAAGCATCGATATGAGAATTTGGGCCAATATCAACAACCGACACTAATATAGCTGTTATGGACAACAACCAATATTTACAGATGTTACATGTATTTTTCACAACCGTTTTGACACCGCTGGGTTTTAAAAAAGTGAACAGCAACAGATGACAGAAAGATTAAAAAAATAAAGATTGGTTGTTTATACCGGCAGACATTTATCTGATCGATACGTTAAAAGATAACTAATATCAAGTAAAATCAATGTGGGTGCCGTGCTTTCCTAGTTGGAAACAGACAAAATAAACTGCTCAAGAGGTGTGAAGACTTTCTCTACGCACTGCAGAGTAAGGAAGACAAATAAGGAAAGACCATGTAGCTGAATTTTCATGTCAGATTACAGAGAGGGCGGCGGGTTCGTCTATCTTTCCAGCAATGTTTTTTTGTGAAGCTAATTCGTTTGATTATTCATTTGCTTCCATCCCCGTCTCCTCATCTTGCCTTTAGCTCGCACTGAGCCAATTAATTTCTGCGCACTCCAGAGCCGTTTCAATCACTCCGAGCTTTGTGTCCGTCGCATGCGTCCTCGGTTCCTCCGCGTGCCGTCTCGATCCCACACACGTCAGCTTTCCTTCTGATCAAACCGACGACGCGGACATGAATAAAACATTCTAATGTGTTTGTATTTACGAACACTCCAGACAGAGTTGAGTAATAACGCTGCTTATTGATGTAGCCTGCACAGACGGCCCTGGAGGGGTTGGTGTGTGTGTGTGTGTCCCGTACCTCGTTGCCGTACATCATGAGGTGGTGGGTGGTAATGAGGGCTTTGAAGACCACCACCCAGCTTGAGTTGGCTGTTCTCTCGAAAAGAGTGTCTGCCAGCTGGGGAATGTTGACGTTCATCTCATTGGTGCAGTGGATCAAATCTGCAGCACAAACACGCACAAGCAAAACAAGCTTGTTAAAAGCAGAGTAAAGCAGTGCTACAATACAAACCTGCAAGAACAAAAACAATCAAATGAAATTTCAACTTTAGAAAGACGTCAAAGTGGGGGGAGTGGGGGAAACCTCCTGACTTTCTGTTCTCTGGAGAAGTGTTAGGAGAAGTTCAGGTGTCAGTCATTTACAGACCGGGGAGGGAAAATTCAACTTCGGGGTCCAGAAATGTCAATCTATAAAAAAACCGGCAGCCCCAGACATCAGAGCCAGACGGAGCGCTATAAGATCCTACAATGTTCCAACACTGACAAGTATTTCTGTGTAACCTGTTGCCAAGTGTCTGTGATCTTTAGGTTAGGACTTTTATGATGTTTCTCTACTATAAAAACCACCTAGGTTTCTTATTATTGTATTTTTAAAGGCATTGGATCAGATTCTGATAAGACTGTTCGCAATTTCCTGAAAAACAAAGTTTTAATTCTTTCACCTAAATGAGGAGGCCAATAAAATCCGAGTCCAGCTTACTGTGTGTGAAAGAATGAAAAGTCAAAGGTGTTGGGAATATCCTCCTCTGTATTTTATATCAACACATTAAGGTAACTTCTAATACTATAACATCTAATATACAGTACAGACCAAATGTTTGGACACACTTTCTAATTGAATTCAAAGAGAAGGTGTGTCCAAACGTTTTGGTCTGTACTGTATATGCATGGAAAATAAAGAGAGGAATTGCTTGTTGACAGTAATCAAACATTTTTCAGCTTTACTGACCCTGACGAGCAACTAGTCAGTCAGAAACCCAAAGGTTTGATCCATTTCTGATAAGAAAAAGATCACACCTGAGCAATATCAGGTCATAATAATTACACTCTTCAGTGTGGAAGCGATTTCTGAGTGAAGACGACTCAAAATTAGCTATTTCCAGTGACAGTTTGGTGTTTCAAATGAAGAGGAAGACAAAAGTCGTAACTTTTAGATTAGCTAAAGTAGTATTAGCTAACGTGCTGAAGGTTGAGTAAAGTAGTATTGGCTAACCTCGTGAATGTTAGCCAATATTGGTTTAGCAAACCTTCAGCATGTTTTGTAGAGTATTAGCCAACATGCTGACAGTTATCTAAAGTAGTATTAACAGATCTGCTGATGGTTAGCTACATTTTTTATGTTTACCTCAGTTATGCAACATAAGAGCCACAAATCATTGCGCGTCTAACATGTATTGCAAAGACTTCCAATCAATGGTAAGACTGGCAAGAAAACGACGATAAAAACAATGCCGTTTTGTAGAAACGTATATGCTGGACTTTGCAAGGACTTGGTTTATAAGACTGGAAGAGTTGGAGAGCAATTTAGTAACATGATTTACTATTCAAAAAATTATTATTATTGCAAAGAAACTTGTTCTCACAGAAACGGCAGAGAGAATTTCATCACCTCATAAAAAATTACCATCACAGATTTGTGGTAAAAATCAATAGAATCTTCAATATTATAAAAATAAAAGCCAAACATTACTGCATTGTAGTCAATAGAAAAAACAAGAAATCTGAAATACATAAGGCTAAGTAGGATTAGCTTAACAGAACACACTGAATAACTTCCTACTAACAGGAAAAATTAAAACAAAATGTTGACGAGATTGAATGCATCTGCTTATTAGGAAATAGGTCCCAATTTTAACAATTTTACATTTGAACTTTTGAGCTACACAGTCAACAACAACAGCAGCAGCAGGAGACTCCTGGAGTTAAAAGCGGCTGGTCCCTGCCTGGAAGCCCTTTTGGACAACTGCTAACAATAACTAGCTCTGCTTCTCAACACATCGATTTTTACTGCAGGCTGCATGAAGCCCTGCGAGCTCAACGCAAGAGTTCTAAAATCAGCCAGCTTCAACTTTCATAGTGGACAGTGTGAATTACAAGCATGAGCGAGGGCGATGGACACAAGCGGTATTGTAAATCAAGGCTCCTTTAAAGCACAAACAAAAACACGGTTTAGTGCCGCTTTTAATCAAAGGCTCCAGTAAACGGTTTACAAGATCACAGCTGAGTGATTTAAGTGTGAGATTGAATTTACATTTTGACTTTTTTTTGTATAAAATGCTTTTAAGCGCTTATGATATGAAGGTCTCCCTCTCTTTTTTTTTTTTTTTTTAGCAAAAACTTAAAGGTTTTTGCTATTATTTTCTTTGATGTCCTGGAAAGCACTTTGGTTGTATACAACAACAAAAAATGCCTTGCATCTAGGTTTTAAGTTCTTCCCTTAATTAGATTAAAGTTGGATTTTAGAGCTTAATATTACAAAATAAATAAATGCTGCTCTTTTTAACTTGTGGATAACAGATATAACGCTGATAAATGTTTGGCTTGAGTTAGTTTTAACTCATGTAGCTGATTTCTGTCTATGTTATTAGTAAGTACTTTACTGAGCAGATTGCAAATTCATTGGTGTTGTTGCTCTTTCTTTAGTCAATATGTGTTTGTATGGTTTTTATTTTTTGGTTTAGATGAATTGAATGATTGGAAATGCATATTAAATTTCCCATTTCATCTTTTAATATGGCGCATATTGTTCTCAGGAAGATGAGGATTTCTTATTTCGCTTTCCAAAGAGCAAGACTGGTTGCTTTATGAATACCGACATCATTTCACTTTGCTTAATATGGCTACAGCAGAATGAGAACTGCACACAAACCACAGCTTTATGCATTTATGCAAAACTAAAGAAAAATAACTATTCTATACTACCGGCAAGACTCACTACTGAATCCAACAGGGAGCTCGGTAGATGCCATTTATGGTATTAAAAGCATCAAAACACAGGTTTTTAGTAACTTTAAAATAGCAGTAAAATTCCTTTTGGGAAACTACTTTCCTATGTGCAAGACAAACACGAGCAAAACCCCTGAGAACGTGTGTCGTTTAGAAGAAAAGCCAGGGCGGTGCTTTGCCAAACCACAGAGTTTCAAACAACGACGCGCAGCGAGGGACACGAGACGGCACGCTCCGTTAAGATCGTCAATAAATCCATACTTTTTACAAAGAAAGTCTTTCTGTGAGGCTGCGACAAAGTTTATTGGAACATAAATTAGAACTTCAAAGCGAACACGGCATGAGTTTTATTAATGAAAGGCGGAGCTTCGGCTCGATTTTCCTAGACCTTCAGTCAAGCGCTGAGAATGGGGAGGAGAAGTAGCCTTTTGAGTAACTGAGGGAAGTTACATTCACCTGAACAAACCGAGAACGGGTGAAACGACCCATCTCTTTGAGAGGGAATGTGCCGAGGGCAGCAGGAGAGCACAAAGAACGCGTTTTTTTTTGTTTTCTTTTGTCGTTTCAGAAATTAGACCGATGCAAGAGAGCTCGGCTTTTTGCTCACCTTGCTCCATTTCTTGTTACTTGCAAATATTTGTTCATAGCACTCTTCTTTTGTTTAGTTGTGCATTTGCAACATGCACATGCCTCCCAAACAACAAACTCCATGCAAATTCCTCTTATAGAAATGAATATTCCAAGTGCCCAAGAGCCCCAAACAGAGTGTTTTTTCCCCTCTTTCAGGAAGACTTTTCTTGTAGATTAGTCATGGGAAATGAGCTCTTTTCAAGTTTCTATTTGTATCGCTATAGAGGAATTTGCAGCATGACGAGGTTGTATTAATTTACACTGCAGGTCCCAGGTTCATGCGACGCGCATGAACTTGAACGCATGTCTTTTGACAAAGACAAAAAGGAAATCCTACAACCTCTAAAATCTGACGCCTCTTCATTTTTGTTTGCATTTTGTTAAGGAGGAAGCTGCGCACGTGTCTTCTTTGGAGATTTTCGTGTCACTTCCTTCAGTAGTTCTTGATGCAGCGATCTGACCGGAGCCCAACAGCTTGGCTGCCTCTCGCCGTTCTCCGCTTTAATGGAGATCGATTTGAGCCGACGCATGTTCAGGTCCCCCCAGCTTATCGTAACGATTCAGTGTCTCCGCTCGTCGCATGCAGGTAACACAGCGAGTCTCTCAAGCGCAAACCATCAATACACACGCACGTGTGTATTGATCGTTCGCATCAGGTCCGCTTTTCCGTTTGGGTTTGGATCCCTTTGGTTTCTTCCACGTGTCTCCGTCTCTTCTTGAGCTCCTCCTCTTTCCCCAGCATCTTTTTTGTTCTTCTCCATGGGACGTCATAAGCTGCCAGCTCTCACACCTGGTAACTACAGAACAGCTTCATTAGGTCGCAGAGGCAGGGGAGGCTCCTAAAGGAAGTCTTCATCTTTGTAATCGGGTGCCAGTTGCCCTTTCCTTTCCCTTTGCTGCGTTGTTTCATTCGAACGCACGACAGACGGCCCCCTGTCCGGGTTTGTTCCAAATCATTCACTCAATGTGGCACTTCTCTTTTTTGATATACACACACATCAGGAGGTGGGCCTCTCAGTCGATACAAATGCGACTAAAGCTATGCAATACAAAGGTGTGTCACGATGCTACCTGTTCATTTGGCTATATTTGGCGACCGACAGCATTTAGCTGCTAAACGAGTGAATCTGAATTTGAAATGTTTCGGTTATATCCAAGAATGAGCCTGGAATCGACTGGAAACAATTTGCATCTTTTTTATATCTCCTTTGCTTTCTCTTTATTTGCAGCTACTCCTTTTTTAAAAAAAGTGTTTCTTCTATCTGTCCGTCTGGGCTGGGTTTTTCTCAAAGCTCATGTTTTTTCATTAGGTCTGGAGTGGTGTTGCGGAAAGTGAGAGAGGGAGAGAGACGGAGTACTAAGAGAAGGGCTGATTAGCTCCACAGGGACGCCGGTGCACCAGTGTGTATGTGTGCTAGCGATAATGTAAAGAGGGTACATGTGCCGACTTAATCAGCCGGAGTGGAAAGCATTAGATGCCACTGATCCTGGACCTGGGGGAGAGGGACAAAAAAAGAAAACTGGGGGAAGTAAATGCAACTGAGGCACAGAGAGAAAGAGAGGAGTTGAACAGAGAGGATAAGGGAAGGAGGGTAATGGTAAATAAAAAGAGTGATGTGTAAAAGAGTGTGGAGGAGATGAGAAGAGATGATGAGCCATGTGAAACATGAGTGTCTCTTCATCCGAACAATTTGCAGGAATCCACAACCCCAGCGCTCAGCTAGCTCTCGCTTCGCCTCCTCCACTCCTCGTCAAAAGCCAGACAAGAGACGCAGACGAGGAGCTCTTCTCGTTCTGCTGCACCTTCAGCAGCTAAACCAAGAGAATGAGTAAACAGCGAGACATCGATCCCAAGTCCGACCGGGCTAATTGGGGCCCGTGGGTTGCACAGTAATTAGTCAACGGAGAGCCGGAGCACTCCATTGATGAGAAAATTATACAATGTAAACAATCCAACTCGAAATGAGATCGCGGAGAAAATTGCGTGGGGTTTATTTTGCCTGAAAATTTGGTTAGGTTATGCAATCTGTGTGTTAGAAGTCAAAGTAAAGCAATTACTGATCCCTTCTATTCTGATGGTTAATAATATTTGATTGGGAATTTTGTTGACCGAGAATTCATAATCCATGTTATTCATGGTTTCAATTGTGTGTGGGGGATTTTTTTATTTCAGTTTCATTTCTTGTTTTTGGTTGTGTTTTATTTTGGATATTTAAAATGTCTTTTAGTTCCAATGTGAAGTTTTCTTTACTAAATTAAAGTTTATTGGTCTTTGAGAGGAAGAACTGGAATTGTTATGCCATTATCAATATATTACTTAAAAATGGCCCTAAAAAGCCCCCATTATAATTAATTAGTTCTAAACCAGGCAAAATCAAAGAATTATTGGTTCACGATATTAACACCAACATCGGTATCGTCCGATAGTAATTTTTGTAAACATTGGTATCGGTATAAATAAAACTGTGGAGATAATAACAATCGATATTTATTACCATCTTGATGCCGTTTAGTTCTGGTGAGGGAGGACAAGAGTTTGATCATGTGGTATTTGCTTGGTCATGTAATAGTGCTAATGGTAATGCAGCAAAGGATTGTGGGGAGTTGAAAGCTGCGATCCACTGGTGAAGTCAGCTGGGTTTACAATTTTCTTCAAGGTGTCAAAAGGGTAAAATATATAAACATCAGCATACAGTCATAATTAGAGGTGTTTCGATCCAATATCAGAAATTAGTCAGATATTAGCCAAAAAAACAAGTATCTGATTATATTGGCTTGCATCTAAATTCTTCATTCTCCAATATTCCAGCATTTAGTCCGCCCCAGCATTTCTATTCAGTAGCGCTTGTATCCCACATGAAGACCCATTGGCTAATAATAAATGGCTCAGTCATTATACCTATTGTTGTTGATTATTGGTCTCTGTTTGAATAACATCACTTGATCATGTCTTTGCCAACATTCCACACTGTAAATCAAGCAGTAAAAGTAAGCCTGATATTGAATCGGGTCAATATTGGTGTCGGCCAGCACTCACAGCTGTGCTATCAATACCATATCAGAAGTGGAAAAGTAGCATCTGGACACACCTCGATACAATATCGGCTAAAATATTGGTTATCGGTCATAACAGCAATATTAAATTTGGATGTGATACATAAAATATATTTATTACCAATAAATAATATATATATATATATATAACAAATCAGATTTTTATTGAAAATTAAACGGCAGCATAATGGTATTCACACACACAAACATGTGAAAAACAAATGCTCAGTAAATGTGATCTCATTCGCTACAGTGACCCTCTCTGTCCCTGCCCGAGCTGAGGTCCATTGTTACTTGTCGACCGCTGACCTCTGTGCTCTTTGGACGAAACAAGCGGAGACTCTGCGGCCCGGTGTGGAAGCTGGAGGGACCGGGCTCAGGGTCCGATAATGATCACCGAGAGAAAATTCACCAACATTTGGGTATGTTAGTGTTGAACCTCTCTGAGGGTGATTCTGTACTGAATAGTCGCATAATGTTGAGTAATACTCCGAACGCAGGAGGTTTGTTAGTGTGGGTTCTGACAAGCAACCGTGTCTTATTAAACTTTCTAGTATTACATTTTGTCAAAAAAAAATTACAAATAAGCACAACTACATCTTTTTGGTGGCTCATGTCTGCACAGAAAGAGTTGGTGATTTGAACAACAGATGATTAAATAATTTGGTTTACAATAAGAACCAGATGATTTTGCTTGTATGATTGACCTTAATTGACTAGACACCCAAAAGGGCTAAATTACTAAATTAGTTGACATTTCAATAATTGATTCATCACGATTAATCGTTTCAGGCCTAATACACAACACTTTAATAACATTTTTTAAATTTGACAATTTGAATTCTAGATTATTCCTCCATTTTTAATGTTATGGATATTTGGGCACAAAACATCCTCCTAGTTAGATTAGACCGGCTTTTCGTGGCTTTTTTTCTCCATATCGGGGAAAATTTGGATAATTTCAAATCTAAGTTTGTGCTTAACTGTAAGACAAACATCTAAATGATCAAGGAATCTGATCATTTAGATGTTTCACAATAAGAAAATCCTTTTTTCAATATCAGCAGAAATTTTCTTCAGGAAACACACCAAGAGGAAATTATCATAAGTGCATTTGTGATAAGAAAGAGTTCCTCCTGCTTCCCATCTGTTCAGCCGGCTACAGAAGGTCGTCAGGGTTATAAATATACTAATCTGCACACACACAGAGTATTGTCTAGACGTCTTTCTTTAGCTTTCTAGAGCAAAATGCAAAATGCGTAATCTTTTCCTGCTGCTGGTATTAGAAGATGCGGTAAACTCAGTAAACCCTGGATTCCTAAGATTGTTTCATCAACCAGAATGAAAAACAAGGATGTCTGGACATTGTGGCGGAGTTCCCTCATTTTAGAATGATTTCTTATTTTACAGTGTTTCCAAAACAGTGGTTTTTGTTCCTCTTCCTACATGTTTAGATAAGGACGTTTAGCAGCACACACTGCAGCGGTAACACCAGAAGTTAAGCACATAATGATCGTACTAAACCAATAGCTCATTTTATTGGCTAGTCCCTAATGTAAGATATCAAATTACCATAATGACTCAAAATCTGAGCCATTATCTGCAGTAAACAGTGTTAAATAATGCTACAGTATTGGTGAAACGTGCTGAGTGGTCCACTTCTGAGCCCAGTAGGTCTCCTTTACTGGGCTGAAGTCCTCGCTGTGCATTGACAGCATTTTCAAACGGGGTTCTGGCTAAATCCTGAAGCACCCCGGAAACGATTATGCAGCAACAGACCTGGAAACGGCCTCTCAGTTCTGGCTTCTCGTTCTTAAGGACACTACGGGACATGAGAGCCTTATTTATCATGCCCGACACAGTTTAATCTCTCTATATAGTTCAGAGCTTTCTTCTATTTATGCCATCCACTGGTCTTAAAATGCAGAACGGAGAGAGAGAGAGCCCAGACGGAAGCGCTGGCTCGCATAGCTGAAATTCCAGAAAGACGGCTACGTAGACAATCCGGGAGAAACAGAGGAGGTTCTACACCTTTAACCTACTACTTTGACCACCATGAACCAACATCGTTTCCATTTGTGCACCTACTGGCTGTGAAGTAAGAAATGTTGATTAAAGTCTGAAACTGGACAGAAAATAAAAAGCTTAAGACAAAGTTAAGCACCCACAAACAGTATGATCTGGATGAAATTAGGGACAAATGTAGAGAAGGTTTTTCTTAGATGAATACATTTTTTCTGATTTAGAAACATTGTGCTATTTTTCCAACCCATCATAACAGATAGCAGAAAATTAAGGAATTACAAAAGCATTGGCGCATAAAAACACAAACCGCTCAGAGGGTCACAGATAAATCAGCTGGTGATCAGAGGTCGTTTCAGTGCTGAAGGACAAGTCAGATACTCAAAAATCTAACATGACAACTTCCACAGTCTTTGGTTGTCACTGAGGGAAGACTCAAAGGTAACATTTTCACCATAATTAGCTTCGTCTATGAGGGTCACTCGAGCTGCAGGAAAGTGAGAGAGAGCTTAACAACAAAAGTTTCCTCTTTTGTTTTATTGTTTTGGGCTTCCAACTTGCGTGTGTTCTGGATTTCAGAATTAAGGTAAAGTTTCATATTCTCAAGAGTATATGCACAGAGACTGGTGTTTTAGTAATGGCCACTAAGCTAACTGTTGTAATCCTTCATAAAAGATGATGTAGACAAATTAAAATGCCATCTCTAGCCATTTTGTCTGTTTAAGACCTTAAAACAATATTTTACAGTGAAACCTCTTATTTCTGTTAAAGAGAGGAAGGCAAGAAATTTGAAATGTTTTTCATATGTCCAGCCATCTTCTCAAGAGAAATCAAAATCAACCTCTAGCAACAAAATTAAAGATTTATAAAAAAATTGATGCTCAGAAATTGGCTACAAAATTTTGATCAGTGCATCTCCAGCCAATAAATTAACAATTTGACCTCCAGCAAGAGTGTTAGGAAGTGTTGGTAAATTTCTAACAGGTTTATAAGACATCCTGTTCCTGGAAACCTTCACTCACCTTATTGTTCCCATCATTAGTCTGCATGTGTAATAAATGACCTCCAAATCAAACAACTCTTCCTGGGTGTGTGGTGTTTTTTTTTTTGCCAGTGGCAGTTCATCAAGATTACAACAAAGGTAAGGCAATGTTTTTACAGTGCCTTATGTAAGCATGAAAAAAAAAAAAACACATGTCAGCTGATGCACGATTAAAAAAACCCAACTTATTCAACCAGTCAAACAACTTAGATTTAGACGCACAAAATTGTATCCATTGGCAAGTTTTTATTCAGCAGCTATAGCAGCGATATATGAAAGGTACTTTATAAAACATTTATCGTCCCAATCCTCCCTTTGGAACAAAATTGGGGAAAATTCATTTCTGATTATTATGGAGTCCAGAAAATGAACACCGCCTGTGTTGCTTCAAGAAATCCAACACTTTGCATAAAGTGCCTCCATGAAGCTGGAGACTTAACAGAAAAGAAGGTTTTAATGATGGTGGTTGGGTTGAAGGACGACGTCTCTGACTACCGAGCCGTCCTTGCCAATCTGCTCGACCCATGGGGAATTGAGATTATTGAGCTTTAATAACAGTTACCTGAACATGAGCATTGCCTCAGAGTTGACTGACCTTAATTCAAAGTCTGCGCAGGTAGCGGACGTGCGCACCCAACAGACGTACGCAGATAAAAAAAAAACAGACACTGAAAGGGCCCAGGGGGGCTGCAGTCCCAATCTGTTGAAGATTAACACTCCCCTGGTATCAGCACCTTGTCTGGCATACCAGTAATCTCCTTCCCTTCCCCATATGTCTTTGTGTTCCAGACTGTTAAAAAGGGGTTTGTCACAAAAGAGGATTCCCTGTACAAGCCTCCCCTGCCTGCCTACATGTTCATAAATCTTCCTTATATGGAGCGAGAGACGCAACGGAGGTAGGAAGACCTAAGTAAAATGAAAGGCTTTTAAATCTGAAAACGGGCTCTTTTTTTTTTTTCTCCCCACATTTCTTTGTTGGTTTTACAATCGCGTAAAACACAGCTCCTTTTTCCCACCCAACAAGTGAATATTTGAAAGACTGTCCTAATTCAGACGCCATCTATCTCAAACCGAAGTGCTGACAAGTGAAACAAAGCCTCTCCTACGGCTTTAGGGACTCTGTCGGATTCAATTCTCTCTGCAAGCGCTCACTTTTCAGCCAATCGCACGGCCGATGTAACATTGATCTCTATTTGTGTTTATGGTGTCAGACAATAGAATTGGGATTGACTGACCGCCTCTGTGCACACTGGGCTCTCCTCAGATTTCATCTCTGCCCAGAGAAATACAAGGACGACTCCTCTGCAGCGTCCAAGACGATATTAAACCGACTCACTCAACAGTAACTACCTCCCACTACACGTAATGGTGTAATGCTAGCTCAATCGGTTACCATTTTAAGCTGACGTATTATAGCTCTTCATAATAATTGCCTTTACAGAAAAGCCGAGCCGCAGTGTGGAGCAGTTTTATCAGTGTGAAATGCTAAAGTTCAAAAAGTCAAAACGCAAACGATACTTTGCATGAATTTACATTTTTGCTTCAATATTGTTATTAAGAAAATGTTCCCTGTATGAGATGCAATTTGTCTATCTTCCTCTATGATGAAATCAGAACATGGCTGCAGGTTTTATTGACAAGAGTATTGCTAAATTACAATCCTACAGTAAAGGTGGAAACCCTGCTCAAGTGGCAAGTTCTCTAGTAGTAATGCCTTATTATCTTAATGTTTTCAGATAATATGGTTACTAAATAAAAGTATGAAAAGAGAGGTGTTTGTTTTATTTCTTTATTGGAATGGTTAGGGGTGCCAAAAATGGTGGCAATGGTGATTTTGAACACACACTTAAATTTAATATTAGATTTTTCTCAGTTTAAGAGTATGCTGTTGTAATAAAACATAATTTTCCAGGTGAGGTTTATATTGTTGGAACAATACAAGGCAAGGGTGAGTTAAAGTTGCATTAGTGACGTGAATTTGAGTTTTCTCTGGCTGTGTGAAGCCCACTTATTGCTACATGTTGCCAGTCAACTAGACTTTCTTCTTGCTGAAAGACGTATAACATTTGTACAGATTTTTAAAGAAAACAAAAACAAAAAAATCCGCCAAAAAACAAACAGAAAAGACGGGTTTGAATGGAAACTAAATTTGCTTTACCTACAGATCTTAAGGTATCTCCGCTTTGAAGTTAGAAACGTATGAGCTACTGTCCAGCAGCTGACTGCAGGCTAGCTACTCAAAGACAACCCTAACCCCAACTGAAAGAGTAGAACAAAGACTTATAAAATAACCTTGAAACACTTCTGAAAACAACTAGTTAAAATACAATGTGCTTATTATATTTACAGTGGTCCCCTGGCATTAACTAGGGTTAGGGACCACAGAGGCTGAGAATAGCTAAAATCCGCAAATACTTAAGACTCCCTCTAAAATGTTTATAACTGTCTATATTAATAGTTAAAATACAAAATATACCTTCGTATGGATTAATATGCGCGTTGGGAAATAATTTTCACAACAGCAGGAATACTTGCTGCTTTTCTAAATTAATTAAAATGGTAATCATTGTATTTCATACACCGTGGATTATCATACTTTGACAATCTGTTTCTACATCCGCCTTGCATTCGACTTGTCCATTTCTGCTGTGAATCAAAACATGGTTTTCATAGAGACTCCAGACGACATGCAGAAAGAGTCCTGCCACAACCGTTTAAGTCAGAAATACTGCAGAACTGCTGAGGTGAAACAAAAGATCCAAACATGTTTCAGAACTACTAAGGCAAGTACAACTTGGTCTATTAGACTACATCTGGTTCTGTAGATTTAATTCCCTCTTTGATTCAATTTTAGGACTACCCCTTAAAGCCACGTTTGAGATCCTAATTCTTATTTCCTCGTCAAGGAGAGATAGAAAGTGAAAGAGACACTCCCCGTCTTCTTCTATCCAACTGTTTTTCATGCGGGGGAATTTGGGAAATCACGTCAAGGGAATGGGATTGAAGTCTGTGCATGTCTGTCTTAGTGTCTCTGCTCTAACTTCTTGGGGGAACATGTAGCAGTCTGACAGAACAAAAAAAAAAAAAAAAGTGGGAGTGATAATGGCAGGCAGCTGAACATGCAAGCAGGTAAGAGACGGAAAGAAAAATAAGCCACTGAACCCAGCCCAAGGGCTCCTGAGAATGAGCGCGACTAAAAATAACCAGACATCAGAACAGGACGGGAACAGAGGCACTGAATGTTCCCAAACACACGCACATACTCTGGCAGACAAATCTCAGTTCAAACCGTGAGCCGTCGTCACCCGAAACAGGAGGTCAAATGAGTATTTAGAGTTCTCTTATGAGAACTGCTTCGGAGGGGTGAAGTAGAGGGTTCCCCCTGAGAACGACGCTTAAACTAACCAGGTCCGGTGGAGTTTCCCAGGAAAATTTACGTTCATCACAGGGTTTCTGCAAGTTGGATCCAGTTAAAGCCAAGACACACAAAAGCGACGTAACTTTTGTATTAAAAGACATTTGGAAAATATCTGGCCTTCTAATCATCATGCAATAGGCTTTATAATAGTAATTGATGACATATTTTACCGACATCTGTTATGGCACATCTGAAATCTAAACTCCCTTATTGTGAAAGAGTAAAGGACAATCAAATCATGATGTTGGTGGAGGTAGTGGTTAGAGGGATTGTCATAGTCTAAAAACTAAAAGCCAAACTCTACAAAGTTCTTAAAAAACAAAAAGAGATGCTTTGTTAGTCAGTTTAATAAAGTTAAACGTTCAAACTGTAACCTTTATTCTCAGCCGTGCTGATAAAAAAAAAAAAAAACGGCGCTTATGCTCAGTGGTTAAACATGAGCGGCGCCAACTACTCCAATCTGTTTTCATCTTTAGTTCAGTTCTGTGACGGAAGAAAAACACCATGATGCAGAAATGCTTAGAACTTAAAATTATATAATTTAGGATCGAAGGTACAGTATGTCCAAATTCAGGTGCTGCATTCTACGAAAGGCTCCACCTACAAGGTCAACGTAGAGCGGCTCCCCGAGACCAGAAATGTTGTGGAAAGGGTCGTCACAAATTTTGGCATCAGTTAATTTTTGGTTTATTGCCAAGATCTACGTGACAGCAATAAACACAAGCTGGTAAAATAGAGCTAGAAATCTTAGTAGGGTTTTTATTATTACCTATTTAAACCATATTAATGTATTAAATTCAGTAATTAAATACATGTTTTGTATATGTAAATTTGATTAAAACCATGTCTTGTAAACACCTAACAGTACAACCGTTTTGTTTAATTTTTGAAACTCCATATTTGAATATTTAAAAGTATACTGATTCCCCGCTCCATTTGCCGTTGTTACAAGAACAAAAATCGCCCAATTGGCTCGCAATGAATCTTGGGACACGGCTGGCTGTGAACTCGTCCTTCAAATCCAGAGAAAAGAACGATGCAGCCCATGAATTTAGATAAGACTCGTCGTTTCAAAAAGCAGGACAATTTTAAGACCTTAATTTTAGATAACTCAATTCAAGACCTTGCAGAAGCCCTGCAATAAGCAAGAAAAGAGCCAGTTTTATCTATTGCAATCGTTTAGCTTCCAGAGGTACATTGAACCTCACAAACCATACCACCACTAAAAACCCAACGCCTAAAAATAGTCGTTTGAAACCCTGATCACAGCACAAAGTGCCATTTTAAAGAAAATGCAACTAATTATTGTACCATTTGGGCTTCTGCTGCCTAATGTTCTGGTACAACCATTAGTGTCTGGGTGAGAACGTGCTAATGTACAGTAGGGTCATTAAAGCCTTTTCTTAACTCCACACTGGAACTTGTTGCTCTACTTTAACTATATATATATATATATATATATATATACACAGTATATCACAAAGAGCAGGAGTTTAGATACAACATGAAAAGTGCCTCTGTAATGAAAAGCATAAGAAACAAAGTAGAACTAGCATAAAGTCAAATGATTACAGTGAACTCAGTGCTGCACTAGCGTTGCTGAATGACTGAAGTTGCAGGATATTAACTAACCACTTGCTCAGTGCTATTGACTCGTCAGGTGCATTTTGAAACCTGGCCGCTGTGTGTCTGAACCAGTGAGGCCTGCAGAGACACTCGCTGACCCTCTCTCTGCTTGTGCAGCTCGTTACGAGAGCCACAGCCTCAGCAGCATCCATAAGGGATTTCTATTAATAATGAAAATCTATATTTAATAGATCTTCGAGAAGTTTAAACAAGTGTAGGGTGGGTTAGATGTGTAGTGCGGAGGGTTTTTATGTTCCTCAGAACTTGAATGAACTGTGTCACAATGAAGAACGTTGAACATTTCCATCTAACATTTCCTCAATGTCTGTCTGGTTCCTTCCTCCTCTTCTGAAAATATTTCTACATGCTCATCTGAAAATGCAATCAGAAATGAGTCTCAACGGACAAATTACCCGACACGCTAAGCTGTTCAAAACGCCAAATTATATTTATTAGCTTTACTACTGTCTTTCAGATGCAACATCTGTTAACATTAGGCTTGTTTTCACAGGCTTGAACTAAAAATGCATTCTACTTAACCTTCCTTAGGTTCCTTTGGAAGATTACTTCAAACCGTTGTCTCCAATTTTCCTTCACTCCTGAAACCAGCGCAGCGCACAGTAGCCAGCTTTGACAAACGTTTAACGGTTTTAAAGTTTCAAACTCTCTACATTGTTTTAATATATTTATATATAGCTATATATAAATATCCTCCTTCTGAAGGTATTACATGTAGAGGAAACAATGTAATTAACGCCACTTTTAGGTAGCATGACAAAGAAAAATGACACCGAAATATACCACGGCTGCTTCTCCGTTTAATTTAATGACCTGAGTGATCACGCAGTCTCTCACTGTGATCCCCCTGCAGTGATATTTGTTCACTCAATCACAACCTGTGTGTTGTGGTGTATAATTACATGTTCCCAGGCCGTGGAGCTGCTTTGCAACCTATTCAATACGCACTAAAACAGACTAAAGCTCTCCCTCGAGACTCAGAAACTGTTGCAATTTCACTCCCCCCTCACTTCCACCCTCTTGCTTGTCACACAGTCACATACTTAGGGTCTCACACTAAACACTCCACATCACGTGCACTCCCTCGGGCTTGTCTTGAAACAGACGCATCCAGACGGGCGACGAGCGGCAAGTCGTAATTTTTTTTTTTTCCTGCCTCATAGTTTAAAACCCAGGCCTATCTCCCTTCTGCAGAGTCAGAGAGGGGCTTCTCCCCCCCTCCACACCCTGTTTAGATAGCATTAGGCTCACCTACAATTACTTAAGACGCAGGCGTCTCGGCTGGGCTGCTAACCGGCTCCACCCAGCAGCGGCTCTATCAGGGGACGGAATCGAAGCTAAATCAAGTGGCAGGAAATGAGCTGGCCAGCCTCTTTTTTTTTTTCTCCCTCTCTCTCTTCCTATCCCTTCATGTTCTGAAACGACACTGAGCTCTTTCAATTCATTAAAAAGCTTTCAATACTGCCCACTCGCTGGACGACAGCAAACCTGGGCATGTGTGTACACTGGGTAATGGGAAATGAGAAGGGCAAAGAACAGATTGAGAGTACGTGACGGCACTGCAGAACTAGAGACGGCTTGAAACGTAAATATTAAGCTTCGGAGTCAAACTGTAAAATCCTCTTCTGATATTGGGTGGTGGGAAAATGAACACTAACGACGACTAAATGTTGGGAGTTTTGAAATGAATAAAACATCGAGGTGTATTTGTGGAGACGGGAGTCGAAGCCTGAGGCCAGATGTGAAGCTTCTCTTCGGCTCCAGCGTACTCTGCGGTCTGGAAAGTCTTCCTCCTTCCTGTAACCAGAAATCAAAGCGCTGCCTATCAACACAAAGTATATATGCACGACATCTGTCTCTCTGTGAGATTCAACATTTATGAAGGCACATTATAAAGCAGAGGCTCACCAGAAAAAGTGAAAAATGGATGCAGCTCAGCCTAGCTGGTTAGACTTGGCCCTAATTATGTTCTACCGCTTTTTGACCGAGGCATTTCCAACGCTTCCCGGACTGGTTCAAAGGATTCCTCCCCTACCCCCCTCTTTCTCTCTCTGCTGTCCTGACAGCAAAAGAACTTGCTTACAGCGAGGAAAACTGGTTTGTGACTGGCACCGGCTCTTTTCCGTTTTCGTTTTAGAACCTAAAAAGATTCACACAAGTGTCCATAGGCACAGCGAAACAAAAAAAAATTTAAAAATTAAGGTTATCCGGAAGCTTTGTTGTCAGCAACGGGAAAGTTTGAGTGGGCTCTACCTAAACTCTAGATGAAACTGAAACCACATGAACTCAAACTCTTGTAACTTCCTGCCCAAAGAGCAACCCGCAGAGGCTGTAAACCAGACAAGGCTGGTACTGATGTGCAGCACAGCTAGCTCTGCGCTTGATTGGGGAAACAAAACATGCTTGGGAGTCATCACGGGCGATACGAGCTTTAATACTGTGGTTATTTCAGCTCAACTCTTCTTTTGGTAGAAAGCACTTCTGGATAAGGCCGTCTGAGATTAGCGGCATTTCATTTCTAGAGGGACCTACCGGTAGAGCTACTGTGAGCTACTTTCTTCCACTGAAAGTGTTTCAGCAAATTTAAGACTTTTAGACCTTTTTAATGCCACTTGGAATGAAATTTAAGACTGAAAAAACTATAAATATACAGTAGGGTTGGGGGAATCCTGCTGTATTTCAAGCAAAAATAGCAAAAGCTAACATTTCTGAGGTCTCTGTGGCTCTTCCCAGCATCTTTGCGTTTCTGACAGTGGATATACTGTAGCTCTACAACCTTAAACTTAAAGGTTTGGGTTTTTTGCACAGAATGTGCATACCATTATATGGGTTGGCAACAGAAGTGGCATCCAGCCAACTGCCACTAAATTTGCACTTATCCATGATAGATGGAAAAAAAGCTAGCTACATGTAGCTACCAAGAGTATGTTAGCGGTAGCCTTAACCACATCAAGTATCAGAAAGTTGTTTGCGTGTTACCCAAAACTTGCCAGACAGAAAAGTGCAGCAAGGAAAAAAAAACAAAAAACAAAACAAAATTTGTTGTGGCAGGACTATTCAGTCTATTATGTTGTTGTTTTTTTAAGACCAGTGATTAATATATTTAAGGCCAACTTGCAGCTTAAAAAAAGAAATTAAGCATTTTAAGGCCTTAATTGTGGATACAAAAATGTATGCCTTTTTCTGACATTTTAAAGGATGCACAGATATCCTGTAAATGTTCCTTTCCACTGTCACCTCATGCTTGCTAAGGGTGAGAGGTTGCTGAAAGGTCAACAGAACAATGCAATATGGTGGACTTCCATAGATGGAGAACTTCTTACCCATTGGTGTTAAATGATCTACTGAATTAAACTGTGATGTATTTGGATTTGACAGCATGATCCGATTGGACGCTTCTTCAACTCTATGATAGGGTAACAATGAAAACTGTAAATATGGAGAAGTTAAGACTTCCTCTAGTAATGGCGATGTTAAAAACAATAATAATACACGCAGAGTCATACATGTAGATCCTTCTGTAAGATCTTCTGATGGCCTGTAGCTAAAACAGCAGATAGTGACCTGTTCAAATGTCGAAAATCAGGGGCTGAAACAATTTATCGTATTAATTGTGATGAATCGATTATTGGAATAATCCCCAACTAAGTTAGTAATCGATTAATCGTTTACTGAAGTATAGCGAATGCTGAAATAACAGTAATTACAGTAACAGTAATCAAGCCAAATAGAAATTATTTGCTACCCAATTATTAATCAGTAAATCAAAAAATAAATAAATAAATCAAAAAAAATATAAAAAAAATCAACAGATCAGCCCTACACTGCACTGATGTCGAGTCAAGAAAAAAGGGCTGAGCTTTTCACATGTTGATATTTTTAGCTCCAGATGCTACAAATTATCAAGCATTCACTAAAGAAATGTTTTATTGCACCTTAAGAAAAAAATATATTTTCTTATTTATTTATTTGTATCTATTAATGTTTTTCTAGTATTGCATAAAAGTGCTTTAAAAAAAGTCAGCAGGATGTATCAATTTTTAAATCCGATGAATTGTCAGAATAATAGTTAATTGAATAATCAATAACTAAAACAGTCATTAGTTGCCGTTATTAAAAGCAGGCGGCTCTACAGAACACAGGCTACAGTATATCACATTATCCTGTATGAGTATGAATAGCATAAACGGTTTTTATTATGCAATTGATCAACTTGTACCCAACTATAAGGCAACAGTAATGAACTTGCTTAGCAACGACCAGAAAGAGCCAATGAGCCTAAAACATTAACTCATTATTAAGCCACACACCTGCAGTGACATTTCACACTTTCCCTTAAAACATGCGTCATCTTCAAGGAGCACCATAATAACATGTTAGTGAAAACTAAGCTTTCTTCTTTTTGTTAAAAATCCAACATCAATTCATTCATTGGATTTTTACCCTAAATAAGCCAAGCTCGGTTGATTTAAAGACTCGTCTTTCTCTCATTGGCAAAAGAAGAAGAAAGCTGAGAGTCGGGTCAGACGGGCATAATTGCTGGCGCATTATCAAGGAGCTGGAAAAAGCCAGCACTTACCTGCCATTTATCAGTTCATTCACACATCCATTTATACAACTCTAATGACTCTCACATGACTATCAAGTACCTCTCATGCGACTTCGGGGTGTGAATTGTTCTCGAGAGTCGGAGCGCCGGAGGAAGTTGACCCCCCCCCTGAACCTCCAGTCGCTCGGCAGAGTTGATAAACACCAGGAGCACGAAAGCAGCTCCAGAAGTTTCCATTCAGCTCAGATTAATAAATGTTCCATTACCTGACCTGCTGAGGACCCTCCAAAAGGAGGCCGGGTGGGTCAACAACACGCTAAGCAAACACCCAGTCAGTTACTGTTACAAAGATTTAAGAAAAAAATAAAGAAATAAATAAAACACTTCAACAGCTTCTTGTATGGCAAACACCTTAGCCCATGCAACAACAACCAGCTGGCTTAGCCGCTGCTATGACAACTGCGGGGCACTGAGGAGGAAACTAAATTCGAGTTTAAATGTCACAACTTCTCTCTGACAGTTGGAAGACGGCTCCTGTGTCGGCGTGGGCCGCAGCGTGTTGACAAAGGCTGGATTTAACGCTCAATAACCCTCACCTTGGCGACGGGAAAACCTAAAGCAGGTGTGCCAGTAGAGAACCGTATTCCAACAACACAGCGTCCGCCGATGTTTACGACAATAATCACCATAAAACAGGGGGACGGAGGGTAAGGGGATTCTCTCCCGCTATGATGGGAAAGAATTGGCGGTTGTTGCTGCGCGACTCACATGCTGGGGGTTAATTGAGGTGGACGGTCCAAATCATAACACTAAATGGCTTTAAAGCGACACTTATTTCCACCGGCGGAGCGTGAAGGTCACGACTGGTCAGGCGAGCGGACTCACCCCAGCCTCCCCCCGCCCTCCTCTCTCCCTCCAGGTCCCTTACAGGCTCTCTGCTGGCAGCGCTCAGAGGCTCCTGCCAGGGTTATTCGGTTATTAGGTCTAGGTACAAATACGCCGCTGAGATCAACTCACAGCCGGCTGCACGACGGCAACAGTTGCCGATGGCGAATCCGTGCCAAGATAATTATGATGAGCAATTACGATGTCTTGCGACGGTATAGTCGTAGTTAAACTTTATCACACTTTGTGCCATTACAGCCACAAATGACTACACTTGGATTTTATGACACACAAAAGGAAGCTTTCCTTTTGAGTTCAGCCTCCAAAGTCTTTTGTTGTGTGTTTTACCAACTTTGGAGACTGATTGTTGCCCGTTGGTCTTGGCAAAGTAGGTCAAGATTGGACGGAGAGAATCTGAACAAGAGTTGGTCCAGCCAGTATTTATCTCTGTCTGGTTGGGAATCTTTAACCATCTCACGATTCGATTCAGAATTGAGTTTTGATTCATAAAGATTACTCATGATTTCTGCTTTAATCTACAGGTGTGCAGTCTGCTGCAATGCCTAAATGGCAACTATAAAGTCCTAAAGAAGACAAACATTAAAAAAAATCTAAAAAAATCTTTTAAAAAATCTAAAATAAATCATATTTAGCCTGGTGGGGGCGCAAGGAAAGCCTGGTGGCCCGCCAGGCGAAACCCTGACTGTTGTCTTGCTTCATCACATAAAATTCACAAAAAAAACATTGAACATGAGGTTTTAACATGTCAAAATGTAACAAACAAAGGAGAATAGATCCAAAATTGTAAAAAAAAAAAACTAAAATAGATACAGACAAAAAAACACAATCCAGCCTAAGTTCTGTGTCTATATGTTGTCACTGCTGTGTGTTTCTCTCAAGCAACTCGTAGATGGCTAAGCAAATGCGAAGCTGTGAGCATGATAGCTGGATGGATGGTAGAGCTGCCAAGCGCCTGCATTTGTTGAAAGAGCCCGATGCTGCGACTACGCCCGGATCCGACCGAGCAACTGCAGTTCAGCTGTGGCTTCAAACAGCATCTCTAATGCATCTTTTCTGACATCTTACTGTTGGCAGGCTGCTTCAGAACATGACAGCTTTTTACCAGCTCATCCACAGATCCAGAGAGGGAATCTCTAATAAAAATCTAACAACTGGCAAACTGGCTGGGTTTTTTTTTTTTCCTCTTTCTGCTCCCAAAAAATAAGCAATTAAAAGGCGAGGTACAGATTGAGTTTGCATTCACAGACGCACTTCTTAACAGATGTGCCTCTTGACAAATATAATAAAAGGCATATTAGTGAGGTTTGACTACATTTCACCAACAGATGGGCATTTATTCCAGGTTGCACTTTGCAGAAGTTATTTGTTGCCATATGGAGGTAGAGTGGCTCTATAACTATCCTGACACAGTCAAGAAGGTGGTTCACTCAGAGAGAGAACTAGTCCCGTTAAAAACAACTTCCACAATACTTTATTAGTGGTTCCTCTCACGATTTTTAAGCAGGACTCTGAAGTAGTGAACTGGAGGCTTTTTTATGCTTCCAGCAATAGAAAAAGGGGATTTACAGATTCCAAAATGGGCTGTAATAATCTTCACAATGGTACATTTTTAAGTTTTCAGTCAAATGTTTTACTTTTTTGAACTACAAATGACCAAATACTGCCCAGATTCAAACACAACCCATGTTCAAAGCTAGAGTGGTGTCAACAGACCTTTAAACTAGGAAACAAAAACACTGAAAACTAACATTTGTTTGTGATTTCCAGTTTAAAGTTAAGATTTGCTTAACCAAAAAATGCTTTGTAGAGCAGTTAGGAGTACAAGACAATTCAATTTAGCTAGAATAAGTATTTCAGAGAGGGAAAACAAAGGAAATGATGTAAACTGGATGCCAGCGTTAGCATCTTTTAGCCAGTTGCGATGAGCAGTTTTATTATTTCATTTCCCTAAATGAAGTCTTGTCAACTGCAACTAGAGAGTGCAGCACTTTTTGCCATACACAATAAATAGTGTTCAACTACATAAATAACACTCAATTTTTCAAAAATTGAATGATAATGCAATGCATTCTTTTGACCAAAGTCGGTAACAGAGCTGGTCTTCTTGCTTGTTTAATGCAGAAGAAATGTTCTTGGAGAGAGCCAAAATGTCTGGGTAAGAAGGCATCAAGAAACACCAACCAAGTTGTTTTACTACCAAAAGTAGTAAAAACTCTAGCAAGACTTCTGTCTTGCTAGAGTTGCAATGCTTAATTTTTTTTCCCCCCTTTAAACAAATTTAAGTATTGTTTGGATGAAAATAATAAAATGAATGTTTCTTTTTTCACACCAAACTATGTTTACAAGGTACCAAAAGCAGGAAGACAAGAGTCACATCATCAGCACAGCATTGCCTTACTTGGTAAATACCTACAGGAGACCGTAAAGTACCGAGATTAGATACAGGAAGTCCTGTTTGCACCATCATAAGGTGGTGCTATTCAAATGTGGATCCAGACCCAGAAACATAGCAAATCGCCCTCCCTATTACAGTTCTAAACGTGTGTTGCATCTCAAAGGAGCACATTGGGGCAATATTTAGTAAGCTGTGATATTTTGTTCTGAAACTGTAAGTAGTATACCTGGCCAGTTGGATGGACTTTCAGTAGAGGCTAATGCTAACAGAGAGAAGGGAGAAGCTTGAGTTTATGCAAAACAAAGTTTTGTAAACAATACTGTCATCAACAATAATATTGCAATCAAATGTAGGACAGCAACTAATGATTATTTAAGTAACATTATTCAGACGATTAATCGATTAATCGGATAAAAGAAAGGAAAAATTTTTATTTAACCACTTCAGCCTTATTTTTTACACAATATTAGAAATACATTAAAAAAATCAAATAAGAAAATATTTCAACTACTTTTTTGAAAAAAAAAAAATGTGTTTCCTAAAATGTAATAACTTTAGTGTGCGCTTGATCATTTGTAAGAAAGGATGCATCTACAGCTAAAAATAATTACTTTCAACTAATCTGTTTATTTTGGATTAATAATTTTAATAGCAAAAGGCTTGTTTGTTTTTATTTCCGTAATCGATTAATCACAATCGAGTCGATTAATCGTTTCAGCTCTGATCAAATGATTTCCTAATATCGTGCAGAGCAAATTTGAATTGAAATTCAAAAAGTATTTTATTGATCCCAATCGGAAATTAAATGGTGTAACTCATATTAATTCAAAATTCTTAAAAGAGCAATGGACGTTGATAGAAAGCATGTAGTCTACATCAGCAGTCTGATATTACAATTATGTAGATTCCTACTTCGGGGAAAATTCAAGCCATCTATGGAAAAAAAATTTTTAACTCAATGAGTAAAAAATGTGTGTGAAACGCCACTTGTGAAGGTCTTCTTGGACTTCCAAAGCAACATTCTCATACCTGTTAGAGGTGTAATGAGATCACTCACAGCGGGATTAGTTACCAAATCCTGCCTCCAGCTCTCCACTATCGACTCAACGTCAACGCAAGTGCTGAACAAACCTTTGACCTGCCTCCTGCGTGCCTTCTGGCCCCGCACATCTACAGCTCTATGAAGATGACAGATCTGGCAGGGCGGCAGCATTTAAGGCAAAAATCATGACACGGACGAATAAAAGGACAAACAGGCCGTTCCCTCCCTACGGCACCGGGGTTGTTGCTCTCTGGGAGAAATCAATAAGCTCCAATGATTAAACTTGAAATGGTGCATCGGTTGGAAGGGTCTGGACCAGGTTCACAAAGCAGCGGGGAGACAATGCCCCGACTTTTTTTTTTTGTGGATCGTCAGCAGCTGAGTCTTGCGAGTGAGGAGGCGTTGACGGATGAGAGGCAGCCGAGCCGAAGCATCGATCAAAAGCGCGGGCCCGTGCCGACCCAGGCAGTTCCCAGAAACAGATCTTCAGCACATTTGGTCCGTTTAATGTCGAAGACGAGCAGCGGTCCTGCTGTGCAGTAATCCCCGGCTTGTGCTCCCATTTTCACCTTTGATGCATCTCTTTATTCTGCTGTGCTTAGCTGACAGCTGAAATGACTTAAAAAAAAAAAAAAAAAGTTTGGCAAACTCAAGTTATTGCTGCCACATTGGGCAATGTGAGTTTTCTAACGCAACCTGGGACAGTGTGGGGTCAACAACTCTGTTTGTCCCTCTGTGGAAACACGGCGAGCACACTTTGTCCTTCCTGGGCTGAACGTCTGACGAAAGACCGGCCTTTTGTTGTTTCTGTCAGTTGCGCCGTTATCTCCGTCCGCAACGCGCCTTGAAGTCTTTACAACAGGAACCTGCAGCCAAGGTTTTGGCCCGAGTCTGAGCCATAAGAAGGCTTATTATTAAAGGAAGTGTAGTTTACGGTTCCAGCATCCACGCAGCCAGACAAACTTGCTGACGCTTTCGAACGTTCCATAAACAGCAGTTACTGTGCTGTTTATGGCATTTAATAATAATAAAAAAATGTTGAAATGGTTTGTTTACAGGAATGAAATTGAAGGAGGAAGGGGCAAAGTGTTGGTGAACTGGCCAAAGTCGCTTGAGTTGGCTGATACATGTTTACCGAACATGTTAAATGTGTAATCTTGTGACATTTTATGGTATTTTTTGTGAATATGTTGGAGCCAAAGTGAATCAAGAATAATCAAAACAGTGATTTAACACATTTCCATAGGACTATGTATTCTTCTTATAGAAGATTAAGCTTAGGTTATAGGATTACATCCTATTATTAAAATTTATATTTCAGTTTATCCTGTTTTCTGAGGCATTTTATTTGTACAGAGTTCCAAGTCTGGCATATCAGGTTGAAATTCCCCTAAAACTCAAAGTTAATACTGCCGTCATAAGAAATATTACTTTTGTAGCACAATATTAATAACCAAGAGTGTACATTTTTTGTATTGTCTATCATTTGTTTGTGAAACTTCTGTATTATAATAAGAATTTTTCATCATTTTTATTTTTAATCACAATAGTACCGGGAAAAATGATCAAACTCTAAGTCCGTATTGTCCACCCTTAGTTCAACTATTCAAATTGAATACACTGAATCAATAGCATCAATAAGGTAGTGTACTTAAAAAGCTAAAATCCCAACTTTGACCTTTTGACCTCAGCGTGTCAACCAATTCGACTCCTTTTAATGCTTGGTCATCAAATCCTAACTGAAGGCAAAAAATGTACAGTCACTTTAATTAAAACTAAAGATTCCCCAGTATCCATTTACATAGATGCTTCTCTCTTCTCAATAAATAATGTACTCTCCCCCCCTTTCTTATCACTAGAGAGTCAGTTCGTCTTGCACGCTTGAGGATATCGTCTCCAAGGGTTCAGATTGTGATTTCTGCTAAAATCAAAGCAAGCCAAAAGCTTCACCGCTGCTCCATCCTCAGGGGAGGCTTTTATTGCCAGTGTATCTCAACATCGGTTTAGTGGGGGAAAAGCCTTAATTATTGGAGACAGACGGTAGATGCCGACTACATAAAGAGCACTTGATTAAACTGGACAAATGTGGGCTGAAACGGCCATTTAAGAGCTCTTCTTTCAGTATCAGAACCAAACACACACCACCATTCAAACAGCTGATCTACTTAGATTCTCCATCATTTCCATCTAAAGCTGGCTAAACATCACTTAGCATCATGGAACATATGTAAATGAATTTCAACCCGTCTATGTGATTGGACTGAGCTGTTTACATGTTTCTATATGTAAACTGGATCTGTTAGCTACAGGAAGCATTATTAGAACTGGTAAGTATTTAAGTTGGTTTTTTTCTTCTTTTTGCAATATTAGAAATACTTTTTTTTTAAAATCTATTAATGTTTCTTGGTTGATACCTTGAATTTGTTGTATTTCCAATCAAAATGTTATACCTAACGAGTGGCGCTAAAGGGGGTATGAACTATGTGCTAGGCCTAGGGGTGCCATGCTAAAGGGGGCGCTTGGATAAATGGGGCGCCAAACAAACAGCTGTTTGTTGTTTGAAATCTCTTCGGGGGCCTATAATGTGTCTTCATGTACCTCATTTTCAAGTCTATCCCTAATCAAACCAAGAGTAAAAACAGTAACAAGCTACATTCTTGCAGTTTCATGGACGATTCTAAGCCCAAACATGGCTCGTCAGACACACAGGTGACGACTCGACTGCTACGGCTAACCCCCATCGTCTGGCCAGGAAGAAACTGAAACCTTGTTAATCCCTTCCCACTGAGCAGATCACCTTTACTAGGAGAAAACAATTCAGTGGAGGAGATTTCTGCCTGCATCCAGTGAGCTCGGTGATGCTGTCCAGCCAGCAGGATAGAAACCAAGTATACGCAACACAGCTCGGAGGGAGACTGACGGTCGACGCGTTCAAAGAGGATGGCATACTCACAGTCCAGGTGCTTCTTCTTAGGTCCGCTCACTTCGTGTGTGGTGGCTTTGCACACCGCCTTGCTGATGGCAGAGCCCGTCATGCTGTGCTGCGCCGCAGCGATCCGATCCGTAATAGACTGGCCCGACATCTCTGTTGGGTTTTCTTTTTTCTCCCCTTCAGCTCAATCAAGACAGAACAACGACCCAATCAATGGATCGGAACTTTAAACTTCAAACCAAGCTCCGGATCACTGCTGCTGCAAAACCGATTTGACTGAACCGGCAGTTTATCTTTGGAGATAAGTTCAAAAAAAAAAAAAAAAAAAGGAGGAGGGAAGTTTATTCCTTGTATTTATGAAGTAAATAAAGCAGAAGGACGCTGTTGTGGGCTAGTGTGTGTTAGCTAATGTTTCCGTTGCAGTACTCGAACCAGGAAAGAGTCCCACAGTGGAATCTGGAAACACTTGAAATCACTTTCTGGCCACAAATAAACATAGCTAACAGGCTGCTTCAAAACCTGAATTCTTTGTTTGAAGTCACCAAAAGCGACAAGTCCGGGTCCGGTTTGGCAGAAAACGAAGTAATCCGTGTAAAAAGAAGAAGAAAAAAATCAAAGCTTTGAAAAAAAAAATTTAAAAAAAGAAAGAGAAAAACTTGAGTTCCTCCTCCACGTCAACTTGTTAGCTCGGCTGTTAAAGCTATCGCTGCTTCCCCAGTAAAGTGCCTGTTTAGAGCCCGCTCCGGTGGGGAAAGTAAGAAGGAACTAAAGAGAGCATTATTCAAAGTTTGTCAGAGGTTACTGCAACACTGACAGCCAGTTTCCCCCCTCTTCCTCCTCCTCAAGGTGCGAGAAGCTAGCCGAAGAGCTAAAGAGATTAGCCAAGCAGAGAGCGAGCCGAGTCGAGTCGAGCGGCAGCCGAGCCCAGCCGGCGGACCCGGTAAGTTGAAAATGACAGCTCCTTTGGCTCGGTCCTTTTCCTTCGGAGTCCCCTCGTTCGGCTGGTGCTGTTTTCCGGATGCTACAACCACATTACCGGGTTTTCCCCCCCCCACCAACAGTCCGGTGACGCTGTCTGGGAAGTCTCCTCACAGCTTTCTCCGCACGGACTGACTGACTGACTGCTGCTCTGCCGGACAAAATGGCAGCGTAGAATCAGCTGATCTCACAACTGAGCTTGGCCGAGCTGCGTTAAAGGTATCCGAATGAAGCTCGGAATTTATCATTCTCCGTATTGTAAAAGGCTAATTTGAACAGTAATTTTAAAACACGACAAATATAAATGCTGCATTGAATTTACATAAATATAAATGGTACGCAAATTGAACTTAATGGGATACATACCCAAACTAAATAAACAAACAGCACGCATAAAAAATACAGAAATTATTTAGGATGAGAATACTACATGAGCATACTGTAAGTGATAAATTGATCCTCCATATTTATTGTGTTAATTATCCTTTTCTGCCACACTAATCAGCTGCATTAATTCCTCCTCTACCTACAGGGGCGTTGCTAGATAAAAAAAGAAATACGGGGGGAAACAAATAAAGCTACATTTCAATGTATGTTTGGTTTGAATATTGAGTATTAACTCTAGGAATCTATCTTTGGAAATAATGCCATCTAAACACCTTAAAAAAAGAGACAAAGTTGCTCAGGGAAATAGATAACAGATGTCAATCATTGTCAACTTTCCTGCTAAGTTAATGGATTAAACTACATGGTTCAATTGTTCTTTAGTACAACACAGCGTTTTTAGAAAATTATTTACACCTTGTTGACATGCATTTATTTCATTTCTTAAAGGTTTTGAGCACTTATAGGATATTTTAAAATAAAGTTGGCTTCAAACTTCAAAATGGCTTCAAATTGTCTTTGTGTTTATATTTTCCTACTAAAGACTCAGACTTCTTGTCATCATTTAAATTGGATGTAAAGCATCTCTGATTACTGTAATCGTGTGACGGATTTAAAAAAATGGATGTGAATAAAGTGGCTGGTTGAAGAGACCGCTATTAAAAAATATATATTATGTTACTCAATAAATATCTAACAGCTGGAGGTTGCTTCCTCTTGGAAATAAGCTATAATGTAGGATATGTCTAATCAAAACCAAAATGTACCAACAAATATAGAAAATAATCTGATGGTAAATAGAATATATGTGTATATTGTGGTATTTTTGTGGTACTTTTGCAGCCTTCCCTCCCCACTGATCATGCCACCCTGGCCAGTGGCCCACATCCGTTATTTCAAAGCAAACATGTCCCTGTCCCTGCCTTTAAGAGAATAATTCTTGCAGACATTAAATATCAGATGTAAAACCGCACAAGCAAGAACTGAAAAATGTTTTTTTTAATGAAATGAAGCAAACGGAATGTGTTCACGATTTGTCCATTTTTTATGCCCCAAAGTATCTTCTTTAACGACAAAATAAAAGGGAGGAAGGGGGAAGACAATTTTTATGTGTGAAGTCATAATTTCCGACAGTCCTTCAACGCCTCAGAAATCTATTGGCTCAAAACTAACGAGTGAGTGAAGCCTTTGTAGCGGAATTCGCGAGACAAAACGCATCACATTTTAAAAGCATACTAATCATGACGCTTATGAAAAAGAGCTAAAACAGCACGCTGACTCTAAACTCGTGCTCAGTCGTCACGGACACGCCGCGTCCACGTCACGCTGGTCCAGATTCCTGCCTGTCTTTAATAATTCCTCAGCTGCCTCGTCCCTGTGTGACTCCAGACTTTTGCGGAACACTGTGTGCTGAAGAAATGAGTGAGGACCCGCTGCTGCTCCGCAGCGGCCCGGTGGGTCCCACTCCGGATCTGAGCGGCTGAATTAGTCAAATATCTGGCGGCATTTGACTGCGTTTCACATACAGCAGCCTGTAGGATGTAATTAGATGCCAGGCTGCCGGCATAAAGCAGCTCATTACAGCCGCTTTCATCCGAAGCAGTGGATCTTTTCTTTCCCCCCAGAACTGAACTCTTTGAATCAAGCGTTTTTCAGAAGTATTCACACCCCTTAAACCTTTTCACTTTTTTTTTCTTTTTAGAGTAAGCAATCAGTGTGAGTCCAGATGTTCTGCGAAGGCCTCAGAGGTTTCCTGGAGACAAAACAGCATCACAAAGATCAGATCAGGAAGCGGATATGGGTCAGGGATAAAGGTGTGGAGAAATTAAGAACATCCCAAGGTTTGAACTTCTCAGATAAAGCAGAGACTCAGGTTGGAGCATCTGTTGACTGGTCAAGAAGACAACCACATGTAACACGACTCCTGTTCTACAATGTACAGAGGATACAGGTACAGAGGCATGGTCAAAGGTCACACATAAAACCAAACGAGACTGTTGCAACACTTGAAAACTGCTCCTCGTCCAATCTGAATGAGCTATGACAAATCGGCTAACATTTTGGTCTGTATATGTGCAAAGGAGGTGGAGACAAAATTTGCAGCAGAAGTAATGACTCAGAAAACTGGAAATAAATGCACCTCCATTTTATAAATATGACCTAATTCGGGTTATTCTATCACATAAAATCTTGATTAAATTTATCAAAGTGTCTATTTGTAATGTGAATGAGGGCAAGAGGAATTAACACTTATGCAAGGTACTGGAACTGTTGGACGGGGGACACAAGCGGCAGCTGAGTGAGAAACTTCTCAGACGACGAGCCTCCAGACTGCGGCGGACATTTCCTGAATAGGATTCGGGCCGTTTCTTTTCAGTTTCAGAGAACCGGCTGCAGTTTACAGTATTTCTCGTCCTGGTGAGAAATACTGCAAACTGACCGCAGCAGGTGAATCCTGCTGCGGTCTACGATTATGAAGTCTACGATTATCCGTCTCCGGCGTCTCGGCAGGTCGGAGGATCATCACGGATCCTCTGAGACGGTAAAGATGAGGCAAACCTGGATTCAGGTAGGCGTCTGTCAAATCTGACATGGAGTCGATAAAGAAAAGGGAAACGAGAAATGCAACTGAGCGATTAATTATGATGAGTGGATTATTGAGATAATCGTCAAATTTTGGGATTTCCTCCCAACATTCAGGAAATTGGCGGCGATTTCCTAAATCTTGGGAGGCTGGTTATCAGCCGATACTTACATTTGAAGCCAATCTTATCGATCTCAACAAAGGTCCAAGAATGAACTACTGTCCGCTTTGCTCTGCTGTGAGAGAAGTTTGACTGTTAGCCCCGCCCACCAAATCATGTCTGCACTTTTGCAGTTAACAATAGTCCCCCCACTCTTGGCAACTCAGCGACTTTCTAGCTATATTTAGCAACATTTCAAACAAACAAACAAAAAAGGTATCTCTCCAAAATCTGAATCGGCAGGTCAGGCTTTTTAAAGATCGGTGATCAGGGATTGGCCAAAACACTGCAATCGGTGCACTAGCCCTAAATCCAACCATAGAAGACAGTAAGGGACTTTCATGAACCCTGCAATAATAGAATACATGTTGCACCAGATGTGACCCATTTTACTTAGCTTCATTTCAGCACTTATGAGATTTAGCAAAGAAAACCAGATCTTCATTGTAAAACGCATGAATAAGCTTTGCACATCTGGAAGTGATGCATCGCAGCACAGTGACTGGCAGGCAGACAGCAGCCACCCCCATCCTCTCCCCAACACGCCTGCAGGGAATCTCCACCTGACTCGCATGTAATCAAAAGCTGCTGGTGCTGCAGCGCTCAGAGGAGACGCATTTAAATGTGCAAAGCCCTGACACCGAGCTAGCTCTCTGCCACTTGCACCCCGCTTCACCTCTCTCCTCCCCGAGCACAGCCAGAGCGGAGTGCGGGGTTGCCATCTACAGGCGAAAGAAGGCCTGAACGCCAGATTTCCATGGCAACTACAGGCGTGGATGTGGAGATGCCCTTTTGTAGCCCCTGGCAACAGGCTCTCGGGCCGGGAATTGGGAGTCCCATCAGCAGCTGTCGGTCACTGGAAGGGGCCAGGGGATGTGATGGGATCACCTGGAAACGCTGGGGGGGAAAGGTGGCAGACGGACCCAGAGGTGATCTTCATCATTGCTGATGTGTAAAATGGACTCCAGCATGGCAGGATAGTTTACAGTGTGATTACAACAACTGAGATCAATAGAGCAATGAACGCTTCTGGGCATCTTGACCTTTATGCTTCGGTTAGTAAGGCTGTGTTCAAGCAGAGACGTTTTCATTAAGCCCCCATATATGACAACATAAACTAAAGGCAGCTGACATTCTATTAAAAATGGCTGCCCTCTCTGACCTTCCAAACAGTGGAACAGTAGCTCACTGTGAAGGGTCTCCCAGACTGCAGGCGGGGTCTTCTGTTCCCCCACAGGCTTATTTGCTAATCCATCTCTAATTATAATGTACGCGCACGGCTGCGGCTCGGGGGACTTAATCTCCGTCTTTTTGTTATCCCGTAATTATGTTTTCTATCTTTTGCTCCGTGAAAGAAGCTAATCATGCCGCTGAAATAAACTGCCCCCACCTCTTTAGTTTGTAATAATTCTAGCGTGGATATTTTCTATCCGCTCGCCTTTGTGTTCTGAGAAATGGCTAATCAGATTGCCTTTCAGGCACATTGGTGTTTGTACCTCTCACCTACTGTGCAGGTTAGATGAAGCCAAAGAGCTTCACACAGCCAGGAAAAAGTGAGAATTAGATGCTTTGGCAAAGATTTTCATGTATCCACTGGTTTAATATGGGGGGCTGGTTACCCCTGCTGACAGGTGGCTGGATCCCAGCTACACAGCACTGACTCAGTGAGATGGAGACGCATTAATCCAGACACTCAAGATCTGTATTTCATCAAAAAAGAAAATAAAACCGAAAGCTTTCTAGATGTGAGGCGACAGTATCACAGCGGTGGACTCAGACAAATTCTCTTCAAATTCTTACAGCAATCAGTTTTCTATTATGTGGCGAGCCAGCCAGGAGGAAAACACAACAAAACAATCAAGATACAGTTGAATTGACCCAAGGTTTAAAGTTATTTTTGTACGACTGAACCATTTCATCTAAATCTGTTTCCATTTTGAACCAGAAATCAACCACTTCATACCCATCTATGTCACAACTTTAACAGTTTGCTTCTGTTGGTTGCTAAATAAAAGATACAAAAATCTCACATGCAGTAAATTGTTGGTTGAGTTTGGATTATTTGAGGTTGTTATTTTTGTTACTGATTGTGTTCCATACAGTTCATTCCTTTGTTGATAGCTATTGTGTTGTGTTTTATCAGATATTTATTTTTACTGTTAGTCTATAGTTTTTGTTTCAGTATGAACCTTAAGGATCGTTTAATCTATTGTTTCAAAATTTGCTAAATGCCCTTTGCTTCAGTAAGGGTCTTCCATATTTCAAGAGTTAGTTTAAGTTTTATAAAATCTTCAGGATAGTATACAAATATAGAGATTAGTGTTGCACGATATATTGGCACTAACATCGGTGTCAGTCAATATTAGTCATTTGCACGATATGTCGGCACTAACATCGATATCAGTCAATATGAGTAATTTTTGGACAAATCATTATTGACCTGATCACTAAAACTGGGCCAATTTTAACAACCAATATTTATTTCCATCTTGTTGCCGTCCGTTTCTGGTCATTTCTTTCTAAAGGTGACATAACAGTAGAGGAATATATATAAAATTGGTAAATATCAGTGATCGGCCATAACAGCAACATTAATATTGAATACCCATATCGGCCCAAATGTTCATATCGGTGCCTCCCTCATAGAAATTATGACATGGATAGTGTTTGAGCCATTTTAATGATTTTTATTTACAGTTCATCAAAAATACTTAATTACCATAAGAATTACAGTGATACAGTACGGTATAAGTAAGGATATAAAACAAGCAGCTTCACACAAGCTCTTAAAGTTTGACATTATAGAAATAAAAACATGTGAAATTCTTCTTTATTCATATTATTTTGAGGCATTCAGGGTGTCCAGACATGCTAAAAGGGTTTTCTGTCTTTTACCTTACAATATTTTTGTTTTATGACAAACTGGACATAACAGGACGAGATACTGTTCTCGTCAAACCTGATCTGATCTCATAGTCTCGTAACACAAGACACACGTGCTCATTATCCGTCTCTTACAATACATATATCACTTTGCCTGAGAGTGGCCGCTGCAGAGTCCAGCCTGTCAGTCAGATCAGAGCGATGTCGGAGCGAATTGAAGACTTCGACATCAGTCTGAGCCTTAAAAAAAGGTGGGACTCAACAGGGGCTGTGGATGCAAAGAACCAAGAGCATGATTTATGGAAGTTACTGCTCCAAAGATGAGTCCCTCAGAAAGCACACATATGATGGAGAAGCTGTAGATTTTGTGGATGCATGACTAATTATGGGCTAAAATATCAAATGGGGCCGCCGTTAAGCCGGGAGGCTGCTCAAAATTCTCTCAGATCACTTATTCATTCTGCCAGATTTCAGGAAACGTGGCGCTGCTGAATTATGAGAGCGATCTGTTAAAATGTAGATTTGACAGTCGGTTTCTAACAGATACCCTCAGTCCATCATTCAGGCATCTGAAATATTATTTTTCTACTCATCCAAAGGCAGAGGCTGAACAGACATTTCATTTATTTATGAATAAATGAAATTCATAAACTACAGAACTCTTCACAGCACCACCTTGATCTGGTGTTTATTATATTTAAACAAAGACTTGCATTTGTTTCATTAAATTATTGCATTATAATACAAATTGTAGACAAATTGGTTATAGAGTAGACCACAATAACAGTACTCTCATTTAAAAAAATATGACTGAGAGGATAATTGAGTCCTTAATTATTATACTTTCACCTATATAAACAACTAGTTTATTCAACTGGTATCATTAATTTGCAAGTTTTGATTTAAAACCAATTATTAGATACCCTGGTTATGATTTTATCTCAGCTTCACTCATAATATTAGCCACCAAGTTATGCATGTCTTGGACAATTTTTAAAACTCAGAATGTCAGTGGTGAATGAGTCAGGACACAATCCCACTGATAATGTGGACCACGTAATAATGACAAAATGGTGTGCACTGTCACTGCAATTTAAAGTTCTACAGTTCACCAACAAAATCCATGGCGCTAATTTAATTCTATTTAAACAGTATTGGACTGGACTTGGCACAGACAAATGCCTGGTCTCAAATGACTTGGATTTGAACAAAAAAAAAAGAAGCCTTTCAATTTCAACATTACAAATATATTTTTTTAAAACATATCTGCATGCTTGTGCGACTCATTGTAAGAAGATTACCTCAATTCTTGCGTGTTTCAGCTCTTTTTAGCTAACTGTTAGCTTATTGTTCAACTAATTTCCACACTTATGGTTTATTTTTGGTCTTTCAGTACCAGAGGGACCCTAAAATCTTGCCCTACATTACTGCATTTTTTCTACTTCTAAATCGTATTATCTTTGGACAGATATCACCTCTCAGGTCAAGTTAGGAAAAGTTAGCAACTAGCGCATTAGCTGGTTGCTTTTTTTGTGTGTGACATAAACCAGATTAACTGGCATCAATAGCGCCAATACTGAATTAAACAAACAACTCAGTAGTCACTATCATGACGCTAATGAATAATAGCATTGGGTTTTGTGTGCTTAACTTTAAAACAGACAAATGTTTGCTAACATATTAGCTAAAGCGGCTTAACGCAATAAGAGTTAAAAACTATTAGCTACATGAATCTAAATACCACAGATGACCAAATTTGGTTTGTTTCCTCAAACTTGCTATGCAGTTTAAATGGTATCTCCAGAATTAGCTAAAACACACTGGCTTTAAACTGGACCCTAAAACTAAACCAGACCCTCTCTTGCTTCTAAAGGGGCAGTATTATGTAAAACTGACTTTGTTTGAGCTTTACCTCATGTTGTAATGTGATTTCCTTATCATAAACATACCCGGAGTGTTACCTTGATTCTTTCAGGCATGTTTGAGAAAAATCATTTAACCGCCATGGCAACCTGTGCTAAACGCTAGAGCCAATGCAGCTCCTTCGCTGACTCTCGCGACTCACCCAGCAGCAATTAACAAACACCTGGTGGAACTGCGCATCTGAAATGCTGAGCTCATTATACGAGCTGCTTCTCAGAGCAACGCTGGTAAAAACACTGTTAAAGGGTTAATGGAGGAATGAGGTCGTGACGACTTAATGAAGTGAACTGGAGTTTCAGAAAGAGCAGAAGTTTTAAAGAGACAGTGACACAATTTCAAGGCGTTAAATTAGGAAGCAAAATTTCTTTTAAGTCACATTTGACTTAACAGCATTTTATTACAACTGAAGTTCAGTTACTTCGTTATGCTATAAAATGGCACTATGTGCCTGAAAAACACAAAATACTGCCCCTTTAAAGGAAGTAAAAAAATACCAGCAACTCAGAATCCTGTACATTTTCAACATCGTGAACTGCTCTGGAAGTTAAACATAAAAAAATAGGTATAAAATTCAAAGGGTTTCTTTGACTAGAGGTCAGGAGGCCAACTTGAAGTATTGAATGAAGACTGTCACATTTTATTTTCTGAATCTCCATCTCTGTAACAAATACTTGGCTTAGCACACAGTGAATATAGCTATGCTGTTAATCACAGGCATATTTAGTGTCATTCTGATTACCTTGGCATCACTTGAATTAATGTAGCCCCAGGCAAGCCTCTCTGTCAGAGGCCCCAACGTCAACTTCATAAATCTCAATTTGCACTTTTGTGTGATTTAGTAAGTACACTTTTCACAAAAAAAAACTCAGTTTCTCCAACTACAGCCACCCCCTGGGTGGTGAGCCACATCCCCCTACCACCTTCACCGTTCCTCTGTTCTCACGAACAAAGCAAATTAAAATGTACAATTAGAAAAAAAGCATGTTAATAACTCCCAGGATCTAATTACGACTTGACGTCTTCACACCATCACTGCCAGAGCCTCAGACTCCGGGCCGACTATGACGGGCTGGCAGCAGCCAATGCACACGTATCTGAGGATCCACAGGTAGACGGTGCCAGACAAGGTGACAGTCAGGGTCAGGAGCAAGAGGCTGACGAGGCTCTGAGGGCTGAGCAAGATGTCGGAGGAGGTAGAGGAGTCCTCAGAGGGATTCTGGGCTACAGGAAGAAAGAGACAGAGGGAAAGAGAAAGAGGAAAGAAAACAACCCGACTTATGGGGGGGGGGGGGGAAAGCAGTGGAAGAATCAGAAATCTGTGTGAAGGAAGGTGTGAAGGTGTGAGATGATAATAGAAGCTGCCTGTGCTAGGACAGACACAGAAACAAGGTGAAAGAGAGACTTGGGGTTTGAAGCAGAAGAGAGAAAACGCAAATACCTCCCTCTAGTGTCCATTAGATGCCATAGCTACCTCAGAGCCACACTATTAAAATAAAGAGCAGACTTTATTTTAACATGTTCAAAAAGGAAACAGGAATAAAACTTACTCCATTTATACTTAACCCTCTTCGTTTCTGTGAGCAAATGAACATTAAAGGTCTTAAAGAATCTCTGAAATCTTTTGACAACCTTCCTGGACGGACATATTTTGTCAAGAGACAATAGATCTGCAAAGTTCCCCAAAATTGCTCAAATTTGATAAAGCAATAAATTCTGTTCATGTTCTGAAATTTATTATTGTCCAGTTTAAATCAGTTGGGCCACATTTAATTTAATGTATCTGTTGAAATCATTACAGAGCGTTCTATATCTGGTCAATCTATCCGCCAAATTCTTATATTTTTTTTGTGTTGTATTTATATTTATTTATATTCTTATATTCTATATTCTTATTCCTTGTTTCTTGCATAATTTAAGGTTTTTCTTGCATAATTTAAGGTTTTGGTTACTCACATTTAGTGTGTACCTTAGTATTTAATTTGTATTTTTGTATTCTTTTGCACTTTTGCTTACTGTGTGTTATCTTTGTTTTTTGCCTGGGAGCTGCTGGTAACTTCAATTTCCTGAGGGAGTCTTCCCAAGGGATCAATAAAGTCTAAGTCTAAGTCTAAGTCTATTTCATCCATCCATCCATTTTCTAACACCCTTGTCCCTAGTGGGGTCGGGAGGGCTGCTGGTGTCTGTCTCCAGCGAACGTTTCGGGCGAGAGGCGGGGTACACCCTGGACAGGTCACCAGTCTGTTGCAGATCTTAAATATTTCAAAATACTTTTTCACAATAAAAACAAAAAGTTGAAGAATTTGTAATATTTTTTATGTTAAAGAGAGCTTTATCATCTACACAGTTTACTAGTTTATACCGTCAGTGTATCTTATTACAACTTTACTAATGCAAAGATGTTCCTGGAGGGAATCTTTTACAACTGAAAATCTAATTACTTTACTCTGATGGTCCTAAATAAATTTCACAAACCTGGCTTTTATGGAAGACTGACAAAACTCTCAGATCTGCAACACATTATATGGGCTATAAGCTAGCACTGTGCCTCCTACTGGTCTTATCATCGCCATGGTGATGGCACTATCATACTTGACAAACTGTAAAACATTAAAGAGACATTAATACTACTGTGATTACTCTTGTCTTTGTTTACCTGTAAATATGTGACTCTCCCCACTCAGCTCCTTCAGACTAGCCAGCAGCAATTAGCAAACACCTGGTGGAAGTGCGCATCTGCTGCGCTATGAGCTACTCTTCAGTAAAATGCTCTTCAGTATGATGTTAAAGGCTTAATGGAGAGACATTGTTGTGATAACGACAAAGGCGGAGCATCGGAAAGACTAGGAGCTTCTTAAAGAGACACAGTCCCAATTTCAAAGCTTTAAATTATGAAGTCAAATTTCTTTTATGTAATGTTTGATGTATACAGCAATTTTACAACAGCTAAAGGTAATGTAGTTACTTGATTGTTCTATAAAACGGCACTAAGCGCTTGGAAAATACATGATACTAACACTTTAAAGCGATTCTGTTTGCTGAGCTCCTGCAGGGAAACAATGAAAGGTGTCACAATAATTAGGAAAAGAAAGATGGGGGGCAGAGAGGAGGAATAGGGATTTGTTTATGCAAAGGCTTCAAACATGCCACCATCTTATCAACGCTAATTAAAATTCTCGGTCAGGCCGCTTAGTCTCTTTGAAGGATACGAAGATGACAGAATGAATAACTAATTAACAGCAATGTATACTTGTTGCATATCAGGCAAACATATAAAACAGACCAATTGCTTTAAAATTCAAAGTTTGTTTCAGTTTTAGTTTGTTTCATTGTGTGTGTGTTGTTTGACTTGTAGGGATGGACATAGCCCCGGCTGGCAACGGTCCTGACCCAAGACCGGGTTGTTAACGTTCTCCGTCCATCTGAGGTCTGTGACCGCTTAACCTTGGTAACTTTCTTCTATCGGCACTTTCCATTCACAGCTCAAGGCTGCTGAAAGGACTTCCATGCCGATGATTCACAATCGCAAAAGGCACATCTCCTCTTTCGCTCTTTCGAGGCTCTGTGTTGGAGAGGGGGTGGAGGGAAGAAGTGGCATTCAAATGGTACAAAAAGCCCTGACAAGCATCGCGGTATGAATCATGTGGAGTATAGAAGCCCAATTTTTCTCAGCCGTTTATTACTTTTACGGATCGTTAACCCAGTGAACTTACCGTCAGGCAACACAAAAAGATGTTTGAAACGAAGCTGAGGGACTCAGAGTCAGATTGTTCTATAGTGACAAACCGAACACTAACCTCTAGTTGAGTGTAGCATCAGCAGCAAACAGATGATAAACCTTCCAGATGCAGCCATCCTCATGCTGTACTGGGTCTGTTGGGAATTCACGGCACATTTGGGAGAAATGAGATGAACTGACTGAACAATTATGCACAGTATGAAAGTCAGTTTAGTCTCTATTTATCCTTTATAATGACCGTATGTTTAACTATATTGTTACATGTGAAATGGTCCGTCAGTGGCAGTACTATTTTAGAATCTTACATTGCAGCTTCATTCAACTTAAAATGTCAATTTCTTTATTTTGAAGGAGAACACATACCATACATTTATAACCATACAAATATGGCAATATGCCAATAATCCAGGGTACCCTGTAGGTTCGTTTTCATCAGCAATCCAGCATATAAATAAAACAAGACAACCTCAGTCGCACTGACTTAAAAACAGTAGCAGTAGAACACATATGTCTTTGAGACGTGATGAAGATGCTGCTTGAATTTATCACGTCCCAAAAAATCCATGGTAACCTGATTTAGCTGAAGATCAACCGTGTTATAGTATCTGATTTGTACAAAACTTACCGAAAGCTGCATATTTTCATATGCAACAGAAACTCAAGCCAGTTATGCAAGACTGTGAGAGAATTATACTTAAAGGCTCCTAGATACTCTGATCCTGTCGTCCCCAACCCCCGGGCCGCGGACCAATTGGTGCCGAGCCGCACAAGAAATAATTATTTCCGTTTAATGTATAGCTGAGTCTGAAGGATCTTTTATTTTGAAAATCCTTTAACCCGATTATCTCGGTTACGTCTTGCGCGCCAACATTGAGCCCACAAGCAGCAAAATGAGTCAGAAACAGATCAGATTCTTTGGAAAGTTTCTTTGGGAAGGGAAAAGGCCCAGAGAAGAGACAGGAGAATGGATTTATCCTGGACCGGTGACTCCCTCATTCCAAGCTCCGCATGATATGGTGACCGGCTCGTTACTGCGTCGCCATGTAGAGACCAAGCACCCTGTGCATAAGCAACACTAAGAGTTGTCCGCCGATTTTTCCAAACCTCTGTGACCACACACGACACGAGCCGATAAAAGTCCAACAGGTTCGATCGGTTCGTTTGTCCAGCCACACGGCAGGAGCAACACACCACACACAAACCGATTCCACTCACGAACATCCCGATTCCAGAAGAAAATCCTGTGAAATCCCCAACGTACTATACGTGAATTTAGAATAGTCAAACTCACTCACAAACTTCTCACTCACATGAGAGTTACCGAACTCTTTTGCAAGCTCAACCAGGAAGTCCACCCGTCTCTCCTGCACCCCAATGCATGCCTGATAAAGCACATGTGCATTCAGTGCTGCCATGTCAATCATGTTTGCCAGGTTTGCTGACCAGCTGTCACATAGTGATGGAACCTTGGTCACCCCCCGCAAGATTATGACTGAAATAAATGCCATTAGTTCTTGTGAACTAAATAGGTGAAGCAGTCACCTATTTATCCTCCACAGCACAAAAGGCTGCATGCAAATTTGCATGTGCTAAGTCTCCCAGATTTCTTTTGCTTACACTTTTTGCATGATTTTTTTGAGGTGGATCAACACAATTAATACCCTCTTAGCTTTATTTCAAAGAGAAACATTACTCATTTCTTTTAGAAAAACCTTTGCATATTTTTTGAAACAGATTGTATGTTTTGCAAACTCTATGTACATTTGGCAAAATGACCTGGATAATGCAGCACAACATCATGGATCAGCTGCAAAAGGTCACATCTCTCCAAAAACACTTCATGTATGCTTCAAAACTAAACTGAAGAGCATTACCTACAGGAGATCTGATCTCCTGCAGGTATCATAGATACCCACCCCCAACATGGACTATTCACATTCCTACATTCTGGCCTGACGGTCAACGGCCACATTGACGATGTAGAAACAGTGATAGAATAGCATGTATTCTATTCTGACAGCGCATGATGACCTGACAGAACACCGGACTCTCAGTTGTGCCATGTCAGCTGTTTGGGATTCCCCTCTGTGCTTCCGTCACTACGCTTTCTGATTGGCTACCTGTCACATTTAACAGGCTGTGTTCTCCCTCACTGTCTGGGAGAACCCCACACGCTGCGATAGTCGGGCCAAGACAATGATGATTAGATCGATCGGAGCGGTCCCAACGTTCTACCGACTGGACCCGATCAGTCAACGTGACACACCTCACAGCACAGGAGGATGGGTTACGATTATCGCAAGCGACAATCTGCGACAGTCGGGCGGGGAGGGGGCCGCAGTAAAATTGCCAAGCCTTGACCGGTCCGTGGTAGTAAAACGGTTGGGGACAACTGCTCTGATCGACATAAAAGAGAAAAATGTTTTCTTATTTTATAGGAACTGTTAGGGGTGCCAACTAGGGGTGGGGAATATGGACTTAAAAGTTGTATTACAATATTTTACTACTGATTTGTTTTGGGGGAAAACCGTATGGCAGTGACAGCAATACAAAACAATACTGCTCTTGAAAAACACTCCTATTTGTAATCCACTTATTTAGCACACCAGTCACTTAAAGAAGGGTGATTTGTATCCCCAAGCTGCACACAGTGACTGCATTTAATCTTGTTCTCAAACTTATTGATTCTCTCAATCAACAAACAGTGGAGAAAATACAATGCAGACATTTTTGGGGTGCCTGGAGAGATCTTAAATATCATCATCAATTGGAATTTATTGTGAGAATAATAACTCAAAATTCTTAACATAATAAGAAATGTATCGCGATTAATAAACAATATGATAAATGCCCAACAGTAGTGCCAACTGGGATTCTGTCAAATTAAAGATACATTTATCTAAAAAGAAGAAACAAATCTAAGTAGCACAAACACAATAAAAGTAGAAAATGTTTGCACACCTTCATCAAGGATGTCCAGAATGGACCTTACCAAGCTCTGCCCACAACCGACCCACGTGACCGCAAGTCTATCCCTAACCCCACACAGGAATTTTAGTTCTGTTTTTAACTCACAGCAGAACACGTGAAGGCTCTGTCCTCTGAAGCCGACATCCCTCCGAGATGCAACAGCACTTCCATCACAAAGACGAGCAAATGTGCAGACTGCGCTTCCCCCCCTGCGAGAAGTGAAGAAAACCCCGCTCACCCGGAAGAGTCTTCAGCCCACCAGCAGCTCTGACAATAATTATCTCCCTTCAGCTGGTGAATTAGCGGTTGTCTCTGGTCTAGGACATCAGGCGAAAGCCTCCCTGCCGCTCTCCCGCCTTCGCTCTGATGTTGGTCAGCGTCGCTTCGCAGCGGCGAGACGAAATTAATCAATAGCACATGGAATCAAAGCGGGACGTGCATGTGAAGCGAGAAGTGACTGCACATCTATGCACTCACACAGACACACACACAGGCTGTTGGATTGTTGTTGTTTCTCCCACTGGAGAAAACAGGGGAAGACGCAACGCAGAGCATATGGAGGCTGCTTCAAAAGACAAGCATCATTATTATTCGGTAACAGTTCTTCAGGCAAGCAAGTTAAATCAAACACCGCGTGGCGCCCTCTAGTGGTTTAAAGCACAAATGCTTTGATGAATCGCAAACGCTTTGTATTAATTACAATAATTATGTGCGTCTCTTATCCTTAAATAACCAACATCCGCAACCATTGCTGTAATGTTCTCGGTAGCATGATATGATGAGTCAGTTTTAGCAGATTTCTTAGAGCTAGAAACCTTGTAAATCTTGACAGAACGAAAAATAATTTACATTTAACTTCTACGTTACCCCCCCCCCCCCCGCCCCCAAATCAGATCCATTTTTTTGATAGCTTTTCTTATACAAAAAGAGCCTTTAGAGAGGAGCCAAGCCCCTCGAAAACAAAAACATTTTATTATCATAAAGAGCATGTCTGATGGGATTGTGTCAATTAGGATGGAGTGAGCACTCTTACATTGCCTGAATATCCTCTATTACAGAAATGTAGGTGACATTTGTCAAAGGAAACAGGCGAAAAGGGTGGGTTTCTCTTCATCTACCAAAACAAAGTCTTTTTGTAGGAAAGGCTTTATGCTCCAGGATTGTAAAAAAATGTAAGGTATGGCTGGAGTTAGGCCATTTGGACATATACCTATTTCGGCTTAGATAGTCCAACTGGCCTGAAGGATCTTATCTAGCAGGTGCTTTTGTTCAGTAAATAGGGCCATTACCTTATCAGTACCCTGGTAATGGCCTCAACGCATCTCACAGTTGCACAATTGTTCCTTAGACTTCGACTTCGACTGACTTTGTTGTCATTTTCAATGCACAGGGTGTATACAGAACGAAATTTCGTTGCATACGGCTCAGGATAATGTTTGAGGTTCCAATGTTGTGAGTAAAATAAAATACAGTATAAAATATGAATATAAATCTAAATATAAAATATAAAGTGCAGGACTGACAGTAAAATGGAAGTTATTTAGCTCTGTACATGTGCAAGGTATAAAGTGGAGACCAGTTTTTGAGTGCAGTCCAGTTAAGAGCTCAGCAGTCTGATGGCAAGTAGGAAAAAGCTGTTTCGGAACCAGGTGGACCTGCACCGGATGCTGCAGAACCTCTTTCCAGAGGGCAGCAGGGAGAACAGTCCATGGTGGGGGTGTGAGGGGTCCCTGATGATGTTTCGGCCTCAGGACACGCATCCTGCATCGATGGTTGACCTGACACTTCGCCCTTTTGCCTGAGCTGGGTGTGGAAGGTTGTTGCCGAAGCAGTTTCTCCTTGTGTGCCTTCTTCTCACTCACATGAGAGTTACCGAACTCTTTTGCAAGCTCAACCAGGAAGTCCACCCGTCTCTCCTGCACCCCAATGCATGCCTGATAAAGCACATGTGCATTCAGTGCTGCCATGTCAATCATGTTTGCCAGGTTTGCTGACCAGCTGTCACATAGTGATGGAACCTTGGTCACCCCCCGCAAGATAATGACTGAAATAAATGCCATTAGTTCTTGTGAACTAAATAGGTGAAGCAGTCACCTATTTATCCTCCACAGCACAAAAGGCTGCATGCAAATTTGCATGTGCTAAGTCTCCCAGATTTCTTCTGCTTACACTTTTTGCATGATTTTTTTGAGGTGGATCAACACAATTAATACCCTCTTAGCTTTATTTCAAAGAGAAACATTACTCATTTCTTTTAGAAAAACCTTTGCATATTTTTTGAAACAGATTGTATGTTTTGCAAACTCTATGTACATTTGGCAAAATGACCTGGATAATGCAGCACAACATCATGGATCAGCTGCAAAAGGTCACATCTCTCCAAAAACACTTCATGTATGCTTCAAAACTAAACTGAAGAGCACTACCTACAGGAGATCTGATCTCCTGCAGGTATCATAGATACCCACCCCCAACATGGACTATTCACATTCCTACATTCTGGCCTGACGGTCAACGGCCACATTTACAATTGAAGAAGAATGCTAATTTGAGCCATCAGAGTCGTCAGGGTGGACTCAGGGCCTTTTGGCCCTGTTCAGCCATTCTAGGGAGAAATCGAAAACCCAGCCATTCTAGTGTTAAGTTAAGGAGCAACACAAAACTGAAGGACCAGGAGTCACCACGTCACTTTCCCCCAAGCTGTAACAATGATCTCCAGTGGTAAGTCATCTACCAGATACTCACTGTGACTGCAAGTGGGGGTTTTTTTTGTTTGTTTTTGTGCAACAACTAAGTTCCTCAGACAAGACAATCAATGTCGTTGGCAATGGTTTTAACTAATTACATGTTTTCCGTGAGTACTAAATATTTTGTGTTGTCTGTGGATCAGGTTCCTCAACAACCAATCTCTCTTAACCTTCCCCCATTTACCTATGTTAGCTTCAGTTCTTTTTCTCAGTGTCTGAGCCAAATGAATGAGTGATTACACATAAATATGAGGTCTTATCTGGGTTTTGACAGGAGTTTAAGAAAATCAGTTCAAATTAGCCAATGAACCTGAACAGCAAATGAACTTGGGGGTCACTGTGAAACCCACACACAATCAAATTAAAGTCTTTTTTACAGCCTATTTCCAGAGAGTAAGGTTTTTAAAACGGTGTTTCTACGTTGTAGAAAAGATACGTAACATGTCTACTTCTTTGTTTAATACAAATGCAGCACAGTTAATCAATGTAAGGTGTATTGATGACAGTTGTGAAGAGAAATGGGAATGCTGGACTAGAGTGGATCAGATCAGAAGCCAATGTTCTAGCTTTTTTAAATTATAGCTCAAAGCTCTGATTTCACTTAGTACAGCTAATGATTGTGTTTGGATGAACACTGAAACATTTTGTACGCTTGAAATTGTCGACATAAAGCACTTTTAAGTCCCTTGGGAGGGTACCGGTTTGCTATGTCTCCTGTTGGTGTTTTTCTTCTAATAGTAAAAGATCTCCTTATCTTTTCAGTTTCCAACTACATATCAATTTAGAAATCCCATTCAGTCACGTGAATGAACTGTCTTTTGTATCTAACCTTCAACGAGTCAACAAATCTGGCAAAAAAAAAAAAAAAGAAAAAGTTGATTTCATTTAAGGAAGACATTTACAGGCTTATGACTCTGTACAGCATAGATAGCATCTGATACATGACACAAAAGAACACGCTCCACAAAGGAAGCATTATTCTTTCACATTGATTAAAGAAATTATACCGCCTTTCAGCGCTTAGGTAGAGAAACAAAAGGAAATAGAACCATTAAGAAAGAAAGACCTCAGACGCTGCTGCTTTTAACACTCACCCATTAGAGGACTGACTCCGAAGCTCCCAGCTGCTGACACATGCAGCAGGGTGTAGGAAATGAAAAGCTGGAGCTCACGGAAAATACGGAGAAACATCTGAGGTGGAAAATGACATTTAAAGGAGAGATTTCCCAGACGATGACATTTAACCTCGTGAAAAGTGGCGAAAAAGAGCCGGAAGGGGGGGCCTTTCATTAGCGTCCAGGATACAAGTCGTCTTCACAGAGAAGGCCAAACATCCACACCCGAACAAAGAGCGACGTGTCCCGTTTGCGGAGCGTCACCTGGAGAGACGGTGACTGATAACGACAGAAAATGGAGAACCTAAGACTGATCCGGCAAATCCTAATTTGTCAAATTCTAAAAGAATCTGGAGGACTATCAGGAAATAGAGCTATTACAGCCAGAGAGATTTCAGGGGTTTTTTTCTTTACCAGCTTTCTACATTTAGAAACTCAAATGATTTAGATTCTTCTTTGCAAATTACCTCAGTCAGACCAGATAGAGAGGACATTTAAAGAGCAACATTCAAGGATTGGAACGGATTCTAATGTTAGATTTAGGAATTGGTCGTTTTATCACACAGATACGCCTTGAGCCAAGAGTCTGCAACCTTTAGAAGCCAAATAGCTGTTTTTGCCCTCAGTCCAACAAAATAAAACTTATTTAGAGTTGCAAATGTTATGTAAGCTTCTGTGAAAAGGCAACTTGAATATCTACTGTGGGGAATTTGTGGTCATTTTTAAAGGAATTTACAAAAAGAGGATTGATACTTTTTTTATGATACTTGTATTATTCTTTTGTGGAGGTTTAATGCAATGTTTATTCCAAAACTCCTCAAATCTGCATTTGCTATGTCTGTATTTTTTGATTCTGCCAAATTAAGAGCCATTGTGGAAGGTTTCCTCCTAGCATCGCCATGTATTTAGGTCTCATTGCTTCCGAAGACGTGTGCTCTGGGTGGTAGTTAATTTATGAATCATAAAAAAAAGAAAGAAAAGATTTTCTGTTTCAGGACAAAAACAACGGGCATCATTAAAACAGAGATGTTGTGCTTTTATGCAGACAGAACAGAGTAAAACATGACAGAGTTTTGTCTAATAATTAACTGATGTAAAATATAAATAAATCACTCACAAATACACAGAGAAATTAGCTTTCAGAGACAAACATTTAGGACAATTAAAAAACGCTTTGTAAGAAAAGACTTTAAGACAGGAGAGAGAAAAGTCTCACAACTGCTGATGTGCTTTTAACAATCATCTTTCTGAGAAGAATGCTGCGCTCGTGCCTCATTTTGTCTCAAAACTCTTTCCCAACACAGCAGCCACATGAAAATGCTTTTGAAGTTACTGAAGTCAGTCTTAAATTGGTCTTAAAAAAAACATACAATACCCATTTTGTTAAAAAAAAAAGAGAGAGAGACTTAGAGGAAAAGCAGAAATGTCAGAAAACATCTCCAATAGAGTTTTCCAAAAAACCGTCAGAGAGTTAGGGAAACTTCTAAATGTTAGAAAGGGGAAGACTTGAAGTCATCGCTCCATGATATTAGTGGATCTGCATCAGTCGCTGGCTCCGGGTCTGGGTTTGGTGGAGGTGCACCCGGCGCAGCCGTTGAGTCCCTTCTCCTTGGCGCTGTGGTCGAAACGAGGCAGAACGATGACTCCGCCGTCGGACTCGCTTGGAGCGGCGTCACGCGACGCTTTCTCCTCCTCCGCAGACGTGATCGCTTTAACCAAACACGTGATGGCACTGTCGATGTTGGTGTCATCCTGGAGACAGAGGTTAACGGTTCAAGAAAAGGATGGTGATAACAGAGGAGGCATACAGAGCTAAGAAGAAGTATTTGTACCCCTACTGTATATTTTGGCTTTTGTGTTTTTGGCAAATTTAAAAATTCTAAGAAGGAAAGGATGATTTTCTTTATTAAATTGTTAGCTGTAGACACGCTGAAACGTGATGTCATGCGCGCAAGATCCAGCAAAGAAGTTGCTCGCAGACGATGAGTACCATTTGGTTTTAGCTGTCAAGTTGTTGACATAACGAGCTAAATCTCAAATGTATGCTTATGTATAAAAAAGTGAGCAGAGTTTTGCTATTAATTGTCAACACTATCACTACTTGAAAACAAGTTTATCACATTTCATCAGTCAGTAAAAACTTTTAATTAAAAAAAAATAGCAAGGGAGAGAGAAGCAGGTCAGTTATGCTAGCATGACTTTGACAACATTAGCATGTAGATGTGCTGCAGAATTTTGGCTCAGTTTAAAAAAATAAGGCCACCCACTCAACTCATTTAAGAATCGCTCAGCTCCTTGGTTACTTATCTAAATGGACTGGGAAGCTGTAAACCTGTTAGCGACAGATAGGTGCCACCAAATCATCACCAAAGGTGAGGCAACTCAATCCTGAGTTGTTTTTGAGACTTTCAGTTCTGCTTTGTGGTCAAAAACCAGCTAGTTTTAGTTGAAATGTAGTTTGCCTGATTTCCCTATTTAGTGTCTACTGTTCTGTTTTTGAAAATCCGATTACAACCTCTTTAAAAACCAGCAGTGTGAATTTCAAATGATGCATTTCACTGACACCAACGTGCTGCTATGTTATGTTTTCTAGCCCAGGAAAGATAGCTGATTTTGAATAATATACATATATTTTCTACTATGAGCTTCTTGTGCATAAGAATATTGGAAAATGTTTTCAGCATTAAGACAACACTTCAGTCATGCAGAGGCAGCTGAAGCAAGAAAATGTTTTGGAAGCTACTGCCTAAAAGTGGTTGGCTATGAAATGAAGTGATGTTAATGTGAGCAAAGATTGCGGTTAATTTACAGTCCCTCCTCAGAGACATGAAGTAGTGCAAATATTATGTCAGTACAATTAACAGAGGAAAATAACAGTCCACCTTAGCAGATGTTTCGAACCAGCCAACAAAGCCGTGGTCTTGGGAGAACTTCTCCAGCTTTGGAAGTTTGGGACACAGACCGAGTTGACGTTGGTCACACTTGTTGGCTAGCAGAACGGCTGGAACGGGCTTCCCATTGCTCAGAGTGACCTATCAGAACGGGGGAGACATGAAGTGAAAATGATTTTTTAAAAAATGAACCTTCCTGTGGATTTTTATGCTATAAATGCACACAGACCACTGAAGTGGACATTAATGCATCATAAAATATACCATCAACTACTGGCCATCAGCTGCAAATGCAAGAAATTATTTTTGTTAAATACAATATGGCCGACAGACACAAAAGCATGAGAACCGACCCGGTCCCTCCTTCTACTGTAGACGACTCTTGCAAGTAAAAAAAATATTGTGACATCACATAACCCCTAAGGAACAATACTACTGATGTATTTTTCAAATAACAACTTTGTATTTGGACAAAATTACAATTGATCACATAAAAATAAAAAATAAAAAATAAATTATTTTTACAAAAAAAAATTCCTACCTTTTTTTATGCCTTAAGAAAAGAATTTTAAAAAAATGGAAAAAAAATTCTGACACAAAGGATCATAATTCATGCATGAGAGGGTTAAATGTCATCATTTAAGCTCACCTATAACTATAAAAATGTTTGACTTTCTGTGAAGTTTTTTTTCTTGACAAACTGAATTGAAGTGAATAGTAAACAGATTTTTGCAATTTAAAGTTATTTGGTCAGCTTCAGCAGCTCTTTCCTTCAGCTTTTTCCTTAGGTGGTTTGTAAAACTTACTTTTGAGTCCAGGTCTCGTTTCCACTTCAGGACAGCCTGAAACGTGGCCAACCTGGTCATGTCGAAGACAACAAGGGCCCCCAATGCTTCTCTGTAGTACACACGGGTCATGTTCCCATAGCGTTCTTGTCCTGCCAGGGAGAGACAGGGCTGACAAAAATCAGGCTCTGTTGATGCAGATGCTCTACCAAACCAATGTCTGATATCAATGTAATCAAAATCTATTAGCCTTTTTTTTTTTTTTTTAGATTTTAGCCTTTCTTTTTCCTCTTCTCCTATGGATTTGTACATTGGTATAAAATTTGGACACTTGGGTTTGTTCCTACATTGAAATCCAGCTCACTGTTGCTTCCTGTGAGTCTTTACCTTCCAAATTTGAAAGGTCAAGTTTTTATAAAGTAAAAGCTCATACAGGTCTGTCAAAGAATCAGTTTATGTATGCTTAACTCTCCCCTCCTCTTGAATGTACAATTTTTCTCCAGAAGTATCTGCATTATGGCTGCATGGTGGATGCAGTTGGCAGTACTGTTGGGTCGAGGCAAGAAAGTCCTGTGTTTGAATTACATTCGAAGGTCTTTCTGCATTGAGTTTACATGTTATCCCCGTGCATTGATGGCTCGTCAACCTGGCCAAGTTGTAAAAGTTTAGGTTGAAAGGTCTTTTAAAGTTACCAGCTCTTATTTTTGAAGGCTTTATTGGCTCCAGTGGCTTTTATTGGAGATTGGTCAAAGAAGAAAGTAGGCTGTGAGAGAAGAGAAAGACGTGCGGCAAAAATCACTGGGCTGGACGATAGCATCAAGAAGACCTATTCAACCCCAGCACCTGAAAAGTTAGGAGTTCTCACTGCAGTCTCTAGTCCACCTTCTTAACACTGGGATCGCCATCCCAGTCTGCCATTCTACTGGTGTGATCCCAGTGCTCAATGGGAAACTGAAGATACGCATCAATCTTAACGGTCCTACTACTTCTAGAGTCTTCAGCATCTCACTTCCCTACAATGAACATCCTTGCAGTTTCCATCAGGGTGTGTAATAAATGCAGTATATAGATCATCTCTGGCTTTTCAATGTCACCAATGAAAGCAAGGCCATTGCAGGTTGTTTATTTAGAAACAAACTTGGTCTGTAGCCCCAAAACAGAGTGGTAGCAGAGGGGACATTTTTTCATTTCGCATCAAATCTCATCACAACAAATGTCTGTTGTGATGGTAGAGGGGAGGAGTTAAGAAAATCTACCCTGAACCAGAGTCCTGGAGAATTTTGGTGCAGTGGTTCTACTTTCCATGCTGTGTTTCCTCTCATCGATTTTTCTAACAAGAGAAACTGTCTTCATACTTTACTGATGTACCAGAAATGTCAAAGACACAGATATAATTTCTGTCTTGTCCTGTCAGGGAGATATCTTTCTGAAGTCTAAAATAAGTCTTTGTAATGCTGCATAATGTATAAAAACTCCTGAATGCAGCATGATGGAGCTCTGGCTCCTAGATCCCCTTGTTGCCAAAGCAATGCAACATAAGCAGAATACGTGTTTTGATATCTTTTTCTTAAGCCTCTGTGTTGAGCCTAAATCAGACGTGACGGATATTTTTTGTAGAACTGGTCCAGCTCTACTACCCACTTCAGGGCGTGAAATGAGGTCAAAGGCTCATTTCTACTTCCCATTTCCTTTTCCTTGTTGTTGTTAATTCAGAACCAAATCCACAACATGAATTTCTGAGCTGTCAAACAGTTTACTAGAAACTTCTTAAGGCCAGCATTTCGTACACAGCTAATACTCTCAGAGCCAAGGAAGTAGCTCTGTTGTCTTATCTAGAGATAATGGGATTTTGTCTTTTTTTTTTGCTCTGTTCACGAACATCACTTTTGAATTACTGCCCCTTTCAGCTTTGGTGAAGCTATGTTTAAGTGTTCCTGTTCTCTAGAACAGGAACTGCTTCTACTGTTTTTCACACCACTGACTTACCATGAATACAAACAGTGAAAAAAAACATCAGACCTACTTATAGAACGATGCATGCATCACTGTTGAATGTTACACACACACACACACACACACACACCCACACGCACACCCACTCAAACACACACAATGCATAAATAAGTCTTTGTCCAAGTTACTAACTTCCTCCACATGATCTTAATACAGAGGTGAATCGGCAAGATACACTTACACAGACACACACACCCCCTTGACAATTATACACACACTTATACACACATGACTAGACTGTGTCTGACAGCAGCTAAACAGAGCTAGTTTAACTCGTTTATACTGTTTTCAGTCTTTATGCTAAGCTAACAAGCTAGCAGAAACAAATCCACCAATAATTTGAATAAATATCAGCAGTGTTCACTTCAGTGAGAACATTGAACTGAACAATGCAGGGTTGTTGTGTTATTATTATTATTATTTTTTTTTTTTACCTAAAAACTCAAACAGATAGCGCAACCATTTAGCTGCTCACAGCCTGTTAGGGATGCACCAAAATGGAAATTTGTCCCAGTATCGACATACGATGTTAATGTTGCTGTTATGGACAATAACCCATATACATATTTCCCTGCCCTTTTCACACAGAGAAACAATTATTGCATTGCTGACAATACCTGCCTTTCCAATGATCACATAAATGCACAATTTGACATTTGGAATATAAATTCGCTTAATGGAAACAACGCAACTGTGAAGAAAACATTTCAATAAAAGCTTTTGGCGCTAAGAAAAAGTGGTTTTCGTGGCCGTATAGAAATTGGTTTGTTTCTCTAAACTGCAATGGAGACACGGCTCACATGATCAATAACCGGATGTTGCAACTGGACCAAGCGACAAAGAAGAAGACGACAGGAAGTAGTTGGAGGATGTTTGGCGTGGAATGTTTTATAATGACTTATCGCGTGTGCAAACTTATTCGCCTGCTGCAACAACCAACTATTACAGAGCACGCAACTACTCTAGCTCGTCACTGCCGGCACAAAGTCTTCTTGTGTCACCTCAACTAAACGTCTTCATGCAAATGACAGCTCCTATCAGCTGGAACCTGACCTGGCAGCCAAGCCAACAGGATGTGCATGTAGCTCAGCGAGAGCATGCTAATGAGTGAGGGAAGACAGTTGTGAGGACAGCAGCGACACAGTTCCCAACAGTGTAATTGGCTGCAGGAGGAGGAGACATGCTGGATTCATTATCTGAACACAGGAGGCTTTTAACTTCATGTACATTAGCAGAAATGGTGGCTCACCACATGTTCTTGGTGCTAATGTGTCACATAATGCCCCATCACTGTTGGACGTGTCAGCAAGATTCAGCCAACCAGGGTGAGAACGCAGTTAGAGCAATATGATTACTAGGTGTTAAAGGGGGGGCACTGTATATTTTCTATGTGCATAAGACAATTTAATCACACAGTCAAGCAACTATCTAATCTCTAGTTGTTATAAAAACACTGTATAACTCAATCATGACTTAAAAGAAACTTGACTTGACAAAATCAAGTTGTCAAGCACACTCACACTGAAACCTCCGGGCAATCGAAAACTAAGATTTTTAGTTTGTTTTTTTTGGGGTGCGGGGGTTAACTCTATGCAAAAAGACTGGTTGAGGTCTGAACACAGGTTCTTGAAGGCAACACTTCACATATATGTAAGTATTGGCCTACAGCCTAATTAATATAAATATGCATCTTGCAATTTGTCAAATTCCAAAACAATTACAGTGATTTTATGTGTTTTTCAGCATACCTGAGCACAGCTTCTATTGAAAATGTATAGAAGAGCGGAAGAATAGGGCGACTCGCCAGAAAATGTAATAAGCCGCCATTCCACTAAACATAAAACTTGCGCAAATTTAAATGACCAAAATAAATTTGGTCAATGGAAACACGTTTAAAACAACAACACAAAACGCATTCTTTTATAAAAAAAGTGTTCACACCAGGACCAGGTGCTTTTTCAGCCATATCGACATAGGTGTATTTCGCAAAACCGCAATAGAAACACGTTTCTAAGCACACGTGATCAACACCCGGATGTTACTACTGGCGAAAACCAAGATGACGACAGGAAGTGGTTGGAGGCTGATGGTTTGTTTTTGTTTTTGTTTTCGGACAATGTTCAGCTGCTTCTGCCAGAACTCGCACAGCACGGTTCATAAAAAGTTGCGTGTGGAACATTTTGAATCCACAGCTGTTTTGTAAAATGGCCGACTAGCAGCCGCTCTCAAAGGGCTTTTTCTCCAACGCCTATGTGATTGATGGATAGATGATTATATTCATGACTGAATCATGAATAGTAATAATGTAGCTGTTTACATCCCTGCCATGACTTTTTAAATAACTTATCGAGTTAACGTGATTTTTTATTTAATTTCTCATTTAACGGAAACACCGCAATTGCGAAATTATTAGCAGAATATTGAGCAAAAGAATTTGCGCACACTTGTCCTGAAACAATCAGCTCGTGTTCCACCACGCTGCCTTATTTGACATGTGAGCCATATTGGTAAACAACTCTCAAAGTCTCAAGATGCTCTTCTCTCAGTTTCCCCTCTCAAAGTCAAGAGAAGCCGCGATAGCAGATTATTTCCTGCTCGCAGTGTTTGCGGTATCCGACCCGATAACGTCTGAACGTTACGTCAACACTATTGAAAGTTCAACGACCAGGAGGAGAAACCGCAGCTGATCCTTGAGGTTTATCAGCCGGTATAATCAGGGGAAACTTTTTTTTTACTCACCAGCGATGTCCCACAGCTGCAGCCGCACCACCGTCTTGTGATCCCAGTTGAGCACTTTGAGGGCAAAGTCCACCCCGATGGTGGCCCTGTAGTGCTGGGAGTACACCTGGTGGACGTACCGCTTTATGATGGACGTCTTACCCACACCCAGGTCGCCGATGACCAGCACCTTCAGCAGGCGCTCCTGCTGCATCGCGAGAGGGACGGGACGGGATGATGAGTCCAATTAGAGATTCCGGCGCGAGACGACCCGAAGTCATGCATTCACTGATTATCCACTAATATTTGGGCTATAAGATCCCCCCAACCTTTAGATACATGGAAATAAAGTGTGAATATTTAGAGCTTTCCATTAAAAATAATTAAAAAAAAGATGCTATAGAGGCATTCTTGTTCCTGTAGACGCAGAAAAAAAATCGCAAAGGAAGAATTTTTAAGTCTTCAGAGTTGTTGTTTTTGTCCCGTTCAGTTCCTTTAAAACGTCCCAAGGTTAAAAGACTTGGACCGGACTACCGTAGCCCAAAGTTCGCGCCTCTACTCTACTCAACTACTCCCACGACCAGGAGTAGTTGTGCGTCGTCGGGCCTGCGGTCAGTGAGAGCTCCGCTCCGCTCCGCTCAGCCTGCAGCCCCGGTCCGCCTTTCGGCTCCGCACAGATGGGAGGACGCTGCGGTGACAGCCCCGGCCGTCAGAGCTCTGTGCGGGGACAGCCACGCCCCCCCCCCGCCCGCGCGCTCTCAGATGCAGCTGCAGATATTTACAGACGCTTTACAAAAAGACACGTCACCATTTTTTTTAAAAATTGAATTTTTGAGTTAAAATCTGATCAAACATGTCCTGTTTTGGTCAGTTAGCGCCAAGAAAGTCATTTATATTTGTTAAATGTCAGACAAACGAGAGAGAACATTAAAAATATTTCTAATGACTTTCTAAGAAATTGAGAGGGTTTATACATACACATAGGATATGTATGTCTTTAAGCAGTTTGGGACAATAAGAACATGACGTTACAAAGTTGAATAGTATTTTATAATAATCATATCTTTTACATATTTGTTAAAATTACCATGACTGGGTCTGTCATGTTAAATAATTTTGCTGAATGATAAATTGTCCCAGAAGTCATTGCAATAAACGACAATATTGTTGTTTTGAGACCATTTTCAAGTAATATTATGGTAATGGAGTAACAACAATGCGAGAACACATTCTCAAAGATCAATCAACTTTAAATTCTATGGAACATTTGACACTGGAACTAAAAGACATTTTAAATTTCCAAAATAAATAAGCAAAACAACCCAAATAGAAAATAAAATAAATTATGAAGTCTCTAACCAAAATTGTTCTTCAAGAAAAGAGCTAGTTGAGACCAATGCACCGTAAAACGTTTGTCCTCGAGTTTTTGGCAAGACTGGCTTGGCGCGCTTCAGAAATTGGCAGCAGAAGAGAACATCAATTGGAAATATTGAGGTTATGTACCAAGAAATCAGCCAGGAAGTTAAAGGTGGGAAACCTCAGGTCTTCCAGATGGACAGCGTGTCTGCGCACATCGCAAAAACAGTTACAATGTGGCTTAAGGACAACAAAGTCAAAGTTTCGGGGTGGCCATTGCAAAGTCCACATCTCAGGCTCAGAGAAAATTTGTGGGCAGAGTTTAAAATGATTTCTGAAACAAACTGGACCCAGTTACACCAGTTCTGTCAGGAGAAACGGGCCAAAATTCAAACAAGATATTGTGAGAAGCTTTTGGAAAAAGACGCAAAACATGAGACTGATGAGACGGCACACGTAGACCTCGGACGTTTCTAGAAAGTTACAAATAATTGACTAAATAAGTTCCTGTTTCTCTTTGTTCTGGTACTATGCACATAGAGATGGTTTTGTTAAGCTTGGTAGGGTTTAGTTTGATGTACTGTCTTTTTTATACACTGTATGTGGGTACCAGGTTTCAACTGCACACGTGTGAAATCGTTTCGTTGAAAGGTGTTAAGCCTATATCCTGTTTAACAGCACAATCACGCATAAGATGATGTAAAATGACAACATGAGGGCCTTCGAGGCAGCAGCTGAAGCTTCCTGTTCTTCACACAAACAAGGCAAGACCATCTGTAGAGCACCATTTGTGAACAAGCTAAGTGCTATAGTATTTTACGTAACGTATACATCTAAGGATCCACTAAAATGAACAAAGGTTAAAATTAAAATTTGAAATACGCGAGAAAATGAACTGAACATTTTGATTATATTTAAAGTTGAAGTACACAGTCATGTTTTCATTAATGATTTGATGGTGCCAAAAGTTTCTGCACATTTCAGGTTGTTAACTGAATTTGGTGCCCCCACGTGTTCACTTTTGGTACGACAAGCACTTTGTACAAATTGCAGATGCCTAACTAATTAGTATCTTAAAGAGACCTGCATAGAAACTGTTACAATAATTTAAACTCCTGGAAATAAATATGAATGCATCAGTTCTGGTTATGTCTTTAAGATGTTAGTAGGTTGATTTAGTAATAAACACATGGCTGGACATGCTGATCCCTAACCTGTTTAGGGCTATGACTTTGTATGTAACGCGTTGTATCATTGTTGTTATTAATACAGTGACTTTGCTCACGTAGAGGCTGTAATCATTTAATTGCGGCATTTAAAAGTGTGTCATTAGAATAGGCACAACAAGAGATGTACTAGTTTTCTACTATTTAAACTGGGGGAGCGTAAACACACTGAATATAGCCGGCCCCTTAAAAGAGCTTAAATATCGGCAAACGTAGTGACACCTAACTTAATCACAAAAACTTAATTTGCTTTTCTGTACTATGACTTGTTGGTGTCATTTAAATGATCTACTGATCAATAGGGAAGGATGTGTTGCTGACAGAGGGGCTGCTGATACCCCCCTATTATTTTGATTAAATTAAAAGAGCTGAATTGTCTCTTCACACAGAAGAGGTGATTGAAGTCACAGTCCTACAATAAGTCATGTATTGTTTTTCCTTAAGCAGATTGTTTAATTTCTACATTCTTGTATTTTCTCTGTTCTCTGCAGTGCCGTCTTTTCCTTTCTGAATCACAGCGGCATAGTCTGTCAACAAATTGCATTAAAAGCATAAAATGTGAATATTGTCCTGTCTGTTGGCCTTGATCTACTGTTTTGCTGTTTGTACAAATTGTTTTTAGGAAATCACTCACTGCCTTGCAAATGTCAAACATTATTCAAAACCGCATCAAGGGGACTAAGAGAAACTGTAATATTGTTATTCCTTTTTTTTAAAAAAATAAATAAAAACAAAACAGCGATGACAGTAAAGATTTGATTTGATGTTCAAAGAGGTGTATCACTCACAGTATTTTATTAAAATAAAAAAATGAAAGCTAAAAAGAATAATAAATGGCATTTAAACAAACAAAATGAAAAGCTTCAACAAACCCAACAACAAATAATAAGCCCTTTCAAATATCATAAAACGATAAAACAAGAATGACACACTTTCAATCAAGCAGCCAAGGTCCTGGATACCAAGGTAACATGCAGAAACACTGAACAAGCCTTTAAACTCAACGTCCATTGACATTTTTGATGAGTTTATTATTGTACTTCGATTTTTTTACCAGTCAGCCTAGCTAGCTATATATAGTTAGCTACCTACTTACTTAGCTACACAGCTAGCTAGGTAGATAAATCAGGTATTTGTGTTTTGTGGTGCGGGAGGAGAAGAAGAAACTACAATTCCCAGACTGCAGTGAGTGCGCAAGACCGGTGACTATTTCCGGAAGTGCGCATCAAGGAGTGAGCGTAAAGACCGTAGTGAGTGCGCAGCTCAATTCTTAAGCACAGCCGAGATGTTTAAAAAGAAATGAAAGGCAGGTTTCAGTTGATGAAAAACTGCCACAGAAACTATTTTTCTTTTTTAACAAACCGAGAATGTTTTTAATCCTTTGGCCACATTGTCTTCTGATAGTGCGTTGACCTTTGTTTAGTATAAAGGTACAAAACACTTGTAAGTTTTCTTACGTGCTTTGTTAGGAAACTAAGAAAAGCTGTGTATTTCTATGAGTCAAACACAGAACTATAGTTCCAGGTCTACGTGGATATAAGCTGGGGAACTTTCCGCGAAAACTGGAAACTTTTCTACCTTCTCTTCGTCTCCGCTCCGTTCTCGTTGCGCCCGTACGCGCTTCTTTACGGTAATGGTGCTGATGCGGGATGAGTCAGGCTGTACGATGCTACTGCTGCTGCTGCCGTCGCTCTCTGCTGCCATTTCGTCTGCGCCGATTAGCTCCAAACACAGAAGGGGTTTTTCGGGATCCCCGCCACCACCTCCTCTTCATCCTCACAGCCCGCCCCCTCCCCCCGCCGCTCCTCTCCCTCACTATTGACAACGGGGGGCTCAGTTTGAACCGGACTTCCACAGGATCCGTGTGTTTTTCAAAGAAGCTGCACCTGCTGCTCTGGATGCGCTTCTGTCTCAGCTGTCCGGCGGGGGGCCCTGACCGTAAGAAACGGAACAGCTCCGGACTCCAGCGAACCAGCGCGTGTTTGTATTAATAAAAATAATAATACGGAGTCCCCAGATTTTTTTTTTTTTTTTTTTTTTGCGGCCTGAGCGTCGAACCAGTCCGACTTGTTGATGCCATGGAGCTCTCATCGGCCTGGTCCTGAACAGCAGCACCGGCCTAAAGCGGACCCACTTCCTGCTGCAAGTAGGCACAATTCTTCTTATTATTATTTTTTAATCAACAATATATGTTTCTATTAATGAACTTAACTTAGTAGCCACAGAGTTTTAGTACTTAGTCGCTCTAAAATGACTGAATTCAACAGAATACACGTGTGATTTGTTGAGCAGCTCATTAAATATGCCCTTAAAAGTCATTTTCTGCGCCTAGAGATAATTCTGGCAGGTTTCACTAGAGTGGTCCAGTCAGCTCTGCAGTCCAGCTGTCCTTTATCGGCTCCTGTTGGACATTTTGGAAGGCGTTTCTAGACCTCATCAGGAACAAGAGCTCCGAGGCCGTCCTATCCACCAGGGATTCCAGCGGCTAATGTTTGCACACTGACTGGGCCGTGCAACCCGACTCTGCTGGAGAGCAGGGCTGATGGGAGGCTTCATAAAGCTGGCCCTCTGCCCGCCTGCTGGCCTGATACAAATCAGATAGATCATGTGACAAAATTAAAGGAGATTAGCTTTGAAAATTGGCGAAGCTCACTTGATTTCAAACAGAAAACACCCATACCGTTTGTCTCTAAGGTGTTACAATAATGTCCTTTAAAAGGGACGGTGTTGTGCAAAAGTCACTCTTTTGAGCTTTACGTCATGTTGTAATGTTATCCCCTCATCTAAAATGTAACTGGAGTGTTGCTGATTTGAGCAATCCTGTAATCTCCCCCACTCAGCTCCTGCAGACTAGCCAGTAGCAATTAGCAAACACGTGAGCATCTGCTGAGCTCATTATAGGAGCTACTTCTGAAGTACTTTTAATGTTGTTAAAGGGTTAATAAAGGAGCGTTGTGATGACTTCCTGTAGGCGGAGTATCAGAAAGAGCAGCCATTTCTTAAAGAGACAGAGGCCCAATTTCATGGCGTTAATTTACAAAGTAAAATTTCTTTTAACCCTCCCATGGTCGTCAGAGATGAAACGATATGGACCCCAAAAGCTTTTTACTCTGTGAGGAATCCCAGTGGGCTTTTACAAGGTTTTTATTTTTCTGTGTGTGGTTTCGGGAACTGACGGTGTGACGGGACAACTCCCCACAACCTCTCAAAAACGACCGCAGCATTTTTTTATAACAGCTGAAGGTAACATAGTTACTTGATTGTGCTATAAAACAGCAGATGCCTGGAAAACACACAATACCCCTTTCACCCATAGACTTCAACCTATTTTATTACAATTTTATGCAGCAGACCGACACAAATCATTACAGAACTTGGAAGTAGAACGAAAATAATATGTGGTATTCAGTGCTTTTTTAGTTTTACTTAGAAAGCAGTTTGTGAACTCATTTTGCTTTACAGTTATTGCCCACTTTCTGTTGGCGTTGTGCATAAAATCCCATAAAATGCAGTGACATTTGCAGGAAGAAAGCCCAGGAGTTATAAATACTTTTGGAAGACCCTGCAGATTTTGTTAATTATAGAAACCCTGGGTGGTCATTTTGCCCTTCAAACAACCTCCTTCTTTACAAGAGCAATTATAAAGTAAAAATAAAGTTCATAACAACTATGAAAAGAAGAAATTTCACTAGATATCATGTTTCTTTCTGCTTTTCTATGCCAGGACAGGAAGAACACATTTCTTTCCCCCGAAGCAGATCATTGTCTCAAAGTTCAGTTTGTCAGCAGCTCACATGAAGGTGAAAGTCTTCAGTTATTGATTGACTACATCAGAGACCGTAACTCGTGATCAATAAGTGGTAGAAAAAGCCAAGAAACAATAAAATATCTCAGCCGTTTTCTGTAAAAGTCGATATAGAGCAAAATCTAGCATCCAAACTCCCACCGTCTCTGACTTTGTCCCTCCAGAGCCACCGTAGCTCCTGACTTAAGCGGTTAAAAACACAACAGACTCTGTCCTCATGGGTTTCTGCCCACCGTCTCATTCTCTGCCGCTACAATATTCAGCTGTTACCTCATGGTGTTAATGAAGTCACACAGAAAAGACGACACAAGTTACTGATGAGATCACAGAGGAGGTGTGACAACGTAGGCAAGCGTCCATTCGATGAACAAATCGATCAGATAATCAATAGAAAAGCTACGCTGTGGTGCTGCTCGGTGTCTGCCGTGACTTTTATCTGCAGTCCAGTCCCAGCGGCTGCAGCCGCTTTGCACCAACAGCATCAGACGTCTCCAGAAAGCAGTGAGAACAGCGAAGTGCTGTCTGTTGACAGCAATGTGATAAGAAAAACAACAGAGTGCATCTGAAAAGTTACTGCTGCTGACATGAAATCTCTATAAATTACTCTCTCATAAAACCTACGAAATCGACTTTGTTTTCTACTAAATACATTTTTTTTTATCCATCATAACTCAGCCACACAGCAAGCTTGTGTCCGATTATCGCATTAAGATTTTACATGAAAAAAAAAAGAATAATATTACTACTTTTTCTCTGTTACTATTTCGATTTTGTCGTGAATGCTAAGGCGAGTCAGCATGGCCAGCGATGACGGCAAATAAAAGGTTTTGCTGTAACGACGAGTCGTTTCTCCATCACCAGCACATTTAGCAGCGCGTTCACGAGGTCGACTGACGGCGTTAAAACCCTCCTCGTGGCTCTGATTGGTTGTTTTTGGTCGGGAGCGGTGCACACCTTTTCACAGTTTATCTGTCTCATATTATACTGCCGCGGCATGGCGACAGTTTTAACAAATATGTAAAAGACATATTCTTTTTAAAAAGTCACATACTGCTGCTCGAAGGCTTATGCGTGTTTGTTCTCAACGCCCCCAGAACATTTTTCTTGTGTGGCGTCCGGTGCAGTAAATATGAAGGGCGGGTATCGGTGGAGTAGGAGAGGCAAGCGGTGACTTCCTGGTTGTTCTGCAGTTGGGTTCTTGTGAAGTATGAAATGTTCTAGCCAGAAAGAGCTTTGTTTTTGTTCTTGCAGCTTTGGCAGGGAGAACGCATCACTCCTGCAGAGTATCTCCGGCACATTAAGCTGTTTATGTCTCTCCTGTCACTCTGTAGTCATTTCGTCTCTCTCGGAGTGCGGCGCTGCGTTCGTCAATGATTATGTAACCAAGAGTTACCAGCCAGTCAGGCCAGGACGCTGTTGAGGAGTTCGCCCCATCATACAACGGGACAACAACTCAAGAACTATTTTCACTGCTACTTCAAAACCACACATAGATTTAGGTTTAAAGCATTCATCTCCATATAACAACAGTTTGTCTCATTTGATGAGACGTACGTCATTTTGGACAAGAAATATTTTGGTGACAGTTCGTGCCACAAGATTTCATTTGTGTGTTGGAGGGGGAATGAAAGTAAATTGTAATTAGAAATCAGAATGAGCCAGTTATTTCTGATCAGTACGTAGATGTTTATTACTGTTAGTGTTGCCACAGAGAGTTTCTGGTGTTGCTGCCTTATAATCCCCAAAATGTCAGAAACTGGGATTAGCATGACATACAGTTTAGTCTTGTTCCAACAGCAAATTGGAAGAGTGGAAATTAGAATTACGAATCGTTAACTCCAACCAGTAGATTAATCCAATAGCAGCTCATTTCTCTTCATTCACGCAGAAATAAACAAACACTATGGAAAAACTGGTGAAATTAGTTTTCAGAAGAATGTTTACAATGATGTCTGAAATGTTTATTACAACAAAAATGTGCATATATCTTTTTCCAAATATTAATAATAATCAAAAATATGTATCTGCAATACGCATTGAGGAGATATACATTTAATGTAAAATAGACACTTAAACTTTTAAAGATTTTTTTAGCCTTAATTTCTTTTAAAATATTTTCTGAAACTGCAGTTTTGTGAAGACTGCATTTTGATGATTTTTAGAAGAAAAAAAAAATCTCAACTGTATTTAATTTTGCTAGTACCAATCAATCCTGAATTGGAATATTCCACGCTGCACAGAGATTCCTTAAAATGCAAACTGAAGTATACTGTACTGTATTTGTCAAAGTACAAATAATACACTTTCTATACTTTAGGTTTGGCATTAAGACAACCTTGGTTATTGTAACTTTTTGAACCATTTGCTTGTCTAACAGATTTGTGTACAAGGTAAATGTCACATTAAATTTTTTTTTTTTTTTAAATGAACAAAAATTGGCATATTTCCAAATTTAGCTGAAGTGGGTACCCACGTCTGTGTTTTTGCCCTGGGCCCACACGTAGCTTGGACCACCTCTGCTCTCGTTATTTGATGCTGGTGTTGTAATAACAAACTGCGGAGTCAAACTGACGTAAAAAAGGACATTATTGAAACTTTTGTGTTTTCTACGCTCAAAATAATCCAAAGATTCTTGCCAGCTAAAGTAATAGACAGGATATGCTATAACAAATGACCCGTGCTAATATTGCTTCCGCCTTGCTTCAGCCAAACAGCTGACGGCCTAACGGGGGGAAACACTCTTTTGTCTCTCGCTCAAGCTCGCGCCGACGCACGCGCACCTCGGGCGCTCCACACCTCAGCAGCAGCGGCAGCGCGCGGAGCAGCGACGCAGCCGTCATGGAGGCCATCTGGCTCTACCAGTTCCGCCTCATCGTCATCGGGGACTCCACGGTGGGCAAGTCGTGTCTGATCCGGCGGTTCACGGAGGGTCGCTTCGCCCAGGTGTCCGACCCCACCGTGGGCGTGGACTTCTTCTCCCGCCTGGTGGAGATCGAGCCCGGGAAGCGGATCAAGCTGCAGATCTGGGACACCGCGGGGCAGGAGCGCTTCAGGTGAGGGGAGGAGACCGGCTGGCAGGCGGCTGGACGCGCTTAGCGGATGATGTGAGGTCGTGCTGTTTCTTTGTAATCCTCCGGAGTGGACTGTAATCACGTGATGGCTTATTTACCAGCTTTTTTTAAAATTATTTTTTAAAGTTACCGGTGGCAAAAAGTGTGTTTTTAAAAATAGGCGACAGTTTGTTTGTCGAGACAGAAGGGGGATGTATTTAGGTCATTTCTAACAATAATAATAATTTTAAAAAAGCGAAATAATTTTTTATTTTACAATAAAATAAGGACGCTGTTCAGAGCTGAATGTCCCGGTTTGAATACGTTGTGCTTGTGCTGATGTATCACTCTGATTCTAAGGCATCTAACATGTTTGTGCTCTTCCTTTCTGAAATTATTCTAATGAACACAAGTTATAGAATAAGCTCCTTCACACACAAAAATAAATGACAAGTAATTGCCCTAAAAACATTGAAGTCACTTTGCTAAGTCCACATGCGGTGAAATTACACTTAATTGTGATATGAGCTTATGATTTCCCTGGAAACTTAAAGAGAGCAAAATTGAACATTTTCAACTAAGTAAGGCTAAATAGATGCTTACATTCCTCATTAAGATGGTTTCGTTCACAAATCTGCAGATGTGTAGGTGAAGGACGGCAGGATGCGTCGTCTTTTAGGTTTTCTGGAGGAAACGAGTAAAACACGTCCAGACTGCCTGACCAGACCGCACTCAGACGTCACGAGGGCCAGACGTCCAGAGAAAGAGTTGTGGGAAAAGTGGAGTCAAACTGAGCGAGCACATGACCTTCTCACTTCGGAGAAGGAAGAGGAACCCGAGGCCCCATTTAAATACTGATTTATCTAGAAACTGAAACCGCCATCTGTTGTGCAACCTTTCATCATGGCGGTTTGGATTTAAGAGGAATGCAGAGCAGCAGTTTGACCAGACGAACATCCTTTCAAGGACAAATCTTCATTTGACCTTTGACCTGTCTGTAAAGTGGCATTTGTTTTAATTGACAATGAGACATTTGAAAAACCCCAACAAAATTCAGGTTGTACAGAGTTACAAGCATTAAGATATACATATTTATATTTAAATAAGCACAGCTGAAGTTACAGCTTTTAGATTTATTGCCGTAAGCAACAAATCAGCTAATCGCATGATCGATTAAAACGATAAATAATTTCCCCTTGCGTGATTTATCGTTTCCTCTTTTCTCCCTCTTTCGAACAAAAACTGGTTAACAAACCTCTTCAGTCTGGTGCTTTGGTCTCAACTAGCCCCTTTTGTGAAGGCCAATTTTGTTTTACAGAGTTCATAATTCATAAATTATTAAGTCGTTGCCTGAAAATGGTCTCAAATCAACAATATTATCGTTTATCGCGATAACGTCCAGAACAACTAATGTTTAAAGATCATGTTACTTTCATAAAAAAAAATAGTTTTGATGCTCGATGGCAACAAAATCAGTATAAATCGCCACTCAGACGCAGCAGCATGTTAGAAAGGCTGAAATACGTCGTCACACTCATCACCGAGCTCATCCGGGTGACGAAGAGGATGGCTGTCACCTGCCTTTATCCTGAGTTTCCATGGCAACGCCCCTAAGAGACCAAACCAGCGTTTTTCCATAATGGTCTTTCAACTGTTGCTTAAAATTAAACGCGCTTTTCTGAACTGCGACGTCCTCGCACCGTAACACACGAGTAGAGTTGTTGGTTTAATTTGATTCTGTTCGGCCGTCTACTGACAGTTTGTGATCTTTGTGTCGGTTTACGTTGGACCTGGTGAAATTCTGGCTCAGTTGTGTGATGCTACAACAAAACGGCTTCAGGCTGTCATTCCCAGGCTGTCGCTCGTAGGTGATGTTGGGATTTTGTTGCACAGCTGAGTTTGCCAGTTTTTCCGTCGCATTGCCCTCTTCTTTCCTCAGTGACACAGATCCTTTAGTCAGTGTCGTTTCATCCTCATCTTTCCTGCTTCCATAAATATACCTGTATAAATTAAGCATGCATGTGTCAAATCAAGTGACTCACTTCTTGACAGGTCGGGCGTTTTCCCACCTCCCCCGTCTTTCTTACTGTATTCTCCCAATTGACTAATCCTTACCTCTTGCTGTTTTCCTCTCAATCTCAAGCCTATAAATGGCCTTCCTGAGATACATAGCTTTCATACAGTATGATGGAAAATAAAAGGAATCAGGAGAAGTTAGTGTTCGTGTCCCTGGAGGGCTGTTAGATTCTGCTGAAACTGAGCAGCTTCGTCCCACCAATTTGCTCTGCAGTTACTAAAGATGTTTTCACACCTGATAGACCGGTTAGACACGGTTCAACTGGGGATTAAAAGTTGCAATATTTGTTGCATTTTCAGCTGCTGCGGTTCGCTTTCACAGTGCACCGCATCAAGCGATCCAAACTAACTGAAAAACCTGTTCACCTCCTCGCCTGTGGTGGCGCCGCGCCAAGAATTATTGAAGGAAATGACAGGAAAATCTCCGAAATGTCTGACTGTGTGTAAAATACACCATTTTCTTTAAGTGCATACCATGACACCGATGAAACATGGAATTTTTTAAAAACTTTCCTTTACTGAAGTTATGACAGAGTGAGAATTCAATAAAAGTACTGAGGCACAAAACCAATAAACCCAAAAAGTCAGTCCTACATGAGAAAAATCAAACGCAGTGAAAGCATCCGTTTCTTTCTGCTGCGTAGGTCCATCACCAGAGCTTATTACCGTAACTCTGTGGGCGGGCTCCTCCTCTTCGACATCACCAACCGCCGCTCCTTCCAGAACGTCCACGACTGGCTGGAGGAGGCGCGCAGCCACGTCCAGCCGCACAGCATCGTCTTCCTGCTGGTGGGCCACAAGTGCGACCTCGAGGCACAGCGCCAGGTAAGAAACGGGAAATAGTCCAAACTGGCTTCTTTTAAAGATGGGTTGAGACAAAGACAAAGTGTGATGGGAGATATTTTGTTTTTTTAAAGGTTTTCTTTAAAAAATAAATAAATAAATCAAGCTTTCTTTCCGGTTTGCAATGAGAAATGAGTTTCGTCTTTTTAAATTCCCATAACTTACAGAGACGCAATCTACGAGGCCTCGCTAAAGTGTTGATACACATTTCTACCTATTTTACTTTTGATTTATTTATTGTGGATTATCTTATCTTCTGTCACTTAAAGTGGTTCTGGAGAAGAAACGTAAGCAGATTGGCCATGTTTACATCTCAATTCCTGAAGTGATGCTGCTTGCTGGAGATGATGTCCAGAAACATGACCGTTAACCGCGCCTGTGCAGAATCTCACCGCTCACTACAACATAAGTCAACAATTGATAACGCATCATTTCACGTGTCTCGGCTTTTTTCCCCAGTTTACCGGAAGAAGAAACACTATTTGCAAAAATTCTTCCCCAGAACATTTTTTAAAAAATGTTTTCGATCTCGCAGGTGACCCGGCAAGAAGCGGAGAAGCTGGCCGGGGCGTACGGCATGCGCTACATCGAGACGTCGGCGCGCGACGCCATCAACGTGGAGCACGCCTTCACCGAGCTGACCAGGGAGATCTTCGCCTTGGTGCGGTCCGGCGACATCACCATCCAGGAGGGCTGGGAGGGCGTGAAGAGCGGCTTCGTGCCCAACGTGGTCCACTCGTCAGAGGAGGTGACCAAGAGCGACCGCCGCTGCCTCTGTTGATCTGGGTGAACGGAGGTTGTGAAAAGGGAGTGGACGCCGAGCGGAGCCGCCGATGACGGACTGAACTGTCGGCCGTCCAAACGGAGGAACTGTACTTCCTTCAGACTGAATACGGATTTGGACGGGTGGGGAAAGTCGGTGAACTCGGTGTCGATGAACATCATAACGGCAACGACAAGCGGAGGACTTAAAGGGATGGATCCATCTCTGTACATGTTTCTCGCTCTCAGAGGGGAAAGGGCCAGAGTTGTTTCGACTGGACTGCTTTCCCAGAACGTCTCGCAAAAGGCCTTAGAAACCGGATCTGTTCAGATGACTTTATCGTTTTGATTTCTGCCATTACCTCCTCTCCATTAAACTACTCTCAATATGCAATTTTATGATCACGTAACAAGAGATCGCATCTTTCTTTACTCATTTCTTCTAAAGCACCGTATAGCGTCGTTTGGTCCTAAGCATTGAAGTTGTTTCTCCTTCGCCGACATGTTTCACATTCCAGAAATCAATAGAGGAGTCCTGGAGGTCTTAGAAAAAACCTGTCGCTTTATTACCTTACAAAGGTATTTATACCACTTAAACTTGTTTTTAAACTTATTTTCAACCTTACAACTACTAATTTCAATTTATTTAATTGGAGTTTTTGTGGTAGTCCAACTTAAAGCGGGACACCCGTGAAGTGGAAGTAAATGGTACACAGTTTTCATAGGGGCTCCGCACATCCTTCAAAGTCTTAAATTCATGTATCTAAAATTAAGGCCTTGAAATGCCTTAAAGCAGTGGTCCCCAACCACCGGGCCGTGTTGACACATGTCAAAAGCTGCTAAAGACATAGGCCCAGTCAAAGTCCAGACATAAATCTAAAAAAATAAATCAGTGACAAAACGTAAAGATGGACGGTTCAAGACTTTCTCCATCCAATCTTTCGGAACTTGAACCATTTTGCAAAGAAGAATGAGCGACCATTTCAGTTGCAGATGTGCAACGGTGGTAGAGACATGTAGCAAGAACAAAATGTGGTTTTATAAATCAGTACGTTTCTAATGAGAGGGGAACAGGAAAGAGGGCAACCTAGCTCCTTTTTCCACCAAGCCAGGGTTGCTCACAAGCTATCCTCTGAGGTTCTGCACAGTCATCCGCTACGTTGTGTTGGTCCGTCACATAAAGTCAAGCTAAAACACACGATCGTGTTTGGTTGTAATGTTACAAAATGTGGAGAAAAAAAAATAAATAGTGGGTAATAAATACTTTTGCAAGATTTAAAACCTCCAGCGAACTCGATGACATTGACCTGGTCGCGTTAACACGACACCTCCCTGCTGTCCGCAAAGGACTAACTGCGCGAAGACAAGTGCACAGCTGAACTCATGGAGGTGGAGCTGTGGACACGTCGGACTCCATGTCCGTCTGTTTTATTGAACACAGCAGGTGGATTTGTTGAACTCTGTTTGGAGCAGGAAAGCACCTTAATAGTCAAGTCTGTCTACACAGGGAAAGCCTTATTTGGTACACTTCAGTTCTCCAAGGCCAAACCAACAGAATCACACCAACGGACACTCGACCAATGGACTCCACGGCAACACTACGTAACCGACAACGCACGCTAAGGAAAGAAGACAAATCGCCCAAAGAAAGCCGACGCGATTCACAGCCACACTATGAGATTCAGTTCTGTGCAGTACGACTTGCTCATGTTGCTTTAATCTGTGCAAATGCAGTGCCATATATGACTTTATGATCGCTTAAGTTCAACCCTGCAGTTTTATCTCGCCACCACGGTAGCTTCGCTGTAACATCACATGTGAGGCGCACAATATAAAACGGTCCTAAGAGACTTAAACCGCTTTAAATTTGGTTTTTCCAAGTCACAGATTTCAAACCACCTTCTCTTTACCTAAACTTGATGATTAACATTTCAAGATGCATTCCAACCCCTGACATGAAAATTAAAGAAATAATGCTTACATGTTGTGGAAATGTTTTACTCTTTTTTATCTTGCCATCTCCTAGTCTTAGTTGTGCAACACGACAGAATGAACGCAAAAAAACCTTCAAACTGCTGTTTTAAGCTATTATATCTGAAAAGACAGATGGTAGAAACTAGTTTTAACTCCATACTTTCTCATAATAGTGCATATGTAGGAAGCCATGGATCATTTAACACATGGTATAGTCATTTTACACGTAGTTCTATGTAATTTTATTTCATAGACTAATGAAAAAAACCCCACCACATTAGACTTTCTTTGCCTGTGACTGGCCGTATTTAGGAATATCAGTTTATAAATCCAATTGCTTTCAAACTCGGAATTTGAACCCAGACTAATTGGGTTTCCATCCATCCATCCATTTTCTGTTCACCCTTGTCCCTAATGGGGTCGGGAGGGTTGCTGGTGCCCATCTCCAGCTACGTTCCGGGCGAGAGGCGGGGTACACCCTGGACAGGTCGCCAGTCTGTCGCAGTAATTGGGTTTGGTGTGAACAATTTTCTTCGATGCTAAGAGTCAATTTTAGCAAAATTATCTAAAACCTACAAGACCCGGGTCACAGAAGAAAACATTAAAACGTTTCATTGTGGAAATCAAGTAATCTACTTTAAGATTTCAGAATGAACATGTTTGTTTTACATCAGATATAGAAATTATCTTTTAAAAAAGCAACTAGAACCAAACTTTTCTATTGCCTTTATCGTTTTTCTTGTTTTTTTGGTTATTAGTTTGTATTTACCTAGCAAAAAGTAGCGAAGTCATTAAAAAGTAAAGCACCAATGCTGGTGAGTTTGAAAAACTTTAACGTTACCAAGTCCTATAAGTGCTGTAGTTCGTTTCTACTTTTCATGGGAAAAATATTTTGAAATTCTCAACTGGATGCCATCCACCGTCTGAAAAGATAAGTACAGTCACTTCCAGTAAAACAAGAAATGCAAATCCGTGTGTGAGCCAAGCAACCACAAAACGGCTAAAGCCGACATCCAGGAAGTAGCTTCCTTTCAGGAAGTGCTCTGAGCAGCTGAGTGTCTGGAGGACTGGAAACCGTTCACGGTGATGAATCGCAGCATCAGAAGGTCATGTGATGATGCTGCTATTATAAGATGCCGCTCGGGCAGAACTTTACCCATGTCGACGTTAATATCCGAAGATTTGTTGGATCCAAAAACAAACAAACAAAAAAAAACACTTTCAGATGAACACAAGTGCATTTCTTTGGCCAGGCAAAGCCACTTTGAATATAATGGCTAATTTAACTTAAACAAGGATGTTTAATTTTATTCAATTGAAAATTTACAAAACAGGCAAGTTATGTGTTTTAAAACGTATAAAAATTAGCTGAAGGAAAGCGCAAAATCGCTAAACTTAAAAATGAGCTCCACTATTAGAAGATTAATTAAGACGTTAATGTTGAACTCTTACCCAAAACTTCAGCACGAATGTCAAACTTTATTCCACTAAAAATTTAACAGAGTTAATTTGTGCTCTAAAATGTACTTTTAGACACTAAGCGTGCAAAGCTTTTTCCAAAGTTAGCAAAATGCTAAGCCTAAAAACGAACTCTGCTACTAGCAGATTAGCTAATGTCTAGCTAGACATTTGCATTTCAACTTAAAACGTCGATGTTGAACTTTTATCGTACTGGAAGTTTATAAAACAATTAGTACTTTTGGATTTTTGTGGAAAGATCAATTTAAGGAAAGCACGCAAAACATTTTCAAAGTTAGCAAAACGCAATTAGTTGAAGTGTGCTGGAAAATGAGCAGCAATTGCTTTTCTAAAGTCATTGCTGACGTCTTCCTTCATGGTTTTGTATTAACACACCAGTTAAGTTTCCTCCTTCTAGTCTTTTCCCTTGTAGCTGTTTTTGTGACATTTACTTACATCAAAAGTAACACGCAAAGCATCAAATCAAGGGCTCATCTCTTGTCCTAAATGATCTTTTTTTTTACTTCATTCATTGTTTAATGAATACAGTGGAAGACAAATAAATACAGACAGAACAGTGGCAAGGAGAGGAGGAAGACAGAAAAGGAGGAAATATGGAGAGGAAGGTCAGAGGACGGAGAACTGCGGCAGGTCTGGCGGAGGAATCCTGCTGATCTCTGTGAAACCCTGCAAGTCGCAGGAAGTGGGAACCAAAGTTTACAAGGCAAAACCAGTTTATTCGAGAGCCATACTGGCCAAGCTCTATGGGAGGAAACGGAAACCGTGTAATGATGTACGTGTCGATGCCGTCTGAGAGAAGGTTTTTAGTGGAAGACACAGGAGGAAAATCCATGGAGGACAGGATGGTGTAAGTAAACCCTCATTTCTGATCTGCCGGAAGACATAAATAATAATAATAATAACTTTTTTAAAAAAGCGGAACACAGTTAAATCAATAAAAAGAATACAAAACTGCCTTGTTGACGTTAGTTTTTACTTGAAAAAATACTTTAAAAAGTAAAAAAAAGAAAGAAAAATCAACAGAAAACAGTAGTGGTGGAGGTTTGACAGAGGAGACGCCGAGGAGGAAAGACTGAACTATGACAAACGCTCGACCGGAGCAGCTTCAAACTTCCAGTAACGTTTCAGACGAGGCCTCCGTGAGCCGAGCTCCGGCGGTCAGAAAGGGGTCAACATACGCATGACTTCAGCTCGGGGTTTATTTTTCTTTTAATGACTAAGGAGGAAGTTAGCAGAGGGGGGGGAGGAACATAGACACTGTTCTGTTTAACTAAGACTTGGCTGCGGATTTCAGGAGGTTTTCTTTGCTCCTCCTCTTTACGTCCCAGTTGTAGACTCGCGCCATGTCTGAAGGGAGCGACGAGTCAAGATGAAACGCCAAAAATACGGAGGGCTACTGAGAGGTCAAAACATCCCTAATAACTAGATTATCTTCATCATCATAGAAAAAACATCAACTAATTTCAAGACAAAAAAAAGGAGCAATTTGTACATAGATTTAGTACACAAAGTCTATACTTCCAGTCCAAAGGGAGAACATCTGCCTACTGGGAAATGTTCGTTTGACTATCGACACCATACATGTTGTTCTTCTCCCCTGTAAAGCCAGAAATTTGGTAATCCCAGAGTTGCGCAATTACATTTACTTGGGTAACATTTTTGAGAAAATGTACTTTTAGAAGTATTTCTAAGTACTACGCTGAGTTTTACTTGAGCGGTGTTATTATGACGTATTGCTACTCTTCAGTAAACGTTCTGGATTTTCTACCCACTGAATGAAGAACCAACATGTTGGAACCAACAGTTCACCAGACACAGACCTGCAGTGTTTTGTTAAAACGTTCAGAAGTTTTTAATTGAAACAAACTGATTTGGACAATTTTTCTTTCATATTTTTTTGTTACTTATCTGAATCATAGTTATTTTGGTCCTTAAAATACCAAAATGTTCACTTAACTTTATATATTTGTCCGTCTGATTGTGTGATTTTTAAATATTAACTGACTGATAATTTGATCAGTTACTTCAGCTGACTTTTTACCAAATACGTTTTTACTCTTGAGTCATTTCTTAGGAAGCTACTTTTTACTTTACGTGAGTAAAAATGTGTTGAAGTAGTGCTACTCTTGCTTGAGTTCATTTTTTTTCTACCCACCTCTGTTCACTTGCTTAAAAAATACTACATGTTGCACATCGTGTACAGAACTAAAGCCCCCCTGCATTTCAACAAACTGAGTAATTAGAGTATGCTTCTGCACAAAAGGTGACATCTAGTGGCCCAAACTTGGTATAGCTCAGTCATGACGGATGGCTTTGCTTTTCTTGTTATTTTTTAAAGGATACTGACTTCGGTGGTGGTGCCCTGGTCTCTCAGGTAGTCCAGGTCTTCCTCGAGCGTCTCCAGGTTGCGAGACGCCGTGGACAGGTTCTTCTCTAGGAGAGCCTGGGCTTCGTCGATGTTGTATTCTAACATGACGTTGGCCTTTTGAGGAGAAGCGTTGGAGAAATCATCATAAGACATAATCAGTGATCCAGATAATTGAGTTTCAAAGGAAGGAAAATGTAATTTAAATCAAGCCGAAAGCCCATGCTCACCCCTAACCATAGGCAAACTTTGTCAGTGGGCGGCACGGAGGCCTTGCAGTAAACGTTGTCGGCCAGCAGGAAATGTGTTTCCATGGGCTCCGTGGTTTCCTGAAGAGAAACAAGGCGCAGCCCTTAAATTCAACAGGCCTCTGATAGAGGTGAAGCGACTAATCAGATTAAGCACAACGAATCGATGGCATATGTATTCTTAAACACAGTTTTATTCGTTTTGTATTTTCACCAACCAAAGAACATAGAATTGTACATCGCGCTGCTACATCACATGACATGAGTGGAGAATGAGAAAAAGAGAACATAAGAAGAAGAAAAGAAAAAACAGGAAAAAAACTGCGGCTGTATTGTCACATTCATGTTGGACCACGTCTTCAATGGCCTTATTGCCTCACCTGCTGTCCTAAAGGTCACCAAACATGTACAGACAGATTTCAAACCTGACAATGAGGCAATCAGAGCCAGCAGCTATGGTGATAGAAAAAAAGGCATAGAAACAGAGAAGGAGATGACCTGATTGTCGAAATAATTGTCAACAAACTAGCTCGATTAATCGTTGACTGGAGTTAATGATTGATCAGTATTACTGATTAATCATTAACACCTTTAGTTATCTATTTTGTACTCGTCTGACCTAAAGAAATAATCCCCAAATCGGCCCTACAGTGAAAATAAGCGATAGTTGCAGTGGTGGCCTGTAATATTTCCACCGAGGAGCAAGTATTGCTTTTTTTTGTTTCGTTTTTGTTTCTCTGCGATTCTCTGAGCCTCTTCTGGGCCATGAAAGCAGAAATACAAAAAGTTCCCTCTGAAAATGTAGCAACATGGAAGTCTAGACAAGACAAAGGACAAAGACTGGTGAACAAACAAGAGTCCAGATGGACAGGAAGATGGACAAAGGGACAGACAAACACATACAACCTTTAGGAAATAGATAATCCAACAAAGTCTAGAGACGTAACAATTTATTTTCCCGAACGTGATCAAATTCTAGAATTTTCCAGACTCGGTAGGAGCCAGAACAAGCAGGAACGCTCATGTTCCACTTGTTGCTTCTCACATAATAACATAATTATAAAAGAATAAAGCAACAGATTACACACCGAGGTTTCTTTAAGCAGATTAAGCTGGGAAAAAAAAAAGCAGAAGAAACATTACCCACCTTTTTCTTCTGCATGTGTCGGAGGATTTCTAGCGTCTGGGTGATCTGTGGGATCTGGTTTTTCAACCTACGCGAGCAAAGAGAACAAGAAACCGTCACGTTACAGCATCAACTGTTTGGTTACAAAGTGTCTGGCAAACGTCTGAAACTGGTTAAGAAATGAAAGGAAACCGCATGGCTTCCAACAAAACATCAAAGATATGAGCTCATATTAATAAGAGGCAAATAAAAAGCTGCATATTCTGTGTTAGTGTGGTGAACTTTAGTAAACTGTTTATTTACAGGGTTTGTATTACAGGGAATTTCAAGAACTTTTCAAACATTTTCAAGGTAAGTTTTTTTTTTTTTTTTACTTTTCCAGCACCACACATTTTAGGTAAAAATACAAATGTGCTAAAGAAAACAGCTTCAATTCACTAATATATGCCGTATTATATAATAACAATATATATCATTTAGAAGTATTATTCTACATTCTGCAGCAGGAACAAAATAAACTAAAATATAGCAACATTTTATGTTTTGTAATGTTTCTGTTACAGGCACAGACTCTTACAAATTGGTCTGAGAAAGTTACAAAAAAAAAATCTCTAAAAAAATTTCCTTGCTAAGTTTTCTGGGAATGACCAAATAGAAATTATTTTGGGAATTCCAACTGGCCTAAAACAAGAGAATTTTGGTCTGATTCAACTTCAGACAGTGAGATAAAAATGTGTGTGTGTCTTTATATCATCGTTAAATGTCTGGTTTCAACTGTAGATAACGCTTTTCAAATTTAAGCTTTTAGTCAAGCGTTGGATTACACTTTATTGCTGCGCAGTTTGAATATCAAGCACTTTCAAGGACTGTTTTTTTTTTTTACAGAAATCAAGCACTTTCCAAACCTTGAAAACACCTGAGCATTTTCAAGGATTTCAAGCACCAGCATTGAAGCCGGTGTTTAAATACGTGAACTTTTTAGAGTTATTTTATTTTTTTCATGTTACCGGAGTTTCTTCTGGGACAGGTTGAGTTCCATGTATTTGTATTTCTGGTACTGTTCGTCCAGCCTCCTGAGCGCCGAGTCTGCCGTCTCGTTGCCGGGCTGCTTCATGAACGAGTCGACGTCCTCCTGTGAAACAGACGATGAACGAACTAGAGTTAGCAGATGATCTCTTACGAATGATAGTAGGATTTCCTACAGAGGCAGACTGACCATCTTCTCACGATGGTCAAAACCAAAGTGCTGCTGCTCAGCCTACAGACTCCAGCTGAATTTGTAGTGGAAATAAATATCTTACAAAGTTTCTGCAGGGTTCACAGAGTCTAATTTAAGGCTTTCTAAAACCCTCGTGAATTAAATTTAAGTCCTGCATCACGACAGAAACGTACAAAAGAAAAGTACATATTTCGTATGGTAGTACAGCAGTGCCAACACAATGCATGCAACATCGTATGGGTTGGCAACAGAAGTGAGCCGGTGGCAAAGATTTACATTCTCCAGGTAACCAGCGATAAATGTCCGATTTAGATGAACGCAAAAAAATCTTGCTAGTTTTCAAGCAGGGGTATGCTAGCAGCTAGTTAGCGGTAGCCTCAAACACTTCCAAGTCACAAAACGGAATGAAGACGTCTGCATTTGCCTGACAGAGGGAATAAACTCTGTAGAATATACGAGAAAATAGTCTTGACACAACATAATTTAAGACCTGTGTTTAACGTATTTAAGGCCAATTGACATTTTAAAAATACATTTCAGACACTTTAAGGCCTTAATTTGGACTTTTTAAGGATGCATGCCACAGACTCCGATTCTTGCTTTTCGTGCCAACGACTGGCACACATAATGGACCCGAGATAATTAGGATTGTGATGTTTCTTGTCATGACAAAAAAAATTTTTTTTTGATTTATTGCAATGCTTAAAAATAACTGTCGTAATGTTTCTAACATTGGGGTGCCATAATAAAAGCAGTGACATCCTTCAGGTGGTGTGTAAAATGTATTTCTACAAATTAAACAACTACAAAGATGTCAACATATTCTTTCAAAGACAAATTATAACTCACCAACTCTGAAAACGTGCAATATATTGCAAGTTTTTTGTGCAATATCATTTCATGCTAAACAAGTGTGACAAAGTGAATTTTGAGAGAGATTTTAAAAAAGCATTAACCATTATGTAGTGGCGTATTAAATCTTTTACTAACTTAATTTAATTATGCGGAAGTCTTTCAGACATAATCATTATTTATATTAGAAGCTAAGGTGTATCAGTTAATGCTTTATGCAAAACCTCAAAGTGGGAAACTGAGGCCTGTTAATGACACTAAACCTACACCAAGTTACAGAGACCAGCTGAAAAACATGAAAGCCCGTAAAATAAATCAGGAGTGACCGAAGACAGAAAAAGCCCAAATCACTCAACCAGTAATGACCATAGATGGAAGCAAGTAGCCGCCCATCCTGCACACCCAGCGGGATCATCAGCTCACTGTCAGCTCCAGTGCTGCTAGTTAGCTAACAGGTTCCGAGCCGCTATATCGCCCCCTGTACGTCAGGGACGGGCAGAACCACATTGAACTGTACTGCACGCAAGCGGCGCAGTGAAAAAAGTTCGGCTTTACGCACCACAAACACCGCTTCGGGGATCCCGAGGTGCTTTTTCTTTGTCGCCTGTACGGCATTGCTGTTGTCTATGGTCGCCGCCATGTTGAAGAGAAGTCGCTTCCTCCCTTACGCATGCGTACAAGACGCCTGAAGACCAGGGGACTCGACTGCCTCTTGCGGTCGCATGTTGAAACTGCACCCAAAGAAAGACTGAACGTTTCCAGAGTTTGACATTTATTTGGACATTTATTTAAACAGAGAACGCGTCATATTGGCTACAACATTAATGGATGTTTAATTTGCTCCGTAGTAAATGCTAACCTAATATACTTGGCATCATAAGTTCTGGTGGTCCCATAATTTTCATTACTACTCTAGAAATAAAGTTAATTTATTCATAATCGGTACAAATAAACTTAGACATATATATACGTCATAACTATTTACATAACTTATTAACTGACAGACAAGATACAGCAAAAAGTATCTGCGTCTATTTATTTCTCACGTAATTATTTAAAAAAAAAACTATAAAAGTAACAAAAATAATGACTAAATTAAAGTGGCAACAGGATGTTATTGTATTTTTATACCTTTATACAGTAATGCATCATGCCGGGAATTGATCACCGCTGTGATACAGTGGGAAGTGAAAGAAAGGCTTGAAGACAAATTCCGCTCTTCCCATCTTACATCTTTAAGAAGTTTCTTCTTTTGTCCACAAGGAAGCGCTGTTGCACTTGTTGGTCGTTTCCTCCTGCATTTACTGGGACTGTCAAATGTCTGAAAGTGAGTTTATAAAATGTGTACGTTATCTTCTAAATTAGCTATAAAAAATATTAGAAAACTGTACATTAAATATTTTAATACCAATGTTTTACTGAACCTGAGAAATTACGAGTTTTGTAAATGCAAAAATGTTGTCAAGTATATCAAGAAAAAAACAACATAGTATACACTCATTTTATAGTAATTACAACATGAGTAATTACAAAAACAAAGTAATTGCTCATTTTATCCATAAAGATTTGTTTCTCATGGTTGAAACAAATGAGAAATAACCTGTACCAGATAAATCAAACACAACTGCAAACCACTCATGTTTTAGAAGCACTTCATTACATAAATTATTCCAATTTCCCATCCAATATTGATTCAGAGAAATTCACATCATCTGTGGAGCATTATAAGTCACATGATGTTCATCAACCTGTGCGTCCACCCTTTATAAAAATGCTAAAATACTCCAAGTGATGTAGGTCAAAAGTCTCTCATATCCAGTCCACTCCTCCACATGTGTGAAATAATCAACTTCACACTTTATGTAGAAAACGAGCGCCTACAAAATGGACACAATACAGAACATTTACAAGATGATTTGTATTTTGAATTCGGGTTTCGTGTAGCGTAATCCAGTGGTTCTCAAACTTTTTTCAGTGATGTACCCCCTTAAAAATATATTTTTAGTCAAGTACCCCCTGACACGGGCAAAACATTTTTGGAATAAAAAAGAGGTACAGTGCTGTAAAATCACTGTCTGATTTATTAAAGCCAAACAACTTATATCAGTGAACCTGACAAATACATCCATATTGCAAACATTGCATGGTTAAACAAAAAAGAAAAACAGAAGACGGTGACCACCAGGAAGGTATAAAACCAGTCAAAACTGAAATATGCAAAACGCTGCTAATTTATATTGGTCTCTGTAATGGTACAAAATTAAATATATACATAAATAATAATTCAGTGCATGAACACACATTTATATTTTATCGAACTTTTTACAAACTAATTTTTCCCAAGACTTATTATGAGGAGCCTACTGATTTTTTAAAGATATTTTGAAAAGCTTCAGGTACCCCCTGCAGTACCTCCACGTACCCCCAGGGGTACACGTACCCCCATTTGAGAACCACTGGCGTAATCAATGATGCCGCAGTTATTGGTGCCCCAGACAATTATTGTAAAAAAGAAATGCAACTAAAACATTTTATGTTTTTACACTCTTGAGTGGATAAAACTATCTCAGAACTTTCGAGTCATAATCCCTGCATTTTAATTGCCTTCATAATTGACAAAGGCGGTGTGACCCTTGAAGCACAAGGCGTATTTAAACGCAGAACATTTGAGTGAAAAAAGGTTCATGGGTCAATGATGATGTCGTAAAAATAAATCAAGGATATCAGCATTATTGGTTCATGTCATTCATCATTTTACTAAGTCATTGTTTAATCGGTCATCTCTGCTGGTCACTGTTTGCATCCACAGGGAGAACTGACGGATTGATGAAGAGATCAATAACGTCCCAATAATAATCTTGTTTTTAACACAGTTTTGTTTGTTAGCGTATGTGTCAGCATAAACTTTCCAGTTTGGAAGCGGAAAAGTCACGCCAACCCGAGATTGGTCAGGTTTCTGTTACACTAGTAGCCGTCTCTGAAATTGGACTCTTAAACCAGATTGGTTTTGCTTCACATTTGATCCAAAATGAACACCTTCATATTCTATAAACAACTTATATTAAGTAGAATAGACGAAAGAAAACTGCTCTGTTGTGTACAAAACATGCTACCTAACTCAATTAAATGTTTCTTTTCAAGTTTCCTGACTGACAGCTGTGATAATCAGCGGCTCTGTATTTTTCCCGTCGTCAAAAACTCCTGGGCTGAAGAAAGGGAAGATCCTCTCCGAGAACAAACACCCGGTGAAGGTGTAGATGTGCGATCTGTCATCCACGTCAAAGAACGAAACCGTCCCTTCTTCGTAATCTGTGAACACTCCGATGGTCTTGGGACTCTTATGGAGTTGAAGCAGGATGGAGGGGGAGTCCAGGGCCCGGTACTCACTGGCGTTCCTTAAACGCACCGTCCAGTAGCCGTTGTCCGGGGTGGAGGTGATCATACCTTTCCTGTTGACGGACTCTTTGACCACACCCAGGTCCCAGAAGGTCTTCTTTCCAACTGCAACCTAGTTGACAGAACACGTTTTTGAGCATTGGTGTGTCATCACGGGCCCGGCGTCGCTTTGGGTTGATCGAACCGATCTACCTGAAAGTAGAACCTCCCAGACTGGAAGCCTTTCTTGCTCAGAACGCAGATAACCGGGTCAAAGCGTTGGGAAATGTCGGGAACAAGGTGCAGCAGCTCGCCTCGGCCCGCCTGCTTTCCGTCAGAGGACAGGACGATGTTTGGATGGGCCGTGTCTGGGTCCAACACCACATCCACTGTGGACACACGGGTCAAAACTTATCGTCTCCAACTGCCACCTCCTTACGATCAGTACACCCAACGTTTATCATCACAGTCATCCGTGTTAGAAAAATTATCCTCCTGTTCATTTACTCATGAGTTTATTTTACAAGTTATGTTTTCATATTATTCTTTTCATATTCTTCTTTTTATATGTACTTAACTTCTCTTTCTTTTGTAGTATATTATTAACTTTGTTTAGGATGTTTGCCTGGAAGCTGATAACGTTAAACATTCATGTGTTATTAGTTCCATATGTAACTGATTAGTTGTGGTCAGTTGCATGCCCTTGTAAGGGCATGTCCATAGGAGGTTCCAGAATGTGAAGACGGTTGGTCAATTCTCTGTGTGAAGAAGCCCAACCTCCTTTTTCTATACAATAAAGAGAAATGCAAAGAAAGATCTAGCAGAATTGATTTCAGACAGTGTTTGACAGCGATTCGTCGCGTCTGTTCTCAATTCTCCTATTCTGCAGAAAAGAAATTAAAAGAAACCTAATCTCTGTCTCTGGCTGATTCTTTGCAGGTTATGACAAAATAATATCACAGGTTACCTGAAGGAATCTGACACTATGGTAAAACCTACGAGAGAGACTAAATTCCAGTGCATGTTCTTCTGTTGTAATCTGTTGTTCACCTGGTCTTTAAAATCAGGTAAAAACAAGCTCAGAGGCACGAGGTAACTTAAAACATTTAATTGGAGGCCTTCAAGAAAAAAAAGAGCAATGGGTAATTTCTAGCAATGAGCAAGAGACATACCAATATGCTAGGATATAAGGAAGAAAAGGCAAGTCTTTTTGGGATTCATTAATAAGATTAATAGAAAAACAGTTTTTTTTAAATAAGGATAAAGTAAAAGGTTTAATGTAAGTGTAAATTGTGTTCATACCTGCATATTTTTGCATCCTCCTCATCTCTGTGAAAAAGAGAAATAAAAAAAAATCTTTATTAAATACTTTTTTTAAAATCAGAAGAAGACAATTAAATTGTTTGTGGACATCAAAAAGATCGAAATGTAGCAATGTAACAATTTTTTTAATTTTTATTTTTTGCCATTACAAAGATTAACAACTTTTTTAGAAAAACATGAGAAAATATATATTTTTTGTTTTTGGTATGATACTAAGCAAGAACACTTACTGGCACTCCTAATAAAAATGTGTATAAAGAAAGCCTTAGATAAATCATTATCAATCCCAATTAAAATGCAAATAAATACAAATACAATACAGATATATACAATTAAATCAAGAAATTAATTATTTGACCTTTTTAGGTAATCAGAGTGTTAAAGGAGCTCTTTATTAGTAATCCATAAAATCCTCTTTTCCTGGGGTAGAAATATGACGTGACACCCAAATGTTTTGGCAAAACCGAATGTACATTGATAGTCAGTGGTGATTAAATTAGAAAATGTAAATGTTAAATGAATGATATATTATTTATCTTCTAGAAGTAAAAAAATAATTTAAAAGGGATTTAAAAAAATATAAATAAGAAGGCCAACATCTCTTAAATTGCCATGTTGCCATGACGCCTGTTGGTTAACGAGTGAGGTAGAGTTCTCACACATCAACATCCCAACTCCTCACTCCTTCATCAAATTCTATGATGTCATGATGATGTCAGTCATTTCTGATGTCATCGTCACTGTAACAAATATATGTAACAAACGTTTTCCTTCTTGTCATTGCTTGCCACACCACTGACCAGTTCAGACATACGTTGAACGTTGATCAAGACTTAATTGGAATAAACATTGTTTGGTCCAGCATGTCCTATCAAAGGCCACTTTACGTCAACAGTGCGATAAGAAGGCGTTGGGGAGCTGTACCCAATCACCAAGGCTGGCTTGAGGTCCAGAGACTTAGGTCTCTCGTGGAAACGGAGAGAGCGAGGAGGCTGGAGGAGAACCAAAAGGTAGCTTCCTTGCAAAGAGAGCTGGACAATACACAATCTGAGTTGCAGAAGCAGAAAAATCTCAAGGAGATTTTCATCAACAAGGGCAAAGAGATGAGGAAAAAACTACTGGCAGCAGAAAAGTTTACCGATCCAGAGACTCTCAGCCCCGCTGTTGTCGCTTCCAAGGTGATCAGCGAAATAAGACACAAGAAGAAAAAGCAGCTGCAGGAGGACTTGGAGCAACTGAAGGTTGCACATGTTGTCAACGAGGAAGAATTTATATCACAGATCCGGGCAGGGAAAGAAAAATGTGACGCCTTCCAAGAAGAGCTGGACCAAGTGAAGACTCGCTACGAGGAGCTTCCATCAAAATATGAAGCCGACGTTCGTGAGGGGAAGCTGCAGGTCGACGCGGAGATGTTTTATGAAGAGAAACTCAAGCAGGCCCGAAAGCTCTTTGAAAATGTTACAGATGTTTCTGCACTGAGACAGGAAGCCGGCGGTTATCAGCATGAGATGAACCATGAGAACGAAGCTCATTTGAGAAGAGCAAAAAATGATCTTGAGCTTATCAAGGAACTCAGAGCAGAAAAGGACAAGCTGATTCAGAGAATGGGACAAGAGTTCACGTTCCTGCAGCAGGAATCCGAAGAGGCAAGAAAACATTTCCAAAGTGAGCTGGAGGAGATTAAGGTTTCTTTCCAGGATCTTAAGGCTACATATGAAAGGGACGTTTCTGCTCTAAGAGAGGAAGCACAAATATTTAAGGAGGGCGCAGATAAAGAGATAAAAGCTCTGTCACAGAAAACGATGAGGGACCTAAAGATTATCAATGAACTTGGAGCCGAGAAAGACAATCTCCAAAAACAACTCAGTGCCCTCCAGCAAATGTATTCCACCTGTGAACTTAATTACCAAACGGAGCTGGAAAATCTGAAAACGGAGCTCAGAGACAGAGAGGAAGTTGGACCTCGAAGAAGGAAAGTGGCAAAGTGTCAAGAACCAAATGAGAAAGAGACTACCACTGTAAATAACATCTCTGGCCTGGCATCCATGGATCTGGACCGTCTCTTAGAGGAAATCCTGTCAAAGGATTTTGAGATACCTGATGCATCTCCTGAGGAGCTGAATGACTTTATAGAGGTGATGCAGAGAGATTCAGGCATTCTTGATTTTAAACCCATGGAAGTGACAGACTTCTGTGTGGAAACTCTTTCAGAGGAAAGGGAAAGTCCAGACCCTGAACCCTGAGCAATTTACAAAACCTCCACTTAGATTTTAGACTAATTTAATGGACAGCGCTGGATCTTCACAGAAAAGTGGTCACAGTTTTTAACCGGGCGCCTCTTTCTGTGAGATTTGGTTGTTCCTTCGTTAGTGTCAGTTTTCGCCGGGTGCTCCGGTTTCCTACACATTCCCAAAAACATAAGTTATATATATATAAATAGAGTCTGAAACATTTTATAAAAAGCCAACCCCATCCATCCCTTCACCCACCACAAAACACAAACAAAAAAATTTAAGTATTAAGATTAAGAAAACGCCCCCGCACCCCCAAAATGTGTTTGAGCGCAAATCACCCAAAACTGCCCCCCACAATAGCTGAAAGGAAAAAATAAACAAAAAAGCAAACAAGAAACATTGCAACAAATTCCAAACAGCAAATAAACACCCCATTCCTCCCAACTAAAAAACAACAACAAACAAATCATATATGTGTGTGTTGGTGTACATGTGAGTGTACACCAGGTGAGTGTGAAGCGTCTCTTGCAGTAGCTTAGAGATTCTTCCTGGAATTGCAGAAAGTTGCTCTACTGCAACTTTCTGCGTCCAGCTACTGCAACTGGCTAGTCCCTTGATGTGGGCTGAAAAGAGGAGCAGGGTGTGTGATTCTCCTCTTGCCAGTGATTAGCCTCTCCACCCCAAAGGCCTCTGCAGTGCCTCCTCGTGGCCACACATGGAAACTGGGTACATTAACAGTGCCAGGCCAAACTGCAAGGGGTCTCGGAGCAACAGTGGGCCCCAGAGATGAGGTGCACAGTGTGTGGACCCGTCAACCACTGTCCCAGCTATGGGCAAATAGCGCCAGTGTCTCATGATTTTACATCTAACAAGGCAAGAGCCTAAATAATTTGAAGCTTGTGCTTCAGAGCAAACTGCCAACCCTGCATTTGTATGTGGATTGACGTTTTTAAACTGAAGCTAATTAAAAATATTTAAAGCCGTAACAAATTAGAGGGAATTGCCCTTTAGTCATCCGGCCCATCAGAAACCAACTTCAGCTCTGTATAACACAAGGACTTTTAAGCTTTTGCGTAAACCGTCATCCTAAATAACGTTGAAACTCTTTTCCTTTTTACCTTCTTTCTTCAAGACATCCAGGTCTTTCCTCACAGTGTTATCCAGTCTGGAAAGTGCTCTCCTCACCGTTCCAACGCAAAGTTCAGGGTAGATCCTAGTTTCTGTCCACTCCCTGTTGGTAGGTGGAGGTGACACAAGCGAGGGCAGTCTCTGACGAGGGTAAAAAAAAAATGAATACAATTTGTACATTAATCAAAAATGATCGCCAAAATGCTGTGCTTTCCTCCTGACTGTTTCTACAGTAGCAAACCTGCTTCAGACGACATTCACATTAGCCAGCACAGTTTGGTTTTTTTTTATATCCAGTTTCTAAAAATCTGCTTCCCATCACCACAATCTGAGGTTGATGCTGACCTGCAGGAGTTGCAGGTGGTCATCCGTGTTTTCCAGCTCGTTTAGCTCAGTGTTTCTCCTCTGCAGCTCAGCGATTTCCTGCTGAAGGTCACCGATGAGCTCCTCTGCCCTCTTCTCTTCCGCTCTCTGCCTTTCCTCAATTTCTGCATCAGCTTCGGCTCGTCTCTCCTTCGTCGAGTTGATCAGGGACGCGAAGAGACTGTCGCTCGCCTTCCTCTCCTTCTCAGCGCTCAACTGGAAAGCACCAAACATGTTAGCACTTGATTCAAAGAAATTAAGTGAGATATAAGTTTTGATTTTGGACAAGTTTCCAGTGACGAAATAAATATAATTTCTGCTAAAGGAAAACACCAAGATGCAATGTAATGTGTGTTTAGAGCAGGGATTTGTTTAACACAACACTTATTGTTGGTTAATTCATATCTTTTGTACCTACATGTTGTCATTTTGCTCCTTTATTCTTCCATCTCATACCTATAAGCAAAACTGTGTTGCACCCAATTACGCCCCAGTATTTGATGTTATATACCATATATCTTTAATGCAAATCATGAACAGTCCCACTTTTCACAATAAAGTGACAGATGGTCAGTACAAAACGTTGCACAGTGGCTATCTCAATTTGACCGGTTTCTATCGGGGTCAAAAAGGCTCGGGGACAATAACCAGCAGCCAATGACGCCATTTTGTATTCGAAAAAGTCAGGCATGATGTGACTAAAAGTACAAAGGTAAAAAAAAAAAAAAAAAGACCAGCACTTCACAAAACCCTTTGTCAAATTGCATAAAATGTCAATGGATCCTCATTTCAGTTAGAGGTCGAGGTTTGCTCTCTCCATCGTCACTTACTGCGCTCAGCTTCAGACAGGTTTTTATCTCCTCAATCTTCTTTTGCCGCTCCTGGATCATCTGCTGAAAATCTGCCTGCGTTTGCTGCATGTGGACCTAAATGGACAGAACATATTTATTTGGTTTATTTATTTAAAAGATGGGCTGGGTTGGCAGTCTGTGCATCACTGAGTTACAAACTGATGGTAAACGGTAAACGGACGGTACTTGAGCGGCGCTTTATCAAGTCTAGAAGACCCAAAGCGCTTCACAGCACATTCAGTCATTCACACGCTGATGATGGACAGTAGCCACAGCTGGCCTTTGTCCATCACCAGCAGGTAAGTGTCTTGCCTAAGGACACAATGACGGAGACATATGGATTGAGGAGTCGAATCGGCAACCTACCGATTACAGGATGAACTCCTGCCACTGCCGCCACCATCGCGCCACATTAATCAGACCACAAATAATGGCACAGCCTTCTTTAACATAATAGAGTTGCATTTTTAGCTTATGTTGTGTTGATAGACTACTTGATGTGCTATGTTCAGTTTGGGTCATTTCATGAACATTACATTACGATCCCATCATTTCCGGCCTTCAAAGTACAGCTTACACTAGTCGCCATCTCCCGTTACCTTCCTCTCCTTGCTCTCGTCCTCCATTGTCACAGGCTGGTGGTCTTTGTGCTCCGTCTCGGTGCAGAACTGGCAGACGCACATCTGCTCTGTCCTGCAGAACATCTCCAGCAGCCGCTCGTGCTTCTTGCACATCCTGTCCTGCAGGTTCGCCACCGGCTCCATCAGCTTGTGCAGCTTCAGGGTGGCCACGGTCCGGTGCGGCTCCAGGTGGGCCTCGCAGTACGACGTCAGACACACCAGGCACGACTTGTGGGCCCTCACCTGCAGGGAGGTGGCGGCGCACACGTCACACACGACTTCGCCCGGTTTGGCTGCAGACACGGGTGAAGCTGACGAGTAGACTATCATCTGCCTTAAAGCGTCTGCCAGCTCTTTGAAGGCCGTGTTGATGCTTATCTCAGGCCTGAAGGCGAACGTCTTGCTGCAGGCGGGGCACTGGCAGACGTCACTGCTGTCCCACAGCTGCCCGATGCAGACTCGGCAGAAGTTGTGCCCACAGGGAGTGGTCACTGGGTCAGTCAACACCTGCTGGCAGATGCTGCACTGGAGCTGTTTCTCTGGGAGCATTTTAGCTTATGTGTCTCTTTATCTGTTGGACAAGAAATAAGACAGTTTGGTTAAAAAAAAAAGATGGAAGAGGCAGCAGTTAAAAAAAAATCATTCACCAATAGTTAGCTTTCGGTGAATATGTAAATATGCCAAAGTTACATATGTCTTTCCTGTCGTTCAGTTTTTCACACAGTCAACAATAATGAGTGGCCTTGGAATGTGGGTTATTCTATCAGGCACACCCAGTCTTTACTGAGGCTATAGTCATATAATAATAATCCTGACATAACACCAGTTCATCCACATAAAGAACCCAATGAATAATCTCTACTGTTACTTCATACAAAAAGTTCTAACCTTAAAAACAGACTGGTTTTATTGTTTTTCCTGGGGAACGTAACCTAGAACCACTGATCTATGAGAAGCTCAACAATGTTCTAGCAAAAACCTCAATCTGTCCGTCGTAAACTTGTGGTTTCGGACAAGTTTCAACCCATTGCCAAGTACAGAAAGACTCTAGTGACGTCAGCTGCAAAATTAAAGTTTTCAGAGAGGCGAAGAAAGCTTGACCTAATGGAGGCAGATAGACACAGTTTATGAGGCTGTCACCACCTTGCTTTTGCACCACTGTTGTTCTTTTAATGCAGGGTTCAATGTTGGTCTACATGCTTAAAAAAAGTGGACTCTTAATCTTTAAAAAGACAGGCTTTTTAACTTTTGAAAATTTCAAAAGTGAGACTTTGAAAGATTAGCTGTGTAGCATTTCCCTTTCAACGTTTACCAGATTGCTTCCTTGTTTCTCTTTGACAGTTCTTTGTGAATTGATTATGATTGTGGTGGGAGTAATGATTCTGTTTCATTTCTACTCATTCTATCGATCCGTAGGTTATACATCCACCCATCCATCTGAGATCAAGTCAGGGTGCTAGCATGTCTAGGAGACACCTCTCCGTTGACGAGTGTCAGCTCATTCTGGAGGATGCAAACATATCTCCAGAAGAGATTTATAGTGGGTCTGCCTTGAGACCTCCTACCAGTGGGACACAACCTTTAAAGAAAGGTGTCAAAGAGCCCAACATGCTCCCCTCCCCTTTTGATGCGGAGGGACAACTGAACCTCCTCATCCTCCCTGTTGCTCTTTTTGATCATGATCCATATCCCATGACCAAAGGTGAGGGTTGAAAGGTAGACAGATGGAAGTGTTTGCTGTTTGGGTCAGCTCTAGCTTCTCCACGATGGACCAGAAAAAAAGTCAGAAGTGCTGAAGATAAAGCCCCATTACGTCTGGAACAGACTCTCACCAATTAACCCAGCCGTATTGCTTCACATTTCTAAACACACTTTGAACTTTTAGGTTAAATCAGCAGATGATCTGTACTCACCCTTCTCAGATGAAGCAGTGTTGTCGCCTCTGACAGCAGGGCAGGTGATTCCTTTGGCACATGGAGCACAGTTACTCATAAACCAAAACCCTCCCCCTTCTACCTCCCCGACTCGCTGGATCTGCCTAATCTTAAAATCACAATTCACAGCTCAACCAACAATTAGTTACCGTAGCAACATTAAATAGCTGGCTTGTGTTCGGCAACCCTGTATTTATGTAATGATAGTAATACTTAATAGTAGCTCTCACTCGGGGACAGAGTTTGTTTGTCTCCAGGGTGTGGTGGCCTGGTCAATGGTTAACATTTTCCACTTGGAGCACACACCTGAAGTACCCGCTCTGGACAGCACACAGGTATGAGGAGAGCTCCAGACTCAGGCTCACCTGGTTACATAACGGACACGCTCAGGTTCATATAAGAGTCATGTCAACATGCTGGAAGCTTTCACACACACACACACACACACCCACCCACACCCACCCACATGTTTGCGCAGCTATCTTTGCAGGGACTTTCCATCGACTTCCAATCATTTCTGCAGCATAAACCTTACCCTTACCTTTACCCTAACCCTATCCATTACATACCTAACCCTAACCCTACCCAAAACTCAATTCACACCTTAGTCCTAAATCTGACCCTTGACCCAAAAACAGCGTGTGTCCCCACAACGTAGTATATGTCAGGAAAATGATCCCCACAAGGTATTAGAAACAAACGCACACATACATACACACACACACACACACACACACACACACGCCCACACACACACACACTGTATATGGGATGTGGAAAAATGCAGTGTCTTTTTCACAATTTGGAATATTACAGTTAGAGATTTCAAGGAATTTTAGCTGGGTTTTATGTGACAGGCCAACACAGAGTAGTGCGTAATTGTGAAGTGGAAAGGAAAAATACGCATGGTGAAAAAAGGAATGTGCAGCACATTTGTTTTCCAATACATACCTGTCTACCTTAGCTGACAGTTCAGGCGAGAAAAAAGAATGTATTAGAGAGGCAGTCAAGGGAAGGTGGGAGAATGTGTTCACAGGATGATTGTTATGCATTCACACCGCAAATCTGGCCTTTATGAAAGACAGACAAGATGAAGGAAACCCTCAAGAAGTAAGGAAAAAGCTATGTAGGGGAGCAAGAAAACCTGTTGGACATGTGTGTCGAATCCGGCCCACTACAGCTTCTTCTGTGGCTCTCTAGATTCCCAAGGGCCATATAAATAGAACCGTGAAGATAACTGTTGTGTGATTAAATGTCAAATTAAAGCAGGTTTGTATTGCCATATTACATTATCCATCCATCCATCCATTTTCTAACACTCTTGTCCCTAGTGGGTCCATATTACATTAATTAGTCCAAATATATATGGATAAATATAAACCTTAGAGCAGATGTTTCCAAGTGAAATAAGGTTTGGACTAATTACGGTTTGGAGCAAATCTTTAGTCCTAATCCGACTGAACTGCACCCAAATGCATCACTGTTCTCTGTAGCGTCATAACTTTCTCACTAGGTGGCGACAAAGTATTAAAATAGCGGTGATTTCACTAGAATCCTTCCTACCTTCTAATACAGTCTGACGGAAATATATTTAAACTTTAACTACTGTTTTACACTATAGTATATAGTTGTTTGGTTAGAGCGACTTGTTGAACTAAATGGTTCTGCAATCATATAAACTTAGAAATTTTGATCAGTACAAAAAAAATTCTGCGATCATATGTTTCTTTACGTGGGCAGGTCTTTGGATTAATATAAGGTGTGTTTATTCAAATAGCAAAAACAAACAACCAAGAAAACCAAAAACGAAAGATGCAATGCACAGTCTTTATCAAAGTCAGTTGACGCAGATCACGCCTTGTGTTTTACAGGAAATGGTTCACTTTAGCCGGAAACTAAAACTGTCGAGACACGTTTGAGTCCAAATTCACCCGGGTAGGACGAGCAGCGCAATTTCTTTTCCCCTAAAACGTCTCCACGCAGCTCAAACTTGTTCTTCGTCATGGCTGGTAAGTTATTTTAGCTTCTTGTAGTTAAACTGCAAACGTGACGATCTGAAGCCAAACAGAAAACAGAACAGAGCTTCGCTGCACAGTCTCCTCTCACATCCATGTTGTTTCTCCTTGCGGTCCTGCGGTTGGAGACTTTTAATGTTCGTGAAAGAGGAAAAATAAATAAATAAAAATACGATAATATTCGTGGCGCTTCTTCGGGGCTTTTAAAATTATTGTGACTTCTTGATTTAAAAATAAAATCAGGAAGTATTAGCGCGCTTACTTTTTTTTAATACGTAGAAGTTGTCAGAATATGTCTGAAAAGATTCCCATAAAGGAACCACACCTGCCTTCTCACAGTTTATTAGTGAGGAAAAGAGAAATGGTAAAATTATGCATTTGTGTGTCTGTGTGTGTATGAGGTGAAATTAGCCTCATAGTTACAAACAAATTATATTAAAACACGTTTGAACCGTCTTGCACTTTAATTTGACAAATTGACCTGAACAGGATCTGTTTTCCATATATATATATATATATATATATATATATATATATATAGTACAGACCAAAAGTTTCCTTTATTTTCATGACTATTGACATTGTAGATTCACACTGAAGGCATCAAAACTATGAATAACACATGTGGAAATATGCACTAAACAAAAAAGTGTAAAACAACTGAAAATACCCCTTATAATCTAGTTTCTTCAAAGTAGCAACCTTTTGCTGTGATTACTGCTTTGCACACACTCTGCATTTTCTTGATGAGCTTCAAGAGGTCGTCACCTGAAATGGTTTTCACTTCATAGGTCAACCTGTCCTGTCAGGTTAATAAGTGGGATTTATTGCCTTATAAATAGTCATGAAAATAAAGAAAACCCATTGAATTTGAAAGGTGTGTCCAAACTTTTGGTCTGTACTGTATATATATAATGTAAAATAATTCATTTTAAGGTGATATGCTCTTTCAAGCAGAAGAAGTTTCAATAAAATAAAAAACCAAGCAGTAAATTTACAATTTTTTTAAATACTTATTGTCAGCAGCAAGTATTTAAAAGTATTATCTAAAATAAATGACTAAACTGGAATTAATTTATCATTGTTTTCCTCTCCTTTTTGCCAGACACGCTGAGGATTGTCCTGCTGGGGAAAACTGGATGTGGGAAGAGCAGCCTGGCCAACACCATCTTGGGGAAGGACGTCTTCGAAGTCAAGAACTTCACCAGCTCAGCGGTCACTCACTGCCAGTCAGAGACCCAACGAGTCCACGGCAGGAGCCTCACTGTGGTCGACACGCCCGGCTTCTTTCACTCTGGACTGTCTGAGAAGGAGCAGAAGCGTGAGATAAAGAGGTGTACCTCAGCGTGCGCTCCTGGGCCCCATGCCTTTCTCATCGTGCTCAAAGTGGAGAAATTCACAGAGCAGGAGAGACAGGTCGTCAGAATCGTACAGGAATGTTTCTCTGCGGAGGCCTTTAAGTATTCCGCTGTTGTTTTCACACATGGCGACCAGTTGGCGGAAGGCACGAAGATAGAGGAGTTTATTAGAAAGAACCAGCAGCTGAAAGATCTGGTGGACAAGTGTGGAGGGAGATGCCACGTCGTGGATAACAAATACTGGAAAAACAAACAGGACGAGGTCAGAAACAACCAGTTCCAGGTGGAGCAGCTGCTCAACGCCGTCGGGAAAATGGTGACAGAAAACCATGGCGGCTGGTACAGCACAAAAATGCTGCAAGACTGGCAGAAACAGAACCAGCAACCCGTAGTCCACCGTTTACTTCAGACTGTAATCAAATATATAAGACCGAAGCCTTTGTTAATTTTCAGTGTGATCATTTTAGGTATAATTTCATGGAAAAGATGGGGAGTACATCCTACAGAAATCAATTAGGACCAGATAATTGAGTTGGACTGATTACAGAATCTCTACCGGCGGTCTCAAACTGACAGCAGCTCCATCATGATTTGCTGCCCTGAATGTTTCTCTAAGAGTAAAAATCAACATCTTTAGTCCCACTGACATTGTTATCCTATTTCTGACCTAATATCCGCAATATTACGGATTTTATAATCCGTAATATTGCATAATTTTGATTTAAACTCTGTTGTTAGTTAGGCTTTTCCCTTCTCATGAACAGTAGTTCCTGTTAGACTTTAGCATCACTCTGTCACATTTCTCTGTGATTTTTAGTTTGTTTTTTCCCATGATCCTCCTGCTTTATGCTTTTCTCCAGCTGTTACATTCGCTTGTAGCAAAACCAAGGACAAGCAAATGCCAGATGTAGTTCAGTCAAATATCATTTCATATGTAAAATTATTGCCAAATCAAATTGTATGTTTGTGGCGGCCTCAACATGTCAGAGACTGTTGGACGCAACAATAATAAAGCCGTTGCTTTCGAAACAGAAATCTGTCATCTGTGGTTCTTACACTGAATTAAACATCAATGATAATTCTTACTAAACTCTTAGTAACAAACAGATCCTCTTTGTCTCCGATTGGTTTGAAAATAGAAATATCTCGCCCAATCACTGGAGCCTTAGACAAAACAATAACCTGCCTTTGTACTGATATTGTGCAAGATGATGGTGTCTACAATAAAAGTGCACAATGTGACAAAACTTCTGGAGTTACTGATTTCAAACATACAGTTTTAGCCTAATACAAACAATTCTGCATTGTAAGGATCAAGTGGCATTGTGTGTTATAAATTTTACCCAAAAAATGTCATTTTGCATTACATGTATTAACTTACAATGAAAACACAAGTTCAGATCAATCAAGTTTTATTGGTTTGAGAAAAACGAAAGTAACATTGACAGTAATTGAAATGTGTGTAAAAGGAATAAAAATAATCACTTAAAACTTAAATTTTCAACATACATTCACAAGTTGTGATAAATGTAACAAATAAGAAAAGAGTTTCTTACATATATATTTCTTCTTTTTTTTTCTTTTTTTTTTACATAAACAATTCTGTTTTACAGTTATAAAGAAATAAGTTGGGCTAACATGAAAAGCTCAAGTTAACTGGCAATTTCTAATGCCCCCAGGGCATTGCTTCTCCCACTTTCCCACCTCTTGAAGTAAGATGAGATGCTGCTCGCTTTTCATTTTCTCTATCGTGTTGAGAAGCTGGTCCACCTGGAACCTGTTGCTCCTGTAGCCGTCCTGCTGATCTTTCCAGTATTTATTATCCACAACGTGGCACCTGCTTCCACACTTCTCCACCAGCTTTCTCAGATCACGATTCTCTTTAATAAAATCCTCAATCTTCTGCCCTTCTCTCAGCTGATCGCCATGCGTGAACACGACCACAGCGTGTTTCAGAGCCTCATCTGAGAAATATTCCTTTATTTTATTGATGACATCCTTCTCCTGGTCTGCGTATCGTCCCACATTCAGCACAATGAGAAACGCGTGAATCTCAGGCGCGGCCATTTCGATACACTTTAGAATTTCAGTCTTCACCTTCTCTTCATCCGTATTGTTTCCAAAGACGCCGGACATGTCGATGACTTTGACAGAAACTCCTTTGATATGTTTAGATTCAACTTGGCATTCATCTGTCTCAGAGTTTGGAGACATGTTTTCCTTAAACAGATCTTCTCCCAGTATGGTGTTTCCAAGGCCGCTCTTCCCACTGCCAGTTTTTCCCAGCAGGACTATCTTTGTTTGACTTGATCCTAGAAGACAATAAAAACATTTTTTTTATTCAATTAAATATTAAATCCTACTAGATCTTGATCGCAGAACAAGCAAGACTTTAGACAACCCCACATGTTTTATTGCTTGAGTTATGTTCAAATGACTGCAAAACTGTGTATCATCTCCATATGACTGAAATGAAATGATTTCTTGTCAACTGGGAAACTGGGTACAACAATTAAAACTAGATGTTAACGGTTAAAGCATTAGATTAATCAGAACGTTGTAAGTATTATTAATATTACTGCGGATTCATTGAACCAGTTTTGACCTTAAAGCCTCTCTGCCGCGGAGGGATACCACAGCAGCGCGTAACGGGGCTCAACACACGGGGTTTCTGCCACAGCAGACAGGAGAGGAAGTTGACCTTTTCAACTTTCTTTGCTGCGTGACTAACTCGCGTGCGCGCATCTGCGGTGCACCAGGTCGCAAAGGGACGAGTTCAAGTTTAAGCGCCTCGTCGCTCAAGTTTCACAGGAAATGAATAAAGAGGTACAAGAGCACAAACAGTTACTGTAGCTACTGGAGACTCGCAAGAAGTGACCGTGTTTTTATTCTGAAGCTCACACTACATTAAGGAGCTGCTATTGTTACGTATATTTTACATTCAAACTCCTCTGCTTCTTACATAGCAACAGAAAAGTGATTGTTGGTAAAAAAAAAAAAACAAACACAATTTCAGATGGCTTCCAAAAAGATGACGACACAAAGAAAACAGACGCGCTCTGGTGGAAACAAAAAGCAAAAAAGGAAAATATTGGTGAGAGTAAAAAAAAAAAAAAAAACAGTCACTGTCTTTTTATGTTAATTTTGAGTATTAATTTCACCAACTCACCCGCCATGATGAAGAGGAGCTGATAGCGTGGAGATCTTGTAATCAGTTGCTGGGTTCGTAGGTACTGGGTGTGTGTCTCTCTCTAAACTTAAAGCTGTTCCACACTTTACTTCTGCTTTTGGCCCCTTTTCCTTTCAGTCCGGTACTGGGTCCGCCTCTCAGTTTAAAAATGATCCACATTATTTTTCCTTTTGACTTGGCTCCAGTACAGAGATCAAAATATTTCAAAACACCCGAGCTTATTGTGGATGTGGGCAACTGTACTTTACGGCACAAGAGGCTGCACTGCAAAACACTCTAAACTTATAAAACCATTTACCTCTGCTTGTGAACATTTAGTTAGTTCCTCACTTGGTGTAGAGAAACCTCGACACACAGAGGAAACAAGACAAAACCCCTCGTCAGTGCGCGGATCACTAAGGAAAACCACGTGACCGATACAGTTCTTGGGATCGTTTCAGGGCCAGCCCAAGGCATAAGCAAACTAAGCAGCCGCTTAGGACCCCAGGGCCACTAAGGGGCCCCTCAGTGGAGCTGATTTTTTTCTTCCTTTTTTTAGTAATAATTTTTATGTCATTATAATATCAAAAACACACAATTTCACTATGAAGTGATTTGTTTCTACAATAATATATATCTGATAATGCATGTAGAAAATATTATTTTATGGACCAAAAGAAAGCAAAGAAATTGCCCTTGGGGCCCCTGGTGGCCGCGGTAGGTACCGCACGCCTCGCCGGTAACGAGCTGCAATTTGCAGAGCATCCAAACATCGAAAGCTTTTGCATCAATCGTAATTTTGCATTACATGTATTAACTTGCAATAAAAACACAATGAAAGCAAAAGTTCAGATCAATGAGGTTTTATTGGTTTGAGAAAAAAGAAAGTAACATTGACAATATTTGAAATGTGTGTAAAAGGAATAAAAATAATCACTTAAATCTTAATTTTTCAACATACATTCACAAGTTGTGATAAATGTAAGAAATAAGAAAAGAGTTTCTTACATATATATTTCTTTTTTCTTTTTTTTTACATAAACGATTCTGTTTTACAGTTATAAAGAAATAAGTTGGGCTAACATGAAAAGCTCAAGCTAACTGGCAATTTCAATTTTGTTTTCAGAAAAACAACAAACTAAACAATGAAATAAAAATATAACTACAGGAAACAGTAACTGTTAGGCTATGAAAAGGTTATTAAGGTTTGAATCAACAATGTTGGTCCAAAATGTGGTTCAAAAAACAGCCATCAGCACAAATAGTTTCCCAGAACATATCAGTTTTCTACATTTTGTAAATGAAAAACTATTTAGATTTATTTCTACTTTCATGTAATATAGAATAGTATATTATAGTACCTGATGTGAAGCTGCAATTCAGACACTTTTAAAAAAAAGTTAAAAATAATGTGAAGAACAATGTTTCCCCCCAAACCCTCTGTATCCTTCATCATTTTGTTGTATTATCTACATAACTAATCTTCTCTCCTGCTGTTTAAATAACATTTTACAAACATTATCAACCACTTCCACAGTTGCTGATGGCAGATTTATCAGAGGCTTTATAGTTTGTTTGCTTTGATGTTTTTACTCCCTCCTCAATTTTAACCCTCCATGAAGACAAACATCTAAGCCAGGCGTCTCAAACTCCAGTCCTCGAGGGCCACAGTCCTGCAGTTTTTAGATGTGCCACAGGTACAAAACACTGGAATGAAATGGCTTAACTACCTCCTCCTTGTGTAGATCAGTTCTCCAGAGCCTTAATGACCTAATTATTCTGTTCAGGTGTGGTGCAGCAGAGGGACATCTAAAAGTTGTAGGACAGTGGCCCTCGAGGACTGGAGTTCGAGACCCCTGATTTAAAACATTGGACAAACTAAGGCCCTGTCCAGATGGAGATGATTTTAGGTGTTTCCGGAAAAGGTTTTCTGTCATTTAGGCGACGCAAACACACGGATCTGACATTTTAAGGAACCAGGAGCAATTATTTTTGAAAACTGACGAGTTTCAAAACAGTGTCCTTAATGGTTCCACGTTCTGTTGCAGAACCATTAAGGACAAAAATGTACATCATCAGTCTTCATGTAGTCTGAGCATCTTGCCCTTGTAATTTAATTCCTTTACTTTATTCAGGCTTCAACTTTAGCTTCTTCTGTCCACTACTGTTTGGATCGTTTACACAGCATGATATGCTCAGCATTTCCCTTCCGACCTGGAAAAATATTTTAGTTATATTTACAACAGTGTCTGTTACTGTTTCACTGTTGTAAGCTACAGCTGCTCCAGCTGCGCCACCACCCACTGCCCCACCAACTGCACCAACACGTGGAAGTGGTTTGCATATAAAAGCACCAAGAAATGCTCCCAGCACCATTCCTACTGTAGCTCCAGCTGATACCTTCAAAATCTGCCCCCAGGGTATTGCTTCTTTCACTTTCCTCACTGCTTGAAGTGAGTGTTTGGCGAAGCTGCGTAGCTTGTCTTTTATCATCTTTTTCACTTTCCCCACCTCTTGAAGTAAGATGCTGGTGTAGCCGCCCTGCTCGCTTTTCATTTTCTCTATTGTGTTGAGAAGCTGGTCCACCTGGAACCTGTTGCTCCTGTAGCCGTCCTGCTGATCTTTCCAGTATTTATTATCCACAACGTGGCACCTGCTTCCACACTTCTCCACCAGCTTTCTCAGATCACGATTCTCTTTAATAAAATCCTCAATCTTCTGCCCTTCTCTCAGCTGATCGCCATGCGTGAACACGACCACAGCGTGTTTCAGAGCCTCATCTGAGAAATATTCCTTTATTTTATTGATGACATCCTTCTCCTGGTCTGCGTATCGTCCCACATTCAGCACAATGAGAAACGCGTGAATCTCAGGCGCGGCCATTTCGATACACTTCAGAATTTCAGTCTTCACCTTCTCTTCATCCGTATTGTTTCCAAAGAAGCCGGGCGTGTCGATGACTTTGACAGGAGCTCCGTTGATATGTTTAGATTCAACTTGGCATTCATCTGTCTCAGAGTTTGGAGACATGTTTTCCTTAAACAGATCTTCTCCCAGTATGGTGTTTCCAAGGCCGCTCTTCCCACTGCCAGTTTTCCCCAGCAGGACTATCTTTGTTTTACTTGATCCTAGAAGACAACAAAAAGATTTTTTTTTATTCAATTAAATATTAAATCCTACTAGATTTTGATCTCAGAACAAGCAAGACTTTAGACAACCCCACATGTTTTATGTTATGTTTAAGTTATGTTCAAATGACTGCAAAACTGTGTATCATCTCCGTATGACTGAAATGAATTGATTTCTTGTCAACTGGGAAACTGGGTTGTAATGAAGAGATCTTCATTACTGGGACTATTTTACTGAAATCACTGTATTGCAAGTGGTGTCAGTAGTGATGTTACGTGATGTGCCGAGGCTTCGAGGCGTGTGTCGAGTAATGGAGGGGGCGTTTCCGTAAAGCGCGTATCGAGGCTTGCTTCATTTAGGGGAGGAGCCGAAAACGATGACGTCCGAAGCCTCGCTGCCTGGCTGTACCACGTGACTGCTTCGGGAAGTGGCTCAGATGTTGGCGCGGGGTTTGACAGCTTTAGAAACCCCACAGGCTCCATTCAAAATGTGGGTTGTTGTAGGCGAGTTGCGGTCAGTTGAGAGAGTGGATAGAGTTTTGATAGTTTGGATAGCAGAGTTTGGATAGTGGTTATTTAGTTTGAGACAGTTAGTTTGGTGTTTGGAGAGTTTAGGAGATAGATAGACAGACAGACAGACAGACAGATAGATAGATAGATAGATAGATAGATAGATAGGAGATTTAGGAGCGCGAGGACAGGATAGGAGTAGGATGGAGCCGGCGAGAAAGAGGAGGATTTCCCCTATGTGGGAACATTTTGATTTGATAAGCCCTAACAAGGTAAGGTGAACTGAACATTTGCAGATGCATTAGGTTTGCTTATGAGGAACTGTATTTTTCACTGTTTCTTATTTTCTGTAAAGGTGAGGTGTTTATTGTGCTCCAAGGAGTTGGGGTACAATAATAACACCTCATCCATGTAGTGTCAAAAAAGAGAAATCGTTTGAAACCAAAAACTGTGGAGAAATTGTTGTTTCTTAATAAAAATGCATGAAATCATCCAAGTTACACAAGCATTAGCCTATTCACTACCCCCTCCCTAGTTCCACAAGCACTTTAACTGTCCTCTGCCTGATTAAGCCCAGGCCATTTTTCTAGAGTCACAGAAAAACTTTATTACACAACATGCCATATCACATGACACTACTATTTTGGGAATAATTACACACAGAGAATACATTCAAACAATATTTTATTATACACATATGTGTATACATAATTTATGTAGACAAATGATTTCGTCCTACATCTTTTGTGAAGTCATTCCCAAGAGCCATAATAGACAAAAATTCAATGCATCACATGTGTTAAGATACAGCTGGCTGTGATTATACACCTGGCCAGTAGGTGGTTTCGTGTGCACATGAAGCCTCAAGAAATGAACCCTTTCTCGAACCAGTTGGCTCAAGTGGTTCAATGCCTCATGAGGCTTCATCTCACCATCACTAGGTGTCAGAAGTGGGATCCACTTGTAACAAGGCAGCCTTTTGCGGTTGGATTTTACAGTGAGGATGAAGCTTTGAGACAGAGTCGGGTGGAAAACAGCAGTGGTTTTATTCTTCACTAAAAATCAACAACACTTCACAGGTGAAACTGCAACCTTAAATAGTCCCAGCTGTGACGGACCAAACCACCTTTAATTCACAGGGGAATCTCAATTCATCAATATCCACTCATTTAATTAAAATACCTTTTACTAGATACAAACATTTCCATTTACTTTTTATAAATATTTTATGTTTTATCATTACACCATACTGAAACACCACAAAACCCATAAACAATTCTCCCCACACTTTTCAATGGCCTCTCCCGGAGACTATATATGGTGTCTGGACCCCCGGTCAGTATTTGTCCAAACACCCTGGAGAGGACACAGAAAAGACAGGTGAGTCACTCTACATTAGCACTCCACACCTAACAGATTGTGCACAACCCATTTGCTCAGTTTTACCCACCAGTAGCTCATTGCTCTGAGTAACAATTATCCTCCCTTCACAGGCAACAACCACCTCACTGTCAATGAGGAGCAGCTGTGCAGAGCCAGAACAAAAGGCTACATGCTAATCTCTAAAAACACTCAATAAATACAATTAAAACTTCTTGTGTGCAAATTGTTACTGATGTGCAAATCTGTGCTTAAAGTGCAGTGCTGAATAAAGTGCTTGTTAATAAAGTGCAAAAATACTTTAAAAATGCAATACAGTGATTTCAGTAAAATAGTCCCAGTAATGAAGATCTCTTCATTACATGCGTACAACAATTAAAACTAGATGTTAACGGTTAAAGCATTAGATTAATCAGAACGTTGTAAGTATTATTAATATTACTGCGGATTCATTGAACCAGTTTTGACCTTAAAGCCTCTCTGCCGCGGAGGGATACCACAGCAGCGCGTAACGGGGCTCAACACACGGGGTTTCTGCCACAGCAGACAGGAGAGGAAGTTGACCTTTTCAACTTTCTTTGCTGCGTGACTAACTCGCGTGCGCGCATCTGCGGTGCACCAGGTCGCAAAGGGACGAGTTCAAGTTTAAGCGCCTCGTCGCTCAAGTTTCACAGGAAATGAATAAAGAGGTACAAGAGCACAAACAGTTACTGTAGCTACTGGAGACTCGCAAGAAGTGACCGTGTTTTTATTCTGAAGCTCACACTACATTAAGGAGCTGCTATTGTTACGTATATTTTACATTCAAACTCCTCTGCTTCTTACATAGCAACAGAAAAGTGATAGTTAGTAAATGTGGGGTAAACAAAAAGCAAAGAAGGAAAATATTGGTGAGAGAAAAAAAACTGTTTTAATATGTTGATTTTGAGTATTGATTTAACAAACTCACCCGCCATGACGAAGAGGAGCTGATAGCGTGGAGATCGTGTAGTCAGTTGTTGGGTTTGTAGGTACTGAGTGTCTCTCTCTAGACTTAAAGCTGTTCCACATTTTACTTTCAGTTTTGGTCCCATTTCCTTTCAGTCAGTTATAGGTACGTGTCTCTCTCAGTTTAAAAATGCTCCACATTAATTTTCCTTTTGACTTGGCTCCAGTACAGAGATCAAAATATTTCCAAACAACCAAGCTTATTGTAGATGTGGGCAACTGTACTTTACAGCAGTGGTCCCCAACCCCCGGGCCGCAAACCGGTACCGGTCTGTGGACCAATTGGTACCGGGCCGCACAAGAAATAATTGAATATTTCCGTTTTATGTGTTATTTGAGTCTGGAGGATCTCTTATTTTGAAAGTCCTTTAACCGGATTCTCTCGGTTACGTCTTGCGCGCCAACATTGAGCCACAAGCAGCAAAATGAGTCAGAAACAGATCAGATTCTTTGGAAAGTTTCTTTGTGAAGGGAAAAGGCCCAGAGAAGAGACAGGAGAATGGATTTATCCCAGCAGGTGATTCCCACAGTCCAAGCTCTGCATGATATGGTGACCGGATGTTAATGAGGGAATGAAGCTTCAAGCTGCTTCTCCACTAGAGACCCTGTGCTCCCTGAGCATCAGCAACACTTCTGGTGTCATTGTCTCTCATCTCTCCCAGATGGACCGTCTGGTTGCAGAGAAACAAGCTCAGGGCTCCCATTAGTCGTTATAGTGAGTTAAAATGTTCACGAAAGTAAAATGTTCATTTTGGTTTCGTTTTGTCCAACATTCAGCACAATGAGAAACGCGTAACATTCTGCAGTATTTTTTTGTTTGTTTGTTTTATAGTACAAAACCGTTTTTGACAGATTCAGGTTTGTACTCACCATGCGATGACGTCAGCTTCTTCTTCTTCTTCTTCTTCTTCTTCTCAGATTTATGGACGGTTGGGATCCGTCTTTATCTTTATGTTAATCAAACGTTTACAGAACCGTTTGGCATGTAATCACAACAGGAAATCCACCCTCACTCTTAAACATTTTTACTAAAATTCTGCTTTTCATTACTAATGGACTGCAAACAACGTCGGAGGTGCATGAAGCTATTATGCGTCACCTCATAAACTCCAAATAACATACGTAGCTATTTGTTTCATTTTTTATTATTATGTAAAAATGAGAATATTACGTTATTTACAATCATAAAGTTACGATGACATCAGTGAAACTGGTGTAATTCTGCCATATTAAAACATTTGCGTCTGTTGTTAAAAAAATAAGCAGAAATGAAGATGAAATCGCGGCTTCAGAGAACCTTTTAAAACTGAAGTAACATTAACTAAATTGTTAAAAACCTACAAATACATCAGCTATGCAGGAATTGTGTGCCTTTTTACAAAAATAGAACAGACTCGTCATCTTGTTTGTTACTAGATCGTCGGTATAGAATGGCAGAGTCTGCTGCTATTTGTTCCAATGGTATTTAACTGTTATCAGCAAGCGTAAATGTAGACATAAAAAATACAACAACTTAGAAGAAACATGGAAAATTTAAAGCCCCCTGACAATGCAAAGAATTGATAAGTCATGAGATGTCAATGAGATGATTGTTCACTTCATCATACGTTTTCTCATTATTAGGCCTGAACTCAACAAGCACGTGGCATTTTAGCAATATCATCTCTTTACGGTTTGAAGCAACAACGTTGTTCTAAAAACAGCCATGGGGACAAAGGCCATGTAGCTGCTTCCCACATCGTGTAAGAGAAGAAGAAATGCAAGATTTTTTACTTTCTGTTAGCATAACAACTTGTAGGATTGTGTGAAGCTGCATTTCAGACACTACTGAAAAATATCAAATATTAAAAATTACACGAAAAACAACGATTTGATGCTTCATCACTTTGTTGTATTATTTACTTAACCAATCTTTACTAACATTTTACCAACGACTCCAAAGTATCAGCCACTTCCACACATACAGAAAATATGAGTAAAAGGACAAAAAACACATTTCACTGTTTCTTTATTGTTAGTTTGCTTTAGCGTTTTTACCACCTTTCACATTTTAGCCCCCCATCAACACAAATATCTACAGCATTCAAGAGATTATATGTCCTGCACTGGTAAAGTGAATTTGTTTAGTTTTTGACTTACATTGAACTGAGAGGAGAAACAAACTGAGGAAGAAAGCTTGAAAACTGGGAGGAGAAGAGAATGAAGCCTCTGCAGCAGAGAAAGAGACTTTTTGTTGTATTTTCTTTATCTTCCATCTTCCATAACTTTGTATGAAGGATATGGTGAGTTGGTTTCACCCAAATCTGTTCCTGCTCATTGGTATTTCAAAGTTTGTTGGGACTGGGTGATTTATTCCTGGTGTTAGAGCGCCCTCTACTGGCCGGTGGAGTGATGTGCATTATTCTCGTTTTCGTCAGGGAGGAGGCAGAGGAACTCCATATTTACACACACTACCTGTCTCACGTCACACCGTCATAACAAGCAGCATTAACAAATATGTCTATTAAAAAAAAAAGTTTTTATAAACATTTTAAGACACTTGCATTGCATTTATAGAATGGCAGATGCTATTTGTTCCAATGGTCTTTAACTGTTATCAGCAATAAAGTTTGATCAACTCTGAGATGTTTATTTAATACACACCAGTGCAAATCCTGAAATAGCTGGTTTGAAACCCGCTGTGTCCGTTTACGTCGCTTTCCTTTATTTAAACACAAAATAAAATTAAAATAAATTGAGACGTCCACTGACAGGCAGTCTTGCATTATTCATTGGAAAAGGAGCAGAAGGTACCAGATCTGATGATTTCCTGCCCCTCTAATACTCACAGCCTACAAACATTTAAATCTTCTCACACCGGATAATCTCTTAAATGATTCCCACACCGAATGATACTTAAACATCGCATTCTCATCGCGTGTCCTTCTCCTCTTAAATTATAAGAGGAGTTCACACTGCAGCCGGAAGTGACCTCATTCCGATTTTTTGTCAAATATGATTTTTTTTTTTTTTTTTGCCGTGGTGGTTCACGCTTCTAAATGTGACCTGTGATCTGCAACGCAAACTGCAAAACGACCTGAAAATGTCCCGCATGCGCAGCAGAGGGCGCAATAACGTCACACACAGAGAGCGTGCTCGGTGTTTTTGCCAGCCGCCATTAAAAGAAGAAGTGCTCAGTGTTTGCAGAAGTAAACATGGATGCCAATAGAGGAGCACAGCCTACGGTTTTAAAGTTGTCCGACCGGAGCCAGCGCTTTAACAACTTACTCCTCATTACAGTCCGCCATGGTTGTTGTTTGATGTGTGTATCGTGACACAGAACAGTGACGATGAGTATCAGTGACATTCAGATCGGATGAATGCGACCCGACCGTTCAGATTCAGGTCACGTTTGAATCGGATACGTGTCGGATATCCAAGAAGTCTGGGTAGCATTGGAAAACAATCAGACCTGTGTTGTTCAGGCTGTCATGAAAAGATTATTTACAGCTGGCATTAAATCCAAACAAATCTGAACTGGGTCACTCTTGGCCCAGTTCAGATTTGTGAATGCAGCCTGACTTTAATCATGAATTGTACATCTTTCAATTTTACAAGGTCCCAGAATTTCAGCACATTTGGATGAAAAAACAACGGGTTTGCGTGTGTAGGAGCCATTTATCCTTTTCTGTGTTTATCGCCACCAGGGGGCGAATTTCATTTGAGTTCTGTGTGTCTGATGGGGGATGGGTATTTAAGGTCAACGGTGATTCTGTGCAGGTGTTGTTAGTGGGAAGAGGCAACAGTTTTCCACTGTGTTTGGTTTAGGTTTTTGATGTCGAAGTTACCTGTAACTACATGGATGTAGCAAACAATGGACATTGTTCTGTTCAATAAATGACCTTTTACAAGTCAAACTAAAGATCGACATGGTAAATCTCCACTGAACGCACGTAAGAACAGCGCCTTCAAGCACAACAACCAGTAGCCTAAGATATAGGATTTTAGCCGCTACACTTAGGTGGAAAACTGCCTCGTTTGGAGGATCCATCGATTCTTCTGCATTGTGGGGGCATCACAAAGCCGCAAAGACGCCGCACCGACGCAGGCTATTGGAGCCGTCGGAACCGGAACCGCAGAGGAGCGATCGGGAAACCAGGCGTCGGAACCGACACCGCAGCGGACCTCGGGACACCAGGCGTCGGAACCGACACCGCAGAGGAGCGATCGGGACACCTGGCGTCGGAACCGACACCGCAGAGGAGCGATCGGGTCAGCAGGAGTCGGAACCGACACCGCAGAGGAGCGATCGGGACACCAGGCGTCGGAACCGGAACCGCAGAGGAGCGATCGACATCGGACGCTGGGAACAGAGCTGCATGGATCGAGCTATTGGAGCCACTGAGATTCGTAGCAGCGGACCTCGGGACGCAGATTATCAGTGCCGGCCAACGCATCATTGGGATATGTGAGTCAGCGCTGATATCTATGAATGGCCATTAAGGCAGAAGAGGAAAACGTTGATCTGGATCAGGAGGGTCATGATAACATTATGGGTGAAGAGGAAAGTCCAACACAAAGTCCTCAATGGAAGACTGAAAAAAGAAAAGTGAAATTAACAGCAAAAGCTTTGTTGGTGAAAATCAGTAACTTAGAAAGTGAAAGAAAAACAAAGTTAAATAAGCTCACAAAATTAAGACAAACTATTACAGTGTTGAAAAATGACAAAGGGTGTGTGAGTGACATTAAGGTAGAATTTAAACGGTTTTTGGGTTTGTCTGAACAAACACAAAGGGTACACCAGGGTTTGGTGGGATTATTGCCGGTGGATGAAGCACAAAAGCATGACATATGGTTTCAAGCTAAAATGTTGAATGTTCATGGTTTTGTTGCTGATACTCATAAATGGTTGGCTGAGGCTCAAGACTGCTCAGTCAGTGTGCCTGATGATATTAAAGAACATGAGAGTAAAAATAATAACGAAGCTGAAGCAAAGACTGCCAGTGGTGGCATGATCATGATGGAGGAGGAGCTACAGATTGAACCTCATGACAGCATTTCAAATGTCTCCTTAAGGTCTTTTAGAAACGCCGGGAGTCAAAGGGGTTCTTCTACAACAACCAGCAAATCTTCAATGCTTTCTGAACAAATAAAAGCAGAAGCAGAAAGGGCTGCACTCCTGGCATGTGCAGCTGCTTTAAAGGAGAAGCATGTGCTGGAGGAGCAGGAATACCTGTTAAAGAAAAGAAAAGAGCAACTTGAGATGGACACCAAATTAGCTGCTGCTAACGCCAAGCTAATGGTTCTCGAGGGCAGCACTAAAGGCAGCATTACATCTAAGCAATCTGATGGAATGGATTCATATGTTAGAAAGGGTGCTAGACCCAAGACCAAACCTACTTTACTACTTTCACAAGCTTCACAGTTGGTTACCAAACCTGTAAAGAAGCTTCAAGAAGATGCTGGACTGCTGTTGGATAAAGAGGTTGAGTCAGATCTAAACACAACCTATGAAAAGCATATTCCACATCAGGTGGATGACTCCGTTTTCAATACTTTGGTGTCACAAAGGGCTCCCCCTGTTGTTCAAATTTCTAAAGCTTCTAGTATTTTCTCCAATCCTAATGTTACCACACAAAACAGTTTGCTTCCATCAAATCAAAATCAACCTGCTGGAGACCTCTACAATGTGTTGAAACAACAGAATGACATAACAGCTCTTCTGGTTCAAATGCAAACAAGCCAGTTACTGCCATACAGAGAAATTCCCATTTATGACGGAAATCCTTTACAGTTCAACTCCTTTATGAAAGCCTTTGAGCATTCTGTGGAAGCAAAGACCAGTTGTAAAGGAGACTGTTTGTACTACCTTGAACAGTACACAAGGGGGCAACCAAGAGACCTCATTCGTAGTTGCCTTCATATGACTGCAGAAAGAGGATATGCAGCGGCCAAGGAACTCCTCAAAGAACATTTTGGCAATGAATTTAATATTACTGCAGCCTACATGGAAAAGGCCACTGGTTGGCCCAACATTAAAGGTGAAGATGCTAAAGCATTAAAAGCATTTGGACTGTTCCTTCGTGAATGCTGCAATGCAATGGAGGAACTGCAGTATTTGGATGAGTTAAGCATGCCAGCTAACATGAAAATCTTGGTTCAAAAGTTTCCTTTTAAACTAAGAGAAAAATGGAGAACAAAGGCAAATGAGATTTTTGAGAGAACTAGTCAAAGAGCATGTTTCAGAGATATTGTTGCTTTTATTGAACACCAGATTAGGATAATCTCTGATCCGATTTTTGGAGATATACAGGACTTACAACCTGCTAGGGGAATCATAAGACCTAGCAAACCTCAAATAAAGTCGCAGTTTAAAAGAAACAGCTTTGTCACCCATGTTTCTGTTAAAGATGACTGTAACATGCCGTCTCTTAAAAATGAAGTAAGTGTTGTTGACAAATCGAATTATTCATCCTGTCTGTATTGTACACAGGATGGTCATGTATTGGAACAATGTCGACAATTAGGAAAGAGGTCACACAGGGAAAAACTAGACTTTATAAAAGACAAAGGTTTATGTTTTGGTTGCTTGGATACAGGACATTTAAGCAGGAACTGTGATAAGCGCATCGCTTGCAAACACTGTAACCAAAAGCATCCCAGCATTTTGCACATTGGACAGAAGGAAAAACTCCATCAGAAAGAGTTGGATCAGGCAGAAAAGGGCTGTAAAACTTCCTCTACTTGTGGTCATACTGGGGCTGGCCACCATAAAGGCATTCTTCCCATCCTGCCTGTGAAAGTGAAAAGTTCAAAGGGAACTAAGATCATTAAAACATACGCCTTTCTGGATCCAGGGAGCACCGATACGTTCTGCTCGGAAAGACTTCTTAATGAACTCAACATTCAAGGTCGAAAGGCTCAGATTCATCTCCGTACAATGGGTCATAGTAAAACAATGACAACATCTATCATAAAAGGGCTGGAGATTTCAGAAATAAATGGAAGCCATTTCTATCAGCTTCCCATTGTGTTTACACAAAAGGAAATGCCAGTTTCCACCGATAATATCATCAGTAAGGAGGAGCTGTCAAAATGGTCATACTTAAGGGACATTAATTTTCCTCGTATACATGCCGGTGTAGACCTATTAGTGGGCACAAATGCATCTAAACTAATGGAACCTTGGGAGGTGGTTAATAGTAGGGGTGAAGGGCCCTATGCAATCAGAAGCCTCCTAGGATGGGTTGTAAATGCTTCAGCAGAAGGTTACAAGGATCTTGAAAATGGCTACCCTTAAGTTCATGTCAACAGAACTACAGTTGATAAAATTGAAGAGCTTCTGACGAGCCAATACAACTATGACTTTACTGAGAAATCCTTTACAGAACAAGAGGAAATGTCAAGAGAGGAACAAAAATTCCTAGACATAATGGATCGCTCTGCGCAGCTAGAGAATGGACATTACAAACTGAAGCTGCCTTTCAAAGGGGAAGAACTCTTTATGCCAAACAACATTTCTGTTGCTCTGCAGCGTATACTTGGTTTGAAAAGGAAATTCAAAAGGAACAGAAACTTTCATAAAGAGTACACAAACTTCATGACTAATGCCATTAATAGTGGACATGCAGAAAGGGTTCCGCAGCATCAGCTGACTACAGCGAAAGGCAAGGTGTGGTATATACCACATCATGGTGTATACCATCCACAAAAACATAAGCTACGTGTGGTGTTTGATTGTGGAGCAGAGTATAAAGGGGTCTCGCTTAACAGTCAGCTTTTACAGGGCCCTAACCTAACTAGCTCATTGGTGGGGGTTTTAGTGAGGTTTCGGCAGGAATATGTGGCATTAATGGCAGACATAAAATCCATGTTCCATCAGGTTAAGGTGTCTGAGGACCATGTGGACTTTCTACGCTTCATGTGGTGGCCTCAAGGTAATCTAGAACAAGACCTTGAGGAATACCGTATGACTGTCCACTTATTTGGTGCAGTCTCCTCACCAAGCTGTGCTTGCTATGCTCTCAGAAAGACTGCTGAGGATAATCAGTCCAGCTTCTCAGCAGATGTTGTACTAACAGTCAACAAAAACTTTTACATGGATGACCTCTTAAAAAGTCTGCCATCAGAGGAAAGTGCAGTTACCATGGCCAAAGACCTTATGGCTATTTGCAGCAGAGGAGGGTTTACGCTAACCCAATGGATTAGCAACAGCCGAGAAGTGCTCCAATGTATCCCAGGAGAGCTCATGTCCCAGACTCTTTGTGAGTTGAATCTGGACAGTGACGAGCTACCGGTAGACAGAGCACTAGGTTTACAATGGTGCACAGAGACGGATAGTTTTAAGTTCAAACTAAAAGTCAAAGAAAAGCCTTCCACTAAAAGAGGTATGTTGTCTATCATCAGCTCCATTTATGACCCGCTAGGATTCCTAGCTCCTCTTATACTTCCTGCCAAACGGCTGTTACAAGAGTTATGCAGGATGAAATGGGGTTGGGATGATCCTATACCTCTAACCTTTCAAAACCAGTGGAACCGATGGCTGACTGACTTGGAAAAATTGGCTGACTTCCAAGTCAGCAGATGCATCAAACCTGAAGGGTTTGGAGAAGTGGTTAATGCTCAGTTACACCACTTCTCTGACGCTAGTGAGAGTGGGTATGGTACAGCTACATATGTCAGAATGCAGAACAGCAACAAGAGAGTTCATGTATCATTCTTGTTTGGCAAAGCCAGAGTAGCTCCACTCAAACCTGTGACTATTCCACGTTTAGAGCTCACAGCTGCTGTTATGGCCGTTAGATTGAATAACATGCTTCAGTCAGAGCTTCAGCTGCCATTGGAAAAGGCTTGTTTTTGGAGTGACAGCTCAGCCGTTCTAAAATATATAAAAAATGAAGACAGAAGGTTTCAAACTTTTGTTGCTAACAGAGTAACAATTATTAGGGATAATACAGACCTTGAGCAGTGGAGACACGTGCCTTCATCTTTAAACCCTGCTGATGATGCTTCCCGTGGGTTTAAAGTTGACAGCCTTTTAAACCAAAAATGGATAGAAAGTCCTACCTTTTTGTGGGAACCTGAAGATAAATGGCCCAAGTCTCTAATGGATTTCAGTATGACTACTGATGATCCAGAACTAAAGAAAATTCCCTTGATCAATGCTACAGTCATTAACTCAAATGCAACTTCGGAGTTAATAGCATTTTTCTCAGACTGGCAAAAATTGAAGTCTGCAGTTGCTTGGTTCATCAAGCTAAAAGGAGTTCTGCTGAAACTGAGTAAGAGAAAAAGGGAATTGAAACTGGCCAATTCAATTATGACTGAAACATCATCACTGGAATTGACAAAAGAAATGCAAATTCTCAAAAACTCGCTGGGAAATCAAAGTGTGTCCCTAGAAGAGCTCACACAAGCTGAGACAGCCATAATTTCCTTTTGCCAAAAGGAAAGATTCCCTGATGAGTTCGCTGTATTAACATCCCGCAACTCAGAAATACCCAGAAGCAGCCCAATTTACAAACTGGACCCTGTGCTGCAAGATGGGCTTCTGCGTGTTGGAGGCCGGCTGAGTAAAGCAGCCATCCCTGAGAACATTAAACATCCTCTCATTCTGGCAAAGGACCAGCACATCTCCTACCTTATCCTCCGACATTTTCACTTACAGCTTGGTCATGGAGGTAGAAATCATGTCCTCTCAGTCGTAAGAAGAAAATTTTGGATAACAAATGGAGTTTCAGCTGTGAAAAGGGTCATAGCGACATGTTCTTTCTGCAGACTGTATGGAGGACAAACCGGTCAACAACAAATGGCAGACTTGCCAGAGGAAAGAGTGGTTCCTGATCTACCACCATTCACAAATGTTGGGGTAGATTATTTTGGGCCTATTGATGTAAAAAGAGGACGCAGTGTTGTAAAACGCTATGGAGTATTGTTCACTTGCATGACAAGCAGGGCCGTGCACCTTGAAGTGGCGTACTCTTTAGATACCGACTCATGTATTAATGCACTGCGTCGACTTATCTCTCGAAGAGGACAAGTTTCACACATGAGATCAGATAATGGCACCAATTTCATAGGAGCAGAAAGAGAGCTACGAGAAGGTCTAGCCTCTCTAAATAATGGAAAAATTGAGAAGGCCATGGCACACAAAGGGATTAAATGGAGTTTTAACCCACCATCTGGATCACATTGTGGTGGGGTTTGGGAGCGCCTCATTCGAATGATCAGAAAGGTTTTGCACTCAGTGCTTCGTCAACAAATGTTGGACGATGAAGGATTCCACACTGTGCTTTGTGAAGCAGAGGCAATACTTAATGATCGTCCCATCACAAAGTTATCAGAGGACCCCAATGACCTTGAGGCTTTAACACCCAACCACTTGCTGCTCCTGAAGGGAAAACCAGCTTTTCCGCCAGGACTCTTTGACAAAAAAGATCTTTACGCTAAAAGAAGGTGGAAACAAATCCAATACATTTCAGACCTCTTTTGGAAACGTTGGATCCGAGAATATCTACCGTTATTACAAGAACGACAAAAGTGCATAAAGAAAAAAAGGTGCTTCATCCCTGGAGATGTTGTAGTAGTTATGGACTCCACAACACCTCGAGGGTCTTGGATATTAGGGAAAGTTATTAAAACTTTTCCAGATAAAAAGGGTTTGGTGAGAGTGGTTCATCTTCAAACAAAAACGAACATTATTGAAAGACCTGTAAAAAAATTTGTCTGTTATGTGAAGCTACAAACTGTTAAACTGATAGAATAATGAATGTGTAAACCTGATTTGCCTCTTATGTACATTTAGATATATCTTTATTGGTGGCTCCTTTAATTTAAGATTAGTAATTGCTATGTCTTCTGCCACACGCAATTAGGGGTTGGCGTGTAGGAGCCATTTATCCTTTTCTGTGTTTATCGCCACCAGGGGGCGAATTTCATTTGAGTTCTGTGTGTCTGATGGGGGATGGGTATTTAAGGTCAACGGTGAATCTGTGCAGGTGTTGTTAGTGGAAAGAGGCAACAGTTTTCCACTGTGTTTGGTTTAGGTTTTTGATGTCGAAGTTACCTGTAACTACATGGATGTAGCAAACAATGGACATTGTTCTGTTCAATAAATGACCTTTTACAAGTCAAACTAAAGATCGACATGGTAAATCTCCACTGAACGCACGTAAGAACAACGCCTTCAAGCACAACAACCAGTAGCCTAAGATATAGGATTTTAGCCGCTACAGCGTGTTCCCAATGTCCCACTTTATGTAGTATTAGGATTGTTTTTTGTTTGTATTACGTACAATGGCTGTAAACTTGTTCTGCATGTATTGACCCAAAACTTACACACAATACAGTCAAACGTGGTACAATGAGTGTATTATAGAAAATAAACCAAGATTTGTATAATCTTATTCCCCTCAGAACAGCAACACTTTTGGCTTGTTTTGATTTTACGAGGCAGATCTGTGGTTTCCAGCTAAATTTATCCTCCAGTATAACACCCAGAAATTTGATCTCATGGACTCGTATTAAAGCCACACTGTCAATAGTTATTTTTATTGCATTATTTTCTTGCATATTGTGGTTTCCAAATATCAGGAATTTAGCTTTATGTAAATTTAATGAGAATTTATTGATTTTGGACCAGTGTTGTAGATTTTTTCATTTCTGTATTGACCACCTCAGACAGTTATTGGATGTTTTCTGTGGTGCAGACGACGCTAGCATCATCTGCGAATATAATATATTTTAACAGGTTTTGATACTCTGGATATGTCGTTTATATCCTTATGCTTAATCAATCTGATTTCTGACTACATATTTCTACAAACTGTTTCCTTTGTCCAATGTAGCCTCTAGGCTAGTTTAATGCTACCCCCCTAATTCCATACATTTCCAGTTTTTCGAGTAAGATGTCATGATTGATGGTATCGAAGGCTTTCTTGAGAGCTAGAGATCTGCACCGATTGCAAATTTCCTTTTATCCATCCTGTATAACATTTCTTCTGTTAACACCATCAACGCCACTGAAGTTGATCTATTGTCTGTCACAATGTTGGGCCACTTCACCCACTTTGCCTGCTGCTGGTGGCCAGAAGGCGCAGTGATGTCGACTACACGGCAGTCTCTCGTCTGTCAGTCCGTCCCAGGACTGACAGCAGTGGCGACGTTGCAGCTTCTCACCATCAGTGTGTGAATGAATGTGTGCATAAATGGGTGAATGACTGACTGCAGTGCAAAGCGCTTTGTAGTCCTCTGGACTAGATAAAGTGCTTTGGCCGTTGACCAGTTTTACAATTTGCTTGAAAAAAACAAAACAAAGACAGGATTATTTTTTTTATTTCAAAGGGAATGTCCATTATTGTACCTGAGCACCACTGGGCATTCCTCAAGGGTTAATTTTAGACCATCTGTTTGTTTTTTTGTACATATTGTTCTTGGATTTGTGATAAATGACACTTGATCCACCGAAACATCGAATCCACCCAAAGGATCCCGTTGAGACATTCTGTTCTCTCGCTTTGTAATGATGGCCTATAAAAAACTCACTGGGTGAGTTTTCCAGAGCTCGTCTTACATAAGAAGGTTGACGTAATGAAATGGCACACAAAGGTTTTCACAAAAGTTTCTCAACCCCTTTAACTTTTCCACGTTTTATCATGTTACAAGAAAAAAAACAAAAAACTTCAATGTGTTTTATTGGGCTTTCTGAGATGGATAACCTTCATAGTCTTTCTGTGAATAACTGAAGGTCAGCGGTTCTGTGCGGTTTGTTAGAGAACATTGATGAACGAACATCGTCAGGAAGACCAAGAAACACAACATGCATGGAAAGTCAGAGAGAGAGACGGACAGTAGTAGAAAAGTTTAAAACAGAAGTTGTGAAGAGCTTTTATTCAAACAGACTGAACTGATATTGAAACTCTTCTCTCCGAGTTTCAATTTCAATTCAAGGGAACCAGAGAGGCTGCAGACAGAAAAGGGTTTAGACAGAACAATGATGAACTGGGCACTAAACAAATCTGACCTACAAAGAAAGGTGGCCAGAAGAAAGAAATCTATGAGCAAAAAAAAAACCAATATCCTGACAGTGAAACAACACGCTGGTGATGGTATCATCAGGTCAGAGTTGATAATAGAAGGGAATATTTGAAAACCCAACTAACATTGCAAGTAACTTAAAGCTGTAGAGGCGATTCATCTTCTGGCAAGGCCTCAACCGTAAACAGACGGCCAGAGTCGAACGGAGTGTTTTTTTTTTTGTTATTTAATCAGAGCATATTCATGACAAATTCAAGATACGGTGTAATTGAGAATCTGTTTACTCATAAACACATAATTGTACAAAATGAAGAAACGAATGACAGAATGGGCAAACGAATTAAAGAAATAATGAAAGGAACAAACCAAACAAACAAAAGACCCCTCTAGTTCAATGCACTTCTTTTATTTCTTACACTTGACTTATGAGTTTTCACACAGAACATAAGTTTGACTCTATATGTGTGTGCATATGTAAATAAATATTGAATTTACAGTTTTGTAAATACAAGAAATAGAGGGGAAAAAAAACACAAAAAACTCAAGAACCTAGAGAAGAGATAAAAAAAAAGACCCCAAAACAACCTGCAGCGCTACAATGAAAGTTTACATGCAAATATGTACACATACACACATGTTACACACACTCACACACGCATCCAAATAAGATCCGGTTGGGATGTTCACAAGGTGACAGAGGACAGGAAAGTAAACGGCATATTTAAGATAAATTAAATATAATCAGTTCTTATTGCGAGTTGTTGGAGTGTAACTTATGTAAGTAAAATGCAATAGTTTCCAGATCCTCCGAAACCTGACAGATTTGTGATTAAGTTCACGAGTCAACTTCTCAAGGGGGATAAGAGCTGAAATCCGCATGTTGGCGGTGACCACAAACAAAACACGACTGCCAGCAGAGATTTAGAGGGTGTTAAATAAATTGCCTGGGGTGTGTCAAGAAGACAGTTTTCACGCTTTGATCGAAGCAGCACCGATTAATGTCTGACGGTTAAATTTACCTGTAGCTTTAAGACCCTCTGTTTCTAAGCTAGAGGACGTCAAATTGATCAAGGTGTAGAAACCAAAGTTTACTGTGCACAAACAAACTCGTGTGGAAACCACTCAGGTATTTTCTTAGCAACTCTAAAATGAAAACTCAGAGCAGAGAGTCGGTGAAACAGGAGAAACCGGTTGATCGGGACGCCGTAGTGGGAGTAGCGTCCAACATAAAAAGAGCAAAGTGTTTAGTGGAAGTCATCACACCTGGGGAAGGCCGTCGACCCGCACAGGTAAGACCTCTTTAATAATTATACATAACATTTTGATCATTTCTTATCTGAGCTGAACAAATGTGTGCTACTGTTTGGACAAGATCTCCAGAAATAATGCTGGTGACTGAACCTGGATAATAATAATAAATAAATAAGTAAATAAATAATAGTGCTAAATGTTTATTTAAAAAGAAACTTCATAATTAAATGATTAAATAACTTAAACAATTTAGCAACGTTTGAAACTTACAATGCTAACATAGCCTGAGCCAAGTCGAACATTTTTACGGCGAAATCAATTTGTGCAACACCTTTAAAACGCAACATGACTCCAAGCGCTTTGCAGGAAAATGGATTATGATTTTGAGAACAAAATTGCAAAATTTGACTCGCAGCAATCGCCGTATTTGTGGAAACCTGTCGGCTGCTTGCCGACTCCACCTGCAGCAGGAATGTGCAGGCTGCTCTTTTTAAACGAATCCTCTTGAAGTTGTTAAAACGGCAACAAATGGCAGCTGAGTAAAGGAGCAAAGGGGATTCAAGTCAGGCACTGGACTTTAACCTGGCCGACATGAAAAAATGATCAGGAAATACTGAAGTTTTTAAACTTCACTTCCCATGTACTGTTATTTAATTTCACCTATTAGGGTTAATTATTATGACTCTGCCATTATAAATAAGGCCAGCAAGCTGTTAAGATTTACTACCAGCAGGTATGTACTATTGTTTGTGAATTGCTTCTTAACTGCACTCTGTGTAAACCGTTTGGCACAAACTACTGTTAATGAAATTATATGCAGTTAAAGCCAGGTATTTACACACGCCAAATAAAAACACACACGCTTTCTTCTCTTTGTCTGAAATTAAATCTTAGATTTCTTTGTAACTTTCTTCAAAATTTTGATGTTTACTCCCATTGGGACAGTAGCTAGGATAACTGTCTTTCAAACTGCATGACTTGGGTCAAATCTTTTGGGTTTCCTTCCACAAACTTCTCAATAGTTTACTGGAGTTTTGGCCCATTCCTCCTGACAGGACTGGAGAAACTGAGTCTTCATTCACGCCTTTTCAGATCCTCCCACGACCTCTGCATAGGATTCATTTCAGAAGTTTGTGATGGTCACACCAAAAATACTGACTCTGTTGTCCCTAAGCCACATTGTAAGCACGTTTGCTTTGTGCTCAGAGTCATTATCCACTTGGAAGATCAATCTGTGCCCAAGATTTTTCTTCCTGGCTGATGTTTCTAGATGTTGCGTCAATATTTCCACTTTCCTCATGACGCCATTTGTTTTCTAAAGCAGACCAGGTCATCCAGCAGCCAAACAGCACCAGTTAGAACGGTCCAAACGTCCACGTTCTTCCTTCAAAATATACCGATGGTCATTGTCACCAAACAATGGCGAACTTTTAGGTTCATCAGACCGCAGGACAGGTCTCCAAAAATTAAGATCTTTGTTCCTGTAGAGACTGGCAAGCTGCAATCTGGCTCCTTATACCTTTGTTTTTAAAGCAAAGGTTTCTTCTTCGCTGAGTGGCCTGTCAGCTCATGTTGGTACAGAAACAGTTTCACTGTGGATGATGACACCGTCTAACCAGCTTCAACCAGCGTCCACAGAAGGTCTTTGGCTTTTGTTCTGGGGTCACTTGGCACATTTTAAATCAAAATACATTCACCTCTGTGACAGAATGAATCTCCTGTGATGATTGGACATACTTGCGTAATGATTGTGGCACCTTCAAGCATCCGTGAATTGTTGCCAGGGATTAACTGGACTTGTACAGTTACATAACTCTCTTAATGATATCTTGTCCAACTTCATTTAACCTTCCCACCACGTCACACAAGAAATTGAGAAAACAAAGTGTTCCCGGTCTGGCATTAAAGTACATCTGCAGGTGTGTCTCCAATTAATTCTAGTAGGCCAATAACATATCGGAGTCTTCCAAAGCCATTACGAAATAATCTGACTTTCAGTCATTGTGTAAAATGGACTGCAATCGTTCGGTATGTGAACTTCCGAATTCGAAGAAAGTGAAAAAAACAAAATGTTCTCTTTAGGTTTTCTGGCATTTTGTAGATACGTAGACAAAAATGTGAGTAATTCTGACTAACGTAAAACAAGAGACGTTTGGTCTGATTTAGTTAGCAAGATAAAAGAAAATGTGCAAGTTTCCTTTTAATTGGTGTACACTTCAGCCTTCAACTCAAAAGTACTGAATAGTACCTTTGAGAAATGGCTTAGTTACGAGTTATTTTGCGAACTTTTTCTAATTCAGGGTCCATAAGTCCAGTTTTCAGTTTTTAGTTCTTGTAATAGAGCAGAATATACTTTTTTTTTTCTTCAGCTTGTCTTTCCCTTCCATGAAAAGGTAAGCTTGTGTAATTATTATTATTTTAATCCACCCAGAAATATGGCGTACGCTTTGTCTGAGGAGCAAGTTCTGTGCGTCATTTGCATGGACAGCTTCACCGATCCGGTGTCCATCCCATGTGGCCACAACTTCTGCCTTGAATGCATAAATGGCTTCTGGGACTCAAGCCACAAGTCCGAATGTCCGCTGTGCAAAGAGAGCTTCCACACCCGTCCGGACCTCAGGGTGAACATCGTCTTAAAAGACATTACCGAACAATTCAAAAGGTACGGATCTATTTCAACGTCATACAATCAAACGTGTTCCTCTTCCATTTTTACTAAACCCGAGTTCCGTGTCACAACAAAAGGTCTACGAGGAGCAAACAAGCAAGCAGGCCAGAGCCGGCGCCGAGGAAAAACCCCTCCAGACGATCCTTAAAAGCCGACAACATAACTTGCGACGTCTGCAGCGAGGACAAGCTGACGGCGGTGAAGTCGTGCCTGGTCTGTCAGGCGTCTTATTGCGAAATGCACCTGGTGCCTCACCTGAGGGACCCGGTGATGACGAAGCACAGGCTGACGGATCCGGCCACCTTCAGCACAAGTCACCTCTGCAGAAACCACAACAAGCCCCTGGAGATGTTCTGCAAGAAGGAGCAGACCCCCGTCTGTGACAGCTGCACCGAGAGGGACCACAAGCACCACGAGGTCGTTCCTATGGAGAAAGAGAGCAAGCGGGTCAAGGTATTTTACTCCACTGTCGTAGACTTTACCATTATTTCAAGTCAAGTCAGGTTTATTTGTGTAGCCCAAAACAACAAGGCAGTGTATGATGTATAAAAACATCATACAGTCACCATTTGTGAAACAAGTAATACATATTAAATTTTGTCAAATGCCATCAATGAAATCATCAATACACACAAAATATGTTTATCAGTGATCCATTTACTACTAATCAAAAGTAGGACTTTAGAACTCCATGTTCCTGGTTTTAGTCAGAACGCCAGCAGCAGCGTTCTGGATCATTGCTCGGTTATCGTCACCCACTAAGTTGTTTGATTTTACTCTCATTTGTACCAAACTGTTTATTTCATAACTTTATGAACCAAGTTCTATTAATCTTTAAGACAATCTGTGTTGTTACTTTAAATTTTTGTTCAGGCACAGCTGAAGGTGGTCCAGGCAGAGATTCAAGAGATGATCCAGATCAGACTGAAAAAGACTGAGGAGATCAAGAACTCCGTGGAGCTGAGCAGGGCAAGGCTTTTATTTCAGTTCAAATTCAGTTCGTTGCACGTTTACTCTTTCAAGGTGTCCAGTGGATTTATTGCATTATCTGCAACCATTACTGCTACTGCTTTATCAATACATCATCAGGAGTTAAGCTGAGTTATCAACAAGTCTTATCAAAACAGAATAAATGTGCTCAGTGGGACCTGTAGTTTATTTTCAAGACATTCAAAAAGAACAATTCTACAAACATGTTGGAAATAATGGGCTGCACAGTGGCGCAGTTGGTAGCACTGTTGCCTTGCAGCAAGAAGGTCCTGTGTTCGATTCCCGGCCGGGGTCTTTCTGCATGGAGTTTGCATGTTCTCCCTGTGCATCCCTGTGCATGTTCTCTCCGGGTACTCCGGCTTCCTCCCACAGTCCAAAAAAAACATGACTGTTAGGTTAATTGGTCTATCTAAATTCTCCCTAGGGGTGTGTGTGTGTGAATGGTTGTTTGTCCTGTATGTCTCTGTGTTGCCCTGTGACAGACTGGCCACCTGTCCAGGGTGAACCCCGCCTCCTGCCTGGAACGTAGCTGGAGATAGGCACCAGCAACCCTCCCGACCCCATTAGGGACAAGGGTGAACAGAAAATGTTCACCATTTAAATGATTTAAATAATCATTTAAAAAATTTGTGTTCTAACTCGCTTTCTTTAAACTGTGAAATCAGTTTTCGTTTTTCTGATACTTGCAGATAGAGAAGGAAAAGGAGATACAAACCAGTGTTCACGTAGCCAACCTGGCAATAAATGCCATCGAGAGAAGCCAGGCTCTGCTCATCGAGGAGCTCGAAGAAAAGCACGAAGCAGCGAAACGGAGAGCAGAGGATCTCCTGGAAGAGCTCGACCAGGAGCTCGGCGAGCTGCAGAGGAGACGCAGCGAGCTGCAGTACCTGGAGAACACCAAGGATCCACTACATCTGCTGCAGGTCAGACGTGGACCGATCACCACAAAAAGACCGTTTTAGAGAATGTTTCCAACTGATAGGACGTAACGCAATCCAATATACCAGATTATACCAGGTCAATTTCACCGATGTAGCCTTGGCAGCAGCACTACCAGGCTTGTTTCTGCCTGTTAAATTGATTTGCTGTGTTCATTAAATAAATCATTTTAGAGCTTCCCCTGTCTGAGCTCTCCGCCATCGTCAACGAACTGGTCAGAGGTCAGTGTTGATCCTGACATCTACATAAAACGCGTGAGGACGGCCTTCTCCAAGCTGGTGGACCTCTGCCAAGAACTTGAAAAGAACCTGTGTGCGGCAGGTCTGTGACTAATCAATTGACATTGCATTAACTGTTGCTCTGACGTCCTTCATGAAGATTTTACTTGATTTGAATTGATTGTTTTTTCCTGTTTCTTTGCAGAAGTCACCAAGATGGTCAAATTTGCAGGTATGCGAATGAAGATTCAAGGTAGTTAAGGAAAGGTATTTTTCCTTAACACCGATGACCAAAATGTTTAGGGTTTACCAAGACAAACATGAAAAACTTCAGTGATACTTAGAATAATTTCACATCCGATCGATGGCTTGGTTTGATTAGGGACCAAAGGTGCAACATTTGTTATGTAACGTTTTCAGCTGCTGCGGTTTGTTTTCATGCTGTTTACATTATATACGTGTATAATGGGATACATCTATTGGCCAACTGATTTATCAACCATTTTGCTAGTTCAGTGAACTAGCAAGTGGGCGGTTTTGACCTGACTGGAATTGGTAGGAACTTTTTGAAAGCAGATTAGCTTTAGGAATTAAGGAGTCATTTTGAAAGCAGATCGAAAGCACTGAACTAACATTTTGCTAACTAGCAAAATGTTAGTTCAGTGCTTTCGACGTTAGTCACCCTTTTGAACAATGTTGGCTCTGTACCAAGAACCACTGAAGAAGACATAAGCGCAACTTCCTTCTTCATAAAATGTGAACAAAAATGGACCAGCGTCAGATTTTGGCGGATGTAGGAATTTTCCTTTGTCTTTGGCAAAAGATCAAGAAACATTTCTCCTGCTAGTGTTGGACACACATTTGTTTTGGTTCTAGCTAGAATGTCTTGTGCGTTGGCTTGTTTCCTGGATTTGGAGCAGTTCCTGGTCCGTTTGCCGTATCATAGTTCCACCAGAGTTTGCTTTTTTGTTCCGCATCAAACTTCGATTGCAAATTCGGACCTCCCCGAACAAACGGGACTAAACAAACTAGAGTTTGATTAAAGCAGACTAAACAGGGATGATGTGAATGCGCCCTTAGAGAGATTAACATTCTTTATACTTATCCATCCTCAGTGGATGTGACTCTGGACCCTGCAACTGCTGCCAGCTGGCTGCTTCTGTCCCCGGATGGTAAAAAGGTACATTTTACTGAGAGACTGCTTCATCCCTCACTATTACCTGCTCTTCAGAGTTTTAGACATGTGAGTTTTGGACTAACAAGTATCATGACGGTGATCCACAGGTGAGCCTGAGCTCCCAACAAAGAAAGCACGTGCTCCCTAATGACTCCCGCAGGTTCGATTCCTGTGTTGCCGTTCTGGGGAAACAAAGATTCACCTCTGGGAGACGATACTGGGTGGTCAAGGTGAGAGGCTGACAGAATCACAGCTATTGCTGAACAGTGACAGACAGTGTAGGAAAATTGCTAACTTGTAGGCAATTTAGAAGATCAAAGATTGATGAAAATTGCCATTTTAGTCTTGTTTGATGTGGCAACTAAGATTTGACCTTTGAATTAACAAGAACCACTGGGGCAAATAATTCATCCAACTGAATCCCCTTGTGAAATCTCATCAGTTGTTTAATTCTGCGCTCTGATTTATTTAATAGGTAGGGGATAAAACAGACTGGGATCTTGGTGTGGCCAAGGAGTCCATTAACAGGAAGGGCTCCATAACCGTCCGTCCAGACAACGGTTACTGGGCCATCTGCAGGCGGAAGGGGGAGAGTCTCCGGGCCTGCGCCGGACCCTCCGTCATCCTCAGCCTCCATGAAATGCCTACCAAAGTGGGCATTTTCCTGGACTACGCAGAGGGATCAGTGTCATTCTACAACGCGGACGCAAAGACTCACATCTACACTTACAAAGGATGTTGTTTTACTGAGCCCATGTACCCGTACTTCAATCCGTGCCTTCACGACAATGGGAGGAACACAGCACCACTGATTATCTGCCCAGTGGAAACGGGGCTTATTGTAGAGACGACAGTGAACTGAAGTTCAAGTCAATTAAACAGATACAGTGAAGTCCCGTTTTCACCTAACGGATTACTCCAGGTTATTAATGCATTTTAAAGGCTTAAGGAAAATGCTTAGATAGTGTTTGTTTTGTATTTCATGTTTAAAACCAGAAAATTAATGAGAAGATTCAGAGAACTTCAGAAATCAGTATACATTTTAAAGCCCTTATTGTAAATAACAGTGTAATTTTCTGTCTCTTTATTGCTTAATAAACAGTGTTTATAATTCTCCTCATTTCTCTTCGGGACTCGTTTTACCTTCCACAAACCAACAGTTGCCAGAAACAGTGAATTATCTTGTTTTACAGGTTGTTGAATCTTTTGCCCTCCGTTTCTCCTAACATGTTTTTTGTCCATCGTGCTGTTTAATAAAGGTTCATGTCATTTAGAACTATGACATCACATCGTAACATGTTCATCTTTCATTATCCTCTCACGGGTTCTGTGATGTTTGGTGTTTTTAGGGGGCTGAGGTCATGCGTTAACCCTTGAGCAGTTTTATTTTAAAATGCTTTGGAGGAGAGCGGCAGACGTCACATTCGGACATCGGGTGAAGGGGGTTAGGCCGGACCATCTCGTTTTTCAGTTAGGTTGTAATCAGAAATATAAGAGTGCGCACAAAACATTGCTTGCACACAGTTCTTGTCTGGAACTGGGGAAAAATACAAAAAGGTGTATTGCTAATCAGTGTCTGATTAGCACAAATTTAAATATAATCAAGATAATTAGGCATGAGGTGTAAATGCTACCAAGTCCAAGCCTAGCATTTCTCAAATGAATCCAGTGTTATGCAAAGACCTGACCACGTGGTATGAAAACAATTTTTTATATTTTGTACCCCGCCAGGGGGTCTTTTTTGTTGTCTCTAGTGTCCCTTAGTGTTTGAAAGTAGGCTGACAGGAAAGGGGGGAAGACATGCGGCAAATGTCGCCGGATCCGGGAGTCAAACCCATGACGGCCGGGTCGAGGACTCCAGGCCTCCAAACATGGGTTGTGCCATCCCCTACGCCACCACGGAACGCCCGAAAACAATTTTTTTAAAGGGAGGAATGTCTTGCTCTGCCGGGAACATCAGGAGCCGGTTCAATTGCATGATTAGATAAGTATCTAATAAATTGAGGGGATTGCACTTTCAGTTTAGGACTATTTATAACTTAATTTTTACATAAACATATCAAATAACATTAAAAATGCAAAACTTTGTTGAGGAAACTTTGTTGTGGAAAACCAATACCTGGGAAACTTGCTCACGTGGCTCGCCGCAGTAAGCGTGTTTTAGAAGGTCACACAAAATCGAAGGAGAAAAGCAAAGAGCACATGACACATGCGCGTCATCAATCCCTTCAGTTGTTCACAGACTTAGTTTGTTAGTTAATGATTGATGAGAAGCAGAACTGTATCCCGAAAAGCAAATATAAAGCAGTTGCCATGACAATGAGACAGCTGTAGAGAAAAACTTTAAGTCTAGGTTGTCCTGCACTGAGTCTTCCGGTTGATCTCCCTGTTAAAGATTAGATATGCAGGGAATGCTTATTTCAATACTACATCAATCCAATACTAAATGTAAAAGAATGCGGCCTTTTTAAATCAAAGCGACCTTCATTCGAGTCACAGCTTCAGGGTTTCATTGTGAGGGAAACACTGACATCTAGTGGTGATCTAGAGTTACAGCAGCTATTTCATTACTTTCACAAAACATCAAATCTCTTAAATTTGCCCGTTCCTTAAAAATTTTAAATAGAGACTAGCAATATGGATTCTATCTTTCTTTTTTTTTTCTAGAGCAAAAAAAAAAAAAAAAATTATGTCATTCCCTTTAGGATTATATTATTTTGTTTCATGTTCAGGTTAATCCCACCTAAAGAATTTCCTTCATGGCAACCATATTCCATGAAATCCCCCACTACTTACCCACGAGTTACAGCTGTAAATGCGTTTAAGTTTAGGTGCATAATATATAGAATAGCAGCTGCCATACGTCAACGTTAGCAATCATAAAGGACTGATAAGATTTCAGATTTTGGATGCTCTCTCTCCTCTTCTTACAAACAGCACCAGCAGCACCTTTTAACACTTAAGCGTTTGAAATTTCAGACATTTGCATTAATCAATAAAACTTAAGTTGAACACTAATTCTGGCCAGTTGTTAAACTCTTTCGTTAAGCCAACCATACCATAACATGGGGGCTCATCGAATTTACGTACTATTAACTATTGGAAATGAATTTTTCCATCGGTACCAGAGGTGTCAAGAAAAGTGCTGACAAGGTTTTGTTTACCAACGCAACAGACGAGATCCAGGTGTGTAATGGTGATTGCAAGCCAGGTTAATCTGGGAGATAAACAGACTTAGTGGCTACATTCAAACTGAAAGCGGATGTAAACGTGACCCCAAAATGTAAGCAACGTTTTGGGGTCTAGTTAGAATAAGTGTGAACACTCAGATTTGGCCCATAGCTGATTGTTTTTGAGTCAGATTCGAGCCACTTTGCAGCCAACCGTTTTGAATGCGTTTCTAGTGGGAAAAACCAAAATGGTTTTTATGTGACTTCGACGTCACTCTCCTTCGCCTTTTGTCATAGCTGTGCACTGGCAGGAGGCGTCAGTAGTTAGCAAGTTGAACAGCTTTTGTATTGCCCCCATTGCAATACAATACAACTTCTTCAAAGAGATGGGCCTCCTTAAACAAAATGCCTATTTGTGCTGGAAAGACGCTTCATAAAAGTAAACACACTTTTCTTTGATTCCCGCACCAGAGAGTGCTGTGTAAGACATCAGTTATTGTTCTCTTGCACATGAAGGTCAGTTTGTACTGAACTCAGCTATAGGCAGCAAGTAATGTGAACAACCATGAAGAAAAAAAGCAAATCTTAAATTTGAGCATTCAGATCTGAAGTGTGAATGCAGCCTAAAAAAAAAACACATCCTCTGGAGAACCTAGTCTACTTGGGACTTGGAGAACTCAAGGCAAACCTTTCTGGGCCGTCAACCACAGGAATGGAGAACGCATGATGGAGCTCTGGAGACTGCAGTTCACAAGGTCAAGAACGCTGATCGAGGGAACTGCTTGAGGAGTCCTGGAGAGTGGCAGGGAGGCCACTGGATCCACTGAAGAACCCTTGGATAACACAGTAGATGTGAAACCCTCGAAGAACCCTTTGAGGAGCTCCGGATGGCAGTCTTGGAAGCGTCAGAGTGATGGACATAACTCAGAAAAGCGACCTGTGTGTTTGAGGAACTTTTGATGAAACTCAAAGTTCCTGGATTCTTCCGTCACGTTTAAGGCTTTGTTACGGATCCAGGCACAGAGATTACTTGTGTGGAAAAATCAGATGTGTTCGTGAACAGACTTTCAAAACCACAGAAACAAACAAGGTGTGATCAAGAGCAGGAGGTTTAAATACTGGGGAGTTGATTACTGACAAGATGCAGGTGCAGATGGGCAATTACAAACCAGGTCTCCATCCATAAAATCAATGCTCTACACAATTATTAACCCCTCTGGCGAAGATGACTTAAAATAACAGATGCCTTAAAATAAAGACATCTGTTATGGTGGTGGCAGGAGAACACACAATGAAAATAAATTTCAAATAATCTGTAAATCGAACACATTTAGTCAGAGCAGAAAAATCCTTTAAGGATCCACAAAAAACGCATGACTTGGACAACCAAGTTGGACAACCATGTGGGTGAAGATCTGGCAAAATGTTTATTTGAAATACACACTTTTGAAATAGTGCTATGTTGTACTCATTTGTAATGAGTTGCATGTTGGGGGTAATAATTTCAAGAAAATCCTTATATAACCACGTTCTTCTTGTGCACCTGTGAAGGAAATAAACTCCTACTTTCATTCTTGAAAGTTAACTTTGTCTCCTCCCTCTGTGTCTTTATTGGACGTCGTCCTTCCTCTTCCAGAGAGGCGAAAACTTCCCATCGTCTTCGATGCGACTTAACGGCCGTCAGCGACTCAGTCGGCTGGATCTCGCCTGTTTTTCGATTTCTATTTTCTCTAGAGTTTGGTCCAGCAGCTGAAGATTGATGAAAACCGAAGGGGAAGATGTTTATGCTGCTCATGACCGCCCTGCTGGGTAAGAAACTCTTTCCCTTTCCTAATCAGTTTGACAGATTTTAAGAAGCCAACACAAACTCTGCAAGGTGAGGATGTGTCGAGCCAGTATGGGTGCATTCCTCAGACAGGCGAGAAAACAGGTGAGCTGAAAAGTCCCTCTGAGATGAAAGACTAAAAAGGTTTGTTGCTCAGGCCTGTTTATAGAAGCTGCAACCAGGAAAACAAGTAAAAATGTGTCTGCCACTCCTTTTGTGTTTCTTTCATGGGCTTTTAATCAAATCGGTTCCCATGGAAGTCAAAAAAAACAGTTTTTCAAAGGGCTAATTTAAAGATCATTTAAAATTACAGAAAGAAAGAATGTTCTTGTATATTCTGAACAGTGTTGGAGTCTGGTTTTCTATTTTTTGTGTGTCTATGTCAGGGGTGGGCAACTCCAGGCCTCGAGGGCCGGTCTCCTGCAACTTTTAGATGTATCTCTACTTCAACACACCTGAGTCAAATAATGAGGTCATTAGCAGGACTCTGGAGAACCTGACTGCACTTAGGAGGTGATTCAGCTATTGGATTCAAGTGTGTTGGACCAGGGAGATATCTAAGAGTTGCAGGACACTGGCCCTCGAGGACCAGGATTGCCCACCCCTGGTCTATGTCTTGCATTATGAACTGCATGAGAAAAGATTGCATCTAAAAAGAAGAAAACTAAGTTTAAACAATAAGGATGATGAGGACTAAAGCATATTGTAAATAATTGTTTTTACTCAATTTGAAGATTTACAGCAATAACAAAGGATCTTTAAGACTACACAAGATTTTTTAAATACAAATTCAGACATGAAAAAATACAGTCAACCATGGCATAATGCATAGAAATTGTGGGAAAGTACAAAGATTGTATTAATAATGAATAATGAATTTTACTTAGATGTTTGACTGTCTCCTGTGGAACGACTTCAGTGGTGCAGGGACTGACAGAGAAATCGCTCTTTTCACAAAATGGACTTTTTCTGAGCAACAGGAGAGAAATTCAGCAGAAATGCTGAGGTTGCCAGGACAAGGCAACGACACAGGGGCAACGTGATCAATAGAAATTGCAGTACAGTGCAAGTTGGCATCCAGAGCAGAAAATAAAGTCATTTAAGGCATTAAGGGGTACAGTGGTGAAACCATAGGCGATTCTGAAACATAATATGCCTCTAGAAAATATGTTGCTCATGTGTTCAAATCCCTGTTTGTGTCCTCACAGTTTCCCAGCCTGCTTCAGGTGCAGAGATGAAAGAGGTCCGTGAAGGGGCAGAATCCGTTCTGTTGCCCTGCTCCTTCAGTCCGTCTGATTTGGACAATGCCATCGTGGTGTGGAGTCGCAACGATCTCAATCCCCCGACAGTTCACCTGCGTCGGAAGGAAGGCAACGACTTCCACAGCCAAAACAAACTCTACAAAAGTCGAACGTCCATGCAGGAAAATGCTCTGGAAACCGGAGACCTGAGCCTGACTGTGAGCAAACCCGAACTCACCGACAGCAGCACCTACACCTGCACTGTGCGCAGGCTTGGGGAGCAAGTGGGCCAGATGGAAGTTAAGCTGGAGGTCCTGAGGAGTGAAGGTCAGTCTGCTGATGAAGAGGCACAATCTGCACAGATCTCTGTAGGTTTATTAGGATTACGGTTGTTAATATTGTAATTTTCCGTCATCATGTTCTTATTAGGAGTTCCCACCTGGGTCACAATTTTCCTAGTCATCCTGACTCTGGTCATTGCTGCCGTTGTGGGGGCCGTTATTCATTTCAGGAAGTTTTTCCGGAAAGGTGGGTGCTGATGTTTGTTTCATTTTAGGCACTTTATGAGATGCTTTACACCTGATTGTTTTTTAGGAAGTGACTTTACTGTTTCAGGTTTGATGGACACCTGAGAATCATGGACACACATTAGTTTCCTTCTTAAGGCTTTTTCTGTTGTGGTTCATTTCCCTTAAAGACCTTAATGTCAACTTAAGGCTATGGCTGAATTGCGCCCTCTGGGTTTCTGCATGTTAGGTTAATAGTACAAGGTTTACCCTAATGTATTATAAGCCTGGCGGCCCGTCAGGCTTATAATACTTGTCCCCTTCACTCTTCCTCCCCCCCATCAGGCTAAGTGTTGCTTGTTTTTGTTTTTCGGAAAATAATAACAATAATAAAATTTTAAAAATCACTTTTTTTTGTTTGTTTGTTTAAATAAGTCGGACTTTTGGTTGTGGTGTGGGACACCTCGATTATGAGTGTCCACCTTTCTGCCCAATTTCTGAAAAACTTTCTGGAGACACTCTTGGTATGAGCACAGATTCATGTGAAGGATCACCAGGTGTTCCTTTTTTCTTTTACGCAACAACACTTTTAATTTTGTCTCTAGTCAAGACAGGTCCTACATGTCTGAGAGAGGACTTATAAAAATACACTATTGATAAATTCATTGATTTGCTCTGAAGGAAAAGACCATGTCCGATGTCCCACTCACCCATGCAGCAGGTCATTTGGTCTCAATGTCCCAAAAACACATCAATTAAACCATCCTTATCACTAAATCTGCATTTTGAGACGTGGAGCACACTTATTTATTACAATATTGTTGAATTGTTCTCAATTTGTATTTAACAGAATAGCTGAGACATATTTTGTAAGATTGATTTCATTTGGAAGTAGTCCTAATTCAGATGTGTTATCCTCTCCAAATTGGGAATACTGGAGAATTTAAATCCCAAAAACAAGATTGCTGTGGTCCCGTATTTCTGGACACTGTTAGACATGTCTGTAGAAAGAATGAGATAAAATGTCACCTACAACACTTCATGGCTTCATACACCTCAATGCCAGAATATGTTAGGTAAAGGAGAAATAGAAACCGTTTAAAGGAATGTGTCACAGCTGGAAATGCAGGACTGGGTGGTTATTAAGCTGTTGAGACGAAGAAAATGTCTTGATACTTGATACTTAAAGACAAGCAAGGAATACTTAAATGATGAAAAACATTGACACTTCTTGTTCAGATACGAGGTTGGTTCAGTAAAAGCGCCACAGGACCAACAAAGAGTTAACCTTTTACAAAAAGCAGTCATCGCAAATGCCGAGGCTAAAGTTTGCTCTTCTTTCAGTTCCAAAAGTTGAAGTGAACTCAGAGGTGGAGTCTGTCCTGCTGCCCTGCATCACCATCGCTCACCTTCCGCCGGACGCCAGGGTGGAGTGGACGGACAGCAAAGACAGGAAGGTCCATGTGTACGACAACGGCTGTGACCGGCCTGAGCAGCAGCACTGGTTTTACACGGATCGAACAGAGATGAAGAAAAAGCTGCAGAAGGTCTCCTTCCTCTGTCTGACGCTGAAATACCCGACGGACAGAGACAGCAAGACCTTCACCTGCTCCGTCTACAGTCGGGCCAGAATTGTGCTACTGAAGAAGCAGGTGGAGCTCCTTGTCATAGGTAACTACTGATGATGTTTAGGGCTACTCACGCTTTCTAATGTAACTCTGTTTTAAATCTACAGTTGGTAAGCTACAAACAGCATGTGCCTTAATCAGTCGACTGGTGTATTGGTCTTGTTTGGTGAAGATCGCCGCATTGATTTTTGCATCAAGCAAGCCAGCCTGTTTCAATCCAGCAGAAGCAGTTGTTTTGCTACACCATGAAGACCTGCTGCTTTTGACTTAATGTTGTTTTTGTTTTATTTATTTATATTTTTTTGCCCTCTCAGTCCCAGAGGTCAAGGTGGACTCAGGGATGGACTCTGTTGTGTTGCCCTGCAAAACCAAAATCAATCTCTCTAAAGAGATCACCGTAGAGTGGTCCTGCAACGACGTCTGGGTCCTGAAGGTGCACGTGTACAAGAACGGTTGTGATCGTCCAGAAGAACAGAGTCCGTTCTACAGAGACAGAACCAAGATGAAAGAAGACCTGCTGGAAACCGGAGACCTCAGTCTGACGCTGAAACACCCCACGGACAGAGACAGACAAACCTACACCTGCACGGTCTACAGCAGAGACGGGAAAATCCTCATGAAGAAACAAGTAAAGCTCAACGTCGAAGGTCGGTGGAAAACATTACCTTGTATCTCTAACCCAATCGTGTATCTTTACTCTAAAGTAAAAATCTCTCAGTAGGGGAAGCGAAAGAGATTCATATTTTTTATCCGTTCCAATGTCTCCTCAGACTGTGAGGTGGAGGTGGACGAGGGGACAGAGTCTGCCGTGTTGCCCTTCAAGACCTCAGGCGATATGTCAGACGCCAAGGTGGAGTGGTGGCGTTACGAGCCTGAACCGCCCATGACGGTCCACAAACATGAGAACGGCTGTGATCAGCCCGAAGATCAGCACCAGCTTCACAGAGAGCGAACAGAGATGAGTAAAGAAAATGGAGACCTGAGTCTGACCCTGAAGTACCCAACGGACAGAGACAGTGGGAGCTACATCTGCAGGGTCAACGGCAAGCAGAACAAGAGGAAGAAAACCGTGATGCTCAGAGTTGTCAGTAAGTATGAACATATGAGTTAAAATAAATTGCATTTACATGTTCCTACCTACATATTTCACTTCCCCACTCTCCAGCAGGTCCTTGTTAGCACTGTATGACCTAGCATGTCTCTGTAAAGTTTGGACAAGACTTGCCTCACTGGCTGTGTCTCCTTTACAAATGTGCTCAAAACTTTGTCAATATTTTGCTAATGTCGAAAACACGCAAGGACGCAATTGCAGTTTTTCCATTACATAAGAAATGCAATTAAAATCCCAAGCGAATAAGTTTGTTCATGTAATAAGTTGTGAAAAAACACGCTGTGTCATCATCTTCCTACCACTTCCTGTTGTCTTCTTTGTTTTTTCTGAGTAGTAGCACCTGGTTGTTGATCACATGACTCGTGTGATGCGGAAAAAGTGTGTACATTGGAGTTTTGCGAAATACACTAATTTTGATTCAATCAAGAAAACCCACCTCTTCCTAGTGCAGTGGTTCCCAAAGATTTTCGGGGCCCCCGACCCCAAAGATTACAATAAAATCCACCCCCAAACCCCAAAAAGGAAAAAAAAATCAACTGGGCCCACACATCGTTCAACCAGACATAAACCGATACACATATTTTGTTTTCAAACTCCACTGAAATTTATTTCACACTTCAGGTTGCAACAAAACAAACTACAAACCATCTTTACAGTGAAACACTTTTGTGCAACTATTTTTTTTTTGTTAATCCATACCGCTTCCCGTGCCCCCCCTGCAATGGCACTGCGGCCCCTCTAGGGGGCGCGCTCCACACTTTGGGAACCACTGTCCTAGTGCAAGAAGTTTTTATTGAAAAATGTGTTTTTTTCAAAATTGTTGTTTCCATTAATTCTCATCCATAGTTACGTGTATGGTCAACGAAAATGCAGATTTTCATTGGACACTGGTGTTCCAGCAGTTTGTAGCTCTTCACAGGTTTAAGTGTTGATGGTTCCTTGATTGTCCAGGAACTTCCCAACCAATTTCTTTTTATCAGTTTGGTACTTTTGTTGAATTGCTGGAACAACATTTTCAGGAATCTGTTTTGGTTTATGAAAGATTTTCACAGCATGCTAGCCATAAATTAATCTAAAGATATGAAATGAGTTCTGTTGTTGTCCTCTCAGACCAGCAAGTGGAGGTGGAGGAAGGGGCGGAGTCTGTCCTGCTTCCCTTCAAAACAACGCCTGACCTGCCCGAAGATGCTAAGGTTGTGTGGTGGCAGCTTGACCCGGAACATATGAAGATCCATGTGTATCACAATGGCTCTGAGCTACAGGAAGAACAGAACCACTCATACAGAAACAGAACAAAGATGAACGATGACCTGCTGAAAACTGGAGACCTCAGTCTGTCTCTGAAGCAGCCCACAGATGGAGACAGCGGGAGGTACAGATGTGAGGTCTACAGTGAGACGAGGGGGAGCAGGAGAGAGAAAACCGTCATGGTCAAAGTTAGAAGTGAGTTCTGAAGTTTAATCAGAAAGCTGTCAGCTGTTCTTTTGTCTATGTCTCAACTTGTTCTGTCTCCTCTGCAGAGAGAAGCCAGAGTCAAAATGTGGACAAAGGAAACGGCACTGATCCCACTCCTCTGCTGGCTCAACAATCAGTTTGATTGGTTTGGTAGTTTATATCCAAATTTGGTTATCTTGGCTTAATGTTCAGTCTGTGTGACTTTGTCCTAAAGTCTAAAGACGTCACCCTATCTTCATCTAGTGGTTGTTGATGAGAGGCAATGGTGCTGGTCAGAACTATCCATCAACATGATCATGCTAGAAACAGGTTGACTTGTTTCGCAATCGCTCAACATTTGTCCTCCTAGGATTTGTTGGTGTCCAGAAATTTGTAGTGATTTGAGTTTTTCTGTGCGTTTATTTCTGTGTCTGAGTTTAATGAATGAGAGACTTTCTGTGTCTATTGTTTCTGTGTCTATTGAGTCTCCGTGTTGTCCTGTCTACCCCTTGATTGTTCCCAGCTGTGACCTGATTACCTCCTGTGTATTTAATTCCACCTGTGTTCCTTGTTCTTTGTCGGGTCATCGTCTGTGTGGCCTTTTCTCACAGTCCAAAAACATGTTAATGCTTAATGACTTGTCTGAAACCACAGAAAATGCTGTAAATACTGAAATGGAATGTTTTCTTGTAAAAAAATTAATTCTTTGTGATGAGGATATGTTGAACGCATTTGTGGCTTGTAACTGGCGAAACAGAAATGGTTTTTGTGAGCGCTCTTATTTTCCCCTAAAGACCCTCGTCTCAAGAAAAATGACTGAGATTGGAGCTGAAAACTGGCTCAGAAGGAAGAGAAAACACCAACCTGAGGAGCAATGTTACAATACAATTCATGCCACACTGACAAAAGACATTTCTAGATGAGTCAGCAGTCAGATCATTGAGGTGGTTATGTTTGTGAGCATAATGTTTCTCATGTTTTGTCACACCATGATTATTACCCAGATGTTTCTATGTCCAAGAGAAACATCTGCTGATATCCACAGATTCCTTTATTAAAATAAACCAATTACTGTTCACTTAAAATGTACTTCATGAATGTTTACTAATTAGAGTTAAGTGCAGCGGTGAATTGCATTTTCTCATTGTCTGAGTTTAATGAATGAGAGACTTTCCTGCTGACTAACATTAGCTGACCTTTCAATGATGAATGACGTTGCTGTGAGGAAACTAACCAGGCTTCGGTGGGTAGATGCTGATCTATTAAATACCCAAACTACTTCTCTCAGAAAGCAATTTTACTCTTTACCACTGGACAAACAGCCAGGGAATTATTCACCCTGAAAATACATGTTTGAGATGAAGACTTTGACATCACTAATTTGACCTATTGTGTTATGTATTGATGTCTGAGTTTGGTGTTCATCTACAACGTTTGGTGACATTGTACCATACTATACCACACCACACCATACCATAGTATAGTGGCATACCATACCATAGCATACTATACTATGGCATAGTATGCTATGGTATAATAATATCATAGTATCATATAATACTATGATACGGCATAGTATCATATTATAATACTGCATAGTATACCATGCCATACTATGGTATGCCACAGCACACATACCATAGTATACCATGCCACACCACATCACACCATACCATGGCAACTTTATTCATAAAGCACTTTAAAACAACCATGTCATATATGCATGTACTGTATGTTTCAGTAACAGTATACCATACTATGGGAAAATTTGACAATAGACAGTAAACAATCCCCTCTAATGTGCAAAGGTAGGTCACAATAGACAACAGTAGAAAAGGCCCTGCTCCTTTTGAGTTTCTCCTGAATCTTGGTACCTGCAGCAGCTGCTGTTTGGGAGACCGAAGGGACCAACAAGGTAAGTATGGACAGAGAACATCAGTGGGGTACAATAGGGCAAGAACCTTAAATGATTTAAAATCAAAATTTCAGAATGATGCCCCTTTCTTCCTTTTACATTTTGTACACCCTTTCCACTCCAGACATGAAAATGTAAACTATAGTAAATCCAAACATATCTGAAAGGGAGAAAAACATGAACATAATCACAAATGCCCTCTAAAAAACCTCTTTTTTTTATGGGAAATTTTAAAGCTCTTGGTCTTACCACCTACTTTGCCCACTGGCAATAGAGGTACATTGGGGGAAATGAAGATATAAAAAAGGGTGTACAAGCACAGTAGGACGCCGAATAGGAATGAAACCAGAAAATGCTTGATGTGATTAAACGTCTGTTTGAACACAGGGGTTCCTTGGAACAGAGAGATAGTCGCAGAGAGAGGGGGAGAAAGAGGAGGAGCAGAGATAAAACCTGAGGTAAAGGCTGAAGTAGACTCTTGGGAGGCTTTAAATGTTCCCAGAACAACAAGCTATCTTTACTGTCTGATGTAGTAGGTGAGTAAAGCTATTTTAGTCTTTTCAGCATGTCTTAATGTTGTTGTTTTTTTGCAGAAAGGCTTTTGGTGTTGACAACGTTGATGGGAAATTAATGGTTCATTGAAAAATTATTCAATAACTTTTTTCTGCAGACTATCCATCATTTGTTCAAATCTTTTAGAAAACTTTGTGTTTTTAATATTTTGATAAGAGTAGGTTAATCTTTTTTTATGCTGAGTGTTGACGTGAGTTTGTGTGAAGGAACGCGGACTTTGTGGTCAAACAGGAAAGATGTGTGAGTGGGAGGTTTTACCTACAGATGGCCTCTCAGTGGTGCCACTCTGATCGTCCACGTTCCCGAATCCTGAGTCCAGCTGGCAGCGCTGATGCAGGCCGATTCGTGGCCAAAACATTACCTAATCACTTATTTTGATCGTCCATGTAATCTGGTTTCTATTAATAGTCAGGGTTTACTCATTTTGAACTGCATTTTACTAGTTTTTTAAAAAACATCATAGGTCGTTTGAGCCTATTTAAAAATGATCATATTAACAGGAATGATTAATTTCAGTGCCTGTTTTCTATGTTGCAGTCATGTATTACTGATTGGCTTTTTGGTTGGATGATTGATTGATCGGATGCAAATAAGCCATGAAGAGCTACTTTCATGACAACAGTCAAGCAGTGTGCGGAAAATCGAGTATGTTTTGTGACTGAGATTTTGTTTTGACACAAGGCGTTAAATGAAATGTAATTTTCAAAGGAAATGAAAACAAACTCTCTGAAAACGAGTTATGTTTGGTTATACATTTTATGTTTCCATTTCAAGTAGAAATAATCTGAAAGAATGGACAAGTACACCTGAACAGGAAGTACAGTATATCTTTACACTATTTATAGTACATTTATATGATGCATGCATCAAGGATATTATTCTTTTTACAGTTTTTTAAAGGATGCCGCATATTTATCAAACATAACCGTCCGATGTTTCACTGCTTCACAGGCCTCAGGCTGTAGACTCTCTTCCATCAACTCCAGTGACCTGTTGTAGCATCAGGACCTGGACACATCCCCCTTCATTGGTGGATCTCCTGTCGTATTGAAATGGAAAACCTGTCATCTTGATACCAACTACAAGACATCTTTAAAGGGAATCTAAATTCAACCAGAGCAAACCTGAGCCACTAAATGACACGAGAGGATCCTGTGGTGTGTGCTTTCTTTTCTGGTGGAAGCATGGCCTTGTAGCTAAAGCAGATTTGCACCACAGGAAGTCACTGAAGTTTTGACCTAATTTGGAACTATGGCGTTTCCATTTTTTAACCCTGCACCTTCCTTGGTTCCCCAATTAATCTTTCTCGTTGGACTGCTCCTTCTTGGCCAGTGGAGGCCGTCGGGGGTCAGCTGCCAGAATGACACTGAGCCGATCGTGTTGGAGGGAAAGTGTCTGGTTGTGTGCGACTCCACCCCATCGGCGGAGCCATCGGGTAACGCTCTGGGCATGTCGGTGAGGTCAGGAACGGGTCGGGTGGCGTTTTCAGCCATACGCAACACCAACCATGAGCCATCCGAGATGAGCAACCGCACCATGACTATCTACTTTGATCAGGTGGGTTGAAATAAACTGATAAAGTGAACCCCTGGTATTCACCCGGGGTTATAGGGACAACAGCCATTCGCAAATAACTTAAATTCTATAAATCCTTGAGGCACTCTCTACGAATACTTATAACTGCCTATTTAAATAGTTCAAACACCAAATATACCTTAATATGCATGAATACATACAGTAGAGACTGTCATCTTTCTTATCTCCACTCTTGGAGGTACAAACAATCCGTGCTGAGGAAAATGAATGCTGCTCATGGACTGGCAGTCTTGTAACACCAGCCCACAGCATTTTCTTTCGAATACCTCAGACATACAGTGCAGACAAAAAGTTTGGACACACCTTTTAATTCAATGAGTTTCCTTTATTTTCATGACTATTGACATTGTAGATTCACACTGAAGGCATCAAAACTATGAATAACACATGTGGAAATATGCACTAAACAAAAAAGTGTAAAACAACTGAAAATACCCCTTATAATCTAGTTTCTTCAAAGTAGCAACCTTTTGCTGTGATTACTGCTTTGCACACACTCTGCATTTTCTTGATGAGCTTCAAGAGGTCGTCACCTGAAATGGTTTTCACTTCATAGGTCAACCTGCCCTGTCAGGTTAATAAGTGGGATTTATTGCCTTATAAATAGTCATGAAAATAAGGAAAACCCATTGAATTAGAAAGTGTGTCCAAACCTTTGGTCTGTACTGTACTTTGTGAAAAAAATGCAGATAGACAAGCATTCCCTGAAAAATCTGAACTCAGGTTCCATGTAAAAACCCCAAAGAGGGCTCTATAAATTCAGACAATTTAACAAAATCTTACAGCCCTTAAATTTAGCATTTGGTCTTTTAACAGCTATAATCTTAGTAGGTAAAACTGGCTTCAGTTGATAAATGAAAAACCATAAAGTATCATGACCTGTGTTAAAGCAGGAGCAAGACAGTCTCCTAATAATAATAGGTTTATTAATAATCACTTAAAGAACAACAACAGAACATTCATGTTTTTTTTGTTGTTGTTGATATTTTTTTCATATCTTCTCTAGAAATTTCCAACGCCCCCTGGTGGACACCATTGGGAATAGACAATGAATGCATGGCTTAGCATAATTCACAATTTGACCTCATGGCACTAAAGAACACCACTGGACAATCTTTCCTTATTTGATCTACCTTGAATGTGATTTAAAGCGGTGTGCAGAATTGCTTGTTAGAGAGCAGTCAACACTTTTGGAAGTTTTTATCACCTGTTTTCTGGAATGCTTTGTAACTGGATTAATGGCAAAAAATCTGATCTTGTTTTCTTTAACTTCTTTACAAGCATTACCACCACTCCTAATGTTTGCCTCTCTCATCAGCATTAAAAGATCAAAATATTTCAAAAAACAAAGATCGAGCAGGCATGTTGAGCTGCTGGAAAACATCTTCAACAGATTTTTCTTTTCTAATTTAGCTTTGCCAGGAGTTTCTTGACTATTAATTAAGAGTAACTCCGTCTCTCTGTCTCTTGCTCTCTCCTCTCGTAGATTTTAGTGAACGTTGGCAGCCATTTTGACCCGGCAACTAGCATCTTCGTAGCACCCAGAAAAGGAGTCTACAGCTTCAGCTTTCACGTTGTTAAAGTTTACAACCGGCAGACGATACAAGTGAGAAAAATTGCTAAAAGTCTCAGCTAAAACTGCACTCCTACTTCTGTCTGAATATCGTTTCCGTTTGTTTATGTCCATAACAGTTTCACATCCTCAAATCCTCCTGCTACTTTTCTCCTTCGCCTTGTCTTTCTAGGTAAGCTTGGTTCTCAACGGCTGGCCGGTGATCTCGGCCTTTGCAGGTGACCAGGATGTGACACGGGAAGCGGCCACCAATGCTGGGCTGGTGTTAATGGAGCGAGGGGACAAAGCTTACCTTAAACTGGAGAGGGGAAACCTGATGGGTGGGTGGAAGTACTCCACCTTCTCTGGCTTTCTTGTCTTCCCGCTGTAGGGTGTCCTTGACGCAGGATGTTGTATAAAATAAAGATTGGTTAATTTCTCAAAGGGGAATGATGTAATGTTAGGATCCACATTGGACTGCTTAACCCTCCCGCAGTCCTAAAAGGGGACCCTACGTGAACTTTTTTATCCTGTGCATGTTCCCGCAGGGTCTCACCAACCCCATGCGTGCTTTTACGATTTCTTTTCTCCTGGTTTCGGGAACTGGCGGGCTGACGAGATATTCCCATCAGTTCCCCGCTGTCCGACCGTGACATCTGCCGCGCTCTTCCCGAGCATCTTCAAGCTAGGACTGCGGGAAGGTTAAGATGTAAATTAGATGAGTGGATGGATTGGCTTTGCACCAAACAGTCTTGAATGTAATTTCCATGACCATGGTATTTTTTGTGGCTTGCCATCTGTTCCACAGACTTAATGTGTGTTTATGTGTTTACTTAAATCTGGTGTAGCCTCTTCGATGCATGAAAACCAAATGTAGGACATGTTTGTTGGCAATAAAGGAAACAAAAACAACAACCACTGTCTCTTTGTTTATTTTTAATCTATTAACTGTGTTAGTTATGGCTTGCTCAAATGGCCAGCTAAAACAATTTTTAAAAATAAATGTGTACATTTAAAGCTTCGATGTGGAATATTTCCTGATGGAAATGCTTTTCATATAGTTAACATTGTTTATTCCTTCTGTCTGTCCATCCATCCAGATGTCAATCCCTATGTTACAAGTAAGAGTACCCTGAAAATTGTTTTAGGTGTTGTACTGATCTCTTACTTGTAAAAGAAATAACATTTTGGAGTTAATTTATATTTTAAAGCATACAGTATATCGATTAAATCTCAATTTTTCCCAATTTTCCACATTTACCAACTGAAAGTGGGGGAAAAAAATCGTAATTGGGGAAAAAAAAAGTTTACTTTTAAGTAACTTTTTAAAATCGTACCTAAATATTACAATGCTATCTAAGCTATGTAGCCTTTTACAATCTGACAGGGAAAAACACATAGGAAATGTGTGTTTCTAGGAAAGAAATATCTATGGTTAACTCAGCAATTTTATTCCCAGCGACCTTGTTTAGGTTTTGCTTATCTTCGAGTTTTTAAGTTGCATAGAAAAGATTGAAAGTTTACCTGAAGATTCTTACTATCTCATTCAGGCACCATTAAATTACATTAAAGCACCAACATATCAAAATATGTTACGGTTATTAAAACTGACGCATTGCTTTTAAAATCCCAAACAGCTATGACATCCATTTTTTGCTCCTGCTGATGTACAGAGACCGTCCTCCCCATCTTTCTCTGCGGTGGATCCGGTGGCAGATGGAGGACTGGCTGTGGAAGTGGGAACCAGTGCCAGAAACTCGCTGGGATCATGCTGGACCATCACAACTGATTTGTGTCAGCTTCCTGGGACTCAGCAGAGGCCTGTGTTAGCACTTTGGAGATGCGCGTACGGAGTACAAAACTGCATTATGTGGAGACTAGAGGGAAAAAAAGGTCAAGGACTTCAAAATCTGTTTGGAAGTCTTTGAGAAAACGAGTGCGTATACGTAACCAAGTACCAAATTATTAGCTCACCGCTTCTTATCTGTTTGAAAAGGTGTAGGAGGAAGTGAGCCCTTATTCAATCCTAACCCTTTTTCTCAATTTAATGACATACATAACTTACTGACTTGTTAATTATCAGAAATTTGCAATTAAAAACATGTTATGGTACAACTGCTGAATTTAATGTGCTAAAAAAAAACTAGAAATAAATTATATTACATAAAATAAAATGAATACAGACTCTGATAGCAGGACAAGAAAATTTACTGACCCATAATAATTACATTAATAATGACAATTGTAAATCACAACCGGAAATACAGCACCATCATAATTACCAGCTCCTTGCCAATGTACACTATATAATATGCTTTGTAATCTGTGTATTTACAGAAGGGTAAATAAATTGATCATACCTCCTGTTAACACAGTACTATAGTCATGGAGCAGCCATATTGGATTGTGTGGCATTGGTTGGTGGCACAACTCTCAATTTCCAAGTTGGATTTAAAAGGTCATGAGGCATTTTTGTGGATTTTTTTATATTGGAAGTTAAAAGGTTTGTCTTCCGTCACCAAACGCAACGCAGCATGAATCCAGCACACATCAACACACAAATCCATCTTCATCCGCACCTGAAAATAGTCTCCTAATCGTTTTAACGGAAGTATTTTACACTCACCTGCTGCAACGCTTCATTGAAGTCACAGCATTCATCAGGTAAGAAAAATGTTTCAAAGTCCAACATTTCACGTAATAGACATTGTTCAAAAATCTTTAAAGCTCGTCATTCACTGTTTTATTAAAACTCCGGATTCCAAAGCCTCTACAGAGTAAAGCAAAAAACAGTGCAGCAAATACCAAAAGAATAGCATGTGTACCTTTAATTTATATTTATATGTACCGTATCTTTAAAACATTTTGTTGCAAAAATAGAATATAAAAAATATTTCTTTCAGTGAAACTAATGACTAATGAAAATGAAACTAATGATAAATGAGGTTTTCATTTTTTTCATAAAAAAATGAAAACCTCAGCTTATACACCTTTCTTAAAAACACATTCCTGAAAAGCTTTGAATCAAACGTTCGCTTCTTTTAATTATAGTCAGATGGTTGTGAAGGCAAGTTCTGGCATCCTAAGGCATGTTGGCGCTCTGACGGTAGATATTTTCTGACCACAGTTGGTGAAAAGAGAAAAAAAACAGCAGCCACCTTGGCTTGTATTTAATGGTGACTGTGCAAAAAGCTGGCCTGGAGTTTTTGCCTGCTGCTAAAACCAATTCCAAACAAAAGACACGAAATGATTTACAGTAGTAGTAATAGAAAGATGATGAAAAGCTACAAAAAGCTGCACTAAACGCATCTATGCTACAAGAAATAAATAATTAACATACAAAAGCTACACCAAATATCCTGTTTTATTTGAAAAAGAGAATAAAAAAATAGTTCTGGGAATCTATGGATTAGCTGTACTTGTGCGTTGTTGTGAGGAGCTAACAGTAGACGGCGCCGTCGGGTGCCTCTTTCTCTCGGAGGATCCGGAGAGGCTGATGTGCATCGTGTTGTTGTTTCCATACTGCAGTCCAGTCACACTGGAGCAGTGAATGTTGAAAGTGCCAGGGCTGGAAAACTGACGCTGCGGAGAAAAGAACGCTTGATCAAAAAAAAAATCTGTTTTTAGGTGGAACCGATGCTGATGCGTCTGAGGACGTCAATTCAGAGGGAACGCTTTCTGGGTCAGTCGAATGGCAACTTTTGTTAAATGTTTTTCAAGCACCTTTTTGCAGCAGAAAAATGCTTTAGAAGTGGGCAGGAGTCTGAACTAAAGCTCAGCTTTAGGTAAAGGTTAACTCAGACTAGCTCTTTTAGACTAGCTTTTTAAAAATGTGTCTTCAAATACCAAATGGGGATGATATCCAATGAAAGCTTTTAAAAAAAAAATACAGTAAAACTAGATTGTGAGCCTGGTTAAAGATTGTCCCGTACCAGTTGTATCTTTGACTTTAACTTTTTTGTTCTGACAAACCAGGTCAGAATAATCTACCACTTTGCCTTTTTAGTTAATAACGGGACTAAAACTCCTGGATTTGTTTCCTCCGAGGTGATGGCTCACGGCTGACGTGGTCTGACTGCTTACAGGTAAGAGATTGTCTGATGATCATCGACATACCTGACACAGAAATAATGGAGGCAGATTTTTTGAGTTGCCGTTGAATGCCAAATGAGTGGGTTGAGTGGGTTCTACAGAGGACGACTTCGTTTCAGGGTCTGCTGCTCGGCGGGTCTGATCAACAGCACACAGATTTACAGCCCAACTAGGTGATGGATCTAAAAACAAAACTAAGATAAATTAATCTCAACATGTAAAACCATAATAGATGACTTCTTCCAAGTCAGATATTTTTTCCTAATCAATGGCTGCTTCAGCTAACAGCGTCTTTCTCACCTCCGACTGCTGCATTGTCTCCTTGATTTGCTGGCCAAGCGCCGGCTATTTCCTGAGACGTGCAAAAAAAAAGAAGAAAAAAAAAGAGTAAATAAATAAAGAAAAAATAAAGCTGTTGTGTGTGACATGAAAATTGTTGGTTGGAAACCCTGCATCTAATCTAAAAACTGCATCAGGATTCCTCAGAGAACAAGACACGAATTATCGCATTTTTACGTAGCAAATCTTCTCTCTTTCATATAAATTCCAGTTTGTTTTGAGTAAATTGCAAAATTACAGGTGGCCATGTAATTCCATCACCTTATCTTTAAAATAATGTTGAAATCATTTTTACATTTGCTTTCTTCACCACCCTTTCCCGTAAAGAAACAACAACAACAAAAAAAAAAACCCCTAGTGAAGCAGGAAGTGATATGCACATTAGTTCCTCACACCAGCAAAAAAAATCTGCAGTGTGGCAACACCACAGGACTGGCCGAGTTGCTGCAATACGAAGAAGAATCTCCCCTTCCCCCCTCACTCAGCGTCACAGTCTTCCTGTTGTTTGTCTAACTGGGTTAAAGACCTTTCCTTTCTCCTCGGTTCTCACCATAAAAATTATGATGGGGATTTTAAACTGTTTTCATTCATTAACCCAACTCTGGTTGGTAAAGTGCGAGGTCATTTTACCTCCTGCTTTTCACAATTGCTTTCAGTCATTCTGACAGAATGCTCACCTGAACCGGTGGCGGTCCTGTCCGCACACTGTCACAAATGTTTGGCGCTGCAGCTCTTACTGGTTCTGCTGCAGGAACAACGAGAAGGCAAAGTAAAAAGTCGAACCTCCGGAAAGCCAGGCGGACTTGTTTAATAATGCGACCAGACTGACCTGAAGTCTCAGTAATGGAAAGCTTTGTCAGCTCATGTGTAATCCTTTCTTTTTCAGTTTGGTCCTTGAAAGAGGAAGAGAAAGACTTGAGTCAGGCCGGGGCAAAAAGTTCTGATAAAAATAATATTGCGATGCGTCATGTTAAATTTTACATCACGCCAACGTGACTTGACTTTGTTCCTCACCAGTTTCTGCAGGACTTGGTGGACGGCATCGTGAATTGCGGGTCTGTGCATCTTGAACAGTTCTTCCATCACAGTTGTGCATTCTGTCGACAAACCGAAGTCATGTTAGCTTCAAGAATTTCACGTTTAGTTCATTCCTCTATACTTGGGACTGTTCTCACCAGATTAAAAAAAAACTTTAATTAGAGTTTAGTTTGACTATTCACTTGTCATTGTTGGTTATCTTTGAACAAAGTTATGGACAGATGGTTCATTCAGTTACTTGCCAACAGGAATTATTTTCTGTTGTTGTTTAATCTACATTGTGTTATGTTATATTGATGTATATATATATATAGATATATATATATCTATATATATAGATATATATATATACACACACACACATTTGCGCAGCTATCTTTGTGGGGACTTTCCATTGACTTCCATTCTTTTCTACAGCCTAAACCTTACTCTTATCCTAACCCTAACCATTACATACCTAACCCTATCGATTACATACCTAACCCTAACCCTAACCAAAACTCAATTCACACCTTAGTCCTAAATCTGATCCCTGACCCAATAACAGCGTTTCTCCTTGTGGGGACCAGGCTTCGGTCCCCACAAGGAGCAGTGTGTCCCCACAACGTAGTATATGTCAGGAAAATGGTCCCCACGAGGTATTAGAAACAAACGCACACACACACACACATGTACATACCTATACATGACTTTGTTTTCTACCCATCTATATCATGCACACATTCACAAACACACCTACTATAATCAAATTCTATGAAATAATTTAGTTTTCTTTGAAAATCGAATAACTACTTGTACATGTTAACTCCCCAAATTCTTCCTCAGAATATCTATTAACCTTTTCCTCAATACATTCAAACTCTCTCCTCCTACATCTTCTCTCTCTTTCATATTTATGTCATTCTAATATAACATGTTCTATTGTTTCATATTTTCCACAGTAATCGCATTTGCCAGTTTTATGCTTTTGTATATTAAAAAGTGTATAATGAAGTCCTGTATGTCTTAACCTTGTTATCACTCTTTCCTCCTTTCTATTACGTCTTCCATTTCTTCTCTCTCCTACTATCTTCTGAATTTTATAAAACCATCTTCCTGTTTTTCCTTCATCCCACCTTTTTTTGCCATTTTTCCATCAGTTTTTCTTTAACAATGCTCTTTCCCTCAGATTTACTTGTTTTAACTGTAAAACTAATATTGTTCTGAATTGCCCTCTTTGCCATTTTATCTGCCCTCTCGTTTCCTTCTGCCCCAATATGTGCTGGAACCCACACAAATATACTGTAACTATCAAACCCATATTTTGTATTCTGAATAATGTATGAAATATTTCTAATAAAATGTCCATCCCACTATCTGATTGATTATATTTTAAACTTAATAATGCAGAGCTTGAATCTGAACAAATGACTGTTAATGGTTTTATTTCTTCTACCCATTGTAAAGCTAATAATATTGCCACCATTTCTCCTGTGTAAACTGATAATCCATCTGTAATTCGTTTTTCTATTTTTATATTAAATTCTGGTACTACAAAAGCTATTCCTATTTTTCCAGTTATTTTTGATGCATCTGTATAAATCTGAATATATTGATAATAATTGTTTACATGTAATTGTACTGAATAACTATTTACGATGTAAGATTTATCTTGTTTCTTTTCCATTATTGACATATCTACTCCATGGTGGTATAATTGATGTTGGTGTTGTTTTTGATTGATTCTTGTTCCCTTCCCATCATTAATACATAAAAGATTATGCTACGAATAATATTAGTTTTTCTACTGATACTGTGATATTTTCTTCTGACTGTACTTTGCCTTGCTGTGGAATTTGATTCTCTGTTTGTTCACTCTCTCTCGTTTTCAGAAGCATTTTTAACTGCTTCTGCATAGCTTATGTTTTTAGTCATTTTAATCTCTATGATTTCTTTTGCCTTCCTCCTTACTTCATATCCTCCATACGTAACTCTATGTTGCCCTCCACAGTTACAAAATTTTTCTTGTACTTCTTCTTTACATTCTTCTAACTTGTGATCTTCACCACATTTTGGATATATCTGCTTCCCTTTACACACTGCTGCTATGTGTCCTTTGTGACCTTTGACATTTGAAACAACAAAGTGGTGGAGGGATATAAGGTCTGACCTGAAAACTAAGATAACCTATTTTGATGTTTTGTGGCAACTCTTTTCCTTCAAATTCAATGAGGATTGACAAACTTCCTACTTTTTCTCCATTTATTGTTTTTGACAATCTATTCAAGTTATTCACCTTTGCACCTACAGTACAATACTTTTCTTAATCTTATCAAGATCTTCATCTACAGGGATCCCATAAATCACTCCTCTAACTTTTTTTATTTTCTCCCATGATTTTTTTTCTCCAACATGGTTTTTCTTTTACAGATATTATCCACATTTAAAGCCTTATTCTTTTGTTCTTCATTTTTACAGACTACCAATAGGTTTTCATCTCTCAAAATCTTTACCATTTCAACATCTCCAATTTTCTTTTTTATTTCTCTTGACACCACAATGGGGCTGATGTTATCCTGTTCTTCCTCGTTCTTAAGTTTTAATATTATTTTAAATTCCTCGCTCACAACTTTCCTCCTAACTATCCTTTCTTCTTCTGAACTACATCCTTCCAGTTCTCGTTTACTACCTTGAATATCTCCAATTCCCTTTCCTTCGTCTATCTTATTTCTTCCACGTCCTCTCCCTCTTCCTCTCCCCACTGGCGTCCACCCTTCAAAATCCATGTCTTCCTCATTTCCTATCTCCATTTCCAACCGAACCATTCACATACCAGTTTATGCCAAAATCCGCCTTTTCCAAATCCGACATATTTCTATGTGTTTTGTTTTTCCCGCTCCGCCAAAACAGCATCCCATTCAGCAGTCGAGACGACTCGTAAACGTGAAGCGTCCTCCTTCCTCTTCTTCTGTCTACCTCCCTCAAAGAGTGTTCACACTGTGCAAGAGGACCAATCTATGCATTTCAAAGCCCAATATGGACCTATGAGGTGAGATTTGAATGGGACCTGGCCTCTGACAGGCAGCTGTGTGGCTGAAAATTATGTAGTAGCATTCACTAATTCAGCATACTTTTTTTTTTAACGCAATACAAAATAGGACACAGATTTGCACCATTCTTTTGTATTAATGAGTTTTTTTTTCTTTAAATCAATTTCTCTCATTTTGGTATACTGTACCACTTTTACTTACGGTGTGAGGAAGGCCTTCGTTTGGGATTTGAGCGCCAACACTCCTGCATGAGATCGATGAGTCTTGTCAGTCCCGCCACTCCGGCATCCGTACACCTGATGTCATCCAGAGAAGGACGGTCTCCCATGGGGATGCGGATAGGCACTATGGCGGATATGGCATCTGCAGAAAAGGCAGAGATTGGAGTTAAAGGTGTGATAAAAAAAAAAAGTCCCGCTGGCAAAAGTTACATTTAAGAATCTTCGCTTGTTTACATCTTGCCTGGCGGTTATTTAAGATGAAAACTATATACGGAGCAGACACTTGCTAAAACTGAGAAAGTTGAATGTGCATAAAGGATGATGTCGTTTAAAAATGTATTTCTTAGTAGTGGTTCAAATTCAGTTTTTTCCATTTAGCCTATAAACACCCATATAACCCTAATACTCAATAACTTCATTTCAAGGATTTTTAAAGTTTTTGTGACAGTAAAGTCACATTAACAGTTTAAATTGTCAAATTTCATTTATTTATTTCCATCAGGAGGAGTTGCTAATTAAACAGCCTCTCTCTCAGTGATTTTGACTTTGATCTGCATTTACTGGGCTTATCTTCAAGATAAGCTGATAGCAACTGACTTAATTTCATGTTGGTTGTCATGGATACATCTAAAGTATTGATTCCCTGATGTATTGTTTGGAGGGGAAATGCTGACTGTCAATCATTCATACTTACAAAGACTAAAACTTTGGTTAACACTCCAGTAGTGATAACACTTCACCTTTCACTAATTAATCTTCCAACTCAATTTTTAGCATTACAAGTCAAAACAGGACGTTTATGTATTTTTATTAAAAAAAAAAAAAAAAGTATGTATTTTTCCAGGCTCAAATTTCCTGATGTTTTTCCTGCATATTTTTTGTAATATTCTGGGAATTTGAGTACAAATTAAAATACCATATTATACGTGTGCCCCACAATAATGACACGATAAATGCTAGAACAGGCTTCTGACATCCGGGATCCGGGCTAAGGGTCATTTCACAGATTTTGTGACATCTGAATTTATTTAGATCACCTATATTTCCAAATCTGAAACTCTTGAACTTTCTCAAATTAAGAAAATGACCATCCGAGGGCTAAGGGTAGATTTTTTTAAAGCGCAGATTACGTTTTTTTGTTGATAGCCGTTTTAGTGGTTTGATTGGCATTTTAAAAATAATTTAGGATATTCAGTGCCTATTACGAAAAGTAATCACCTGATTGGATGTTTTATCCTTTTTGTTGCTTTTGCAAATCAGTATAAAGGAAAATTTGGCTTTTTTGACATTGAAATACTAACGTTGCGTCTACTAAATAATGACTTGAATGGGGTGAATATTTATGTTACGTATTTTGTGTAAAATATTTCTGTTCTGTTTATTTTTTATTATTATTTTGTAGAAATCAGTTTCCACTTTGACATTAAAAGTTTCTTGTCAATAAAAAAAGACCAATTTTGCTTCTCCTGGTTAATTTGTATGAGGGTAAAACATTGAAGGAGGTGAATACTTTGACATAAAGTGGTTTAGAGTAAAAACAGGTTTAAGTAAATGGTTGCAGGTACTTAAACCTGGAAAATGATACAAGCAAATTCTATCATTTTCCAGCCACGAAAACACGACTCAGCATTGGAGCAAATTAGGAACTTACTTGGATATGGTTTTTTTCCTGTTGCAATGGACCACAGCAGTATGCCAAAGCTGAAACAGAGGTTAAGAGAGTCAGAGATTACTGCAGCAGCTAACTCGCCTCCTTATTGTTTTTGTTGCTTGCAATCAGAACCTCAAGAAATGGAGCCCACGGCCATTTCATCAAAAGGAGGAAATCGCATGAGAGCTTCATGCGATTTCAGTTGATGAAAAATATTTCCTCATATCTTTCTCTTCCTATCAGGAATGAAAGATATAAACTGCTTGACGAGCAATAAAAGTGCCCTGATGTCTCCCTACCTGTAGATGTCAGAGGCCCGTGAGGGATTGTAGGAAGTGTCGAACGCCTCTGGAGGCATGTATCTCATGGTCCCGCCTGGATCTTCGCTGTCCTTCTTGGAAGTTCGAGTGATGCTGATGGAAAACCTGGCGAGGCCAAAATCTGTAAGCTAAAGAGAGGATATAAGTACAATCAGACCGTGATATTAATGCCATTTTATAATTCTGATTGTGACACATAAAAAAAATTTAAAAATCCGAAATTAAACATCAACATTAACTTAAGGTTAAAGATGTTTCTTTGTGAGATAATTGCACTAAGAGAAACACCTGTTCTTGACGACATCTCACTGGATTGCCGTGGATTTTGGAACAGAATAATGTTTGACTGAAAGAACATATTTTTGTTCTGGTGAGACATCTATTTAAACTTTCATCAACACAAATCACTCAAAATTATGTTTTGTTTTTTTTATTTAAACCATTTTTATCAATGATGTGTAGAACACATAACTTTAGAGACGGACAATAATAATAAAACCAGAATTGGACAGACAAAATTTCAATTTTACACGATTTTGCTCTACGTCATACAGAATTAGGTATATAAACACAGTAAAGGTCTGCCACTGTTAAGTAACAATTCTCTTTCTGTTGCTGTCAATAATCTTGTGGAATAGTTCTGGTTGGATACCAGGTCACTTTTCTTGGTGGAAATGGTAGAGTTTATTTAAATTGGCTGGTTCCCAGTCACACATTTTAAACCTGGCTAATGTCAGGTCATGTAATCTGTTTTTTATTAAAGATCTTTATAGTTTAGAATTATAAGCACCAAAAGGATCTTTTGCTTGTTCATAATTTATCTAACTAATAGACTAAATTGCTGATACCCCCTTTGTTAATGACATTGAAATAATTTGAAACTGACAAAAGTAATCCCAAAAAACCCCCAAAATATTAACCACTGAAAATCAGACATTGCTATTGAATTGTGGTTCAACAAAAACCACAACAGACTAATGAAACAAGCCTGGACAAAAATAATGCTACCTCTAGAAAAGATTAGAGATAATTTGTCCATAGGGACATGTTAAACTAATGTGTGTCCTCGAATTAGCATTCCCGGTGCCTTCAAGCTTCAAGCAGTCAGTTGTCCTATTTAAAGGTTGACAGATAGTCAGTGGGCTGTTTGGTGACATGGTGTGTATTACGCCGAACATGGACCACAGGAAGCAAAGGAGAGGGTCGTCTCAGGAGATTAGAAAGAACTTCATAGACAAGCGTGATAAAGGTAAAGGCAAAACGAGCATCTTCAGTTAGCTTGATGCTCCTGTGACTACAGTGGAACATAGATATTAACTCCAATGTCAGGGTACATCAGTGTAATATTGCACTATCCACTGCTGTTTGAACCAACGACCAAAGAGGAAATCAAAGCATAAAAAAATGAGACTGGAATTTGCCACAATTCACATTGACAAGCTGCAAAGCTTCTGGGAGGATGTCCTTTTGGACAGACGAGAGAAAACTGGAGCTTTTTGGCAAGGCACATCAGCTCTATGTTCATGGACTCAAAACAGAAGCATACCAAGAAAAGAACAGAGTTCATACTGTGACATATGGAGGACGTTCTGGTATGTTCTGAGTCTGGTTTGCTGCATCTGACACAGGGTGTTTTGAATCTGTGCAGGGTACAATGAAATCTCAAACTATCAAGGAATTTGGACGTCACGTAGCGTAGTGAGTAGAGCGGGCAGAGGTACGCAGCTGTCCCGGGTTCAACTCTCAACCTCTGTACCTTTCCTGCATGTCTTCCTCCCTCTTTCCTGTCTACCGAATGTCGGAAAAATTGAAAAAGGCCACCAGCACCAGCCGTAAATGGATTATATATTTACAAAAAGATTATCAAGGCATTCTTGACACAAATGTGCTGCCCAGTGGCCCAGGGGAAAAGCTTTCTTTTTCCACAAAAAGAACGCTTGAACATTTTGGGGGTTGGAAGACCCATAACCTATAGGTTAATGAGGTTAATGGCCCAAAACACAGAGCTAAGCATCCAAGAATATCTAAGAGCAAGCGATTGGACTATTCCTATCTGGCCTTTTATGAGCCTTGCTCTAAATCCTATTGAACATCTGTAGAAGAAGCTGAAATGTGCCGTTTGCCCATGATGAGTGGGTCAATCTCATTGGCCCACTCCTTTTCATGATCTAAATAGTCTGATTGGTCAGCTGCTCTTGCATACATAAAACAATGCCATAAAACAGCAGGGAAGAAACCCACGATTCCCTAGACTATCCAAGCGTTACTTTCCCGACCCAGAATTGATCAGGATCAAAGTTGTCCCCTATAACGTCAAACACAAAGCACCTTTCCTTAACAAAAGGCAAATGGCTAGATCCATCCATGTTGAGCTCCACAGAATCCTTGGCGCATAACAATCAAAATCTTCACACCTGTAGTTCAAACAAGCCTCTTCTCTTTGTTGGGAAACACCACAAACACTGACACCCTGCTGTCATAAGATCTGCTGACCAGAACCTACAAAACGACAGCCAGAATCTACTGTTAGCCAGAGCAGACTTGAGACTCCTTTGACTCTGCATTTTTGTTCTCACCTCGTGAGGTTTTGGTAAGTGTCTCACTTCTTCTCATCCAGACTCTTGCTATACAAATTTTTTTCACCCAAAAAAGAAATTTCCACAGTAAATTTTTCCACAACAGCGACAGAAATGGTGTTTGATTGCAGTGATTGCCTCAAGAGGTTGTTAATGGTGCGATCACCTGTTTCATTGGTTTGTTTTTTTTTATAAAAGATTGTTGAGCCATAATTCAAAAATCAATGTTTGATTCTCATTAGTTAATTTTCTGTAGATTTTTATTTATTGTTACTATGATCAAGTTATTTTAGGGACCATATTTTAGTGGATTTTTTTTGTTTATTAGCAGAGGGTTGTCAACAACTTTTGTCCACGTGGGTAAATGTGTGGAGCTCTTGCCAGAACCAGTGGACTCACCTTGGCGTTTAAATCCGAGTCCAGCAGCACATTACTGGGCTTCAGGTCCAAGTGCAGCACAGGAGGGGAGAGACTGTGGAGGAAGTTGATACCCAGAGCAACCTGGTGAGTCAGTCTGAAAGCCAGTGGCCAGGGCGGGGGTCCTTGTAAAGTTTGCTGATAAGAGAGATTACATAGTTGAGGTATTCCACAGTCTTTTAGTTCCTTTTCTTACCTTGTGCCATTTTCTACTGCAAAGAAATTGTTGTTTTAAAACTAAACATTGGTGTCACATGAACATCACAAACCACGTCTCTTGTTCTGACTGCAGTTCATTCATGACCTCAATATACTTGCAATCCAAACCACAACATTTTCCGTAGACTTTCTAGGTCAACATGTTGTAAAAACTCAGTCAAAGTTTTGTGGAAGTTGCGAAACAGATCGTCTCTACACACTGATCCTTTTTGTGGAATTGCATTGGATCAAGATAGTAAACTTTACTGTAAAACATTCAAAGCTGTTGAGATAATTCAATGTGTACCAGCTGCATACCAGGAGGTTAGCCAGCGATCCTCGCTCCATGAAATCCATGACCAACCCCAGCTGAATTGACGACCCTGAAGAAGGTGATTGACCCTTAAAGATCCCAATGGCTTGTAGGACGTGGCGGTTGGATCCTTGGTGCATCATGTCCAATTCACGCAGCAGATCCTTGCTTGTGCTGTGGTTGGAGGTTTTCCCATCAGCACGTTGTTTTGCAGCTTCGCCAAACAGGCAGTCATGTGCAGTACTCACCCGTCGTCGTAATGAAGCAGCTTAATGGCCACATCAAAGCACCACTGCCGGTGTTTGGCTTTGTAGATCTGTCCGAATCCTCCGGATCCGATCACCTCCCATCCCTCTAGATCAGTGTCTTTAACCACTTTCAAAGCAGGGTTGTTATGCAGCGCCATGGTTCACTAGAAGAAAACCATTAGATCCTTTCATTGTAGGTTGAGCTGAAGTTTCTATTATCCTGTTCACGTTTCAACAAGAAGTTATTAGATATTATGCGAGAACATTTTCAGACTCAAACTTAAGAGTTCTTCTAAATTAATATACATTTCCAATGGCCTTTGGTGCTTTTATGCTTATTTGTTTTTATAGGAAATGACTACTGTATACGTATATTATTTTTGTTTAACAAGTATATCAGAATATTGTTAGAAGAAGCTAAGCAATTGATATGAAAACAAATAATGCTAAGCAATCAAAATAGTGTGGAAAGAAAGAAGTAAGGATACATCAGTTTAAATATGTTAATGAATTCTGGATCTACATATTGAATTGCTGAAATCTTAGTCAGAATTTCATCCTGTACTGTTAATGCTTACGAAATATGACAGATTATGATCCACGATCAAATCAAAATAACTGAGTGACCTTCTGCTAGTAAGTGTTTCCAGTCGGCTTCATATAGCCATGTTTCTGTCCAGCAGATTATGGATAAATTATGGAAGAGGTACAGCGTCTTGCCAAAATATTCACCCCGTTGAGAATGAATATTTCTACCTCAGAACCTTGAATGAAAATGGATTATTTCAGCATTTGTGTCATTTCATTTGCAGAACACGCCTACAACTTAGAACATGTCACATTCTTTTTATTACATACTTATACACATAACGCTGAGAAGGACTGTGCGGATCATTTAAGTAAATGATCATTATCCCATCCCAGGTGCCGTAGTGTAAACACAGAACCGGTTGTCATGGCAACCTCCTCTGTGATGTTTTGGTTTGAACTGGTCGAGTTAGCAGCTGCCTCCCGGATTCCTGTTTGCTAATGAAGGCGACCAGCACAGAGACGTTCCCAGCAGGTAAGCTAAACGCAGCTCCACCAGTTTATGATGGCAGTCAATAAAACGTGGTGCCACGAAATGTAGTCCGAACCACACAAATTAGTGGGTCTACTTTTCAAGCGTTGGATGAGCCTTTTTTCTTTTAACGTAAAAAAACCCCTCCTTTTTATTTTTTGGGCGAGGGAGTTGATTATTCCTCTGATCAAATAAATGAATGAAAATCAACAAGCCGATCAAAAATATACCCATCTATGTCTAACAAACTGCATCGTTACAGATAACTTGCAGACATGAAGGCTTTTTGAAAAGTCTCTGTACAGGTACTGTTACAACAATCTTCACATAATACTCCATTCGCTGCTAATGTTTATGCATTTGTGGAGACTGAGGGATCTACTTTACTCAATTTCCAAAAGGGAAATGTCTTGGCATGCACTATCCAGGAATACAACAACCTTAAACGTGAGGAATTTTACCAGCAAATTGGGGCGGAACAAAAAGAACCTTTTTGAATAATCAATACAAAGCCAAAGGTTGGGGAAATGACTAAAGCAACAAGTCAGTCATTAAAGAGTTAAGCTACTTCTTTATCTTGTCTCTGGAGTAGTAGTAGTTTGGTTTCAGAACCAATGAAACAAATCTGGGAACTGTACAGAAACACAGCACATCTTGCCCCTCACCCTTCAGTTTGAGGTTAATGTTTTTCACCAAGTCGCCTCCCATCTACAGTAGGTGTTGTGTCAGAGTACCTCACAGAAAAGCCCCAGGGTGTGGTTCAGTCTTCAGTCCTCCCTGTACCACAGCAATGAGAATAATTCTTCTCGAAACTTCCTTTTCAAATGTCTAGTTTTCAAACAAATCTGCCCAGACTCCATAATAATGTACTCCCTCTGCTGTATGCCACCCTGTAAGTAGGAAGCCATGTTCTTTTGTTGAGCGTTCTCAGCGGAAAATTCAAAGTCAGAGCAAGTCACCTGTTATAAGCAGTTCCCTCTTGAACATCGGCTTTTTTATATCAATAACAGTTTAAAAAATTAATTAAAAAAAGACTTTTTCATTCTATAAAACAAATCTGGACAACCTTTCTACGACAAGGTCGCACTGCTTAATGAATCAAAGTGATTTCTTTTATTTTTTTTACAGAATAAGGGGGTCTGCTCACCCTTTGGGATTTGTTCTGCTCTCTCATCATTCAGTTGTCACCAAAGAGTCTCAGGAGGGCAATAAAACCCTCTTATTCCCCCACGTTCATCTCCCTGGTTGTCGCTCTGGGTGAATAGAGAAGTGAAAGCGCTCAGAGCCGTCCCAGTAATCCCACTCACTTCTGCTTCCGGGTTGCACAATGAATGGGGTTTTATAACCCAGTCCTGTTGATCGTTTTGATTTTAAGCCCACCACTCTGTGCAGACCTGCTGTTTTTCCTACAGGTAGCAACTAATTCTGCTTGTGAAAGTCAGTTTTTTTTAGGAATCAGATTCAGGACTTAACTGACTTCTACAAAGCTTCCTCATAATTGTAAAAGATTTGAGTTTATTTTATGCTGAAATCTTCCAAATTATTTTTATGATTATTATTATTACTCCTTTTATCTTAAAAATTTTGTTGCATTCCAAGGCATTTCTGTAAATGACAACAGAATTTAGTTTAATTATCCAGCAGAGGGCAAAAGAAACAGATAACAGGAGATTTATGGTCACAGGTAACAGCTGAAGCACTGCCTCACACTTTTTTCAGGAAGTGATAAAACAACACTGATAAAATCAAGGGTTGATGTTTTTGTCCCATTTTCAGAAGCAACAAAACTCTGATCTGACAAAAACCAACATTGAAAGTCCTTAATGAGGGTACTTTTTACATTTACAGCCACCTGTGTGTGTGTGTGTGTTTGTGCTGAAATCACGTCAGCACAAACACTTCTGACTCATATCTGAATGAGGTCAAAGGTTGAAGTGTTACCCAGAGAAGTCAGGTTTTATGACTTTAGAAGGACGTCAACAATACTTTTGGAAAAATAGTGGGAGTGCGAAGAGAAGATTTGTGCTTCCAACCAGCAGCAGATTGACGACTACACCAGAGCCGGAGCAATGTCGGACAGGGCCCCGGGCAAAATTTAATTTGGGGGGATTTAGAGCGGATGTGTTTGGTTTAAGTCTCCAAAGTGACCCGCACGTACAGAAGAAAGATCGTCTGCATCACACATAAACGGTCTGTTTAAGGAAGTAACAATGGGAGGATTATGATTCGATTTTATAGTTCATTTAGCAATGGGAACTGCATTATCATTACAAGATCAAAAAGCAAAGGAAGCTGATAATACGAAAACACAATAGCAATGGTCTTTTGCGGCGCTTCGACTGCAAATTCAGTAGAGAGGTCTGTTTGGATGTGTAGTCAGTGCTTTGAGTGGTGGCCTTGTGATCACACACTTCATTCATAAGTTCGTAATTATAATTTTTAGCCACTGTTTACGTCCTGATTTACAACGTCTGGCTTCTTCTGGTGCGGAATTGCGATGCACATAAAGCCTCACATCAACGACATAAAAGTCAGCTAAAATACAACATGACCGTTCAAAACAACTGGATATGTATCCGAACTGGTACCACATACAAAGTGACAAAAATTTGATTTTTTTGAAGGGGTGTAAAGATTGGAATTGGGCCGTTCAGACTGCGGTGGAAAAGTCGCATCTGGGCGAGAAAATCGGATTTGGGCTGCATCTGCCTGCTGTGTGAACGTAGCCGATACGGCTTTTGTATTCTGTTCATTTTATTTTTGCATTTATTAGAAATGAAGAGGGGGCTAATCAGATTCATATTCGGCTAATGCCTCAGGATAGTTCAGAAGAAAGAACATTAAGATGTGGAAAGATTGAGCGACAAAACCGCTACAAGATTAGACTGAAGGTTGTCTTAATCATCAAAAAAGATTTTACTCAGAAAAGGTTTCTACAGTCTGATTTAAAGCATTTTGGTGTCCCTGATACCTGGCAAATTGAAACAATTTTATTAAAAAATGCCTTTTATGAAACAATAGGCTGCTGTAGATGAAATATCTAAAGAATGTTTCCCTTGGCACCTTTTACATTTTATTGTTTTGTTTAATCTTTTGTTTAAATTTCTCTCTCATTTTTCCAGAATTCCACATCTTTATCAGATTGAACCAAACTTACTTTGCATCTCCAAATCATCTATTGTTGTTTTATTTTCTTCTTAAAATTGATTTTGTGCCACATGTAAAAACATTATATCTCATTTTGTTTATTTTATTTGTGTATTACAGTTGGTTCTTTTTGGGGGGATTTTTAAAAAGTTGTATTGTCAACACGTACGTATTTACATCTCTTGTACATTTTGGACTTTACAGTGTCTCGCCTTGGTACTTTTGAGCCGAATTTTCATGTTTGACTATTTATGACCATTTAATCCTAAATTTCACACTAGTTGAAGGAAGACAAAAGGAATTTATGCTTCTATGATTTAGGAAAATGCCATATCATTGTGACTTTTTTTTTATCGGAGGAAATACGTCTCTTCCTGTGTTTAACACAGTGAACTACCCCCATTTTCCCCTAAATGGCTTTTTTAGTGAGAAGACAAAAGCCACGGTTTTACCAGGGTTGTGTGGAAAATATTATGCTCCAAGTAAAGCGTAACCAATTAGGTTCGTCAGAGCAGCACGGGGTTAAAAAAAAAAAAAAAAGACCAAAAACATTCACCTCTGACGTCATTGGAAATCCCCTTTACATCGTTTCTGACTCTGACACAACTCAAAACACACGTTTTCAAAGTTGAACCATAAATGTGTTTTATAAGACTGATATGTTTTAAAAAGAAACATAAAAAAAACAAAAACTAATCGTGTCCAGCTAATTATGTACAGTTTTAATTAAAAGGCTGTTTTGAGAGAACGTGCGGGAAGCGCAGTCTGCTTCCATTTATTGCGCAGTCGCAGAACTCTGTTATGGAGACACTACCGCTGCCCTCGCATTGAGCCCCGTCGAGCCCGCAGCGCTCCCTGTGAGATAAGCTGCCTGCGTTACTTTCAGTTTTGTCTTCGGGGCTTTTTGTCGCCGCCGATGTGATGCGCGGCTCGGGTTCGGGCCCGCAGCTCCACCGGGGACAGCCGCTTGTACGTGACCGTGGGCCCCGTCGAGTCTCCCGTCCGTCTCCTCCCCACCGAGCAACGAGGCTGAGCGGCGGAACTTTGGACTCTCAGCTTGTTTGTTGTTGTTTTATGACTGCGGAAGACCTGGGCAACCAGCTGCTCTTAGAAACCAACGCGCAGGACTTCTTACGACCTTAACGTAAGGTAACCCCCCGGCCCCCTCCCCAATGCTCCCCCCAAATGAAATATTTACGACTTGGATTAATGCTGAAAGTTCTTCTGAAGTTATGTTGTTGTGCTTCCGACACGAGGGTCGCGGTTATTTCCTGGTTTGAATTCTGCCAGGAACGTTCTCTCAGAGAACCGAACATCCAGATGCCGTATTACCTCACAGGCCCGCATCTATAACGCTGCTTTCAGTTTAGATTTCTTCATAAAAGCGTCATGTTGGCTATTGCTGTAAGTACGGTGTGTGTGTGTGTGTGTGTGAGGGAGAAAGGGGGTGGGGGGGGTTGCTTAAGTTTGGCTGAACAGAAGCAAATGGATGCCAAACATCCTTCACCACTCAGAAAGGAAGATAAGCACAACACTGATCATTTGTGATTATTTTCATTCTTGTTTAGACTTTAAAAGTTATTTAGTTTTCCTGTGAGTGGCTTATTACACCTTAAAAACGTAGACGGTAAAAATCACATGACCTGTGATTCCTTCAGGTGTCTGGTTGGGGCCTTGATGACTGAAATTTCACAGAGCTTGGTGCTCTTAATGCATTCAGGCATCATTCACAATATAGCATATTACAATGTAATACAAAACGGTATTGTTGTCCCCCTGATTGTCTCTTTGGGTTCACAGTTCCTGAATTTTGTTATTAGCAGTTTAACTGTGTGCAACTCTTTTAAAATACATGTTCCGGTCAGTGATGACTGAGCTGAAATAATCAAATGCATTGATGTTTAAGTGACTTCTTTTCTGTTGTGATACATTGATTAACTTCTTTGTATGTTGATTTATCAGACCAGGGCCGTAAAGCTGGAGATGCACCGATGAGAGATTTGTGGCCAGTTCCAAACTCCAAAATTTTTGTTCTTGTTACCTGCTGTCACTGATTTCTGCTGGTTTTGCTTTGTCTTTAAAAACTACAAGAAGTTGTAAGAGCGGCACTGAGGTGATTTCTTGATAGCCTTTATTGCCGTTTGATTGAGAGCAGTAGCTGTAAAACGGAGGTTTATTGTTAATTCAAAAGGTTAATGTGATACGAGCGTTTTTTTAAAACTTAATATATTAGTCATTTGCAAGCCGAGCATTACAAAAACATGAGTCTCTGCCTGTATTTCTTGAGACTAAGCCGTAAATTCTTACATTTACTTTGAGATTCTGCGAAAGGCAGCCGACATTTCCAGCTTCAGCATGCAGCGGTGGAATGCTCTAAAGAATAAAACAGAACAACTTTGTGTTGCCCCAGTTATCCTTCCTGCTCTCTCTCTCACAGCCCAAGTGAACTACGACTGTATGCGTACATGTTCTAGAAAAAACAATTTCCTTTTAAAATAACTTTGGCACATCTAACACTGACTTCACTTTTGAAGCACCTTTCAGATGCTAAATGTAGCTAACGTGCACAGGGTGTCCACGCGTCATTAAAGAGCCTTAAATTCATGTAGCCAAAATGAGGGTCTTAAAAATGTCTTAATTTCATTAAAAGGCTAAGTTAGCCCTTAGGGTTTATCAGAGTTCTTAATCGTTGTCCCTATCGGTCTATTTAGGACAAAGTTTTTACATTTCTGTGGAGATACAGGTCTGAAACGCCAACAAAACCGGTCTTTAAAAGTTTTACATTTGAGTCAGTGAAACCTGAAGAGACACCGTTAAAATTGTTGCTTAGTTACAGGATCCACACTGAAGAGATCAACATCCAACCACGGGATTGGACTCCATGGCAGTACGACTATCGCCTATACCTTACCAGACTTTGTATTGAAGAATTCGTCCATTGAACTAATTTAGCGTCTTATTTACATAAATATGAACCCATCTCAGAACCAGATGCTTAAATTAAGAATAAATGTTATGCTTTTTGGTATATTCTTCAACGATATGAAAATGAGCTTCGGCTGGTGTCGGGATCTGTTTTATTTTTTCAACAGAATTTTTAAACTCAACCTAACCAGCTGATGTTTTGTTTTTCTTCACAGTATGCTTGACTCCTAGCCACCGATTTGAGACCACACGATGGACGGCAAAAGGAGCAGTGGAGGTGAAGGAGGGAGCGGAGATCCAGAGATCGAGGATGAGTTTGCTTGCACCGGGATGCTGCGGGGATCTCTGACTTCCCTGCACAGCACCGTGGAGCGGATATTCAGGGTGACATTTGGAATCGGAGCGGACGATTTGCCAAACGGGAACAACGGTCAGATATGGCTGAAGCTGCAGGGCCTCAGCACCGACGTGAAAGCTGCCAAAGTAAGACGCTTTTTCCTGGTCTTTAGGTGTTTCGTTCAATGAAGACCTGCCACTTGGAGAGTTTCCTTCTGTTGGATGTTTCTGTTGATTGTGGGGAAGGTTTCAAACAATGACGCAAACGTGGAGTTAAGTTTTTGCGACATTGCTGGAAGTAGTTGGATGTCTGAGTTGAGGTACTGGCATGTGTATCCCGTCAAAGTCAAAGGTCAAAGCAAGGGCACGAGGTCTTTACAGTAGACAGTCTGGAGATCAGAATCTGATGTGACGTCTATCAAGTCTGTGAAACGGAACCATGACTCATTAAGCTAATGCCACAGTTAAACTAAAACAAATCAGTGGTTTAACATGGTAAATTCAGCAGAGCACCCCTGAAAGCTTCGATCGACAGGCGCTCATGTTGGATGACTCACTCTGAAACAAGTCTGACTTTTCAAGTCGGGGGTTTTAAAGCTTATCTGCATGTGCTGTCAGGAGATGGTGAAATGACAAGCCGCTGTTAGCGTTAGCATGCTTTCTTTTTTCTTTTTTTTTTTTTAAACTATTATTATTATTGTTATTGACAGGAATGGAACCGAAACCCATTGCCGTTTCTATACTTGCATGATTAAGCTTCTGAACCTCGGGAGATGCTCGGCTGCTTAATCAGCCTCATTTTAATGTTAGAGATTGGGAAGGCCCCCGCTTCTTTTTTTTTCTTTTTCTCAAATGCTTTTGAATGCATTTTCTCAAAATTAGATTTACTTATTTATAGACCATAGTTAACTAAATAAACAAGTGTGGATTCTGTCTACAAACTTTGAAAATTTGCAGTTCTGAGGAATAGAGTTGAATTTTCTAGTGGGATAATAATGTCTAGAATCAGTCTCTTAAACGGATCAGCACTAAAACTGCTTGTTTAAGAAAGGAGTAGGCATTTAAGATAAATACCTATAAGTGATATGATACGCTTATCAACGCTTCTTTAAGACATTAATGATTTTTTTTTTTTTTTTACTGGTCTACCAATCAACTGGCCAGTGATCTTCAGGTGAAAAATTGAAGAGTTAATATTTGATTTTCTGCCATTTTAGTTACTTTAAACCACAAAAAAATCTATTTTTGTCTGTAAATGTGTTAACAAAGCATGTTCTTAATGCTTATTTTGTTTTGAGTCTAGTAAAAATGAGATCAACGTTAGGAAGCTGTGCCTTTATTGGGAATAAAATTGCTAACCTTTAATTACAAAAGCTTACGAAAATGATTTGAACTTATTTTAGTTCCTGTTTTTGTGAGAAAGTTCAGGTCTAAGAGTAATTAGCGTCCTGACCGATGCATCTCTAGGTGTTTTCATACGTGAACGTCTGGATCTGTGTAAAGGATCACATCCAAACGTTTTCATACGTCGTTTACCTTTGATTAATTGTCTTTTAAGCTGTGCAAGAAGTATGCAAATCCGCCCATACGTTCCATCACATATGTGTAACCAACTTAAGTGAAGCGTCATTCTTTCTGTAAGACGACTTGATTAGTTTTTAAACAACAGGGCGTCACACCCAGAAGGGTCACGCCCAAAGTTGCAGGCAGCTCGCTGACTCAGCAGTCTCGACTATTGCATCTCAAAGGAGACGTCTGGCAACTGGTGAAAACAGTTGGATTGTTTGAATGGAAAACTGGTCACTTCATTTGTAGATCAATTCAGCTCAGCAAAGCTTGTTGTTGCACAATCACATGACAGCGGCACATCTGGTGTCCAAGACGTGTCCAAGCGTTTGTTGCTGAGTCATTCTTTGTGTTTTGTGTTACAACATAGTTGCAAAATATTTTATCTTCTAGATAGTTTTCAGTTTACGATCCGAAGCATAAAAACAACCCGCACATTGTCTCAGATCAGTTCACTCTTTTGCCAAATTATTCCCCCATTTTGAACCCAAATGTGATCATTTTGCACTTGAAAAGAAAACGTTTCTGTATTATGTAATTTACCTTTGTATGTCTGCTTATTACAGTTTCTAATATATAAATTAGGCTGTAAATCGGAATAATTCTGAAAAAAGTATTCAATCTTGTGTGAAATTTATTTAACAATTTTTGAGAGATTTTATTTTAAGACCCTCTTGAACTCAATTCCCACTTGATCGTCTCAGCTCTTATGAAATATGACAGATTATGATCACCAAACACATACAAATATCTTATAGTAATCTTTTGTTAGTATATTATATTAATTACCACATATTTTTTGACTTTAGACAAAAAGTCGATTACAAATCAACCGGCTATGTTTGGCTTGAAGTGACCAAAACAAAACAAAAAGAAAAAACACATGATAAATTAAAATGAGCTCATTAATCGTCAGAAAGTTTTCTTTCTGACGATTAATATTATTTGAAGGACAAGTTTGTGTACAGAGACTTTGTACTATTCTTAATATTTCTGTTTTCTATTGTATGTGGTTTTTATTTCCTTTTTATTTATTGTTTTTCGTTGTTCTTTTTATTTTGGATATTTAAAATGTCTTTTATTTGCAGTTTATTGTGTTCTGTACAAAATTAAAGTTGGTTGGTCTTTGAAATGGCAAACTTGCATTATTATGCCATTGTCAGTATATTACATGAAAATGGTTTCAAAACATTAATATTATCGTTTATTGTAATAATTTCTACGACAATTTATCATCCAGTAAAATTTGTTACTGTGACAGCTCTACTGGTATATGATTTATAAAATTATATTGTCTACTGAATATTTAGTTACTGATTTTAAGCTGGTGCGTATCTCCTGTTGTCAGCGGTCGGTGGCTGTGGTGCGTCCTCAGACAGGTTGCTAGAATTTGACAAATCCAATTATACACAGCTGATTTCTTCTGCTGCTGAGACCTTTATCTGGTTTATTACCTCGCTGTAACGCAAGTATAAATTAGCCAGAGTTACGGATGTATTATGTGGGCAAGCAAGAAAAGCAAGACAGAAAAAAACCTCGACCACCCCAGTGCTAGCAGGGTTTCAGGATGATGCTATTAAAAAAAAAAAAAAAGATCTCTGAATTTGCGTTTTGTGCATTTAATATTTCCTTTAAGAAAGCTGTTCTGTGGCGTGTTCTCGTTACACCTTGGGCACATACGCGGTAGATGTAAACACAGCATTGCTTCGACCTGACAGTTGGTTTTGTTTCCTGTCTTTGTGTTGGTTTTTGAACTGGTAGCAGTTGCTTTCACCTGCGGCTTGGTGCCCTGACCTTCCTAGTGACTCGGTGTTTTCCCCTTTTTTTATTATTTTTTTTTGTCAGAATGGCAGGATGCTCCTCATCCGTCTGTGAAATAGTAAATCTGATGAGTTATAAATTGCAGGTTATTTTTAACTTCTGCATCAAGAGTTAATCACATTTTAATTGTACTTGGATTTTACTTGAATCTGCTCATCGTTAGCCTCGTAGCATTTTTGCCTAAGGCATATTTTGGCCAAATTGAGAGATCTCCTTAATATTGATGTCCTTGTGCTGTTACCTCACCCTGCCTATGTGCCTTTGCCCTCAGCCTATCAGAACGCATGTTACACTCTAAACTTCATCATTTTCTCCGTAATTTATTCTTTTTTTTTTCTTGTTTTCCAAAAATGTAAAGAAACTTAAACAGGGTCTGCCAAAGTGTACCTACTGGTCGGACCCAAGGATTAGGTGCCTGACATTAGCAACAACGCTAAGTTTAGCTTAGATGTAGTCAGCGCTATTTGGAGTATCACTAGCATGTTGACTAACACAGACTTACTCGGTTTGTTACACAAGCAAAATTGTGCAAGTTAATAAGCTAAAATGTTAAGGCTAGCTTAAATGCTGTCAGTAGCATTTGGGATGTTACCAGCAAGTGGAGTGACGTTAAAATATGGTGTAGGGAATTATGCTAAGAGCCTGACGTCATGTCACTAAAAGCTTTTTTTATTTTGCTTCTTATGCAACTTGGTGATCTAAAGCTGTGCCTCAAATTGTGTGCAGTTGTGCTCAATTTTTCAAAATTTTTCTTTTTCTGTTTGTCAGATTTTCCCTTTCGTTGTAGGTTTTCTGCTTTCGGTTTAGTTTTTGCTCCATGATCTTAACGCCTGTTGCTATTTTTTCCCCTAAGAGTGGGCTGGTCGTCTGTATCAAATGGTATTAAAAGCTTTGATTTCACAAACAAGAACTTTTTCCATCACACCGTCCCCACGGTTTGAAGTCCTTTGAAACCAGAAAGAATGAAAGAATGACCGAAAGAAGTGTACAGTGGTGGAGCACTGACCCTCCCTCACCTGTTGCTGTGTACTGCCATGTCAGCAGGCTGAAGGAAAGCTAGAACACTTTCCCTTTACAAAAAGAAAACTCCTGTACTGAATAATTTTAGTAGCAGTATGAATATGTGCTGCGTTTTTGGTTTTATATAAAAGAGTTATAAAATATATTGTTGTGTTGCTCTAACACAACAATATCTTGGTGATTGTATCATATTGCCCATTTTGTTCAAGAATATTGGAAGACTTCTTTAAGTCTTTGGTTTTTAATCCAAAACAGTCATCTTGAAGCACAGTGAGACATGGAAGAAACCAACTTTATAACAGTTTTCCTAGAATTAGAAAATTAATATAAAGTTTATCTCATCCAAAATTTGTAAACTCTCCAACAGGAGTTTTGTTGTACATTTTATTCAAGGAATAATTTATGTATAAGTGACTTTTCATGCTTTCTACCTAAGTATGTCTAAACTTGTCTGTGTTTCGTTTTTATGGGATAGTAAATATACTTTAATAACAGGGACAGGTTGATGTACATTTAGTCTGGGGCTGTAGAGTTATTGTCACTTAAACGGAAAACACATGACTGAACTGAAGTATTTCTCTCTTCTAGTTATTTGTGAAGGGAGTCGTAAATCAGGAGGTGCAGCAGGAACTCTCGTATCCCGGGGCCCTTCACTGCATCTTCTGTGGAGCCAGAGGGCTGTTCATGGACAGCCTGATCAAAAACACTTCAGCGCTCATTGTGGTAAGTCGCACACATTCACACGTTGATCATATCCAAACAAAAACCTTTCCAATAATTTTCTACTGAATATCTATTTAACAGAGACCACCATTTGTGGTTTGGACATTTAGTGGCCATTCCTTCACATCCAGTAATTATTTGGATGTTTCAAGTCTGATCTGTAAGTTGAGGAGAAACCAGAGACATATATATTTTATGTAAGGTGTCACACTGAGTATTAGAAAATGTACAAATCTACAAGCTAGATTTTGATTATTAATCATCAAAATGTAAAGGTAAAATTGCCAATGACCCTAAATGGCACTTCATATTTAGAATTCCAATTTATGAGGAATAAATGTTGCCATAGTGGATGTGATTAATAGAACAAATTCCCCAAATATCATTGTGTGTCATACCAAATTGGCCTTTTTTTTGTAACATTTTTTGGTGCAACACTAATATTGAGCAACATTGTGATATCTAAGAATGGCATGTTTGTTGATTTAAAAAAAAATTACATGGTTACTTAACTTCAGTGTTGCATCACCAGCTCAGATTGAGACACACGCTGTTCAGCAATAAATCTGCCTGGACTAGAAACAGAGTAAAGTTGTGGCTGGGAATTTCTCGTCTGTTATTAACAGGTTTGTTAAAAAGTAAATATGCAACTTAAGGGAAATTTGCTTTCCGATTACTTTCTTTTTCATTATTAGATAAAAGGCCTGATTTAAAAAAGTGACTTGGAAATTACCTCACAAAAGTTTTCTTTTTACATGTGACTTTTGAAGGTTTTCCCTGGTGTTAAATCTAGAGAAAATAACAACATAACAGCGAAATTCTGTACCAACAAACTGTTCACTCCCTTCAACTGTTTGACCAAGGTTAAAGAGTCAGAAATTACAGAAGAAATAGTTGTCGTCAGATTGACCATCTACACTTACCACTCTCTGCAAAGGCAATTCTACTAACAGCATCTTGTAACAAAAGAAAGACGGTGCTGTGGTTTATCATTTCAGTCTTTTTGCTCACATCAACACCCCCATTAAGTTGCTGCCAATGTTTGTTTTTAGCCATGCGTACAGTTGAATGAAACCACAAGAAAAAAATTTGTTGCAAAATTTAAATTAAAGCTGCTGTCATACTGTATTCTGCTTGGGTTTAGAAGGGAAGAAATAGAGAATTTTGTTGAACATGAAGTCATGTCACATTTAAAGTAGCTGCATCTCTTAATGTCATCCCATATAGTTTATGTATGGGAATGAAGGATGTGAAATTCACAGTGTTCTGCTGAATCATAACCTGGTATCTTACTTTGTATCTAGTTATACATTTTTTTCATACTAAAGATTTACTTATTTGGGAGTTAAATTTTAATGTTCTACAAATGCCCCCAAGTGGTCAGAGAATGGTTTGCTGAATAAATCAGAAAGTAGGTCTCATTCGGTCACCTCAAGCCTTTTGGTGAGGTGTGTAAAGAAAGTGTTTTTTTTATTGAGTTGGGTCATCGAGAAGTTACAGTTTTGTGCCATTGGTGCTTAGGAGAGCTGCAGCAAGATTTTTCTACGTATCCAAAAAAATCTACGGTAGTCTTTATGTGGTGATCAAATTTTGTGTGCTATAGTAAAACTGCTGTAGCGTTATTGTCCTCTGATGTCTGCGCCATTGAAAGAAAAGACAGAAACACAGCGGTGTGACAGGAGTCCAAAAACTGCGAATGTACAACATGTAAGCTCAAACTGTGAGAGTAGAAATGAAACACGAGGAAAATCCTTCCTATAGATTTTTCTTTGACTTATCACTTGTTATTTGAACAATTGTTTTAGTAGCAACAGACAAAAAGGCAACTCCGTACACATCAACTTCACGACTCGCTCTCAAAAGAACCCAAAGTTGCCACTGATTGTGGATTAAGACATTTTTTTAGGTCTCTCCTTTATAATCTCTAACGAAAAAATAATTGAGCTCCAGTAACCAAAAAGAGAAAACCCTATTCAAGTCCCTAGGACCTTTCAGTCGACTGACTCTAATGTAATTTGTTTTGACCAAACAGGTGGGCTCGCCTGGATTCCTGCTCGTGTCCGGCCTGGCCGAGCCGGTGGTGCGAGCCTACTCACTGATCGCAGACCTAGTGGCGAGGTATGAAGGCACCCAGTCCAAACGCACTGAGATGGGGGACAGAGTCTTGGGTGAGTCCCTGGATTCGCGAAGGGCCTTCAAAACTCTGGTGGAGAAATGGGAGGACAGACACGTTCTGGATCTTCTCGTACTTCCAGGGACTGTGAAGGAAATCCTTCTGGATTTGGTGAAAGAATCGGGCCTTGGATCGAGTCCAAGCCCAGAACCGATGCATGACAACAATACAGGTGCAAAATCACATAAAGATTCCAGAGATGACTGGGACAAAGCCAGTAGTTCTAAGAAAACACTCCCCGATCCTTTCAGTAACGCTGATCGATGGGCTGAAGGGAAGGCTACAACTTATGACTCTGCAGCAAAGGACCCCTTTCTCCAAGATTTTTTCTCTCCTGTAGGCACCAGAGGGAAGGCAGAAGGGGCTGAGGAAAGACTTTTGCACTCTCCTCAGGAAGTGGGGGAAGAGGAACAGCTTGAGAAACAGGCAACTGGCGTCAAGGCGGGCAAAGGACAAGGGGACAGTGAAGAGCCAGAGTGGCAGTTGTCAATGGGAAACAAGGAGTTCTGGCTTCTTTTAAAGTTCTTTACAGCCATGGGGTACACGGAGGATGTTGTAAAACGTGTTCTTAAAAAAACGGGGCCTAAAGAGGCGTCACAGATTCTGGACTTAGTTCAACAGGAGCAGGACCTCAGTGACCGGGAGCAGAACATATGTAGTGGTACAAGCACAAAAAAACAAGATGGTGTTATTTTGCACCAGGGAAAAGAGCAGCCCTGTGAGACGGAGCACAAAGAGGATGAGGATACAGGGGAAGCAGGGCATAAAATAAAGCATAGCAACGGAGATTTTGAAGGAGTAGGAGGCGAGGAGTTGGCGATAAGAAATCACAAACACTCTCAAGGACGGGGTAGTGAAGATGTTCAGGAGGCAGAACAACAGGAAGACTTTGTCCTAGGGGTAATGAAGAAAGCAGCTGCTACATGTGGATACACTGAGGAGAATGTGACCAAAATCTACAGCATGTTGGCTGAGGGGTCCACTCACCAGCTACTTCTAGAGCTGCAGAAAAAGGAAAGCAAGGAGACAGAAGGCTCCAAGAAAGAACCAAGAGAGATTCATGATGTCTTGGTGGAAAAAGAAGAGACAAATCTCAGACTAGCTGAGACTGAGGCAAAAGGGAAGTTTTTTATTCACAAAGAAAAAACAGATCCTGATGAAGGACAAACCAAAGAACCAAAGCGGTCTACGCAGTTAGCAGAATCCGACCTGTGTACCTGGAGTAATAAACCAAAGCATCTGGCCCCTAATCAACCCATTTCACAGTTAAACCAGCCTTTAAACACGTTTATACCTCACCAAGATGTCCTGCAAGATGTCAAGGGGCCCCCCATGCCTACCTACGCCTCTTCTCTAGGTCCTCCACTAATGACTTTTCACCCCAACAAGCAACAGGGCCAAACCACCTACAGGCCCGACCCGGCCACGTCCAAGCAAACGCATCAAACTCACAATAATGCGCCAAACTCAAAGCGCCACTCTGCAAGAGATTCAAAGCAAGAGCATCCAGCTCAGCCCAACGTCTTCTTCGCAAGTGACCCGCCCTCCAATAGAGCGAGGGATAAACGGAGCTTCATGTCACCTTCTTCGTCCGTGGTGGTGACTGGGGAGCAGCGCTTCCTGGAGGGTCTTCAGTCCCCCTTTCAGCTAAAGCTTACGGACAAATCTGGAAACCCGAACCTGAGGGCAATCGTTATCGACGGGAGCAACGTGGCAATGAGGTGAGAAGTCGTACAGGGAGCTTCTTTCAGACTTATGGGAAGTATCATTTAACCAAACAACTTCTGGACTGTTGGATTAAAACTCTCTCTGCTGATATTTTTATTATAACACGACTCCTTAGTACGTCTCAGGAACGTTTCCCCCGTTGATCTCGACCTTTTGTCTGGTTGTGAACGTCAATCCTGGTGCGAACCAAACAACCGGACCCAGACCCACTTTTTGAGTGGATTTCTGTCCACTTCCAAACAAATTGTGTTAGGGTTCGCCTCGGGTGTGAATAAAGGCCGGCCTCGATGCAAACCAGCTACAGGAATCGTATGTCCTTTTGGACTTTACGAGCCAACATTGCTGGGCATTATGGTAAAAAGGAGCCCTTCAGTGTTGCTAATGCTACTGCTGCATATACTCATTAGACTGAATCATATCTGATCTTCTATTTGCTGCTTAGCATGTTGCAAGTCAGAGCATCTCGGCTCATTCAACTTGCAACATGCATTTGCTGATGTCGTTCTATAACGTAGAAATATTGCAAAACCTGCGTTTTATGAGCTGCTCTCAACGCTCAAAATGGTTCTGATATCAGCAAGTAGAACTTCAATGTTTGTTTTCTTTCTGGGTCAATTTCTGCTTTGTTTACAAATTATAGTCCGCTTGCCAAAAAGCACAATGTGAAAGCAAACCGCACCAACTAGAAAAGAATAAATATAGTCCTCTGTTGGTCCGGACCAAATGACTTCCCTGGTGTGAAGACACGCTCAGATGATATGAAATGTTAGACTGCCAGATGATCACACATATAATATAATTTTCTCATTAAATTATTTAAATCTTTTTTTCTTCATTTGCTAAAGCAGTGGTTCCCAAAGATTTTCTGGGCCCCCCATGGATTGCAATAAAATCCCCCTCAAAAAAGAGAAAAGAATCAACGGGGCGCACACATCGTTCAACCAGACATAAACCTATACTCATATTCTGTTTTCAAACTCCACTGAAGTTTATTTCACACTTCAGGTTGCAACAAAACACACTAAGAACCATCTTTACAGTGAAACAGTTTGTGTAACTGTTATTTTCTGTTTTTCATCCATACTCCCCCCCTGCAATGGCACTTGGCTCCCCCTAGGGGACGCGCCCTACACTTTGGGAACCACTGTGCTACAGAATAGCAGAAGAAAAGATCTACTACGATCCAGACTTTCTCCAGAAATCCACTAACGGTCTCTCTCTTGGTCTTCCTCAGTCACGGGTTGGGTCATTTCTTCTCCTGCAGAGGAATCGCTCTGGCCGTCCAGCATTTTTGGGACAGAGGCCATCGTCACATCAGCGCTCTGGTGCCACAGTGGAGGCAGAAGAATGACCCCAGGATAAAAGGTAACAGTTGGTCGTCATCTTCTTTGTGTTTTTTTTTTTTTTTTTGTCGTAATGAATTAGTTCAGTTGTTTTCAACAGAGAAAGATTAACTCTGATCAAAACAGGTCACCAATAGTAAGACCTTTGCAATTGTTTTTCATTGTGGAAAAATGCTCTTAGGTTTTGTGGAGGGGATGAAATAATGATTACGTGTCACTTCAAGTAATGAAACCCTTTTTACTTCTGCAAACGAGCCCTTGAGCTCACCTTCGCCATATATCAGAGAGAGCACGAGTTCACTGGAAGTCTGGCAGTAGACGAAAACAAATAAATCTAAACGAAAAGCGTCCTTGTTGTGCGCGTGCTCGCCTTGAACCTGGAAAGTTTCCCCGTCTGAGCAGACAAAACATGGTGTCGTTTGTTCCTGTTTCTCAGAGCAGCACTATATGACGGACCTGCAGAACCTGGGCCTGCTTTCCTACACCCCCTCCAGAGAGGTCCATGGCAAGAGAATCAGCTCTTATGATGACAGGTAGATATTTACTGCTGCTTGAAAGTAACACCTGTCTGTGTTGTGTGTGTGTGTATGTAGGGTGTGTGTGTGTGTGTGTGTGTGTGTGTGTGTGTGTGTGTGTGTGTGTGTGTGTGTGTGTGTGTGTGTGTGTGCGTGTGTGCTAGGTGAGAGCAGTGCTTTTCCATATTTTGTCAAACTACAATCAAAAACTTCAGTATGTTTTTATTGTAATTTGATGTGATTGACCAAGAAACACATTGTAGCGCATAAATCAATTCTGTGATTGTGGGAATTTACACAAAATCCGCATGAAAAAATGCATTAGCTTTAGCATTTTTTCATACAGAGTTTGAGTTTATTGCAAATTTCCTGTACAAATGCACAAAAACAATGAGTTTGAGTGGCTGCTAACTCCCACCTGCAGGTGGCAGTATTTGCTACTTCTACGCTGCTTTCCCGGTCTTTATTTGATGTCAAGTTATAGTCCATAATTGATAATGAAGGAGCTATTTAAGTTATTTTGAAGAATAAAAATGTTTTTGTGTTCAACCTGTTTGTTATTTCAAATTTTTTTATTCTATATGTAGATTTTAGATGGGGCTTAATGAAGGGGGGAAAATGGCAAAATTTCTTGCAAATATTTCTTAAGTAGGACAAAATCAGTGATTTTGATGCTCCACTTTGTGTTTTTCTGTTATACAAAATCCCATTAAATACACTGGAGTTTGTGGCTAAAATGTGACGGCGTGTGGAAAAGATTACGGGGTGTAAATACTTTTGTGAGGCAGTCTGTTCCATTCTTGTGACGTTTCCTCTCCCTTTTGTCCCCACAGACTGATACTGCAGCTTGCACAAAAAACAGATGGCGTGATAGTAACCAATGACAACCTGAGAGACCTCTTGGATGAGTCGCCTGTATGGAGGGACATCATCAAAAAGAGGTAACAGTTGAGGTTCGGGAAGCGACGTTTGACATTTTCCACTCAGAGTTGGATTGTTGCCTTCAGGGACCTTCCAAAATCCTACGTCTGAAGTTGGTTTCCATCAGGGTACCCAACATGGGACTAATTTAATTCCAAACTCTACTAGCTAATTGCATTGGATGCTATTAGCTAGTAGAGTTAATGAATAGATTAGGTCTAATTTTCTGGAGCAGAAGCCGTTGCTCTAATCCATCCCTTGTTGTTCTTTCAGACTTCTTCAATACACATTTGTCGGCGATCTCTTTATGGTTCCAGACGACCCGCTGGGCAGAGGAGGGCCTCACCTGGACGATTTCTTACGTTCAGAGCATAGGTAACAAACCAGCTAGTCTGAGGCTAACAGTGTTGCACAGATGTGAAATGGATAGAAAGGAAAACATGAGTTATCAAATAAAATTTTAATATGTTGGGCATTCATCTGAGTCCATTTTGCAACATTGGAGACATCCCATCTCAGAAGCACAGATGGCTAGAATACCCAATAGATGGACTGGCAACTACATCAAAATATTTTTACTCAAGTAAAAGTAACAAGTTTCCATCCACGAAGTTACTCTATTAATGGTAAAAAAGAATTTGGTAAAAATTCTACTCAAGAACTGAGTACTGGATCAGTTCATCTGATTTAATATTTTATAATAATGTCATCAGAGAGACAAGTCCTGGTATTTTAAAAACTAAAGTGGAAAAAAAACAAATAAATAGCATAATTACTTTTCCAATTTAGAACATATATATATATATTCTATATATATGTTCTATATATATATATATGTATATATATATATATGTTAGAGCAGGGTAAAGTACTCTAGTAACAGTATATTAGTGATTTCTGTATAATTTTCACATTGAAATGTCTCAGCAGATAGAAGCAAAACAACAAGGTTTGTCAGAGAATCCAAGAGCTATTCAGGATAAATGTATCCATTTTGCATGGTTTGAGTCCATTTTAGTTTGAACAAGAAGTCTCACTTTAACGTAAACTGTAGCTGCAGTCCTAAATCCGGTACATTTTTGGTAAAAACGTGTTTGTTCTTCATTTAATCAAGTTACTCAAAACAGGCGATGTTATCCAGAGGTTTTACCTAAGTAAGAGTAACGATAGTTCATAATATCACTCAAGTAAAAGTAAAAAGTACAGTGTAGTAAAACTACTCCTAAAATTATTCTTTTTCCAAATGTTACCCAAGTAAAAAAGTAAGTAGTTACTGGTCAGTACTTTGTTGAACCAAGTCTTTTTGGTTTAGTTTTCTCTGGGGATGCGCGATGTCTTTGCATTAACATCGGAATCGGCAGATGTTAGTCAATCTTTTTAACACATCTGCATCAGGCTGACATTTATCACCATCACTTATTTCCATCTCCTTTCCATCTGTTGTTTCACTTCAGGACTCCCGACCCAGGAAATCATTCGTTCGCCGGTTTAGCAAGCACTTTTCCTTCCACCAAGCCGCCTCGCTCCCAAACCGAACCCTTAAACTTCCGCGACCGAACCCCCGGGGGCGCTGTGGACTCTTTAGCTTTCGGCGGCCGAGGGAGGGGCAGGAGGTGGGAGGCGGAGAGCCAGCACAGGCAGCTCGGGGCGGGCGGCCACAGGATGACGGTGACCCCCGAGAGGAACCCCGAGGAGACGGCTCACCTGAGGGAGCAGCTGCTCAACATCTTCGAGGGACAGGACAACATGGTGACGCTGGTGCTGCAGTGCCATCTGGCAGAGAGAGACATAAATGTGCTTTCTGATCTCATCTTAGAGCAGCACAAGGACTAGAAATCTCCTTATTTAATAGTTTTTTTCCCCCTTGTTGATAAAACGTTTTCCTGATAAATGGCTTTGTTTTGTACCAAAGCAATTCCGACTACACATTACAGATAATCCGTGCATTGTCTGAAAGACGCATCAAAACGTCGACAAATCATCGAGAACGTCCCGTCTCCTCTGTGCCGTCTTTGCCGGGACCTTTTATGTTCGAGTCTTAATGTTTATCTGAGCTTCTGCTTTTAATCCACAACTTAAGTAAACTGCCGCTTTGCACCGTGAACCTGAAATTATTTCCCAGAAAGAAATGAACCGACAATTATGAGCCCGTAAGACTGCAATTGTTTATTTCCAAGGTAAACTTTCCATTAAACTGAATAGTAAAAGGAAAAAACTCCAAAAATCTTCTACGTAGCATTTGTGTTAGACTTGCTACTGCTAGCCACAGCAATTGGTTGTGTTAAGCTCTGACTTAGTGGTGGAGAATCATGAATCCAGTTTTTAGTTATGAGGAGAACATGCCTGGAAAATCACTCCAGGAAAAATTTAAATGTCAAAAGAAATGTGTTCTGTTTTTAGCAAATGGTTCAGTTATACGTTTAGTAGATTACACCTTCGACTCAGTGAAAGTTGTCACATAGACTCTTACTTTCATTGAGTAGGTATAAAACTGACACAAAAATGCAGAGCTAAGCCAGCAGCGTATTTTTTGGTTTGGTCTGCGTGTCTCAAAAGATGTTAGATGAATGATTTGTGGTCTTCAGTTCACAATTACTAAGCGAGGAGATTCTTTCTTTCCCTCTTATGCGTCCAACACCAATTTCTTCATTAGATTTCAATCAGACGAGTGAAAGGGCTAATTATTAGCATGCTAGGCCGTGCTAGCATGCTAATGAGCGAACAAAGTAAGCATCTGACAATCTGTGGACCTTTAATTAAAAATATTTATACTTTTTTAAAAATAAAATAATTAGTGTTTGACACACTGACTTTTATAAATGGAAGGTTTCTGACTGTTAAGATATTATTTTTGAGAAAGAAATACAAAAAATGTTCTATGTTTCTACATTTTACAGCTGTTATGCAGAGGTGGAAACATGTGAAGCTCGGTGTAGGTTGAAACTCCTTATAGAAACACTGAACCAAACCCTGCAACATTTTGTACATTTGGTCTCTTATTTTACTTTATTTTTTAATATTGTCGGGTTTGACAATCGTACCCAAAACTATGACCAAACCAAATCAAGATCTTTTTTTTTACATGTTATTATCTCACTAATTTTTCACTGATTATTGAAATAATTTTACTTGCTGTGTTTATATCTGTAAATTTTTAAGAACTTATTAAAGTTATTCCTGTGGTATTTCCATTGTCTTGTTTTTACATCCTGTTTGTGGTGAAAATGCAAATATCGAACCCACTGTTTTCAACAGTAATGTTCATAGACTTGTGTTCACGAGACATAATGGCAATTGGAAGGACACAGGTGGAATAAACTCATGTTTCAATATTTAAAGTTGCTGTTTTTACTTTTGGCCATCAAAATATGAATATTCCTGTATCCAGTCGATTTTTAATCACAGTTACAAACTCGTTTTGCCCTGACAAGAAGAAGAAATCTTTTTATTGAGAACAATTTTATTGGGAAGAAAATCAAACTTATATAATTAGATGGAAGGCTAATATAGCTTTCTTTTCTTCAAGGAAAGTTATTTGTAAATAGGAACCAGTTCATCTTTGGGTTGAGATGAACTGAGTTCAAAAGTTCAAATTTTCTGTTCTAGTTTTTGAGAAGTGTAGGCTTGTACATCATTGTGTATAGCAGTTGCAATACATTTCTAGAATAGTATTTTCAAATTTGTCAAATTTTCTGATCACATTCATTATGACTCTAGCAAAAGAATAACAGAAATATGTGCATAGTTCTAGGAATGAACTACGCGCTTAAAGGCTGGAACCGAAACACCGGAAGTTCTTGTGTTTAAGTCAGTTCATTTCCAGTTTTTTTTTATATATATATAACTTTGACATATTTAACATACACACTAATTTTGCACATGATTTTGGAATCTGCTATAACTGGTTTAAAAAAAAAAAAAAAAAACTCCGCAGTGGAAAACTTTGAACTCAACCTGCAGTGCTTCGCCTTGTCCACCAGGGGTCAGACGTCACTTCCATTTATTGGATAAGAAGAAGCCGAACATGTACGTACATATTTTTGCTTTATAGTTTTAAAAAAGATCCAAGACAAAAACACAACTGTTATATTTGTTTTGTCGAAATCTATTTTAAACTTGTTTTTTACCTTCTTGTGATAAAATATGTTGTAAAAAAAAATGGTTAATGTTCTAGAAGGCTTCATATGAAAACAATGCTTGTTCCTTTAAATCCACATGAGCGTCTTCCTGTTTAAACCTGCTTCCTAGTCTGCTGCCAAAGTTTCATTTTCAGTCCCTAAATTAAGGGGCCTCTCTGCAAAATGTGCTACGAGTGCGTGTTTCAGAAAGAATTAAAAGCTGCAGCGAACAAAGCTCCAGTTTGTTCAATAAACCGAAATGACTAAAGTGAACTTATCCAAAATGTTGATTTAAAATGAGGAAACGTACCAAAACAACAAACATAGGAAATACTTTGTTGGAAATACAGTTTTAGAGTTCAGCCAAATCAGAAGATAAGGCCACAACCTGAAAAAAAAAACAATACAGATGCAGTGACTGGTGCTCTGCTATTGTGACTTTCTGTTTTATATCTATAAAACACTAAAACTAGAGCACAATGCATACTCGTGTTTATACAGGAAGGATTTTTTTTTTTTTTTTTAGCTGCACAGATACGGTGCGGTGTCTTTCCGAGAATAGATTCACATTGAACCGGTTTGGCGAGGCCTGAAACAATGGATCAAAAAGTCAGCACGTGTATTTTGGGGAACATCCTGAACGAGACGTTTAAACGCCATTGGCGCTATTGATGGAGATTAAAGACTACTGATAATTATAAAGAACTTCCGCCATGTAACACGTACAGCACTCTGTGTAGTTATTGAAAAAGAAAATGTATGGAAACTTTTAAATAAATGCTACTTTTGTTAGTATTAGACACACATTAGAGTTATTTTCTGTATATATATATAGATATGTATATATATATATATATGTATAAACACATATGTTTAATGGGAACCTTGTTTTTCTTTTAACAATAAATCATGTGACACAGTTATGACCCTGTGAATCTTCTCTTAAAACATTTCACAAGAGAGACCTTTATATGCTCTTTGCATAATCTCTTCAGACTGAGTCCTGGATCCGCTCTTATCTGGCCATTACATTCAGATGCAATTAGATTCTCATCTTCTTTCACTGCGCTGTCTTGGCTTTCTGCCATTGACCTGGATTCCTCCAGTAGAATTTCAACCGAGCCAATCGGTGAACAGAAGGAGAAGATGGGAACAACGACATGAATTTTCTGCTTCCTTTTAGAATTGCGGTCTGCCTACAGTTTTAGCAATGGCAGCTGAGGAAGTCAATAAAGCCGTGTAGTCCGTGTTGGCCACGCCTCCAAATATTGAATTAACACCAGCAGCCATCTTGTTTAGCTCCACACTTCTTCTCTGCACAGTGGAAAATGGTTGTTTACAATGCATGCAATTTCCGCGAAGCTTCATAGCGTCGAGCTGGCTCATATATGTCGCGACTAAACGTCAGGGTAAAATTAAAAACTTCAGCAGAGTCCACACTACCAATAGTTTCTTCTCTCAAGCTCATAACTACTGTTTCTCTGTAGGATTTAGAGGCAATCCCTTTAAGAATTGTGTTCTAGGCAAACCTGTCCTTAGGTTCTCCCTTTAATTTCAATATTTCATAATTTTGGGGTTTGATCAGTCTTGACTCTATAATTTGTCCAACTCAGAAGTGGCCCTAATGTCAAGAAAGCTTGAAAATGATCTGTCTTGTGTTTCCAGAATGGAACAAAAACCTTATAAATATCAGATCGTGTTTTAAACTATCTCTGTTTTCCGTGTGGGGGGAACGATACAGATACTGCTTTTGTTCCTTTTAATTGTTTCCCCATGATTCTATAATAAGAACAAACAAGTCTCACAAAACTGAAACTATTCACTTCCATTCATTCATTCAAACATAAACATCTAAACATAAACTTAAAGTCAATTTTTTAAAACAAAATGTAATTTAAAACGTGTATATCTCGAGATGTGAACACAAACTTTTGATATCAACCTTTTTAATTTGCCAGATCTCAGCATCATACACACTCTACCGTGCAATGAAGCGAGCATTTGTGTCATCTAAGGTCAGGTATGAGCATGTGTGTTTGCTGATGTCATAAAAATACGGTGGCTGTCAATGTGGGGTAATATTGCCACACCAATAAAGCTATTCGACTGGAAAAAATAGACAAGACGACAGAGAGGGGGAAAAACAAATTCAGAGACAACCTTTGAACAGAACGTTAATTGAGTCCGTTGGTTTTTCTTCGTTTAAAATAGCAGCATTTCTGATTTATTAATAACTATAAATGTTTTAACTAAAACCAACCGTTGGCTGCTGTTGCATACTATCTTCAATAACTGCATGGGTGTTGCTATTATGATGTCCACAGTACTGTTGTGTCTAAAATGATGACAAAAATAATAAAAAATTACAATCATAGCTATTAAGCCATCTCTTCATTCATTTTATGTATCCATGATTTCATTTTCCTTTTTTTTTATTTCAGGTTTGAACAGTTGTTTTCCACAACTTCGTCACATTGATCTAATTTTCCAACTAATCTCTTCCTGTCTTTGTTTATAAATCCCGTCTCTGCTGTGTTTATCTCGTTTTGTTTGCTTTCTATGCTGTTCCTTTGCTTTGTCCAATTTTGTTTTTCCACTGCTGGACCTCGTCCGCCTATACGACTACTGCGACTATAATCCGAAGCCTGAAAACCACTAAAGTAAAACTGAAGAGTGTGGAGTGCACTTAATTCAGCCTGATTCAACTAAAATATATTAGTTTTTTTAAAAAACATCTTTCTATAATTACAGCTGAAAGTCTTTTAGGGTATGTAATTTTTTTTCTTTTTACAATTAGTTTTTGTAAAACAGCTCAGTCAGATTGAACTGACTGAGCTGATATTCAACTAAAAATCATTGAATGTTTTACCACTATTCTGGTCAACTCTTACCAGCTTTACTGTTCCTACACTGAAGAACCGTATCCCCTCAGCATGATGCTACCAACACCACAAGCACCTTTGTGAGATGTTGAGAACTCAAAATTATCCATTTTACCTTTGTTGCATTGCTTGTTTTATTCACAATTCTACTTTAATGATGCTGTTTTACGTTGATTTGTTCCATTTAACTGTATTTAATAAAAAGTAAATCAGTCGACAGACCCGAGTCTTGATATTGTGGCACAATTAATTGAATTACAATTTTAAAAACTGAATAAAGTCCTGCAACACGGAACCAGCAGCGGCAGCAGCCAGGCTGATCTCTGTCCCGTCTTCTCTCTCTCTCTCTCTGTTTACTTTCACTCTGTTTGCTTTGTTGCTGCTGGACCAGCGCGCGCGCTCCCACGCACACAGGCAGGCCGGCGCGCGCCTACGCTCGCGCTCATCTCCGCTGAAGCTCAGCCAGCTGAACTTCAGAGAGGCGCTCGTGCGCTGCTGCATCGAGACCCGGACTTTCTAAAAGGCTGTTTTCAGCAACGAAAAATAAGGATCTTTGACGGACAATTGTTTTGTTTTTCGCTCGGTTTTAGTTCGGCAATGTTTATTGTGCTTTTCCAGTTTTGTTTGATATCGATAGGAAGATGACTGAGAGGACGCGGAGCGACGGAGAATCAGGGAAATTCAACCCTGTCCTGCTGCCTGTCAGTTGGACTGACAGGGAGATCGAAGATAACTTTGCCTAACAATAAGGTATGGATATCTATCTATCTTCGTGGCACATTTCTCTAATTTTTAGTGAATTCGCTCCTTTTACTTAAATAGGGAAAGTGAGCCATACATGTTCTACTGTTAAATTCGTCTCCAAACTCTTTAAACCGAGGAAAAGTAACACCTTATCACGGCTAAATTATTGTAGATTTTCTTTAACGCCACTATATGGCAACACCAAAACATTTTTTAATTTGTATGGATTGATTTATTACTATCCACAATTATCCACAAAAGGTTACATTTATTTTAGAACCTTAAATAATGTTTTATCATTCACATACCAGAGATATTAGCATGTTGCTAGCTTTTATGTATTCTTGCAACTTGTTCTTTCTGACATTTGGTTTAACTTTAGAAGAAAAAAAAAAATCTTGGAGGATCTGAGAGTCTTTTAAGGAACTATAGCGTTTTTGTATTTATTTATTCTAATTTGGGTGGGAGGTTGTCAGGACGCACTCTCATTTAAGAATATAAAATATTGTTTTCCTCAACCATCTTGACTTCATTTAAATCAGCTGTTGTTTGTGCTTAGTAATAAAACATGAAGCATTTTATCAGTGTACATAAAAACAAACCTTTGAGATACAAATGAACAATAATAATAATAATAAAATGCATGGGATGTTTTGCTTAGTCACTGGGATATTTTTATGTGTTTCATCACACCTGGAGGGCATGTTGTGTTACGATCAAGAGGTTTTACATGTTTTTGTTTCAATTGAGTCATTTCTCGTTGCATCTGAATGGTAGAGCTTTTCATCTCTGCATATTTTTATTTTTGTTTTAAATTTTTTGTAGTTTTTTTTGGTCACCATGAACAAACTGTACTCGGATGTCCAAGTAGAGCCTGTGAAAGCAGACAAGTAGACCAACAGAAGTAGCCTATCCCTGGTTTAAGTTAGACTTTTAGCTCTGGGAACTTCCCCTATTTTTAGGAAATTGCTTCTTTGACTAACAGAACAGAGTAGTGAAACCAGCTTAAAGGAGGAAAGGATACTACCAGAACAGCAGCTCGCGTTAAGATTACCAGTAATTTAGAACTGTAAGTGGTTCTTTCTCTGATGTGAGCTGCAACAACGATGCAACGTTAAACTGATCGACTACACCAGCTGAGATGAATTTCATTATAATCCCTTCTAGACCAGTGATAAATCAGATTAATCGCTGCAGGACAGATAGATTAAAAAAACTGAGTCTAATCCTGGAATTAACGTGGCAAGGGAGCCGACAGGTTGCATGGGGAAGCTGTAGCCATGAAACACCGGTTGGGCAGAGAGGCGGTTTCCTGTGACGGGGAAGAAGAGGCAAAAAGAGGGAAGCCACAGAAAGAGAGCTGGGCTGAAGCTCTGGCAGTAGGTGTTGATGGGAAAAAATGTTTTTAATGCGAACTGGGTGAGTCACTGACATTTTAATGCGGTACACACCTGAACAGCTGTACAGTATGTGTGCGGTATGCAGGCGTATGTGTCACAGGGGAAGAGGACTAACTCGTTTTGCATAATGGGGAAATGTTTCAAAGTGGTGTGTGATGAAAATGGCACTAAAACCAAAGGTAGGTACAGGTTGCACTTGTGCTATTCTTGTTGCTTTTCCTCTAAGATATGCTTTTTTTCATTGATTATAAATGTGTTTTCACTTTGCTCCATACTCATTTTGAACTCTCTTTCTTTGGCAGAGACGTTCTTCTTCCTCAAAACATGGGACATAACTCATTGAAGGAGATCGAGTTAAAGATTCCTTATCGATCTGTGGGACCTTACAACACTTCAAACTCACTGTAAATTGACACACAAGCACCCTGGGACAAGTTGTGACAAGTTGTAAGATTGCGCTCGCAGGTATTTATCTCGAGGCAAGAAGCTGACGGATCACAATGCCAGACGAGTCCAGAACTTTCCCGGATGAATTCAGGCCCAGACAAGAAGCAGCACAGGTAGCCTTAGTGCCAAACATTGTTGTCATCTCCAGCGATGGCAAGGGCAAAGCTAGCACCTTGGAGCTCAAAAGAGACGGCCTCAAACAGCAAGATGTTCCTGGAGGGAGCCTGTCAGGACTTGGTGCGTCCCCGGTTTCTGTAGAGTTGGGCGAGGTGAAGACGGCGCATGTTCCCGAACCTCTCAAGGCCATTTCTTTGTTGAGGGGGAGAGAAGTGAGCGTGGATCAGGAGTCCCCGGTTGATCCATCTGGCATTAAGCTACAAAACGACATGAACCTTCCACTGCAGGCAAACAGCTGCACCGACTCGGACTACAGCAGCACCAAGTCCAGCCCCGGTTACGCCTGCAACGGCTTCGGCACGGACCTCTACGATGGAGAGCGGCTGGAGCTCGAAACAAGGAAGTTGGAGAAGATGAGCTCCGTTTCCCCCGTCAACTTGTCTGGGACCAGCCTAGATTCGGACAAGGCCAGGAAGAGCAACCTGGACTTTAACCGAGGCGATTCCATGTTGGACCTGACTGGCAAATCGAAAGCGGTAAACACGACTAATAGCAGTTCACCCAGATCGTCCGTCGTTAGGCAAAACAGAGACAGCATGGACGTCGGGTCCGTGCGGTACCTCGAGGACGACTACGTCGACAGGCAGAGCACCCGGTCTAGACGGAGTGTGAAAGAAGGGGTGTTTTGCTGCTATCAGGCCACAAACAGAGCTTTCTTGCGCTGCGTTGAGGAGACTCCAGCCATGCTGTCGGGCCTGCTGCTGTCCATCATCTTCTGCGTGGTCATCATCATCGTCATTGCCGCTACAGGCAGGGTGAGATGAAGCGTGAGCGAGCGTCTGTCTGCCTCAGTGTTTCGACTTTTTTTCCATTTGTCTTCCACAGGTCTGTTAGGAAGACTTATTGTGCAGAAACGATTAATTGGATTAATCAGTTATTGAAATAAAACGAATCAACTAATTTAGCAATCGATTAATCATTAATTACAGTGTGCAGACTCAAAAAAGGCCAAAACAATAGATGCATCTTGCACTTAAGATAAAAAAACCCACCTTTGTCTGTAAATCTCTTCTACTAAAACTCCTCAAGTCGTCTGGTTTTAGCTGCTCCTGGTTCAAACTGATTCAAGCTGATTAACATAAAGTATCTTATAATAATGAAATGGAAGGAAAATTATGGTTTTCAAAATAAAATGAAATGTGTCAATCCACTGTAGAAGCACATACAAAGAGGCTACAAATCGATTTTATTGATTAATTGAGATTTATTTTTTGATGTCAGTATGCCCAGGGCGGCCATCTTGTTTGACAAGCGTGTTCAGGTCAACTAGGCACAGTTAAAATGTTACGTTTTGGGTTTTTTTAAATTACAAGAATAAAGTCAGAATATTACAAGATTTGTCCTATGACAATAAATAATGTCTGGGATCATGAGCGCCCCCTGTCATGAGGCAAGAGAACTGCCTGCCTCACCTCAAATCTGTTCTCTGCAGTTTCTGATCGCTCCTCAGCTCACAAAACACGTTACACATGCAGTTGGTGACAAAAAAACACTCTATATAAATAAGCTAAATTATAGAAATATCAGTTCATATATTAAATGGGTTTTTTTTACCTCTCCAGGGGATCTTTTGTGGGCTCTAGTGTCCCTTATATGAAAGTAGGCTGACAGGAAAGGAGAGGGGGAAGACATGCGGCAAATATCATCGGGTCCGGGAGTCAAACCCGCGACAGCCGCGTCAAGGACTCAAGGCCTCCAAACAGGGGTCGCGCGATCCCCTACGCCACCACGGCACGCCCCTATTAAATGTTTTTTAACCATTTTATTGGCAACGTACAGACTGGAGGAGCATGCTCCCATAGAATGGCAGCCAGTGCAGTTAGTGAAAGGTTGATCAATCCCAGGTGAGGCTCCGCTCGCTGCTGCTTTGCTACCGAGCATTTGAATGGGAAAATGCAAAAATTCAGCGATTTTGAAGAAAGAATAATCAGAATTCGTTAAGCTAAATGAAAAATAAATACTTTATAGTACAAACCACAGTGTGAAAATAGCAATATAAATAATTTTATCATTATGTATTATTTTTCCTTGATGACACCAGTAATTTAGAACTGCCGGTATTGGTCAGGCGGCCAGTATTGGTCTGACTGCACATGACTGACTTTCTTTCACTTGAATATTATTCACTGCAAGTAAAATAATCGGTTCCCACTACTACAGGAGTTTGTGTAAGAACATGGCCTTGCTGTTTGTGCCCAGATCCTCTTCTACAGTAGAAATGTTTTCTCTGAGAAACTGTGTTGAAACTCTCTTCAGTTTGAAGAAACTGTTAATGCACGAATAGATCATGAGTTCAAGTTTCTCTGGGAAGCTTAACACCACTTTAGGTTGTAATTAAGACCTTAAGATGTCTTAAATTCATTTAAAATGATGTAAGCTGCCCTTAAACACATTGATCAATGGTCTCAAGTTTTATCATGGCAGGACTATTTACTCTTGCGTATTCTATGTAGTTTACTTTTCTCATGAGACTTTTCTGTCAGGCAAAGCTTGAATCACACCCATTGCTAACTAGCTGCTAATCAACCCTTGCTAATTAACTAGCTGTTTTCATCTATCACTAACTTTACAAAGTGTAAATTATTGGCAGTTGGCTGATCAACGTTCATCTTCACCAGTGGCTCATTTCTGATGCTAACCCATACGATGCTAGGTGCACTCTGAGCAAAAAAGCTTGACACTACTACTATTGTACACTTCTCTCGTGATGCATGTCTTAAATTTCAGTCGTAATAGTCTTAAAAATGTCTTAAATTCATTAAATTATTTTAAGTTTACCTTAAATACATTACAGGTTCTGCATTTTGTTGCAGAATTATTTACACTTGTATATTCTATGTATTTTTTTTTCTCAAGGCTTTTGAGTCTACTGCTAACTAGCTGCAAAATAAGCCCTTGCTAGCTACCCAGCTAGCTTTTTTGAGTCTATCATTGGCAAGTGTAAATTATGACCAGTTGGACAGCGTTCGTCTTTGCCACTGGCTCATTTCTGATGCTTATACATATGATGCCAGGTGCATTGTTGTGCAACCTAAAGTGAGAAAATATTACTCATTTGAACATGCTTGTCCACAACACTGCCTTTATACATAGCAGGAAATAAAACAAGCAGAAATTTCTCACACTTGAGATTTCAATCAAAAACAGGTCAAACCTCTCAGCTTTGAAAAATGTTTATCTTGAAGGATTAAGTGCCCGATTGTTTTATACAATGATCAGTTGATAGATTAGATTATCTAGTCTTCTGAGTCAAAGAGAAGACTTTTACTTCATCACAGTAAAAGTCAACGACTTAAAAAGGAAATCTAATCATGGCGTTTAATGGAGCATCAAACCTGTTTTTGTGAAAACACCAGGACATTCTTGCACTCCGGTTTACAATGTGTTTCATTCCAGTAAAAATAAAGTAGCGCGTGTGAGCAGTTGGCGCAAACAGTCTCCAGTATTCCCACAGTATTTACCTACGTTTAAAGAAGTGATACTTTTTCAGACCGCTGTTGCCTTTGAACTCCTAAAGCTTTATTGCTGCTCCAACGTCAGAGCAGCTCAGATCGCGCGTCCTTTCGTCAGAGCTTCCCCATATAGCTGTCCCTGCGCCTCCCCAGAAACGGAACAACACGTCACACCTACGCAGAGCTCTGCAGGAGTGATTAACATGTTTGATATGCTATGTTTACTGCACTTGGATATGATCACGTGTGTGTGTGTGGGGGGGGCGTGTGTGTGTGTGTGTGTCTGTGTGGAATTGTGTTATTTATATTTCTGTCTTTAAAGCGCACTCATGGAAACCTGTAACATCAAATAAAATAGTAACTATAGTAACTGCAAAAACATTACCAATTTGAGTAGCCTTTCCTCTGTTTTATGAAAAAGAAAATTAAAGTGTGAGGTCACATTTAAAGCAGAGTCCCCTTTTCATGCAAATGAAAAAAGGCTTTTTAATTTTGCTCCGACTCGTTGAGAGAGAGCAGCAATTGAAAGGTTTATAGGTCAGTCACTGGAATGCTTTGCACACACTTCCTGTATTACCTTTGATGGATTTGCTGATGAAATTGATTTCAGTTTTTAATTCATGACCTGACAGAGCCTCTAAAATAGAGCCTGCTTTTTTTGTTGCTTTTTTTCCCACATGTGCATTCGCCTCGCTGCGGTACTCTAGTGTGCTGTAAAGAAATAAACGAGACCTTCGGCACAATGGAAGTTATTTTGGTTCGTTCGGGGCTCATAATCTGACAAGTTTCAGATAAAAAAAAACAGTGACATTCAAAAATACTTTTTTAAAAAGTTGGTGGCTGTGGTTTATGATGTGGACGAAAACAGGTTTATTAAGATAAAGTGATACAGAGAGGAAATGGCAACATATTTGTATGAAATGAGTTTACGAGTTGTTGGAAGCAAGCAGCAGACGCCTGACTAGTTCCAAAGAAAATCGGCTTACGGTAGTCAAGACAACAGGATATAAAAGCATGTCTTACCCAGGTGCCTGTCAATACACTTTCCCATCTAAATGTGTGATAAAAATAATAGTTTTCCCATAGAAGGTCAGGAAAGAACTGGGTTCTGATGGTGCTTTTCTGTCCTGAACTACATGATGTTCTTGTTCATGTTGATGATTTCATTTCATATCAGCTAGGTAGGCAGAAGTAGGCCTTATGTAGGACTTTTAAGGCTCTCCCATACTTAATCTGAAGCTGAAGAGTACGCGGGGTCATGTGGTTGTGGGACGTTTGGTGACGGATTGTGGAAGCAGATCAGTTAAGACAAACTCCCAAAATCGCTGTTCAAGTGCAGTCCTATGGAAACATTTAACCGCCAGAGGGGTTAAGCGATTGGGCAGTTAGAAGTAAAAAGTCATTATAAAGTTTCATGTTATCGTCTCATTTTTCATATAGAGATAAAACTCTTGTTAAAAGGCAAGTTTCTTGTTAAAACAAGATGAGTTTTATGTCTTGTTTTAACAAGAAAGTTAGAAACTTTCTAGTTTTAACAAGAAACGTTTTCTTTTCAACGAGAAACTCTCGTGTTTCATTGAGAAATTTTTACATCTCGTTAAAATATGAAAGTTTCTTGTCATAATAAGTGTTATATCTCGTTATAACAAGAAACTTGTCCTTTGATGAGAAACTCACATTTCTCGTTGTTGTTTCTTGTTACAAGAAACAAGTTTCATATCTCATTATAACAATATACTATTTGTTTTAATGAGTTCCTCGTTATAATTTGACCAGTTGTTTATCTCGTTGTAACAAGATGTAAAAATACGCTCCTCAGACAGATTATGACTTGTTGAGAAGGCATTAAGGGGCTAGTTATGACTCTCCTCCTTCTCACCCTGTTTTCTCTAGACAACAACTAAAAAGACCAAGAGGTGTTTTACTGTCACTGACTTTCTGATTTAAATGAGAAGATATTTTGTTTTTAATCTCATTGTAACAAGAAACATTTTTGTAACAGCAAAGGTTTTACGTCTCTTTATAGTAAGAAAGTTTCCTCATTTAAAAGAGATACTGCTCCTGAACACTTCCTTACATTTCTGCATAACACACGCCCACAAACCTCTGACCAATCACACAACACTTCGCACAAAGCTCTCTGTGAAATAACTGGATCTGGGTCTGGTGTCGTGAAGATCAGTCGGATGCCTCCCTCCAGACAAAATTATGGCATTTTTGTCACGCGACTACGTCGACGAGAGACATTTTTTTCACTTCGGATGAAGTATGGTAGAGCCTTTTTAAACTGTTGGAGCTCCTAGCCTGATATGCAATATCTACAGAGATAAAGGCAGATATATCTGAAAGCCTTCCAGAATTTAATGTCATCCCATGAAGACACTTTGTATGAAAGAAGAAAAGTAAGAGTTGCTGTTTAAACTTTACCTTAATCTGCTAACTTTTGCATTATCCAGACAGAAGAACCGTACCTCGGCGATCACGTTGGTGCCCTGTCGGTGGTGTGCGTGGTTCTCTGTCTGAACGTGATCTTGCTGGTGTGCCTGCCCTGGGTGGCCACAGTAAGACGCTGTGGAGGAGCGCTGGCGCTCTTCGTCTGGGAGATGCTTTACGTCACGGCGATGGTCTTCATCTTCACAGGGGGAGAGGTGAACGCATGGGAACAGGTGAGAAGCAGCTACAAAAGAAAATGGGATTGAGTTTTGTTCTTTTCTTTGGTTACAGTATCCTTAAAAAAATTTTAATTCATGTATCTGAAATTAAAACCTTAAGATTTCTTACATTCATTTAAAATAATATAAGTTGCCCTTAAACACATTGATCATCGGTCTCAAGTTTTATCATGGCAGGACTATTTACTCTTGCATATTCTATGTAGTTTACTTTTCCCATGAGACTTTTCTGTCAGGCAAAAGCTTGAATCACACCCACCGCCAACTAGCTGCTAATAAACCATTGCTAATTAGCTAGCTGTTTTCATCTATCACTAACTTTACAAAGTGTAAGCTATCGGCAGTTGGCTGATCGACGTTCATCTTCACCAGTGGCTCATTTCTGATGCTAACACATACGATGCTAGGTGCACTCTGGGCAAAAAAGCTTGAAACTACTACTTTTGTACACTTCTCTCGTGATGCATGTCTTAAATTTCAGTCGTAATGGTCTTAAAAATGTCTTAAACTTTTAAATTTGAGTTGGTGATAGCTGCAGAAACCCTCTTTGAGTTTCATTGCTCCCTCCTTGTGTTCAGGTGGCGTTTTTTCTCTTCCTGTCTCTGAGTGTTTACACAGTCCTGCCTCTCTCTCTGACCTGGGCCCTCATAGTTGGGATAGGAAGCAGTGTTTCTCACATCATCATCATCAGTGTGTATGTCCCTGTCAAGAATGCAAACACTCGTCCAAACATTCCACAACTTGCCGAGCAGGTAAAACACCATCTTTTGTTCTTTCAAAAGATTGAATAATTTATTTAATCTAATCCAATATGACCAGATTAGAGTGATTTTAAGGAATTTTAAGATATTTGCAACATTGCCTTCCCATAAGGATCATAATTCAGATGTCGCATGAAGGTGTACAAAAGTATTTTGTATTGTGTGACCCACACGGTTTACTTCCTCTAGAAAACATGCAAATGATCAGGCAGATATGTTATTGCTTTACAACTTACTCATGTGTAAACAGGAACCTTGTATAATACCGCTCATTATGTATCCGAATGAGGACAAATGGAAAACACAAAAAGGATCGTTTGGCCTGTCTTGGCCTAATTTGCATGTCGCGGTCGTGTCTCATGGAAACCTGTGACGTCCAGAAGGCGAAGACGTCATCTGATGAACTCTTGTTTTTCAGCTGGTGGCGAACGCCGTGCTGTTCGTGTGCGTCAACTGCTTCGGGGTCTTCCACCTGTGGATGACCGAGAACGATCTCAGGGCATCCAACAAGAAGCGGGAAGAGTTCAGCGCCGTGCGCTCCCAGAAGGAAGTGAAGAAGTATCAGCAGGTTGAAACACTTGTATAATCATATTTACAGTAATAACACACTGATTCTTGTTACTCCGTATCCTTTTGTTTAGAAAGGACAGAGTCAGTCGTATGAAAAGTCTCTCCTTAATGTCTTTCTAGGCAGCTTGTTTCACCTGGATTACAAACGGTTCTGTGTCATTGGTCTCATTAAAGGCCTCATTCGCTGGCCAGCCGCTGCCTGGTACCTGTATGCTTTCCCTGCTATTAGGCCAATAGATTAATCATTCACTCGTCTGAGGGCTCAGCAGCAATAGAAAAGGCAAACCCAAATGGGCACCATTCATTGCGGGCAAACAAAGAGATGAAACACAACCCAGTGAGCAAACACTGCTTTCTTTTTTACAGGCTCCGAACACAACCCTGTCGTTTCTGAGCGACAGAAATCTGGTGGTTTCGAGTCTAGAAACGTCCCGCCTTGCTTCGCGTCTCACTCATTCCCACCCTTTTCCTTGTGTTTCATCCGACACAGGAGGGGCTCTTGCTGTCGGTGTTGCCACGCTACATCGCCGTGGAGCTGAAAAGTGAGGTCATCAGGAGGCTGTCCAAGCCAAAGGGCGACGAGGCGAAAGAAACCAGCAACCACCCCAACTTTCACAGTCTTTACGTTCGGCAGCACAGGGATGTCAGGTAAGGGCTGCAGGTGGAGGGTTGGCTGATCGCTCTTAGTGCTAATTGGCTGGTTCTGTTACAGATCCTCAGTATTTATGCATTATCAGCGACACGGAGCAGCTCAGAAATGTGATGTGGAAGGGGAAATGAGACCATGTTTTCAAGGTTTTTCTCAAATAAAAATAAAAGAAGCAAGGTGTGGGCTTAGCGGCTTTTATTTAGGGGCAACAGAGTAGCAGGGGTTCAATATTTATTGATTTCTACATACTACAACCACAATGTGACAAACTGTGCCATTGTTAGAAAGAAAGAAATGAAGGAACGAAGGAAAGAAAGGAAGAGAGAATGACATAAAGAAGAAAGGAAAGAATAAAAGACAGAAGGAAAAAAGGAAAGAAAGAAAGGAGGAAGGAAGGAAAGTAGGAAAGAGAAAATGAAATATGGAAAATAGAAGGAAGGAAAGAGAGAAGAAAGGAAAGGAGAAAGAAAGAAGGAAACTAAATCAAGTTTAGAACTGGATTGTTCTGGAGTGTAAAAAGTGGTTCACATTTACAGAAATATACAGAATAAACTATATTTCTCTAGACCTTTTCACAGGATTAGATAAAAATGTGTCTGTCAGAACTAATTTACGAAGAAATGAGACATGGCTAAAGACTTTGTCACAGTACACACCTCGCTTCAGGGTTTATCTGAAAGAAATAAAACACAACACAGCTACTTCTTAACACACATTTTGGCTTTATAAATATAACTTTGTAGTGAAGATTTAATTTACTTACTATTTATACTACATTTGTCCTATCTCCTTGTGAACGCCCCTCTATGCCTGCTTCTACCCAGTGACAGACCCTGACTAGCTTCTTATTGTTAGCTTTGACTGGTACATCCTACCAAAAACAAAAACATATTCCTTTTTATCTTCACCATATGTTAAATATTTCTTTTTCTCTGCGTTTGTCCAGCATCCTGTATGCAGACATTGTCGGCTTCACTAAGCTAGCGAGCACCTGCACGCCCGAGGAGCTGGTCGCGGTCCTCAACAAGCTTTTTGGCAAATTTGACGACATTGCAAAGGTAAAGCTGCGAATGATGTTTTTGTGATAGACATCTTTCTGTTGAATCAGATGTTTAAGACCCAACTCTTTGGTCCCCCGTGTTTCTTTCTGAGCACAGAAGAACGGGTGTCTCCGCATCAAGATCCTGGGGGACTGCTACTATTGTGTTTCCGGCCTCCCTGACCCCATTCCCACCCACGCCATCAACTGCGTTCAGATGGGCCTGGACATGTGCACCGCCATCAAGTCAGTCCATCTGGATCTATCTGAGTTTGTCTAACCCTTCCCCAAGAAATTTTTAAATGATCAAAATGTGTTATACCGGCATTTACAACGTACAAGACCACAAAATGATCAGTAGGGACAACAAATGACCAAGAATTATTTTCTTTGTTCCAAAATAATTCCAAAATAATTTTAGAAATGCACCTTTTTCACTTCTTCTGTTAGGTTTTGACTTAAAAAAATGACATTTTGATATTTGATCAACTCTTAGCAACTTTCCAATCACTTTTAGTTATCAGTAGATTTATGCAGAAAGTTTTACACATTGTTGTTTTCAGTTGTTTCGCAAAGTGTTGCTTTCATCCTTTCATGCATGTTTGAGAAATCCTTTAATCTCTATAGCAACCATTCAACTGTGCAAAAAGCCTGAGTGGACTTAGCTCCGCCTTTGAGTCTGCGCATCTGCTGAGCTCCTTATATGAGCTACTTCTCAGTACAACGTTGGTAAAAACATTGCTAGAGGATTAATAGAGAAGGGTTGTTGTGATGACTTTCTGAAGGCGGAGTTCCAGAAAGACCAGGAGTTTTTAAAGAGACAGAAGCCCAATTTCAAGGCGTTAAATTACAACATCAAATTTATTTTACGTCATATTTGACATATGTAGCATTTTTATAGCAACTGAAGTTAACATAGTTACTTCACTGTACTATAAAATGGTACTATTTGCCTGGAAAACACATAATACCCCTTTAAGAGTTTTTTTTTTTTTTGTTCAGTACCAACTGCTGCCGGTGTTGGTATTGCTGACGTACCACGTCAACGATTTGACATACACGTCAAAGTACAATTGACTTGTGAACTGAAATGAGTGGTTTTAATGTGACGAAATATACAAAACTTAGAGTATTAGTACCTTGGTTGTGTTTTCCCACACTTTTAAAATAACATATTTTGCATAATCTATTTTGATTTCTGTTCTGTGCTGTTTGATGCAAATGCAGAAGACCAGGAGGTGGAAGCCTCATTGCTTGCATTCCTTGGAAATTCATGTCTGAGGCAAATGCAAATCAAATGTGGCAATATATGGTTCCAATTAATTTGAATGGAACAATATTTACGGACTTTGAAAACAAACTAAAAGCTGTTCTGATGTGGAAAGTTATTACATTTCATATTAAACACAATGAAATTCTATTTATATTTAATAATAACATGAAAACTAGATTAGCTTATTATAAGTAGATAGCTCTAAATATGGTGTGAAGACACTTTTTAAGGCAAATTGAAAACATTCATTCACATCTTCTTCGATTTTATCCATTTTTCTCAGTGAAACTTCGATTTTTAGCTTCTTCTTTGCCTCCTTCTAGTGAACTTAGACGGGCTACAGAAGTGGATATCAACATGAGGGTTGGCGTTCACACTGGCAACGTGCTCTCCGGTGTGATTGGCTCTCAGAAGTGGCAGTATGACGTCTGGTCAAATGATGTTACCTTAGCCAATCAAATGGAGTCCGGAGGCCTTCCTGGGTAAGAAAAGTGATCCTTATCTGATAACTAAACTGTATGAAACCATGCAAAAATGTTAGTTAATTTCAATGAAAAAGCAATATTCTTAAGTTTTAGTCTATTCTGGAAACATTTGAACTTCTGTTTGTAAATGCCGGTCCAACCAGGCGAGTCCACATAACCGAAGAAACACTGCAGCACCTGAATGGAGCGTACGAGGTGGAGGACGGGGATGGGGAAAGTCGAAATACTCACCTTAACGGGAGAAAAACATTCCTGGTTATTGACCCTAACAAACCAAGCAGTGTTCCGCGAAGGCCTAATCTGGTAGGGGCACACAGTTTGAATTGCCTTATTGCTGAAAATGGGCTATGTAAACAAAATTCCCCTGCCCTGCCCTTGTGGGGAAACACTAGCTTAAAATGTGTATTAAAAGATTATTTTCTTGTAAGTATGCGCTGTTGATCTAAATACTGAATGGCCTCTGCTGTAACTTCAGGCAGCAGGTGAGAACAAGCAACGGGCGTCCGTCCGAATGTCTCAGTACCTCAAATCTTGGAAGAACGTCCACCCTTTCGCCGACCTGAGCAACCCACAGAAAAAGAAGCCCTTCAAGCCTCTCAAAGGCGTCATACCGCGTCCACGGCTGACATCGACGGTAAGGACGTATTCCTGCTTCTCCGTCCCACTGGGCCGTGTTGTAAAGGACATGCAGGGCAGTCTCTGTTTTGTCTCTCACGGCTGTTTGATCATGGCCTATTGTACCCCAGTCTAACAGTGCCTGTTATGTTTGTGTTTGATTCTAGGAAGAAACACATTTTCACAACAATCCCAACCGGTAAGCGGCGAGAATCTCTTAAAGAGTCGTTGATAAAATTACTCCAAAGTCAAATCCATCCAGCTTAAAGGAGCTAAACAAAACCTACTCTCTGGTCTTCTCAGAAGATACCATCAATAATGTCTTTTCATTTGTTTTAGTCTGTCTATTGACAGCAGCATAAAGGGATCGCTGGACACAGTGGACATAGCTGGGTGAGTTTACAGGGTGTCCACTCATCCTTAAAATGTCTTAAATGCTTTTAAAACATGTAAGTTGGTCTTAAATATGTTAATCAGAGGTCTTAAATTTTGTTATAGCTTTGCTGTTTTGTGTAGTTTTTTTCTTGTGGGTAATTTCTGTCAGGCAAAAGTTAAACATCTTCATTACATTCAAGGCAGTTGAGGCTGATATTACTTTTTCACGTCTTTTTGAATTTTAAAGTCTAAAATATGACAATATAAAAGATGCTGTTTTATCTTATTAAATTTCTCCAGTGTTTCCTTGTTTCTTTTCATTTAGGAGGAAAGTGAAGAAACTCAACTGGTTGACTCTGTTGTTTAATGACCTCTGTGTCGAGAAACAGGTATATTTTCTTCTAAAACCTAATATATGCTCTTTAAAAGTATGTACACATAAAATTCCTTGCAAAAAGTATTTATATGCCTTCAGTTATTTCTTCTTTTGAGACGTTACAAACACAGACTTCAATTTGTTTTACTAGAATCTTAGTGTAATTGTGAATTTTATGGAGGAAAATGACATGGCAATCAAAATATTTCAGAAATAAAAATCTGAAAAATGTGTTGCTCATTTACTCAGACAGCAATAAATAAAATCTAGTGCAACCAATTCCCCACATGCTAATTGTAGCTTTGGAAGAGCTGCAGAGTTTCACAGCTCAAATAAGGAAATTGTTAGATATACTGGAAAACAAACAAAAAAGTCATACCAAGTATTTTTGGTCCAGTTTCTACTGCAAATATTTGAATGCACTTGAAATAAGACAAAGCTAGCTTACAAGTAGCTTTTCAGCAAGATGTAGGAGCTTGTTTTTAGTCAATAATCACTTGATATTGATAAAAAAGTACCGGTACTAGCTCCACTTGCAGATTGAGACATTCTTCCAACGTTATAAGTGAAAACTGCTATTCACAAATGAGCTCCATCCAGTCTGACTGAGTTTGAACTGAACACTCATTCAAGCCAAAGTGTCGTTTTTCTTCAACTCCATATAAAATCAATTCAAGTTAGAGGTTTTAATGTGAAAAAATATACAAAAGTTTGAATATTAGTACTTTGGCAGGGCTCTACACAGGAAACCTTGTGACTGAAAAGACTAAATCTTGTCACTCCTAACCAGCGTTTTTAAAAACTGCTTTCCAGTTCCGCCTCTCAAAGGTGACAAATTTGCACTACTCGGTGAGCTGCATCGTCATCATTTTCGTGACTCTTTTCACCGTCCAGATGCTTGTCTCTGAAAAGTAAGTAGCTCTTAAAACATCTTCATGCATACAACCGTTGTGTCTATTGTATAAGGCTCCATCTTAATTGTTCTGAACATTATTATTATTTACGGCGAGCAGATTAACTTAACTCAACTTTGTTACTGTTATAGGAACTTTCAAATGGCAGTGTCTTACGGTGTGACCTTCCCCGTAATGGTGGCACTTCTGGTCATTTCTTTTGTTGCATACATGAAGGTAAAGTCTACGCTTATGCGTCACTTTAATGTCAACATCAAATTAACGCTGCATGACTTGTAACTGACGCTACTTGAGATCAGCTACATTGAAATAAAGTTCTAGAGAAAAAGAAACACTCACTGTTTTGCCAAATCAATCAAACCACTAGAATATTACCAAACTTTAATGCTCTTTATTGGGAATTTAGGTTACAGACCAACACAAGTTTGTGTATGTTTAAGACATGAATCCCTGAAAAACTCCAATGCATCTCATTTAAATCAGCTCAATTTTACTTAGTGCCAATTCACAACACGTCATATTAAGGTACTTTACAAAAAAAAAGTCAATTCAATATAATCGAGTCAGTTCCAATTCAACCTAGTTATCAAACAATGCATCAAGTTCAGTTTATTCTTCAAATTGATGAAAAACGTTTTCCATCTAAGGAAACCAAGCAGCAGCATTCACTAAATATATTGAGGTTTGTGGATGTAATGTGGCTAAAAGGTGAGTTTAAATGGTATGGATACTTTGCCAGACCATGTAAGCAAATATGATTTTGGAAATTTAGATGAAAGTTATCAAAAAACATTGGAGTTTCTGCCATTAAAAAATTAAAATGGAAAGCGTAATCTAATGGTCTCCCCTAAGTAGAAATGATCACCAGTTATCTGTGTCCTGAAAAGACTCAGAATGGTGCCATAGTGACGTTTTTCGCTTTATCCTCATCAGAAATTGCACTCCAAGTTGCCATTAAATGTCCAGTGGGTAGTGAAGCTGTCGCGCAACCTCCTTGCCAGGGCGGTGCTGCGGCTTTTCCTCGTCACTCTGTGTATCCTCATCACTTTGCTTATGGCCATCCTCAACTTGGTAAGTATTGTTTTCGGTCAGTCGTCGATTCGTTTGCTTGATGGTCTTATTTCCACTGTGTCTGCATTCTTTCCAGATCGTCCTCCCAGGAAGAAACTGCACGTCGGTCACTAACACCACATATTTAGGAGGACAGAGACTGTATAATCTGCCTGTGAGTATCTCACCGGATTATGAGATCTTTTTTGTACATTTGACAACACATTCATGGAAACGGGAGACAGTTTTTGTACCTTTTTCTGTGCTAACATTGATTTCTCTCTGTGTTTGCATTTCCCATAGTTTACATTAATCTTTAACCTTGTTGGCTAACTATTACCTATCTAGTAGGTTTCACTGTATTTGCAGCCATAGTATCTGAAGCTAAACTCTGAATTCTCCATTCCAAGTTTGAACAACACATCTCACCAATTTGCACCTGTTTCTCTGCCCTCCCTCCATTTGGTGAAAACATCCAGTACTACCTGTACTGCTGCCTGCTGGCCATGCTGGGAGTGATGGTGTTTGTTAGGATCTGCTTCTCTGTGAAGGGATTCCTGCTCACGCTGGCTGTGGTGGTGTACCTAGCCCTCTTCCTCAAAGTCTACGAAAACGAGTCCAACTGCCTTGTGGATGTGTTCTATGATACAAATCACACACAGTGAGTGACCTACGCATAGTACTACTGGTGCTATTTGGATGTTAGAAGTATTTTTTAGCTGCAGATGCATCCTTTACTACAAATGATCAAGTGTTCACTAAAGGAATGCTATGTTACTGCATTATAGGAAATAATATGCTTATTTTCTTATTTAAAAAAGAAAGGAATTGAACTATTGGGTTATTTTCATCCTGTAATACATTTATAATACTGTATAAAAACGGCTTAAATGAAAAAATCTCCAGGATGTGCATATGTGTTTTAACCAATTAATCATCAGGATAGTAGATTAATCAATTACTGAAATCTTGTTTCTGTTTACATTTCGGTTTGTCGACAAACTAATGCATCGCTGAGTGCGTGCAGATGAAAACCATGTGTTAAACTTCCCTCCGCTCAGCGCCCTCGGCAGTCGTAACGCCACCAGCCTCGCTTCGGGAAGGTGTTAAATTTCTTCCCTTTTGTTCGTGACGTCGAGCCCAGATTGCGAATCCTTGTCTGCGGTTTCAGATCTCCATCATTTATTTAGCTGCTTTCTATAGAAAGAAGCCCTCCTGGGTGGCGGGGGATGCAAACCCAGTTTAGAAACAAGACATCCATGTTTGAGGAAGTTGGAAGGGGGAGTGGGTTGTCCTTTTTATTGATCTGTTCAACTCTAGAATTACTTTATTTTTGTGTTTGTCTACAGTGTCGGGGTGCTGAAGGACCCTCAGATCATGTCCGGGATCTGGCTGGTCATCTTTTACTTTGTGTGCCTCATTCTGGCTAGACGGGTTCGTCTCTTTTTATCAATTACCACGCAATGTAAAGCGTAGCAAATTAGTCGATGCACGTTGAGACGTTGTGTGCGTTTGTGTGACTCTGTCAGGATGAGCTGACGTGTCGCGTAGACTTCCTGCTGGAGTGCTGCTTCCAAACAGAGCGAGAGGAGATGGAGACCATGGAGAACGTCAACAAGCTCCTCCTACAGAACGTCATGCCACTTCACGTCGCCTCCTTCTTCATGGGCAAAGCCGTCCGCAATCAAGTAAATACTGTAGAAGCAGGACAGATGCAAGCAATTAATCAGCTTGCGATTAATAGTTTATTAAATTAGAATTGGGTGCAATCGATTAACTTCAAAACGTTCGCTTAGACCTTCTTTTAGTGTTGTTGTTTGGCTGACATCCGTCGCAGAGCGCCGCTGGTCATCGTTAAGCGCTGACCACCGCTTAACAATGTATCTTTGATACAGAGACAAAGATGGCGGAGCTTTACCAGTTTAGAAATATAAACACTATATAACAAAGAAAACTTGATGAAACATGATGAAGAAACGTTGTGCCAATACATGCTGTTGATTTTCAGATCTGTTTTAATATTCCTTCCAAAGCTACCGCCGATGGGTCTTCTGTATGGACGAACATCTCTCTGTTCACGGGGAATTAAGTGTTTTGCATATTTTATTCTTTTCATATTTTAGTTTTAGTTTAATAATGTGAGAAAACCAGAGTTTGGTGTTAGACAATTACCATCTTGATACAAGAGAAAACTCAGATTTTTTAAAGAAAATGGCAGCTTCTCAAGCAATCAATCAATCGGTAAGATCAATCAACTTTACATTAACTGATCAATTGATAACTTCCATCCCTAGTACAGACCCACAGAAATATGAGCTTATAACAAAACAATATTAAACCTTGGATGATAAATATATATAAAAACGAGACATCTGAACATTTTTGGCAGAATTTTTGTCAACATCTCCCTGCATCTCAGTCAACATGCTCCCAAATGTTAAACCTCGGGACGAGTTAGTCGTCAGTTCAAAGTGTCTTCATCTACAACATCTCCCTTTATTTATTTTTTTTGCAGGACCTGTACAGCGAGTCATACGAATGCGTGTGTGTGTTGTTCGCATCGATGCCTCAGTTCAAAGAGTTTTACAATGAGAGCAGCGCCAACGGAGACGGCCTGGAGTGTCTGCGCTTCCTCAATGAGATCATAGTGGACTTCGATGACGTACGACCGCGGAGATGATGTGAAAGAAAGTTAAATACTCTCTTCTCTTCTTCTTTCTAACATTTAGTCTGTGTGCGTCTCAATGCAGCTTCTGTCTAAGCCCAAATTCTCTTCCGTTGAGAAGATTAAGACGATTGGCAGCACTTACATGGCTGCTGCAGGACTAAGACACTCCCCTGTAGGAGAAGACAATAAGGTTTGTAAAATGAAAAAAAAAACACGAAACACGTCAAAGTTTGTATTAATTGTTTGCTACATTTTTGCAAAGCAAGTTCAGCCGGCACAGGGAAAAAGCATTCCTCTTGGGTTTTTTTTCAACATGTAAAAGAAAAGCCCTGCTAACAAGTGTGATCTCTGGCTCCCCCTACAGAAAATCGACATGACCTACACTACTGTCCGCACCATGGTGGAATTTGCAATAGCAATGATGCGCAAACTGGAAAAACTCAACCAGCACTCTTTTAACAACTTTAAACTCCGGATCGGTGAGTTCATTTTAATATTCCCAGGAGAGTGGAGAGTTCACTGAAAAAAAACCCAACAACAACTGCTTTGATATGTTAAAGCACAAACTCTGGTTCCAGAAGTGCCTTTAATTACAAACAGAAGTTGTCTCACTATTTTATCTCTAAACGCTGAAATGTGTTTTTGAAAAATGAATGAATGAAACATAATTTGTGAGGTTTACTGTTCCAGTCTACTCTGCATCCTCAGAACCAGAATCAAACCTGTAGAAGCAGCATTCAGCTTTTATGCATCTCTAATCTGGAACAAACTTTCAGAAAACTGCAAAACTGCTGAAACACTAAATCAATACTAAAACTCCACCTGTATAGAGTTGCCTTTGATTAGTCGTAACTGGAACATTGCTCAACATGTTTGATGTGTGTTTGCTTGATGATTCTGATGATGTAGTTTAACTAAATGTAATGTTTATTACTGGTGACTGTGTTATGTTTTTATGGTGTAAAGCACTTTGAACTGCCTTTTTACTTTGCTTTTCTGTAGAGGGTTCAGCTATTTTGAATAAGAAACTAATACAAAACCCACAGATGCAAATACAAACTGGATATAAAGTCCTAAATAGGAGGCATTTTTATATTAAAATGATAATTTATCTTAAATGTGAACAAGCATGTATTCTTGTCTGTTATTCACTTGCAGGAGCAAATCACGGCCCAGTGATCGCGGGAGTTATCGGCGCCCATAAACCTCAGTATGACATCTGGGGGAACTCTGTTAATGTTGCCAGTAGGATGGAAAGCACAGGGGAACTGGACAAGTTACAGGTTAGAAAAACTCTCAATACATGCACAAATTAATGACTTATAAAATAAACTTTTATCTATGTTTGTCTTTTTTTCCAGACTTCCAGTACAGAAATAAGCTCCTTATTGGCAATATTATGTAAAATTAACTTTTCTTTAGTTTTACATTGTGTTATAATGTTATTCCCTCATTAAAAACATACCTGGAGTGTTGCTTTGATTCTTTCATTCATGTTTGAGAAATCCTTGAATCTCCCACGGCAACTATTCAGTTGTGCAAAATGGCCGGGTGGAGCTAGCGCCGCCTTCGAGATGCAGCTCGGCGCTCCTTCAGACTAGCCAGCAGCAATTAGCACACTGCGCATCTGCTGAGCTCATCATAGGAGCTTCTCAGTGCAACGTTGGTAAAAATGTTGTTATGGAGTTAATAGAGGAGTTCCTGAAGGCGGAGTGTCAGAAAGAGCAGGAGTTTTTAAAGAGACAGAAGCCCAATTTCAAGGTGTTAAATTACCAAGTAAATTTCTTTTAAGTCACATTTTATATACAGATAGTTTTTTTTAACAACTGTAGTTAACATAGATACTTAATTGTGGTATAATATAGTGCTGTGTGCTTGGAAAACTTAATACTTCCCCTTTAAAACAAGACGATACTAATAACAGATGATTGGATTAACATTGAAAACATTTTTTTTCCCTCTCCCCACCATGAACTCAGGTGACGGAGGAGACCTCCCAAATTATCCAGAGCGTGGGGTACGACGTCACCCTCCGAGGAAAAGTCAACGTGAAGGGGAAAGGAGAACTCACCACCTATTACGTCAAAACCGACCATTCGACTCCTCAGTTCTAATCGAGCTTAAACCGGGCGCTGCGACCTGAACGCCCGTGGCTCGGTCTGCCATAAAGAACACAGCGCCGGATGAGTCATCCTGGTTTCCGCACAACCAGTGGCTGAGACTTAAAGGAAGACGGCGGCTGCATTTGCGCACCAGATGCCGACTCGACGACAAAAAAAGGGTCATGGCAACAGAACCCGTTTTTACAGGATGAGACAATAAAGACGATCCATCCTGACTGCTAAAAGCAAAATACAAATGGCATCTGGAAGGAGAACTCTTCCACCTTATGGACCTCTAAAGGGCCTGCCAGGCACACTGCATTGTACTGTATCATTCTATATACTGAAAAAGATTTTTAACGGGGGAACTCACCAAGGCTGGATCACGTTTGTCGCCAAATTCCTAAATAATGCTAATTTAGGTTCAATAGAAACACAATGACCAAATACTGTTGTAAGAGAAAAGCTTCTGGCTTACAAAAGAAACGTGGTCTTCCTCGAAAAACAAAGGTCTGACTTGGAAGAATGACATTGATCATGTATTAAAAATTATTTTTGTATCTCACTTCTATATTGAGGGGTGGGGAAACGTTTTACCTTATGGTTTTGATTTATTGGAATGCACTGGTCTAGCATAGATATTGTAAGACGGGGACCAAAGAAATGTTTTTCATCCCAACCACCTGTTATAATAGGAAAAACACGCACATTCCTGATTACATGAACAGAGATGGAAAGATGTGAAAAAAGTAAAAACAAAAACTGTTTTTCAGTTGCTCCATCCTCAAAATGAGTGGACCAATAGATAAGAGTGTCAAAAAAAAGTAGAGTTTGCACGGAAATGAACTTTTATTGTTTACCTTTTTAGTCTGAGTTGGTTTAGATGGAGTGGAGTGGAATTTTTTTTACACTTTTTAGTCAACACTTGCACAGCACACCTTTTATAGCCTGAAGGGTTGGGATCCCAGAGTATGAAGTCACTGGTGACATTCCTCGGATCCAATCGCTGCGACCCCTGATGCTTTAAACTAATGTTTTAAATAATGTCTCAAACTGACACGACTCTAGTGGGAAAAAACTCTTCACTCGCGTGAAATGACGCCATGAAAACTTACATGAAGGACATGACATTGCACTTTTCTGACTTGTGATTGAAGGATGAACTGTAACTTGTATGTTTGTGTCGTATTGAGGGAATGCTGAGAACTGTGAATGGGGAGAAAAAAATAGCTTTATTAGTATGGAAATATATTTTTTCTATTCTATTTATATGAACTAATTATGATAATAAAAAATACATACATTAATTCGCCTGCGTTGTTATAGTCTATGTGTCTTGTTTCCGAAATGCGTGGAGCGTCAACAATCACTCAATGTGGAATTCCCCCCCCTCCACCCCTTGCCCCCGCTGTCGGTACCGCCCACCTGCTTTCTGATTGGCTCAAACTCCTTCCTCTGGTTCCCTCGCACGCGATTGGCTGTTCGGCTGTTCATCACGCCGCTTCCTGATTCACTGTGCGGTTTGTTATTGAGCGGAGCTCCTTTAAATGTGAAGGGAAATGTTGACGGTCGGAGTTGAAAAAGTTGGTGAGTTGTCTTCCACTGGTTTTCCAAGTTGTCCGAGTTGTTTATTAGTGAACAATGTGCGAGGAGAGCGGAATTTGGTTGAGGTGGGAGCGAGTAAAGTTTTAACGCGAACTTCTCCGCGGCTGCTACCTGACGTCGCTGTTACTCCTCCAGGTGAACGGAAATACCGTGGCACTCTTGTCGCTTCCTAGTAATGAGAACTATTTTTATTTTTTTTTAACCTTCATAGAGAAACAGGGCTCGATTTTCGCCGTGGAGCAGCTGCTGGTACAGACACCTCGAAGATGTCAGGAGCCCCAGAGCAGAACAGGAAGCGTCGTTCCTTCAAGCTGTTCCTGATCTCGACCGACCTTCAGGTCCAGGACGATCTGGAGGGACCCATTCTGCTGAGCAGGGGGTTCATCTGCCAAGAGCAGGACCAGGGCAGGACCCGAAAGGACGCCCTCTGGGTTAAGGTACCAACTGACTTCATGGCAACTTCTTTCCAGTACATGAACTAAACTTGCTGCACTTCATTATCACAGTGTTAAATATCTTGAGCAATACGTAATTAGGACAACGATGACATTCATTCAGATTTAGGACGGCAGCCAACGAGTGTGATTAATTTATCGATCATTCTGACGATTAATCGGATTTTAAAATGTGCCAAATTCTGCAGTTTTGTTATCGTACCACTTTAGCCTTTTTGTACAACACAAAATATTGTACAAATGAAAACAACATCAACAATAATAATAATAATACAGACCTTTGGGCACTTAAATAACTTAAAAACAACATTATATGTAGGAGAAAACATAAGATACAGAAACCCTTCAGCTGTGAGTTTGACAATGAGGAACAACAAAAACAAGTCTATGATTTTAACTAAAATGTGCAGATTCATCATACTGTGACGATTTAAAAATGTCTGCTGGAGCCCATCCAGCTTTCACGTTGTCAAAAGGAGGAATAAAAACTGCTGAAATGCTTTCAAAAGGGTTAGGTTAGAAATTGGTTAGAAATTGGGCTTCTGTCTCTTTAAAAACTCCTGCTCTTTCTGACACTCCGCCTTCAGGAACTCAGTTAGCAGTTAGGTTATACATGAAAGATGCAAATAAAGAAAGAATTCAATTCATTTTTAAACAAGAAAGCAAACACTTTATTTGAAAAAAAAATGCAAAAGCAGGATTCCTTTAGCGCATGCTTGATCATTTTTAGTAAAGGTGTATCTACAACTAAAAAAAATGCTTCTGACATCAACATGTGAAAAGCTCAGCCCTTTCTGCTTGACTTAACATTATTACACAGTAGGGCTGATCTGTTTTGTTTATTTATGTTTGTTTTTTTATCAGTCGATTTATGTTTAGATAAAAAAACATGTTTAACAGGAGATTTTCTTTTTATTTGGCTTACTGGTCTGGGTATGTTGTTTTTTTTTTTCCCAGCAAATTACCTTTTTGTCACGTCTGTATGATCTAGTTAACGATTAATTGATTACCAAATTAGCTGACGATTATTTCAATAAGTGATTTGGCACAATTAATTATTTCAGCCCTGATAAGATTTAAACGCGTTTCAGTGATTAGACGGACTGTAACAAACTTTCCACAGTTTGTTACTTTACAACCATCAACTCCAGTGTATTTTATTAAAATAGTTAAATCATTTATTTTGCAGAAGGAACATCACACCTTGTTTATATTTTGTATTTAAAATTGAATATTTTTTAAAGAAATGCCAGGTTTCCATTCATTCAACCTTGCTGAAGGAATCCACTATGGATTTCACCTGGCCCTTTTTTCCCATAAAGGCCCAATTTGTGGAGTTCGCGACACGGTCGACATGGTTACCAGAGTTATGTAAATACCGCCACGTGCAGTTAAAATCGCAAAGACGGCGCTGCTACCACCTTGTGTTATATCTTTAGCGAGGGAGCATCTTGTCAAAAGATTCTTCCACCTGAGCTGTGTGTCTCTGCAGCTCCCCCAGAGTTGCCATGACACTGTTTGTTTACAAACGAAAACCTCTGAGGGCTTCGCAAAACATCTAAAGAAATGAAATCAGTCGCGGGTAGAGTCTGTGTACTGATTAGCCTCTGAAGTCAATTATTTGTTTGGTACGTAGATCACTGCATGATTATACGCTGCTGCGTGTTGATTCACCACAGTAAATCCCAGTCATATACTCTGAGGTTTGTTCCTGTTACTGTTTTATTGCCATCGTTGTACCAGGGAAGTTTCTGAATCAGAAGTCAACCTTCCCCACAAAGTGTTGTGAATCTTAGCCATACCTTAAATTCACTGTTGAGGTAAATTTAAGGTAATCTTCGTACTCAACGTAGTTCTTTTTTTTTTTTTTTTCTCACCTTGTGTGATCTACCTGTCCTTTTCATTTTCATGCAGGTGTTGGACAATGGACTCATGGTGAAAATAGAAAAGAAATACTTGCTGGAAATCTCAGCCGACCTCGTTGGACTGGTGGAGCCTGTGTCCGACCTGGACATTCGACTAAACCTACTAAGTAAATACTGTAGAAGCGAATTAGATTGTTGAGCGATCACATGAAGATTGACATAAATCTTTTTTTTTTTCTTTTTTTTGACAAATGTCTGTGCAGTCAAATTTTCTAACTCTAATCTTTGTGTGTGTTGTGTGTTTTTCAGACAATCCAGACAACCTGCGACAGCTGGCTTCTCTCCCCACCAATGCTCCGCTGTGGGTCCTGATCGGCGCTCAGGATGAGCTGGCCGAGGCAGAACTCAAGTACATCGGACCGCTCAGCGGAGGGAGCAGCGCTTTGTATTTTGGAGTGGAGCTAAAGGTGATATTTGAGGCGTGGGTTCCCAGGAAAACTCCGTGGATGTGAAAGGAAGAGTCGAACAAGTAACTTGAGGGGGAAAAAAAATGTCTAACCTTATTAAAGCAGACAGGTTAACAAAGTTGGATTGATTGCTTTGAAAAGTATTTATACTGTTGAATTATGAGTGGAAGCAAAATCATAAAGAAATTACAAAAAGAGGTTACATTTTCTGTCTTGTAGGATGTGTTAGCACATGATTTTATTCAGCAGTCTGAGGGCGCCGAATACAGATAAAAAAATAAAATAAAATAGAAATATATCTATTATCCCACATCAGGGACATTTAGGTGCAGCAGGATCATTGAGGTATGTAGGTTTACACAAAAAAAGTCATTAAGTGTTAAAAATGTGTATAAAAACAAGATTAATAATAAAATATAAAATACTGTGCAGTTATCACAAGTGGCTTAACTGGTTTCAAGGAATGTACAATGGACTAGATCGACTTTTTGTTTTCTACATAAAAGACTATTTACAATGTATAAACACTAAAAAGAGCCCAGAAAACCAAATCAAATGTCATTAGTAGGAATGTCCAAATATGGTTTGAAATGTGTTGATTTGTTACTTAGAAAATATGATGAATGTTGGCGAAATTAAAGAACTTTACAAACTTAATAGCTAAACTCAAAACTGTAATACAACCTGTAATACATTTAAAAAGGTTTTTCAAATCAAACCATAGAGTTGGGTATTTTGCTAAACATAATATAAAATGAGAAAATAGTGTGGCGATAAGCTCCAACTCTTAGAGGCCTCTATGCCATCACCCTTATCATTAGTTCACACCACAGATATTCTCAGATTAATTTGTGCCTTAACAGTACATCTTTATCAGGGCTGCCACTATCAGTTATTAATCAGTGACTAATCTATTGATTATTCTGACAATTAATCGATTAATCCGATTTAAGAAATGGCATATTATAATTTTGTATAAAAAAAGGCCCAAGAGATTAAATTTTAAAAATCTGCAGAAATATATAAAAGATGCAAATAAACAAATAATTCAGTTTTAAAAAAAAAAGGAAATAGTTTCCATTGCCTAAAATGTAATACCATAAAATTTCTTCAGTAAATCTGAACAAAGTGAAGCTAAAATTATGCCACTTGATGAGATTTGGCTAAGACTTATTTAGGTGTTTTCATCTTAAATGTAAAATGTACATATTTTTATTCAGTTTTGGGTTAATTACTGCTCTGAATATTATTTTTTTTTTTTTTTTGTACCAAATGGCATTTTTTGAATTTGTATGTTCCAGCTAGCAATTACTGAATTAGTTGACAATTATTTCACAGATCAATTAATCCGATGATTTAATTTGATTAATTCAATGATTTATCGTGATTTATCATAATTAATCTGATGATTTATCATGATTAATCGTATTTATTTAATTGTGATTTAGCATGATTAATTGTTATTTAACGTGATTAATCGTTATTTAGCGTGATTAGTCATAATTAATCAGATGATTTATTGTGATTAATGAGATGATTTATCGTGATTAATCAGATGATTTATCGTGATTAATCATGATAATCATCGGATTGATCCAATGATTTTTCGTGATTAATCTGTAGAATGCAAATTCTACAGATTCTACATGATTAATCATGATTAATCTTGATTAATCATGATAGTCATGGAATTAATCATGATAATCATCACATTAGTTATGGTTAATCCGATTATTCAGATTAATCATTTCAGCAATAATTTTATTGTATACAAAAAAAGACCAATGAATTGCTCATGAAAAGCCTGTTGCTCCTCCCTGTTGCTCCTCCAGGGTACAGCAGTGGGTAGAGGAACCTGCAATGGTTCCAACAAGGGCGTCCGCTACTTCTCTTGTCCCGATGCCTGCGGCCTCTTCGTCCCCGTGAGCCACATCCGCCTCCGCCACTGGTCCAGCAGGAACAGCATCGACGCTCCGGAGAAAACCAAGGACCGTTCCCGCCGCACCAACCACGGCATCAACGGCCACCGTAGCAACAACGATCGCTCCAACCAGTCCCACCTGCGTCGCATAAGCTTCAATCACAATCGCCCCAAGGTCCAGCTGCAGACGCAGGACATGCTCTCGCGGACGGCCGAGTCGACACCCATCGCCGTTTACAACAATCCACGCGGCTCGTCGTCACCGCCACCATTCCATGTCGGCCAGAGAGTGTGCGTCACCGTGGATGGCATTGTCCACGGCGGGGAGGTGCAGTTCTGTGGCGCACTGCCTGGCCGATCCTCGACGCACGTCGGAGTCCTTCTGGTGAGCATGAACCACACAAGATGCATCTGGCCTCAGGATGTTGAATCCTTCTCCTTATTTATTGGTTTGTTGGCGATTTGTTGTTGCAGGATGCTCCTGCTGGTAACTGGGACGGACTTTACAAGGAACATAGGCTCTGCCACATTCCCTGTCACCTGTACGGAATGCTGCTTCCCGTCAGCAACGTTTTTGCAGGTGCATCACAGGGTTTCTCACACATATTGATTGTCTAGTGGTACTGTCAGTAAATATTCATTTATTTTATTTTTTCTTAATTCTGTGTTCTCAGAACAAACATCTCCTAAGCCCATCTTGAAGCCAGCGTTGTCCCCTAATCCCAAACAATCCCCGACGTCACCAGCTCCTGCTCCCAGGTTGCCCCTGGTTCTGCCTGCTAAACAAGCACTCAAGCCTCCTCTTCCTCCTCCAAAGCCTACACACAAACCTTTACTCACGCGCCCACTGCCGCCTCCAAAACCTCAAAACCTAACGCCAGTGTCCGCCTCGGAGCACACCAACGGTTCCCACAGCCCTTTCTCGCCTTTAAGACCTGTAGACGACGAAAAGGAGAATGAGGAGGAAGAGGAAGGTGTAGATGATTACGGAGGAACGGGACTGGAGACGGAGCTGGAGGTCGGGTCGATGGTCGAGGTGAACGACCCGCCGCTCTTCGGGGTTATCCGATGGATTGGTCACTTGGGGGCCGTCAAGGAGCTGGTGGCAGGAATTGAGCTGGTGAGTGTAGCTTCAGCTTCGGTTTTCTTGTTCAGTTTAATTTCTCTTGGCCTTTAAATATTGTTGAGTTTCAGCACAAAACTGATCTCGGACACGACACAGAACTGTTTTAGGTAACATCAGAGCTTTCTGGTTTTCTAAACTATTTAAAATTAAATAAGAGTTGTAATTAATGAGACATTTTGTTGGATAAAATAGAAGGAAAAAATAAGGAATCACGAACCAAAGCTAATCCATATTAATATGTTGTTGCACCTCTTATTTCTTCTCCAAACATGCAAGTCAATGATGTTATTCTTCAGTGTGAGAGTCAAAGATTCGAGCCTAACCTTTTTTTTATTCTCCATCATTAGAAGTAATTTTTTTTTGTCAATGTTTGAGTTAATCCAATTAGTTTCTTATGTTTCTCATCAGTAAATACATGCAAATCCAGATTAGTTTGATTAATAATAAATGTCAGATGTTTAATTCAGTAAATATCTCCTGGTGATATTTGTGATGGCCCATGAATCGCATGATATTAACCAATTGATAGTTTTGAACCAATAAATAAATGAACATTACATGGGTTGTTTTATTAACGGTACACCGGTATAATTTAATGAAAGATGCCATGGAGGTTGTAACACATTTATTCAAACTTATGTCAACGTCTACATGTACAGGGTGTCTTCTTTAAAAATATTAAATTCATGTATCCAAAATATAAGGGCCTTAAAATATACTGAATTCATTTTAACAAGCATTTTGGTATTTTGATATTCTTGATGGACCTGTTGGTTGGACGAAGTTTGTATATTTTTGTGGAAGTATGTTTCAAATGTCACTTAATCGTCTTAAACTTGAGTTGGTGAAACATGCAGAGAAACCTTGAAGTTCTGTGTCCCATAAAAGGGACAGAAAATATGCCAGTTTCTAGGATAGTGGTAGATATTTATATTCTATAGCAGGGGTCCCCAAAGTCGGTCCTCGAGGGCCGGCATCCTGCTTGTTTCAGTTCTCTCCCTGGTGGTACCAACAACCTTTTCAGCAGGTCAATGCTCTTCTTAGGCCTCTACCGAGCCATCATTTGATCCAGGTGTGCTAAACCAGGGAGAGAACTAAAACATGCAGGATGCCGGCCCTCGAGGACCAACTTTGGGGACCCCTGCTCTATAGGAAATGATGTGGGATGCTGACCGACTCCTACCGATTAGAGGTGTAGAATCAGAAAGTGATTCAACAAAATATGACTTTCAGGGTGTGTACGGTTATGCAACCGGATTACAGCACATGTGTTTTGTATTTTTTCCCACACTTTTGCGTTTTAGGAGCAGGAGCTGTCTGCTGGAACAGACGGCAGTTACCTCGGCGAACGCCACTTCCGTTGCCCCACCAACAAGGGCCTGTTCGTCAAGCTTCGCAACTGCAGACGGGACTCCAGGTTCCCCGTCCCCGAGAAGCCCGTCAACCAAGTGGAGCGCTGCAACTCGATAGGTGAGAAAGCGTTAGCCGCTTAGCCAAAGCTAGGCTGCACCTAGTTTTGCGAAAGCTGGGACATCTCTGCATCCTGTTGCATATTAAAGGCGATGTCGCCCGTTCTCTTGTAATTCCAACCTGCGTCCGTGGCTCTCAGCATTTGCAGATTGGGGAAGCGAGCGGGTGGACGAACACACTCCTCCGGTGGACGGGGTCGAGGCCAGGCAGCTGTACGAAGGCTCAAAGAGAGGCATCCAGGGTCACCTCAACTCCTGCTACCTGGACGCCACGCTGTTCAGGTGAGAAACAAATGAATGTGTTTGCTAGAAAAACAATAGAAGCAGTGACCTGGTTGCATAAATGTGCATTCTACATATTACATTGAGACATTCAATTAGGGCAACAACAAACGATTATTTTAGTTATCAATGAACAATTTCCCGTGACGATTAATCGAATAGAAATAATTGACATGTTTTGCAGGTTTTTCATTTAGGCCTTTTTAAAAAAATATTGGAAATACATTAATAAAATGCAAAGGAACAAATAATTTATTCCTTTTTAAAAATAACAAAAAAACATTTTCTTGCCTAAAATTCAAGAAAATCTGATCATTTCTGGATTAACCAATTAATAATTAGATTTTCTGAAGAAGTTTACGTGTGTTGTTCTCTCAGCAGAGTCTGTATACTCCAGCTAACAATTATTTGATTACTAAATTGGTTGACAATTATTTCAGTAATTGATTCATCACGATTAATCGTTTCAACCCTACACTCAATAATCAACTACATCAAATTGGACTAGCCTGAAAGTCTAATCAGGATCAGCTGTCCTTGTTGGATTTTTATCAAGTTTACCTGCATTCTTAGACTACAGTCATAGCTACCATATAGGTTACAAAAGATATAAAAAATATATTTTATTGTACAAATGTGCCAGTCAGGAGAAGGGAACAAAATATCCGAAGCATTAAAGATTGAAACCCATTTTCTTACAAATGCCTAGATACCTGCACAGTGGCGCAGTTGGTAGCACTGTTGCCTTGCAGCAAGAAGGTCCTGGGTTCGATTCCCGGCCGGGGTCTTTCTGCATGGAGTTTGCATGTTCTCCCTGTGCATGCGTGGGTTCTCTCCCACAGTCCAAAAACATGACTGTCAGGTCAATTGGTTTCTCTAAATTCTCCCTAGGTGTGAGTGTGTGTGTGCATGGTTGTTTGTCCTGTATGTCTCTGTGTTGCCCTGCGACAGACTGGCGACCTGTCCAGGGTGTACCCCGCCTCTCGCCTGGAACGTAGCTGGAGATAGGCACCAGCAACCCTCCCGACCCCATTAGGGACAAGGGTGAACAGAAAATGGATGGATGGATGCCTAGATACCCACAGGGAAACATTTAAATGTTGGTTTTTTGTCAAAGTAGAGCAGGTATTTCTGGTTTATTCGAGATGCAGGAAACTGACAGACTCCTCTTTTCTGTCAATCAAAGAAATGGATAACAAGTGAAACAATGATTTCATTCCCTTTGCCTGCAGTTTGTTCTCCTGCTGCAGCTCGGCAGACTGGGTGTTATTTTGGCCATCTGACGCCGAAACGAACCAAAACTCCAAACTGGCTCAGGACCTGCTTCGCTGTGAAATAGTCAACCCACTGAGAAGGTGTGTGTGTGTTTCGTTTTCTTTTCTCAACTTTAGCAGAATGTAGACAAAGATTTGCACATGTTTGTATTGGAAACATAGATACTCTGATTGTTTCTGAAAAGCAAAATTCCCCACCCCACACAGAACCCAATCTAAAATGTGTATGTGTGTGGGTGTGTGTGTGTGTTTGTGTGTGTGTGTGTGTCGCTCTGTTAAGGAACGGCTACGTGTGTGCCAGTAAAACCATGGCTCTGAGGCGCCTGCTGGAAGCTGCCAACAGCAACGCAGGGTTCACCAACCAGGAAAAAGGTGTGCATGCATTGTGTCCGGGCCTCTGATTTCCTGCTTTTCTTTTTTTTTTTTCTTCCTTGTTTTTGTTTCTTTTAGTTGTTTTTTTGTTTTTTTTAAGTTCTCTGTTAATAAAGCTAAGGAATGTTGCCACTCTGCTGTCTCGCCCTGTCTGTCAGATCCCGAGGAGTTCCTGAACAAGCTTTTCCAGCTGCTGCGAGTCGAACCGCTCCTAAAGATCAGGTCATTTACTCATCGCCTCCTCTATTCTACCAGCATGTAAGACCGGCTGCAGGTTAACGCGCTCTTCCTGGTTCAAATGCGGTCACAGCTGCAGTCAGACCTGTAGCTCATGTGCAAACAATGCCATCATGTCTGGTTGTCTCAGCGACAACGTTGCCGTTTCCCTCCATTGCTTGCGTTCCTGTGCAAGAGCACAGCACAACCGAGACCTACGGCTAGTTTAGCTCACACAATATCAGAGACACACTGGAGACACAAGTGCAGAAATCTCTTAAGTGAATAAAAATCTGAGTTGTTTTTGCTGCACTACAAGTCATTTTCTGCATTCGTGGCAACAAGAGAAGCTACAGAATGTACTTTTTAACTTTAAAACTTTGCTTTCATTGACAAAATCCCCCCAAAAATCATGTTTACGACTTCAGTAACCCCAGGGGAAAGTACTATTTCCATGTGCCGCGTCTAAAAGTCACACCTGTCCTCCCTTTTTCTCCGTTTCAGATCAGTGACTCAGCAGGCTCAGGAGTGCCACCTCTACCAACTCTTTCCACCAACACTCCCTGCCTCTCCTGCGCCCCCCGTCAACTCGCCCATCCCCATGGCCTCGCCCGCGTCCATGAGGGTCGCCAGCGTTCAGTCCCTGCTGGAGTCCTCCTTCCTGCACGGCGGCCTCAAGTTTGCCGAGGTACAGCTCAGGACTTCATCATCCAGCTGGTACCATGGCCATTGCCTTCCTGTGCAACTCCTCTACAAAAAAAAAAGAAAATCTTGCTTACAGCACAGTTTAGGCTTTCTACCTTTCACTTGGATTGTCTCCAGTCTGTTTTTGACCAGGCCTATCAGAAGAAGAAGAAGAAGAAGTTGTGAACATTGACGTAAATATTTTGCGTAGTCTGTCTGTAGTTTTAACCATGGCAGCAGAGGAAGTGAAGGAAGACGTTCAGTCCGTGTCGGCCAAGCTTCCAAATATTGAATTAACATTAGCAGCAGCCTCGTTCAGTTTGGCACTTCTCTCTGCACGGTGGAGGATGGTTGTTTACAGCGCAAGCAGTTTCCGATAAGCTTCATAGCACCGAACTCATGGACAAACATTACCGATTGGGTAAAATTGAATACTTCAACAGAGGCCACGCCTCCTGGAAGCAATCGTTTCTCAATAGCCGAGAGCCCAAACCCTCTGGACGAAGCCTAAAGCCTAGGACAAGGGGCTGGATTTTACAAGACTAATTGTACTACCCAAGAATTACAAAAGTTCTTCTTTCTTTTGGCTACTTTAAACAGAGGTGACATGCAATCTTCATATTGCTGTAAAAGTGTTGCGTTAATATTTTTTTTAGTCCATCTTGACTCCATCATTGTTGAACTTTAAGTTTACTGCAAAAACGTGAATGTACTAGAGAATCAAGACATGAGTCTTTTAGCTTGACCTCAGCATAGGGAGTTTTATGAACACTAAAACATTGATCAGACAAAGTCTGAGCCTGAGCTTCTTACAAGAACTTGTATTTATATTCCTTGCCCCACCAGGCTCCCTCCTGTCTACTTCTGCTAATGCCCCGGTTTGGGAAGGACTTCAAAATGTTTGACGCCATCTTGCCCACCCTCAGTCTGGATATCACAGATTTGCTGGATGACAGTAAGGTTTTATTGCTTGTCTGTTGTGTCTAAAATCATGTTTTGCTCGTTTCACTTGCAGTTTTTATTTCATTTATGAATATATCTCTTGCTGTGTGTACCTGTGTCTGTAGCTCTCAGGCAGTGCAGTATCTGCCAGGCTGTAGCCGAGTGGGAGTGTGTGCAGTGCTACGAAGACTTGGACATCACTCCCGGACATCTAAAGCAATACTGCCAGACGTGCAATACGCAGGTATCCCTTCATCACCTGGAAAATCTGTCAAAAATAATAATGATAAAAAAACAAGAGCGGTATTGATTCTGTTCATTTTTTCTTCTGTGCACGACTAGGTTCACAGTCACAGGAACCGCGCGTCGCACAACCCGGTCAAGATCGCCGTTCCTCAGGGGACGTGGTCGGGCCCTCTGCATCACACCCGCCAGCGTATGTCTCTCTTTGCGGTGACGTGCATCGAAACCAGCCATTACGTCAGCTTCGTCAAGCACGGACCCCAGGCCTCCGACTGGTTGTTCTTCGACAGCATGGCAGACCGAGAAGGTGAGCGGGAGGGCAGCACAAATCACTTCTCTTTTGTCAAACATAAAAGCCTCACATTTGTTTGTTCGCGTCCTCGCCCAGGTGGCGAGAACGGCTTCAACATCCCCCAGGTGAGGGGGTGTCCCGAGGTGGGCCGCTACCTGGGCCTGTCGGAGGAGGAGCTGAGCAGGGTGGACGCCTCGTCTTTGAGGGAGTCGGCCCGGAGGCTGCTCTGCGACTCCTACATGTGCCTGTACCACAGCCCAGAGCTCAGCCTCTACAAGTGATATGAAGACAACCAGTGAAGTGAAGTGAAGAAGAGAAGAAAAACACCCTGGAAATGTTTTTCCTATAAAAGGTGGGGGGGAAAAAAGAAACAAATGCACTCACAAGATATGTAGCAAAAACAACCGACCTTAAATAACATTGATTATCTTTATAATGGGAGTTATATGTTGTTGTTTTTTTTGGAGGGAGGGGGGGTTGCCTTTTGAACAAACATGAGGAAGCTGAGCCTTAATCACTCAGACCTTATATCTGTGTTTAAGCTGTTTCTCAATGTGCATACACTGTACAGAACCACTGTGCCTCTTATATGTGACTCGTGTATACTTAATACGGTTTGCACTGCTTTATTTGATTGTCAGTAAGTTTGTATATAATATGATTGTTATGAACTGACAGCTAAGATGCACATACACGTTTAACTTTCATTCTTCATGTGATGTTTAGATGTTGCAGCGTATCACTGTGGGTAATGTTTGATATAATAAAAGCCCTAAGTTTGATCTGTTTTTGGTTGCACTTGTTATTGCCGTTTTTTTGTTTTTGTTTTTCAAACGATATCTGGACATATCTGAATATCTCATAGAGCACTGTTTAGTTTGTCATCTGAAAATGGCATAACACTAAAATATAAAGATGTGATCATTCCCCTACTGTAAGGCAGTTTAAGTAGTGCATTCACCATAGTAGCTGCTGAGAGGTCCGAGGTAACTCAAGAAGAACAATCCATATGTAAATTATGGATTGTGGTGGGTCAACACCATTCTATCCTAGTTTATTATGGTCTATCGCATATATTCTCCAAAATACGTAATTTGTCAAAATGAAAAAATTCGAGTATGTAGACTGCATAGCTTTGGACCATATCTTAAGATATAATTCAATGTAAAAGATGGAAAACACACAAAACAGAATGTGTGGGACATAACAAAATTAAACTTTTATAACGCAAAATCCCTGTGTAGGTAAGTAAATGTGGCGGAAGCGTCCTCCCCAATATGGCGGCGACGCTGACGTACCAACTACTGGCTGTGCGACGTCTACGTGCACCTACGTCTCTGAGCGTAACTGCGCCATCATTGCGGGCCTAGGAATCAGCGAGTGTCGGCGGAACAAGTTGTTCCTCGGCTCTCCTTACGGGCCAGTGTCGTTCGTTTTCCTTAAAAAAAGCCCACTTCGAACGGCAGCAGAACCGGTTTAGATGTATTTGTAAGGTAAGCTAACCTCCGACAGGGCGCGTGGCTTTAACTGTTCGACGTTAGCTGACGGCGCCAGCCTGCCTGCGCCGCCTCGAGCTGCTGCTTCTAACTGCGGGGCTGCCGCTGTGTTTACTGGAGCAACTTAAACCAACTAATATCTGGAATAGCTAATCCAAATCCCCCCGACTGCTATCAATACGTTCTGTCTTATTCCGCCTTATTGTCCACGTGTCTGTGTTAGAAAGCTCTCAACAAAGCTGTTGCTTTATTAAATTCGCCCGTTGTTAAACAAGAATCTTAGTTTGTGTCAAATTAGCAAAAATGGCATCTGTGACAAATAAAAAGGTGTTGGAAGTGCAAATTATTCCAATTTGAGCTTCTGGAAGTGGACTTCGTTATGCTATTTATTGTATATTGCACCAAAAAAAAAAATGTAATCGTCGATTAGGGTTAAATCTGACTTAATTTCTGTTTTAGATGTACCTCTACCAGATCTGATTTCCTACTGTTGTGAGCTTATTGGTATCCACTGTTCTAGGAAGGTTTCTGTCCCTGACTGTTAAATATTTTTACTGTTGTCAGTGTGTTATATTTATATTGTTCAGTCATTTTGGTAATGTGATTTACAAAAGTATTCACACACCCCTGGAGCTTTCTGTATGTTACAACCACAAACGTCAGTGTACACCAACATAGAGTAGTGTATAGTGGTGAAGAAGAAGGAAAAGTGTTCATATCTTGGCACATATTGTCAATTGAAAGGTCTGGACTTTGACCCAGATATAATATTGTCCTTTTCAAGGTCCTTAAAAAGAGAAGAAAGAAAAAGAAAATGTAATGAATATCATCATGTATTTTTCTAGCTGCGTGCAGGTGCACACTGTCTCCGAGGACCAGCGGTGAAGTTTGTTGTCATGGCGTCTCCTCAAGGAGGAGGAGCTTTGTCCACAAGAGGAGGCAGCGGAGCCCGAAGGATGAAGTGGGCCCTTGAGCTCAGTGTGGGAAACACAAGGTAGACTGCTCTTCTGTGTCACCCTGCCTATGTTTACGTAACATTTACATCAGCTGGAGTACTGTGTTTTAAACTGTAATTACTTGAAACTATTTATGGTTCAAAATTAAATAACCATTTTATCATTTTTTCTTTACAAATGCAAATAGCAATTGTTTTTTACTTGAGGTCCTTGTACTGTGTGTAGGGTCCTTTACATTTCAGCTTCTGGAATCTGTAATTTATGGGTTTTTCCACTCCAGGCCTGTGGAGGGAGTAATGTGCTTGTTTTCTGATAGTGATTTCAGAAGCAGAAAAAGATTCTTACTATAACTTTAACACGATTGTTGCATCTTGGACGTATGGGTATTTTATTCCTTCACCGTTCCATATTTTATACAGTTTTATTCATAAAGTTGTTTTAAGTTCTCTTACTTCCCACCAAAACAGACCACTGGATTATTTAGGTCTTTATTTGATTTGCTAGCCAGGAATCTGTTTATACTGGAGCAAACAGTTGCAGAGAATGCCACCTAAACACGCACCACTGTTGACCACAACCGATTTCAGCTTGATCAGCCCTGACGGGTATTTTAAAAAAAGACGTATTATGTTGTATGACATGTCAAGATATGTCTTTGGCACATTTGGTTGCGACAGAGTAAGTCAAACATCCAGCGGGTAACAGGATGACTGAACATATTCTCATTTATTATTTCGACATATTTTATGGGACATGTTAGATTTGGAAATTTTAGGACCTTCAAAAAGTCCTAGCTTCATTTATCTAAAATTAAAGCCCTAAAATTTCTTAAATTTGTTAAAGATGAATACATTAATCGTAGGTCTTAAATTTTTGTGCCAGGACTATTCAATCTTATATATTCTATGTAGGTTGTTTTTGTTTCACTGAACTTTTCTATCAGGCAGAAGTTTGAGGCTTTATGTGACTCAAACAATTTAAGGCTACCGGTGAGAAGATGCTAACTAGCTAGCAAGCAAACAAGCCATTAGCAGCTAGCATATGGTTCATTTGCAGTTATGGCTCTCTAGTTAGCCAGAGTGCCACAAAAAAGAAAAACAGAACTTTTAGAGCAGGGGTGCCCAAAGTGGGTCCTCAAGGGTCGGCATCCTGCATGTTTTAGTTCTCTCCCTGGCGGTACCAACAACCTTTTCAGCATGTTAATGTTCTTCTTGGGCCTCTAATGAACCATCATTTGATCCAGGTGTGTTAAACCAGGTTTGGGTCTCCTGCATTTCTTTGTACATCTTTGTCATTTTATAGGTCTTAAATTTTATTCATAGTGGTCTTAAAAAGTCTTAAATTTAAGTTAATCAAACCTGCATAACCCTGTAATAGTCTTTTCAGTATCAGTAAGTTAAAGCTTTATAACAGACGGAATATGGCCACAAAGCTCTGATGTCAAAATATGTTTTCGTACATCGAAAGAACCGACTCAGACGCGATAAACCCACATTTTTCTCTTCAGCACTGAGCAATTCCTACTAGCTTTCCCATTTTGTCCACTTTCAGATAGATAACAAGTGTTCATCTTGGCATCATTTAAAGGCTGGCCTCTGGTTGGCCGCATGGTGCTTGGGATATAATTAAACCAAGATGTGTCCTTCACTAGTTGGTCAAAACAACCAGTCTCCATACATTAGCACTGATCTGAATGTTGCATAAACGGTTTGATTCAGAGCTGGACTGTTGTTGGCGCTTGCAGGAGCCGCAGTGACCGACAAGGCGATGTCGTTTACCCCATCGGCTACTCAGAGAAACCCGTTCCCGACACCAGCATCCAGGAGACCGACAAGAACCTGGTGGAGAAGGTAGCGTGGTTAGCATTGCTAAAACAGACGGTCTCCATGTGTGTTTCCTCGAGCATTTCCAACATTTTAACATCCAACACGTTGGATGTTAAAATGTTCTACCTGTTATTCCATAACAGACCATTATGCTACGCGTGAAAGGAGTTTATTTGACAGATCTGCCGTTTTTGCCGCAAACTTGACTCTCTCTCTCTCTTTCTGTCTTTCTTTTCTTGTTTTGTGCTGCAGCGCTGCTGGGACGTGGCCCTCGGGCCCCTAAAGCAGATTCCCATGAACCTGTTCATCATGTACATGTCTGGCAACACCATCTCCATCTTCCCCATCATGATGGTCTGCATGATGGCCTGGAGGCCCATACAGGCTCTCATGTCGATGTCAGCGAGTGAGTGTTCAGTACTGAGATTGTCCGCCGGCTCCACTCTGAATCCGTGTTCGTCTCTGACTCACTGACCGTGTCGTCCTGATCGCTCAGCCTTCAAGCTGTTGGAGAGCTCCAGTCAGCAGTGGCTACAGGGGCTCGTCTACCTGATCGGTAACCTCCTAGGAGCGGCGTTGGCTATTTATAAGTGTCAGTCGATGGGGCTGCTTCCGACACACTCGTCCGATTGGCTGGCTTTCATAGAGCCGCCGCAGGTAACGTCACAAACACACACCGGCGACGACCGTAGACGCTTACCAAAGGAAGCCTTTCAGATGATACAGATGTTGCCGTGTCGTAATAATAAATGATGACGCGGCGTTTGTTCCAGAACGAGTCAAGCTGGGTTTTATTTTCATAATTCCTAATATGGTATCATTTATACAGACGGCTGCAATATTTACTATCCAAAATGCCATTTTTGCCGTCAGTCCAACTTAATAACTCATTAGAGCCACAAATGCTACATGAGTGACAGAGTAGTAGGCCTATTCTGATGAAAAATTAAAAACAAAACTCCTTCAATTAAGAGATGAGTAATATTACAAGAATAAGGTTCTATGAGAATAAAGTCAAAGTAATATGAGACGAAAGTCATATTACAAGAATAGTCATATGAGAATAAACTTGAAATAATAAGAACAAACTCACATTAGGAGAAAGTCATATTTAAAGAATAAAGTTGAAATAGTATGAGAATAAGGTCGTAATGTTTTTTAGAAGAAAGTCACAATATTTTTAGAATAAAGTCATAATGGTACAAGAATAAACTTGTAATGTTATGAGAATAAAGTCATACTATGACCTTATTCTTGTAATTTTATATATTTTTTTATTTCTTAGCATGGCTCTAATACTTTGTTGTAATTTGTAATAGCATTTGTACCATGTCATGAATTTAAAAAACATAAATACAGGAGAGCTGTGGTGTTTTGGTTCTCCAACCAGGGTGTTATTCTGTCAGAGGGCAGCACAAGCATTTGATCAAATCATTCAGCAGAGGTCGTTTTAAACTCGGTTTGGTGACTTCAGACTAATGTAGAAGTGAAAGTTGCGACTTAAAGACTAATCAAACCTGTTCTGCATTACTCTACTCTGATTACAGATTCTTTAGCTTTTTGAAAGTGGAGGCCTGTGAAAAGGCCCTGCTGCACTGGTTTCTAAAAACAACAGGTTTGGATGAAACCGGGGCGACGAGGCGGCCATTTCGCCCCGTCGTCCCCGCTGCAGCTCTGAATCACGCAGCAGGTTTTAATGTGGTCTTTGTCAGTGACTCTCAACTTTGGTTTGTAGTTACGCTTGACAGAACTACAAGTTTAACTTGTTCTTCTCTTTGCTGTGCTAGTAATGTGTTAGACGAGTTTTTCTAACACCTTCAATTGTGCGTGGAAACACCCACTTCAAGAACTCTTTTCTTTTCTTCTTTCTTTTTGGTAAAGGCAGTAGGACCTCGTTAAGCGTTTAGGTTGATCCGTGATGCCTAGCACGTGTTAAATAGGGCTGACTTTTTTTCACTTTCCATACCAATATCTGAGGTTTAGTATCAGCCGACATGGGAAAACATCACTGAACTGAGTTTTCTTTTTCTTTTTTTAAACATAAATAGAAATCTACCGACTTACAATTTTATTTGATCACTCTGCAGCACACTTAAATCCACCAATGGCATCACAAGCTTGGTCAAACAGGAAAACAACAAAAATTTAATTTGTTCAGCCAGTGCAACAGCCAATGTAAAATAAATAACATACTGAAACTGATAAACGCGACATTTAAAAAATAAACTGCAGCAAATGGTTGGGAAAGTTCAATTAGGAATTCTAAATATAATGTGAAATAAATAATAAAGCAAGACGTCGCTCAGAGAATAAAGCATAGAATTAAGAGTAAATAAATCTGCATTTATGGGTCTGGCACATTGTCACCAATACCTGATTTAGAATTTTTTTTCCTATGTCTGGACTGAAACACATATTTACATCTCTACTGACACCCTATTTTGTTTTTGTTTGTCCTGGACAGAGGCTGGAGATCATGAGCGGAGGGATGGTGCTGTGAAGCGGACTTCCGCTGAGGTCACATACTGTACATACTCCACTCTTCTTCTTCTTCTTCTTCTTCTTTTTCTTCTTTTTCTTGCCACACCACCAGGCAGCTGAAACAAAAGCCTGAACTTTTAGCCATTTCCAGACGCCATCAGGATCCAGACTCGGCCCCCTCAGCTAAAACAGACATGTTTACTAAAGCAAGGTGTACAGCACAGCTTAACATCAGGGATTTATCCACCATGTTCTCCATCATCCCCCTCTCTCTTCTGGGTTTGTTGCTGAAGCGTTACTTTTGGTGTAAGCAAGCATCCTTTTCTTTTTTTTTTTTTTTTAAATACTCTCATAAAGATAGCAGATAATGTTGTTGACTACTGTTCGGCTACTGTAATTTTCTGTGCAGATAAAAATTGACTTCGCAGTAGATTATTAATGGGAGAATTTCACAGCTCACAGAACTCAGACCATAACATCACTAATAAAAATCATTTTGTCCGTAGAATTCCTGAAATTGTTGGGCAGAGTATGCAAAAATGTTTAGCTTTTTTTTTTTCCAAAAAAACACACAAAAAAATTGGTACAGTTCAATCACGTTTTTTTTAATTTTTTTTTATTGTATATTCAGTTTGTAGTGAAATAATTCAATATGTCAACACAACTTCAACCCTCTGCCCAGCAACATTAACTCAGTTTTAATTTATAGGTCTGTTTAATTTATGCTGATTTGCCTATGAAAATGTTCTATAAATAAATCCTTATTGCTTGAAATAGAATGTTTTCAACTGTGTCAATAAATATATTGGAGGAAAAACGAGGCTTTCTTCATGCTTTAAAAAGGAGGTTCATTTTTGCTTGCTGTTTGGTCCAGCAGCCTTACTCGGCATCACAGATTTGATAAGTGTCCTTTTGTTTGTCTTTATATTACATTGTATCTGATAAAAAACGTTTAAGTTTATCTCTAAAGTCTTCTTTTTAGATCAAACTGCAATAAATACACGGGCTTATAGATCACATAGCTGCTTCTCAGTAAATTAATATGTAGTCAATAAGTTAAATGTTTCAGTAATTCTGTAAAAAGATGAAACACATTATGGAAAATAGGCATTTATTAGACTTTCAATGTTTTTCAAGCTTTCAAAGATTTGAAATGCCTGTAAATATTTATCGCATGCACACCTCAACTGTGACAGAATCTAAAAAGATCTCGATTGTATGAGTTTTATATAATTAATTGGCATTTTGATTGAAATAAGGATTTGATCACCAACGAACCATCAAGAATTCAGGCTCTCGCAGACTTATTTCATCTTTAAGAACCCCTCCCATCCTCCACTCATTACCTGTGTTAATTGCGCCTGATGGAACACGTTTACCCGTTTACAAGACACCTGTCCGCATAATCGTACTCAAACTAAAAGTGGAAGATATTTTGGATAGGATACAGTGGTATTGTAGGGTGTCGTCCATACTCTAATCTAGAATGTGGTGGTAATGCACCTTAAAGTTGTTTGTCAACTGCCATAACATACAAGAAGACAAATCAGACTCCAATCTCAGCCCCACTGGCAAGACCAAAGAGCTGCTTGTCCTAACCTCAGGACAAAATTATAGACCTGCACAAGGCTGGGATAGGCCACAGGACAATATGAAAACAGATTGGTGAGAAGGTAACGATTATTGACACCAGAAAACGGAAGATGACTGTCATTCTCCCTCCGACTGGGGTTTCATGGAACAGATGGCCTTGCAGAGTATCCATGATCGGGAGAAAGTTGGGGGATTAGCCCAAAGCTATATGGGAGTATCTGATCAATGACCTGAAGAGTTTGCCAATGACCATTTCAATAATCTAGAGAAGGCATGGAAGACGGCGATTAGAACGTTTTGGAGGAAGAAGGATGAGTAATCCCAAGAACACCATCCCAACAGTGAAGCATCGGGTGGAAACTTCCTGCTTTGGGTGTGCTCTTCTGTAAAGGAACAGACTGACTCCATAGTACTGAGGAGAGGATGGATGGGCCCAGGTATTGTGAGATTTTGGCAAGCAACCTCCTCTGCATCTTCAATGCTCTGAGGAAGCACTGAAGATGGGTCATGGCCAGGTCTACCAGCGTAAACAAGGCCTGAAACGCATACAAACTAAGGAGAGCCCCATTTCAAGGTCCTGGAGTGGCCTAGCCAGTCTCCAGACCTAAACCCAATAGAAACTCAGAGGGAGGCAGGCTGAGAGTCTGTGACAGCCCCAAAACCTGAAAGATCAGGACAAGATCTGTGTGGAGGAGTGGACAAAAGCTCTGCTGCCTGGTCAGGAACTACAGGAAACCTCTTTTTCACAATTTCCTTTCAAGAAAGCTAAACTTTTGCTGTGGTCTGACAACTGATTGTGATTAATGTTATATCCTGTGTAAGCCAAATGGTTAAAAAGATCACGACTGCCCTTTTTAATGGTAAAATCACAATTTTATCCAATTTTCCCAAGTAAAACATAAAGAAAAATAGACCTTTAGTGTTTGAAATTTAATTAACACGTTGACTCTGAAAAAGCTTTCAAGCAAATGCTGTAATCACTTTTTATAATGGAAATAACTAACTCGACCTTTGGGCTAGAAACCAAAGGGCACTATTTAAATATTGTAGAAAGGATGTGAATTGCATCAGAGAACAAAAAACATGATTTTCGATACTGTTTTCGTAATTCCATGATCTTGGAACCACCTGAAAGTTGATTTAACATTCTGTCAAATGATACCAAGACAGAAGAACTCTTGGACCTTTCACATGGAAGATCAAATCCATGGGAAGCAGCAGCAGCGCACAGCACCCCCTTGTGGATGACACGATGCAACGCATGTTAACAGCAATCTAGGTAAATGAAACTTATTTTTTAACATACAACAACAATTTTTCGAAGCGTCGTTCAGTTTCGGGGACAGGTCTGACTCGCCCGAACAAAACCGTAGTGTGTGTGTGTGTGTGTGTGTGAGGGGGAGGGGGATGGGGGGACAGGTAAGTTCAGAAAGCAAGACGTAGATGGGAAGGGCAGAGAAAGATGGGAAGGGCAGAGAAAGATGGGAAGGGCAGAGAAAGATGGGAAGGGCAGAGAAAGAAGGACAGGTCGGGCCTCACACTAAGGGTAGAATATCGGACAGAAAGCAGTGGCGTTTGTTTTTAAGCTCAATGTGAATCTTTGGTCTCGCGGTCTGTCACGGTTTTCCTCCACGCGCGTGTCTGTCAATTTTAGCGTCAACTTTTTAAAACTCCAAGGAAGGCGCGAGACGGAAACTCGTGCTTGTTTCCAAACAGGGGATCCTCCCCGAAAGTTTTTTTTAAAAAAGGACGTTTAGGTCGAAGAACTTGTCTTCAACTTTTAAAAAAAATTTTTTTAAAGACGTTTTAGTTGAGCTTGTCGGCTGCGGGTCGTAGTCATGGAGAAAGGCGACTGTTGCACGGCAACACAGGAGTACCCACATCCTTTTATCTTCGAGGTGAAGCTGACCAGAGCGCAGAGGATCAGGGTGAGTTTGCTGATGTTATATTTAAATGAGAAAGTTTACAATTAGCGGGTAGCTGTTTATTTCTACTCGGTCACAAGAGGGAAGAGACGCTCAGCTGCCGCCTGAAAATGATAGGCTCTGTTGAAAAGTAAGTAGCAATAAAAATAGTTAATTTGCATTAAACAAGACTTGGGAGAAATATTTTTTTTTTTGCTAATAAAATATGAAATAGATTCATGAATAACATTACATTTCATATACAGAGCAATTGGGGAGGAAAAAAATACAGGTTTTGAAAAATTTCTAAAATACCTTTTGTTGCATTTGTAGACAAAGCGCCACATTTATGAGACAATGTGCAGCATTTTTGTAGGACTACGTTTCATGTCATTGTCTGAACAATAACATGCTATTTATGGGGTTTCTGTTACTTACTGAAACATTGTAAAAAGGCATTATGAATTATTTTAAGTAACACTTTTTAAAGATCTTGGTGTTCTGTAGCTTCTGGCCTGACTTGTGAATCCTACATCAGCATCTCACATAGAAACAAAGTGCCTCTTCTAGTTCTTACACCCAACAATAGCCAAGTCATAAAGCGCCTCATCATCGGCAGGTGTGACTGATGCCACAGAGTTGCATAACAGTGAGAGAAACATGGCTGGGGCAGGGCAGCATAGTGGGAAGAATGGTTAATGAAACGTGACATGTTGCACTCTACTGGACTATCTACATTTTTCATATATATTGGGTAGGGTGTGTGCAGAGGTTTTCAAAATCAGTCATAAAATCTAACTGAATTCCTGTTATCTTATCTGGTTTCACAACAATACATGTTTACTGTATGACTACTAGAATCTTCTTTTTCCCTTGCCGCTAGGGGCTCATCCTGGGCAGCGTCCTGGTCCCTGTACGCGTCACGCTGGCGGCCTTATTCTTCCTCATCATGTGGCCCATCGCCCGGCTAAGACTGGCCGGCCTTTCCGAAGAAGAGCGCGCCCGGCCGGTCGCGGGCTGGCGCCGCTGGCTGTTCCACCCCATCATCTTGCTCCTGAGCAGAGCCGTGTTCGTCTCCTTGGGCTTCCCGTGGGTCAAAGTAAAAGGTCGCAGGGCCGACCTGAAGGAGGCGCCGGTCCTGGTGGTGGCGCCCCACAGCGGCTTCCTGGACATGCTGGTTCTCTGTCCGACCCAGCTGGCAACTGTTGTGTCGCGGTATGAGAACACGAAGCTGCCCGTCATAGGAGGTAAAATGGCTGCACTTTTACGACTCCGGTACAATCATGAGGTTGGCAGCGTTGAAGCAGGGTTTGTCTTTTTTTCTGAAAGCCCAGTGAAGAAGAACTGGCTCATTATTTACAGCCAGAGTCATTCTGTCTTCTAGCAAATAATTATTTAATCTACTGTAAAATATATTTGTGTGACAGAAAATCTTTTTCTCACGCATTAACTGTGTAACAGCGGCGTCCACAATGACTCATTGGATAACACAGTATTTTGGGGGGTTGTAGTTAAGGGGTTTAATTACTTTGTCTCAATCTAATATGCTGAAATCACCTTCTTGTAAAAAAAAAAAAAGGTTTTCAAGCAATCTTTAAAATCCTGATCAGCATTTCTGAGGTTTGGATGTTAACCTGTAGCAGAGCTAATGGAGTCACTCAGGCTTTGAGAGAAAGATTTATAACACCCAGCTGGTGAGAGCTCACTGTGTTTATAAATGGAGTCATAAATTGGGTTTATAGATTCAGCTTAAAATGTCAAAGGCAAGCATTACTATTAGTGCATTTACTCCTATTAGCTACCTCATGGTCGTTGTTGAGATGAATTCCTGAAAATTGTAGTTTTAATGCTAATCTGGCTGTCTTTTTTTTTTAATGTTAAAGTATTTCTGTCGACTTAAGAATTTATCATTTAAGAATTGAAGTCACGGCTTTTTATGTGCTCGTCCCGCTGATGAAAGCGGCTCTTTGCTCCGTCTCGACAAAGAGCCGTTGCCGAGATACAGCAGGTTGAACCGTGTCGGAGTTGGCGCATTCGTCAGTTCATCATTTGTCAAAGCAGGTTTGAAACAGTCATCTAGCAAACAATATTCTCAAGCAGGCTATCTCGGTGTGATTAGGGGTCACAATTCATAAAGGTCTAGTTGTTTCAAAAGACGATCTGAACCAAAAGAAATGGGGTGAAATTCAAAGTTTTTTAGAAAAATGATGTGAGATTTTAACTGTTTTATACTTATTCATATCTCTAATTCATAAAAAAAAAGAAACTTGAGTAGCCTACAAACCACAAAACAGATGCATAATGCTTTTAAAGTGTTTTATTTTATGGTGTAGAATGGAAGTAAGACATGCTGAAATTGCAACACAAGTGAGCCTAATTGCACATAATCGGGGTAATTATGTATAAATTTGCAAAAGAGGTTAACTGGCCCAGAGCTGTTCAAAACCTAAACTGCTAAATGAGCGTGATTCCCTCCAAATCAAACCGTTGTTATTGTTTTTTTTAAATAATCATGTTTCAGACTTTTGATTTCCATGTGAACTGTTGGGGAACGCACATTTTCACAATAAAAAGTTCTCCGTTTTCAAACTGCTGCTCGGTGGCGCTTCGACATCGCGCATCATTACAGAGACGGAAAAAACGAACGCATACATGAAGGTACACGCTTTTAAATCAGTAGTTCAATCTGTTTTCCTGGGCAGTTTCGTTTAGCATGTTGAACATAACTGCACGAGTAAATGATGCAACCGGACAGGAATTGCAGTTTCACGATGACAAGATGAGAGCACTGTTTAGTTTGATGTGAGAATCTGGATGAAATGGCCGACTCACACAGGTCAGACCTGACTTTGACAGCCTCGGAGCGGCAGGACCGAGGGATTGATTCATGTTCATCGCCCGGTTCGCACTTGGAACGCACATAACTGAAAATCCTTCCACTGAACTCTCGCAAACCAGAGAACTATTTGGAGACGCACCGTAAAAAAGAAGCCAGAAATATGCAAGGAAGTTTAAAGGTAAACAAGTGGCTTCTTCTATCGACGTCTAATCTGCTGTGGCGTGCTCTTGCACTTCCTGCCTCATTTCCTTCGGGAATAGCTACGCGATAAAATCCGAAAGTTTTTTTTTTTCTTTGTTCTGATTTGATACAGTGTAAAATGATAATAATACTCTTGGATATGTGTTTCAGCTCTGCTGGAGTTCAACCAGTCTGTGCTCGTCAGCAGGAAAGACCCGGAGTCGAGGAAGGAGGCCGTGGTTAAGCTCAACGAGAGGCTGACCTCTAAAGGCTACTGGCCCCAGGTACGAGGTCAGGGGGTCGTCTGTAGGAGAGGCCATGTCCACTTCAGTGTCACGCTATCGGTGCAGCTCATGCACCTCTTGTGTTAGTTCTCGATTATTCTGATGATTAATTGATTAGTCGGATAAAAAATTGGCCCAATCTTCAGATTTTTCATCCAAGCCTTTTTATGTAAAATTAAAAATGCACTAAAAGATGCAAATAAACAAATAATTCAATTCCTTTTCTAAAATAAGGAAATACAATTTTTTGCAGCATTCTTCTAATGAGCGCTTGATAATATATAGCAAAGGAGGCTAGAAAATATTCTCAGTAATGTGAAAAGCTTAGTATTTTCTGTTTGACCTATCAGTACATTGTAGGGCTGATTTGTGGATTATTTCGATTAACTGATTAATAAATAACTTGATAGAAAAAGGTGATTAATGGGAAAGATTTTTTTATTATTATTTATTTATTTTAATTTGAGTTTTTTACAAAATTGGAAACGAGTGAAATTAAACTGCCACTTCAGTTCTGCGTAGAACAAACAATAATACTTTTTTTTTTTTTTTTACGTTTAATTGCAAAAATGTATATATTTTGTACAGTTTTGGCTTAACTACTGCTGCTGTGTTTTTTTTTTATCAGATGGCCTTTTATAAGTATGTATGCTCCAATTAATGATTAACCAATTACTAAATTAGTTGACGATATAAGTAATCGATTAATCACGATTAATCGTTTCAGTCCTAGTTATTTCTTCCTCTGTTAAAAAAACATTTTCAGTCAGAATTATGTAGTAACACTTTAGTCTTTTAAATGTCAAATTTATGTGCAAACTTGAGAACAGAATTAAAACCTGGTAAATTTATAGTTTTAAAATAAATGTGTTTCGTTTTTTTTGTCTTTCTGTTGAGTAGTCTTATTATGACCTCATCAAGAATGAAGGCTGGCTTTAGTGTCCACTTTGTATTTTTTTCATAAATGGAAATATTTATGAAAGCACAAAATATTTTTCAGTTTTTTTCTGTCACTTTCTTTTAAGTGACGGAAAAAACGTCTGCTAGCCTTGCTTAGCAACCGTTGTTGGCAACAGATTGAGGAGGCAAAGCATTAATGACGTCAAACAGTAGGAACTATATGATGCAAATTTATCATAGATTATGAAATGTACACTTTTTTTAAAAAACAAAGAAAAAAACGGTGATATGAAAAATCCGTGCTAGATTTATTTTGTGCAATCTGCTGGTTTAATAGAATTATTTTTGATGTTTGGCATCACTTCTTAACTACCGTTTACTTTTTTTGTGGCTCAAAATAGGTGGTGAATTATGTTAGATAGTTCTTGAAATGCTGTTGAGATGCTATCACTTGACTGAATTCATAAATGAAGCAACTTTTCTAGATGCTCATGTTTCCAGAGGGAACCACGACTAATGGCCGAGCGCTCATCAAGTTCAAGCCTGGTAGGTGTCTGCGGTGAGAACAGCGCCACAAACAGAAAACGCAATGTCATCCTGAGCAAGACCGTCCTGTCTGGTTCAGTAAAACCAGTCCGTTTGCACGAATCATGCAGGAACTGCTCAAGGATTGGAGAGGTTTCATTTTCTTGTTTTGCTTCTTGACGACTTAGTACTTTTCTAAGACATTTTTTCCTTTGTCTCCTGATGTCAGGTGCTTTTCTCGCTGGAGTCCCTGTGCAACCAGTTCTTCTGCGCTACCCAAACAAAGTGGTGAGTGCAATAAATGGGGAGAAGAGTTTACGTCCCCGTTGGATGTAAATATTCGAATCCCTAATTTTCATTGTTTAGTGCATGCAATTGCAGGTCTCCTAACACTTTTCAGCCTTTCCATTCACACCGGACCTGTTTAGTCCGCTTTAATCAAACTCTGGTTTATTTGCCGAGGAAGTCCGGTTCATTTGAGGAGGTGAGAATGCGTAATCAAATTCTGACGCAGACCAAAAAAAGCAAACTCCAGTCTGCCTAGAAACCTAGGTCTCGGTTTGGTTGACTTGGACTCTGGTGCGGTTCGAATGCATATGTGAACGCTGGACAACTCCAAGAGGAGGAAACATACGATAGTGCATGGCATTCTGGGTAAATGTAACTGAAACAAACACAAGAGTCTTTTTGAGAGAAATGTCTTGTGGTACTTCACCAAAACAAAACAAAAATCCCACAGCCGCTAAAATCTGACGCCACTCCATTTTTGTTAACATTTCACGAACAAGGAAATTCCGCTCATGACTTTTGTAAGAGCCATATGAATAAAATAAGTAATTATTGATGTGACAGGAGCATGCGGCTTTGACACTTGGGTGGTGGGTGTGTCGATGTGGGCGTGACGGTCACCAAGTATGAATGGGAAGGTTACTGTGCGCTGACTTTGTGTATGAGGAAGCGGGTGCTCGGGCTGGTCACAGTTTCTGTTGACTGTGTTGTGGTGCCGTTTATTGTTGGCACCATTGCATTGTTTGGCCTGGTCAGTCTGTGTCGCAGTCCTTGTAAAGTCTGAACTATGATAATCAAACTGGAATAAACCGGCCCTCATATACCATTAGTTTGCCGCACGTTTACCTTCTTCCGAGGTTTTTGTGTTGTTTCCTAAAGGAGCTCTTGGCACAGCACCACCACCACCACAGGTGAGGGGAGAGAGAGAGGATTTCAAAGTGTTTTTCAAAGTGTTGGGATCGTTTGACCCACTGAAGTGTGAAAGCTAACTGGATCAGCTGAAAATGTGACAAATGTTGCAAGTTTTAATCCCTAATCCAGGTGTGAAAGCTCCACAGGAAGTGGTTCAACCACAGGAATGCAAATGTTTGTTTTCCAAAAAATGCTGAGTGTTGTTGACGTACCAAGATGTCGTGCAAATGACCCACTGGTGAACCATGAGTCGGATCAGTCGCTGGCTTCTGGTGGCTCTAACCATGATTTTAGAGAGCTGTAGAAAGGGAACAGCAGCCAGCGAAGTTGATTGCATTTAACAACAGTGTGTGCCTCCGCTCTATTTTTACTGTTCTTGTTGTTTTTGGTATTGCATCATATGTACACATGTGTGAACTTGCATTCGCAGATGTGCACAATAAAAGCTGTGTGCTGTTTGCCAGCTCGTCTCTTCCAGCTGGCATTTTTGACTGTTTGGAGTCATGTTTCTAAAGATGACTGCAAACACTGTTTAGTTCAGTGTTTGCATACTGCAAATATCACTGTGTGTAACATGGGGAAATGGGAGGCATATAAAACCCCCCGGTCTGAGATAAAACCATTTTTGTCCAGCTTACACTGTTTGATCTGTGTTTTTATGGCTCTTCCTCAGGACACCGTTCGATGGACATATAAAGGGGCGTCATGGTGAGTTCCTTAAGCTAGCTTATTTTTGTGTCTTCTCAGGCTTGTGTTGCATTGCAGTGAATTAAGCTTGTATGGGATTTGATTAAAAGGAGGTAGAAATGTAAGTGTGTTGGTATAAAAGTGCACTAGATTGGTCTAATTAGCCACAAACATTCATAATGTCAGATCATTTAATCAGCTAAATCGGAGGTTATGCTTTGTATCGCTTTAGTTAAGTAAGTCTATAGTTGGTAATACTGTTTTGATCAATTGTATTGTAGATTATTCTATTCCCATCTATCAAAGAACGTAAAATACAGCGTAAAGCCACAATCTGATGTTATTCACACCCGGACCACCTGATGGCAACAAAGTTCATCAATATGAACATTAATAGATGTATTTGTATGACATTTGTCAACGGGGATAAAGATTGAAAACAGTTCCAGGTGATTTCACATTGGTCAAAAGGTGGTCCATAGCTAATAGCCTAGTTTAGCGTAACATCGTATTTTAGTATGAATCCATATTAGCTGGACCTGAAAGCTAACAGCTAATTTTGTGGGGGATCGAGACCAAAGTGGTCTGCCATATGTAGTCTCAAAGGGTCTCATCAGTTTCCTCAAATGCTACTTGCTAAACCTTTAAACACCAATCAAATTTAAATAGAATTTTGTCTGCAGTAAAACAGGTGACAACTTACAGGAAATACAGGCTGGAGGTGGTGAAACCATGTGAAAACTGGCCTAAAAGTGTTGCCTGTCGAAAATGTGATGGAGACCAGGGGTTCCATCCCTAATAAATAATTATTGATATTGTATTTATTTACAGAACAAATGCTTTTTGGTTCAGTTCTTTGTTTCAGTTACATTGCGACATTTAGTTAAACATTCTTTCAGGCAGAGGGACCATACAATAAAATCCTAAAGTAAAAATGGTACCAATATTTATTGGTACCATTTATTGTTTTGTGTTAGGTTTGTGTATGAAATACTTTCTTGTTTTGTTTTGTCACCCCTTTACCTGGTATGAGTGTTGGAATTGCCCAAAGTATAAATTTTAATAGAATAAATTTCGTCTCACTGTGAAATGGGTGTCGGTTCAAATGTGACCTGCAGCTTCAAATAAATCCATCTCGACTGCATTCTGTTGCTTTGCCTCTTTCCTGAACGCAGGCTTGCTATAAACGTTTTAAATATTATAGTATCAGTTTGCATTTGACACGGATAATTTGTGACTCACAGCGTCCAATTCAGCTTCTATGTAAGTTTGCATCCACTGTATAAAGGCCATAAAGTAGCATTTGCATAAAATGCGAGGACATTATTAAGACTGTATTGGACTTTGAAACTGCAGCTCGCTGCTGTTACCTTGGCTGCTCCCAGACTAGCTATTTGCTTCAGCCTTTTGGACCAACTCAGCTCTGACTTTTTGGAGAACCTCAGTTGAAACCAACAATAACAAAGAAAAGTTCTGCTAATACCTGAAGGTCGTTGTTCTATTAAAATGCTCCTTTAGAAACTGATCAGACTGAGAGGCAGAAATGAGGAAAAATTGTTTTGGTTGCTTTATGTACAAGTCTGGAAGAAACTGAGGAAAACAATATTTTGACATCTTGTTGGAAATTTTTACATTTTCCTAGATGTGACAGGTACATTTAAAGAAGTTGCATTAGGCTTCATGTTTTCAATACTACAGATTACGTTTTGATGAATTAAGCACATTCAATCTGGCAGTTCTTATTTTAATTATTTTCTTAATCTTCCATAGCTTGTTTAAAATAATTCCTTGCTTTGCAACAACACTGATTTTTATCTTTGATAATTCAGTCTCACTGGTTCAACCCCAAGTATTTAAGCAGGTTTATAACCGGAGAAAGAAGCTGGTGTCTGATTTAGACTGGCTCTCAAGTTTTCTTCTTGAGTTTCCTGTCATAATTAGCACACTATGCATTCTCACAACTGTGTCGTTTCATCGTTTTGTCTTTATTTTTTAGGACCGAGGCACTGTGGCACACTGCTTCACAGTTTTATACAAACATGACTGTTGAGGTAAGAACCATATGACCCCCCTCCCCACCCTGTTTCCTCACAATAAAGTCATAAATATGTGTACTCAGGGTGTGTTCTCTGTCGGCTGCTCTAAGAGGTGCAGCAGATATGAAGCTGTATTTACCCATATCGGCCACTTTTCTTTTCGTTTTCTTTTAACCTCTCAAGAAAAGGTTTTTAAAAAAACTGAAACTGCGAGTAAATGATTTCTTTTGTTGTCCTGCAGTACCTGCCTGTTTACAACCCGTCTGAGGAGGAGAAGAAGGACCCCAGCCTGTACGCTGACAATGTTCAGAGACTCATGGCCAAGTAAGGAGATGACCACGCCTGCCGCAATAAGCAACTAATCAATGAATCGCATGATAAATTAAAATGAGTTTGATCATTTCAAAATATCTTTTGAAGGCCAATTTTGTTTACAGAGAAGTCTTAATCCATTGTATTTCTGGTTTTGATTGTAAGTAGTTTTTATTTATTGTTTTTGGTTGTCGTGTTTTATTTTAGATTTAATTTCACCCATATATGAAAATTTGGGCCGATATTGATATCCAAATATTGGCCAATAACCAATATTTACCTATATTGTATAAATGCTTAAACTGTTTTGACACCTTTAGGGAAAAAAAAAACCCAACGAGAAACGAACGGCATCAAGCTGGAAATAAATATTGGTTGTTCATATTGACTCAGTCGATACCGATATGTTAGAAAATGACCAAAATCTGCCGATACTGACGCTGGTGCCGATATATTGTGAATCTCTAATTTGGGGTAATTAAAATATCTTCCAGTTCCAGTGTTAAAAGTTCTTCACAAAATTAAAGTTTCTCTGTCTTTGCGAAGGTGAACTAGTATTATTATGCCGTTATCAATATATGACTTGAAAATGGTATCAAAACCACGATATTATCGCTTATCGCAATTATTCCTGGGACAATTTACCATCCTGCAAAATTTGTTATCGAGACAGACAGGACTAGACACAGAAAACACATGAAGTGATTTTGATTTTTGGACCATTTAGCCAGAGTCTAGGCACAATCGACCATATTAATAACACAGCAGCGACGTTTTCGAACAGGAAAAACTGTTTTTTTCCTGTTTCATTATATCACTTGACTTTGAGAAACGCTTGCAGATTTCCGCCACCAGATGTAGCAGCTGAACCGTATTTAAGCTTTAAATTGTTTTTGATTAGCAGTAAAGATACACTTTAGTTTCTGACTAAAACGTCCACGACCTGATCCGTTTCCTAACGGCCCTTCACTGCTCCACAGGGCTTTAGGAGTCCCAGCCACGGACCATGTGATGGAGGGCAGGGTCCCTGTGAGCAAACTAGGTGGCCTATCTCTACCGCTGGAATCGCCTGGCAGGGTAACATTGTCTCTTCTGCGTAAAAATGGGTAAGATCTCTTCTCTTGATTTTTAAATCTCTAAACCAAAGCTGTTTATTGTTATTTAAACTAACCATTGTCTTCCTTTTCGCATCTTTCTGTCTCTCAGACTGGAAGCTCGTGAAATCAAAGCAGCTCTGGCCAAAATGATTGACAGGTGTCGGTCTGGAGCTCTGGGGTCAAAGGCCAGTGCAGACGAGCTCACCTCTATTTTCTCCCTGAAGGATAAACAAACGGCTGTCTCCATCTGTGGCTTGTACTCAAAGGTGAAGTCAGTTCTTCGGGTCTGAATGAAACAAAAAAAAAATGTTTTCTTTTGTTTCACATTCTCTGTGTTTTAAATATTGTGATGTTGGATGTTACAGGCCACCTTCTACATCATAAGTAGGGCTTCAGTTAACAATTATTAAGATTAATCAATTATTCTGATGATTAATTGATTAATCTGATCAAAAGAATTGGCACATTCTACAGATTTGTCATTTAACGTTTTATACGCTGTTAGAAATACTTTAAATATGTAAATAACCAAATCACTTCCTTTTTAAATGAGAACATTTTATTGCCTTAAATGCAATAATGTAGCATTACTTTTGTGAATTTGAGTTTTGGGTGAAACACATAGACAAGAGTGTTTCTATCTTGAATGCAAAATGTATCTTTTTTTGTACAGCTTTGACTTAATCACTGCTCTGAATGTTGTTTTTTAAGAAATGGCCTTTTGTGCGTGTGTGTGTGTCTGTAACAATTTATTGATTATTAAATTAGTTGACGATTATTTCAATAATCGATTCGTCATGATTAATCCGATTAATCGTTTCAACCCTACCCAGAAGCTTCAAAAAATTTTGAAACTTGTCTTAATGAAGCTTTTAGCCTTTCCTTTAAACAACCATACAAAACAATCATGGCCCCTAAAAGTGTGGTAAAGTAAGGAATTTGCTCTGTTTTCAGAGTATTTTATGCAGTAATCTGTGAATATGATTTTAATTTCAGCATAAAAAAAAAAGGAAATCTTTAAAAATAAAGTTTCAGATGAAATATTTGGTCACATGTGTAACCTCTTTCTTTGTGTTCATCATCAGGATGAAACGGTGGACCTCAGACAACTTTACTTCAGCGTCTCGGCCCTTAGCGACTTCACAAACTTCAAGGCCCTGCTTCACTCTGCTTTTACAGTAAGTGTCTTGCTTGTTTCACAGAAGTTATGGGTCTTAAATTTGAGCGCGACACATTTTTAGAAATGTACGTTTTAATCTGGATGTCCCGAATCCTTAAAAAGTCTGAAATTCACAGACCTAAAATTAAGGCCTTAAAATGTCTGTAACACACAGTGTATACTGTGGGGAAAAAAATAAACAAATACATAAAAACTGAGCTTGGCACTATGGCAGTTACGGCTGTAGAGAACCATGTGCAGTGTGAAAAGCACAAAACTGCAGCCAAGAGCCACAACCAGAAGTAATCTCAGGAAGTTCTCAGTTATTCTTGTTGTTTAAGTCTTGATTGGAGTTAAACATTACTGAAGGTGTAATTAAAAAAGTCTTAAATTTGACTGCAGACTCCTTTGTTCTCCTACCTTCCAGCTGTTTGACCAGGAGTCAAAAGGCAGCCTAAGTGCAGAGGAGCTCTCAGACCTCATGGGGGCGCTGCTTGGCATTCCACAGCACAACACTAGTCCTCTGTATGCAGAGGCCTCCGGTCAGGGGATGCTAACCGAAGGTGCGCATTCACAACGTTTTTTTGTTTGTTTGTTTGTTTGTTTGTTTTTTGTCGATCACACACGACGCTTTATTTCGGACTAAAACCAAAGTGTCTAAATGTTTGACAGAAAGCCTGCTGCGAGTGCTGACGACCCATCCGACCTATCAGAAAGTGGTGAACGACTACCTGCAGGGCGAGGAGGCGGGGCCACAGCCGCTGCCCGCTGCTGCGGCAGCCAACGGGAAGGCCGTGAACAATAACGGCGTGACGCACGGCGCCAACGGGTTTCTACAACACAACAAGAAGTTTGAATGAGCGTTTAGTGACTGGTGGTTCTCATCTCACGGTTTTCACCCTCCGATCACGTCAGAACCAAGCAAACCCAAAGAGTTCTATTTTTATATGTTTTATGATATTTTTAAGTCGAGCATCAATTGCACAAATGTGGAAACGCCCAAAGAGAAGGCGGAGCTTTCCTCCGCAGTGGCTCTGTATGTTTACTGGTGTTTGTTTCTTTTTTTATATATATATATATCTTTCAATAAATACTTGTGTCATTGGAGGTTCATTTTACCGCTGAAAGCCAAAAATAATTTATATTAAAAAAAAAGGTGATTTCTGTGAGGGACAGTGGTGTGTGCGCCAAAATAACTCGACACTGTAAATGTATTGCAAGTGATTCTTAAAGCTTGTTTTTTTTTGTAAGTGCTTGTTTATTTCAGGAATAAAGTGATGTTTTTAAGTATGCTTTTTGGGGGGGTTATTTGTCACTCTATATGAAGCCAGGTTGCTCTTAAAGTCCCTCTTTCCCTTCTTATTCTGATTTTGGGCCCTCTCTGCTCAGAGTCCCGACACTTTTTCACCAGACTGGAACAGAGTATTTCCGGAGTCTCGTCGGAGCCCCCTTTCCTCTTTTTCGGGGTATTGCTTCTCTGCTGCTGCTTCTTCGCTGTTCTCGTGAGCTCTTCTTCCTCCTCCTCATGTGCTTCTTCTTTGATCGCTTCAGGCTTGATTTTTAACCCATTTCCTCTCCTTTGTGAAAGTTTTTGCTTTTTTGTTTTGTCCCCCAGGAATGCACCGCATTGCTGCTTCTGCACTTCACTTAATGCTGGACACAGAAAACCGTCTGACTCCGGACGTCCTTCCACTGTTTTCAAAGAAGGGAGCGTCTTCATCCGTTTGGAGGGACATTTTGGCTTACATTTGGCCTTTCGACTGCACTTGCCTGCCGTTGTGTTGCTTTTGGACTTCGTGGACAGATTGGGTGGAAAGCAGGCTTCGTAAACCTCTGCCTTTGTTTTTCTGGATGCTTTAGCGGGTTGAGTTGTTTTGTGCTTTGTCTCTCTTGCTCTCGCTCCTTTCATCAGGCTCCAATGCTGCAGAGGTTTGCCTGAATCTTCCCCCGCTGCTTTCTTTGACGAGGAGCGTTTGGTTGCCTTTGGCGCCGGCTTCAATCTGTCTGCTTTTTTGCTTTGAGGTTTTCGTCTCGCAACCTTGGAAGTTTCCCCCCTCTCATCCTCTCTTAGTTCTTCTTCTATGCTAGATAACCATTCGGTACTGATTTCCATCCTTCTGAAGAAATCCAGAGGTTTTCCTTGTGGCACTCTAGACTCCTGCCACTTGTCCATGAACTTTCGGTATTCCTGATTTTTATCGGCTGGTTTCCTCTCTCCAGCTCTGAAAGGGTAACCGTCTCCGTCCAGTTCGTTAGTGTGGTCCCTCGCCCTCTGACCCCATCCGATGTCCGCGCGGAAATTCGATTTGCTGTCATTAAGGGCGCCATTTTTTCTTGCCGCTTCTCGACTTTGCGTCTCCGTTTTTAGAACACGTTTCTTCGAGTCTCTTTCACCACGTCTCTTCCTGCGGTCGTCGTTGACGTCCCTCGAATTCTTACAGGTCAGATCTTCAAATTGTCTATCCAGAGGAAATGACGTGTTCGGGTACGTTAGTTTTTCTTCTAAGGGTGACCGCTGGAATGCGGCGAAGCCACGCAGGTTCTTCTTCGGTTCCTCCTCAGCTAGCAAATCTGGCTTGTTTTGGTATGATTTTCTCTCGTATTCTGTGACTGGGGCGTCTGACAGCAGGTACTGGATTATTCTTTCAATTTCAGATTGCGGCGGAGGCGTCTTCTCTGCATTTTTCTTATTTACAGGTTCATCTAAGCTCTCCTCCATAAGCGACTGTTGGTCAAACAGGAACATAAGAAAGAGACTCGTCAATTACAGCATCATAAAGTAACAGTTTAATCAAACGAAGTCCTACCCGTCTGTCCTTTGAAGGTACATATGATTTGCCCCAGCTTTGTATAGTACATGTACATTAGGATCAGTAGTGTGAAGACAGAAACTTCCTTTTGCTGTGACACAACTGCATTTTTTGGGGGGGAAAAATAATAAAACCCAATACTCAAGTCTTTCAGTGACTTCAAGTGGTCAAATAGTTACTAGCTATTTTTTTTTTTTTACATTTGATCAGATAATAGTCTTACTGCTTTGCTTTGGCAGCTATTTAAATTTTTCTTCTGAGATTAGTGTTATTTTTGGGTCACTAAACCTCAAAATGCAGTAGGTATTACTTGAGTAAATTTTATAGCAGGTTCTCTGAGTAGATAGGCTCTTGCTGTAGACTTTTTCAAAATGTCCTCAGAAATATAAAAGCCATGGCAACTTGGTTTGGCTCAAGATCAGAAACGTATACAATATTACATAGGGTGGAAGGCGATGTACACTACTGCAGTTCAAGACATGAAGTTTGTTAAGCTATTTGGGTTAAAGCCAAGTTATAACTTAATTCCTGACAAAGTTAATGCTAACGCTAAAATAACTCATATCTCTGGAAAAAAGTTGTGAGATCAAATCAAAAATAAATTCAAAAAAACCTAATGCTTTCCAGTACTGAACATCTGGGCAAGTTATTTAATTGGGAATTGTTAGTTTCAGTCTTTAAACAGAAACAAATGATTAATTTTTTTTATGGACATAATTGGGCAGCTGCTTTCTGCATCTCAACATCTCTCATTAAATCAGACAAAACCTTTCCAGTTTTAGGTCAGTAAGGATTACTAAAATTATTTACATTTGCTAAACTCCATAATAACTGGAGAATTAGCTTGAACTGTCTTCAAAGTGTCCCTGGAGCTTAGACGTAGAATTGCATTCTGAAGTCTTTGACTTGGGTCAGATGTTTTTAGTACTCGGAATAAACAGCAGGAACTTTGACCCGTTCTTCCAGACAAGAACGGATGAAACTGAGTCGAATTTAAAGGTTGATTTGCTTACAAACATATTTCCAGCTCTGCCCACACGTTTCCTATCGTACTAATGTCAGGGCTTTGTGAAAGTCACTCCTAAGCCCCGGATTTATTGTCCTTGAGCCACTTTGCTGCAAATATGAAGTTAGAAGACTCTTGTGCCCAAGCACAGACAGAGGAAAATGTTATTTTCAAACTTTCCTTACTGCTTATTCTTTTTTGTAGCAATAAATCAACAGCTTTAATGTCTGCCTATCATCTCTTACCTGCAGGTCTTCCAGAGTGAAGTCAAAGGTGTTCAGGTCTGAAGTAAAGAGGCAGTTCATGTCATCCATGTCCAACTGATGGTAAAAAAAAAAAAAGGCCGACATGTCAGTTTTCAATAGAACAAGTAAAATGTCTTTGTTGTAAATGTGATTGCACAGTTACCGACCTTAAATATGCAACGACTTGAACTTCTGTTAAATGTCTTCAGTTATTTTGATAACTTTTAGTCAGTCATTCCATTTGGCGAACATTTCTTAGACTTAGACTTAGACTTAGACTGACTTAGACTGACTTTATTGTCATTTTGCATGCACAGGGTGTATACAGAACGAAATTTCGTTGCATACGGCTCAGGACAATGTTTTGAGCTTTCAATGTTGTGAGGTTACTCCAGAATAAAATAAAATACAGTATAAAATATGAATATAAATATAAATATAAAATATAAAGTGCAGGAATGACAGTAAAATATAAGTTATTTAGCTCTGTACATGTGCAAGGTATAAAGTGGAGACCAGATTTTGAGTGCAGTCCAGTTAAGAGTTCTCTTGTTTTTGTTTTTTTGTGTGTGTCAAAATGAATTTCAGATCATTGAACAAATTCGTATATTAGACAAAAATAATCACACAAAATCTACAAAACACAAAACTTAAACAGATGTTTTCTTTTACTACCCCGCCTCTCGCCTGGAACGTTAGCTGGAGATAGGCACCAGCACCACTCCCGATCCAATCAAGGACAAGAGTGTAAGAGGGAGGGAGGGAGAAAGGGAGGATGGATGGATGGATGGATGGATGGATGGATGGATGGATGGATGGATGGATGGATGGATGGATGGATGGATGGATGGATTGATTTCTTTTACTAAGCAGAAAAAAGTTCTCCAACTTTTTTCACATTCCCTACGTGGAGAAAGTAGCTCTCCTTTTCTTAAACTGTGATTAACAACTTTTTTAAAAAAGTAAAGAAAGTGCCGTAATAGAACATGCTTGCCCGCATAAAGTAGGCTCAAAATTCTCCAAAATTAACACATTATGCTGCCTGATTTAAAGAAATTCAAGTTACCAGAACCTATGAACATGGAGCACCTTCAGTTTTAATCTTCTTAAGAGGCTATCATGACTTCAGCCTCTATAAGGGCTGACCGTGCACACAAGCTCTGCAATTTACCACAAAACAATAAGCAAACAAACAAAAAAAGCCCTTATTGAATCAGTACACTGGTCACTTTGACTTTAAAAAAAAAAAAAAAAATTCAATAAATGCATCAAAGAAATTTTTGATACCAAAAATTCTGGTTCATGTGTTATAATAATAGCTTATATTTCTGACCGAGTTTGTGTCATTGCCCAAATCGTCCTGATGATCCATGAAGGAGCTGGTTTCTGTCGCTGGAGTCTCATTTTCTTCTCTCTGCGTGGAAATATTGACTTAGTTTTAAAGCGCCAACGAAAACGGTCATTTCAACCTGCGGATTTATATATATATATATATATATATATATATATATATATATATATATATATATATTTTTTTTTTTAGCATTTCTGAGTTGAGTGTTTTTCTACGTGTGGTTTGCTTTAAAACTCAGGAACCTTGAGACAGATGGCATTGGGGACGTCCTCGCTGTCATCCCAGGTCCATACCATTTGCATCCGATCCTGAAAAGCGGCCAGAGGTGTTGGGGAAACTCGGCTGCCTCGTTCCTTGGTCTTGTCGGGTGGGAAAACTTTGTGTTCTTCTGTGAGGAAGAGAGAACAGCGAGAACCGAGGGGCGGTTCTGGCGTGAATGGTCTTCTGGTTCGGGTTCTGCTCTGCGTCCCCAGAACCAGAACCAAAACACGGAGAAGCAGCATTCTGTTTTTCCGCCCCTCCAATCTGGAACAAACTTCTAGAAAACTACAAAAAAACTGCTGAAACACTGAGCTCCTTTAAAAACCAGCCGTGTTTGATTTGTAACCTCTGGAACTTTGATCAACATATCCGATGTGTATTAATAATTTTGATGATGGCACTTGACAAAATGTAATGTTTATCGCTTGTTTTATAAGTGGCTGATGTTTTTATGGTTTAAAGCACTTTGTTGAACGGTACAAATAAACTCACTCGACTTTATACCTCTGCCTCTTCCAGAACAACTCCTGATCACTTACCTTTTTCCTTCCTCCTGTCCTCCAACATCTGAGTACCGTTCAGCACCATGTTGTCTTTTCTGCTATAAACCCTGCGGGCCAGATTTAGCACACTAAGGAACCGACCATAAACCCTGTGTGATTAGCATTGTGTTATCATCCTTACAGAACTGGTCTGCAGGTCTGGTAGAACGCCTCCAATGGGAGGCTCATGCACCAGCCGGGATAACCTTCAGGTGCGACGAACATTTGGGGAGGAGGCAAACACGCGCCGTGACAGAACTCCGGCATGTTGATCACCATGCAGGGCCCCAAACTGAAGCTAAACGGAGGCGGGGGAGGCAGGTAACCCATGTTCACCATGCAGGAGTTTCCGGGAGCCCTGGGTTCCAAGTGTATCGGCGGCAAACCGCCAAAAACCATGGTACCGGGAGATGCGAAACCGTGACAGTTCCAAGGTTTGGGACAAACGGCAGGAGGAAAATCTCTGATTGGTGGGTTCCACATGGGGCCCTGGAAGGGGCTCATGAGGCCGGGGAAGTGACTGTACGCCACTGGTTGGTTGCTTTGAACGTAATCGATGGTCCCCCTTAGCATCTCTGCAGCTGGCGGTGAGGGTGGTATTGCAGCAGTATCAACGTTCAGCTTGTGGACCTCGTAAGAACAGAACAGCTGCTCCTTGAAGATCGTATGGCCCGTTTGGGGAGCTGGCTCAAACCGAGTGGGGATGTTTTCCACCTTGTGGAGAAGATCTGTGCCTGCAGCGACCAGAGGGGAGTTCTGAGGAGAGGTTGGGGCTGGAGTCAGGGTCAGAGTTGGGGTCGGGGTCAGGGCTGGGGCCAATGCTCTGGACAGGGAGCGTTGACTTTCCTCTTCCAGGATGGAATACTGTGGGACGGTCGGCACTGGCTCCATTGCTTAGCTGTGTCTGAAATGGGGACACTAAAGTTCAACTTTTGGTGCAAAAATAAGAATTTTAAGGGGCAGTAATATGTGAGCCATTTCATAGCGCAATGAAGTAACTATGTTACCTTCAGTTGTTATAAAAATGCTGCGTTTATTAAATATGGCTTTTATGTAAAGCCTTGAATTTGGGCCTCTGTCTCTTTAAGAAGCTCCTGCTCTTACTGGAACAGCTCCTTCAGGAAGTCATCACAACAAGGCTCCTACATTAACTCTTTAACTATGTTTTTACCAGCTGGTGGAACACCTGGTGCAGTTGCACCGGATGTTTGCTAGTTGCTGCTGGCTAGTCTGAAGGAGCAGAGGAGCAGGTAGGGGTGCTCGGCTTGAAAACTGCAGCTTTGAGGACGAGCTTGATCTTAAATGCGCCGCTAGGTCTCAACTAGGCATTTAGCACAGTTAAACGGTTGCCACGGGAGATTAACAGATTTCTCAAAAGTGTGAAAGAATCAGAGCAACCCTGCAGGCATGTTTTTTCATGAGGGAATGATAACATGGATGTAAACATTTGTTTTTTAAAAGTCAGTTTCCCATAATACTGCCCCTTTAATAAAACAACTCTGTGAGGCTGTTTCATTACCTTCCAGTGCGTTGTGGGGACTTTTGGGCTCTTCTCTGGCAACATACACTGACATTTGAAGGCAGGAAAACAAAGATTGTGAGTTTAGAAGAAAATACACCTGAAAAGTTTTCAGTCTTGGCACACGTGGATGTAAAAATATACACTATCCAGGTAAAGATAAGGTGGTTGTGTTCTGGATGTACTGTAAGGACAATCTGCTTATTCCTCAATGCACATGTTGCATGCTGACAGGCAGATTTATCAGAATCAAAAGTTTCTTTGACAAGAATTAGTTTAAAGGTGTGCAAATTGATGCTGCTGGGTAATGGAACCTTTTTCATTTCTTCTGAGCAAGTTACTTTCTTTTTAGGTAGATGGCCATTTAAAAATGAAGCTTGTACACATTTTAAATCCTCTGCAATTTCACTTCTGCATATGTTCAAATTAATACTTCCCTTCTATGCAGAATGCCAGCAGGCAAATCACGCCAACTGTAGTTGACGAATCAGTTTTCATGGGCTTACCTTTTTTTGGGGGGAGGGGATTCCTTGTCTTCAGCTAAAGCTGGATTCAAAACTGGACTCATTATTCATTCATGTAAATTCAAATATAAACAGTTGAGGCTTGTTGTCACTCAGAAGCATTCCGTTGACTGTTTCTCATGAATTAAAGTGGAAGAATATTTATATTTGAAAAGAGAACCATATATACATATTTTTTCTCTTTTTCCCTCCTTTTTTTTATTTCTTATGTGTTTAATTATTTAGTTGCGACAAGGGTAATTTAATCTTGCCACTAATTCAATTTATTTTAATAATTAAATTATTAAATTATACCAGTTATCCATGTGCTTTCAAGTAAAGTAACCGAACACTGAACGCGATTGCGCAATGGTCGCCCGCTTTACTGCCGTACAACAATTCCCAGGATGCTCTGCGGTCGCAGCCGGAAATCCACCTTTTCTGCACGGGGTGGAAGAAACCTTCGCTGCAGATCCACACTCCATACCAGTAGGTGGCGGTAATGCACACCATTAAGTTGCTTGCCAACCGCCATTAAAAACAAAAAGAAGAAGAAGAAGAACCTTCGCTGCACGTGGGTTTCAGACGTAGCAACAACGCTTTTACCGAAAACCTTTGGACTTATCAAACTTGAAAAGTCTATTTGATTTCATTTGAACGTGTAAAGCCCAAAGGCACCGTGTCGTCGTGATGTTTCTGCAATATTATCTAAATGAGAACGGAGACCGAGTCTACACTCTGAAGGTAAAGCCTAGCTTCGTGTTTACGTCGCTAACCTGAACATTTTAACACCCTGACAGCATTTTATCCTCCTCAAGTTTCACTTCCGCCTTTGAATGTTATACATTACGTTTTTAGAGTCGTAAAAGTAAATAGTTTTCGACATGTGGTGCACTTAGTGAGATAAAGACATTAGGCAAAGGGCTCAAGTTAGCCACGTTAGCTTTTAGTTCTAACTCTGTGTACATGTTGTTTACTTGTACTCTATTGGGGTTTTATCGTATTGCGCGCAACAGCAAAACAATCAAGTCAAACCAAAACATGCAATTATTTCTTATCATATACTTTGAATTGTGTTTTTAGAAAACCTCACCAAAAATATTTAAATTGGCTACGAGTGGGAGTCCTACTCTATATTTTTTATATATAGAAAACTTGGATTTTTAGCAGACTTTGTATTATTTTCCAAATCTCATACATTGTCTCTCTAAAAAGTATATGTTTCCCCCCCTCACCAGACAATATCCTCTAATACTTTTCCTTGTTATCCACCAACAGAAGGCGACACCCGAAGGGCAGCCCACCAGCTCGGCCCACCCGGCTCGCTTCTCACCGGACGACAAGTTCTCCCGGCACCGGGTGCTGGTGAAGAAACGCTTTGGGCTCCTCCTCACGCAGCAGCCCAGGCCCATTCTGTGATGGAAGTGATGCTGGGCCTGCAAGAGGAAGACAAACTCCTGGGTTGGATTCAGAAAGACTTGACTATGAGCTGGATCAGCTACAACTTGGATTATTTTGGTTTTACTTCTAGTTATAATTGTATGTACCCAATAAAATGTGCTAATGCTTTTTACTTAGTTGTGTTTTGTGTTTGGAATGCAATCCAGCCTTGGAAATTAGGGAAATTTCTTTCGGGAATAAAAATAAGTTGAGGGCTTTAAAAGTAATTCATAATTCAAAGTCATTTCTCTTTGTTTTGCCATGAAGAACTTGTCAAAATTACAGACTAAAAAGCAATCCTAAAGAAATTGCCAAAAGGTTTTTGTAGCTACTTGAGACATTAACTGGAGCAAAGATCGAAGGCTGAAATGCGAAGATTAATTGTAAGGGGTTTTGGAACAGAAACATTCAACATCAGAAAATGCACATGCTTTCAGAAGGGCTGGAAGAATAAGGGCCCCTGGGATGGAGACAGTTTTAGTGCTACTTCTCTACCCCCCACACACACACAAAAATAAAATTTACTCATAGCTAGGTCTACACATCGGCAGGTACAAATTGATGAATGATGGGTTTAAAACATCTGACACAACTGTCACAAAAAGATGATTTTCAAATATTTGTATTAGAATTAAAAATATTTTAAAGTCTGGCGCATGCCCTACCAACAACAAGAAAGCATTTAGCGCTTCACTTTAACCAGCTGCAAACTCGAATCAAACATCCACAAAAAACAAGAGAAAGAAAGTGAAGTGATGGATGAATAATAAAATAGATACTTATTGGGGAGAAATAAATGAACATGGGTGGAGGGAAGAATATCAGGATTAATGGTAGTTATACCATTGAAAGTTAATCGATGGTCGAACACTGAACAGTTTAAAAGTCTGATACATTTTTTTTTCTTTTTTAAGCGGTTCGATGATTAATTGACATGATGTATTTCTTTGAGTCAAATATGCCTAGCACCAAACCATGGCCTTTGTTTTGGTACTTCACACTCTTACATTGTTCTTGAAACACCATACAGGAGTTCACGAGCCGTTTTGTTCAGTAAAACTGTTTCTAACAACGGCCTAACAAACTTTGAAGACGTAATAGGGTTAAAAAAAAACAACAACCCCGTCATTTACTCCCAGAATGCAGATCAGCACTACATTCCCCAGACGTCTCAACGAAAGGTCATAATCACGCATGCGCAAACTAGATGGAACGACGGCAAGGAAGTTGGGACCTGAGCAGCACAGTCGCGTGCTGTGTTTTTTTTTTTTTGGTGGGTCATTTGGAATAAATGTGCGGAGAAACCCCGGCACGGGAGCTGAATGTTTACGGATAAAAACTGGAAACAAATGTAAATTGGAGGAGCCGTTCAAGGGAAACGGGGGACAGGTATGTGTTTACGGTGACTAGCCGGTAAATTGTGAAGAATTCGACCGGGAAAAAACAGTCGTTGTGAGAGGAGCTCTGTGGAGGTCCGGAGAGTTGACAGGTTGTCTGCGGCGCGGCTAGGCTAGTCGCGCCGACTGAAAGCCCTCCTCAGCCGGTACCGCAGCTCTGTTCTGGCGGCTGTCTCAGCCGAATCACCGTAGGTGTCCTCCCAGGTTTACAAAAGTTATTAAAGACAACTTTAAAATAAAACACGGCTTGCATTTAAACCCGCCAGATTTTTTTAGTTTTTTTTTTTTGTCGAAATTGAAAGCGCTACTCTGTATGATTTTTATTTATTTATTTTTGCCGGTTGTATTGCGTTAAAACTAGCTGCTCGGTCGCAGTTTTACGCTGAATTTACATAGAGGCGACACAATGTAACACAGCGGAGTGTGACTGGGATCAGCTGCATTAAAACCAGTTCTGCTGAAAAGGGGACGCGTTTGCCGACCGGTTCAAGCCAGAATTATTATAGCTAGCTTAATTGGCTTAGAATGGCAGCTGAGTGGCGGGGTTGGAAAACGAGCATCCCCACTGGAACCAAATTAATGTTCAGGATTAATCTGACTGCTACTGTTCCCGGTTCAACACATATCACATACACTTCAGTTTGCATCCAATAGTCATCACTGACTTTATCCTGAAGAGCTTAACAGCTGTAGGAGATAATATCTGCTCAATTTTGAGTGACATAACCATCGCCACTGAACACGACGAACATATACGAACATATATATTCTGCTGCTTTTGTTTGCGGTGTTCTGGAGTGGGATTTGGAGCAGCTGTCTTTGAGAATCGGAAGCCTAAGAGGATTTGACAGCCAGATGAGTAACAATACTGCACCCAGTTGCCAGAAGAAGTCCTGACAGTTTGACTGCAGCATTTCTGAGCACCTAAAATGCTAAAAAAAAAAGTGATATCTAAATAATAATAATAAAAAAACACGTTATTACTCATAGACTTTGAGAGTACACAGACGTCAGTGCTGTCAGAAATGAGAACAAAATGTCTTGAATCAAGATGTCAGCTCTGATTAAATACTTTTAGACTTCTTGTCGATGCAAGTAGTCGCCTCCTCCTGGTTATTTGGGTGGCCTCAGGTTCAGGAGGAAGTGCAGTCAGTCACATGTGTTGTACCCCACCCTCCCAACTCTTTATACAGCAGTCTCAGTTCTCCTGATGTTTCATGCAGATTCTTTTAGGCGTGCCGGCTGTAAGCGCTCAGTTCTGCTTGCACTAGAAATGCACCGATTAGGGGTGGCTGAGGTCCAGTTTCTGTGAAGTTCTGACCTGTCCTGGTGCTACAGATGATAAATAATTCTGACTTTGGTTTAAGAAATATAAATGACAGCTGTGAGAAGTATTTTTTTTTTTGTAGAGTTCTTACTGTTGGTGGTTGTGGTAGTATTGTTTTTTAAAGTTTTCTTTACAGTCCTAAGGTGTTCGCACGCTTTATAGTCTGGTAGACTAAAGTAGTTCTATTGAGGTCCAGGATTTGCAACATTTGTTAAATTTTCAGCTGGTGCGGTTCTCTTTCACATGCCACTGTGTCATGTGAGAACTAATTGAAAACTAATTCCTCGCCTGTGGCGGCGCTGCATCAGAAACTACCGAAGGAAATGACACAAAAAGACATGAGCGCATCTTTCTTCTTCACAAAATGTAAATAAAAATGGAGCAGCATCAGATTTTTTAGGCTTGTAGGATTTCCTTTTTGTCGTTGGTAAAAGACAAGTAATTTGTCCCGCTAGCGCCAGACTCAGCTGGTGTGAATTCATCCTTTATATTAGCAACTAACATGAACTTTAACTATAAACATAAATCACTGTGTGTGTCAGATCTTTAGAGAATCAAGATCCTAATATCCTGCCAACACGTTGAAGGTTGAAAAGCTCAAAATAACAAAGCAAAGCAACTTTCTGCAGCCTTCCTTGTATTTTCTAAAACTGGCTCGCTTAGCTCACTTTTTTGCCAAATCAGCGAAAACTTCCCCAAGGCATAAATCTGACTCAATGTCTCTTTTCGTAGCCAGAAAATATGAAATGTTAAAGGACTAAATTCTGTCTTTCAAGTCGCTTCTGACAGCTAAGAAGTTCAGTTTTTAAACACCTCATCGCCACTGAAAATTGTTGATTTTGAATCTTCTTCCTGCAGTAGCCACTTCCATGCTGAAAGGAGTTGGTAGAGTTTAGGCATGAGGCATTCGTTTATTAAAACACTGCATATTTAATATGTTTTAAAGCTGAAAATTGTCAGATTTCATCCCACTGACCATTTCCCCTTGTGTATTTCTAGCTTGTATGCTTGTATATTTCTTGTTCTGTGTACAAGCAATATTGTACACAGAGGGATTTCTCTTCTGTAGGATTTTCCCCTATAGAAGAAAGTCACCGTTTTCCAATTGTTTTCCATTCCAACCCGTCTGAAAATGGAAATAAGAAATTCCTCTTATCTAGGAGTTAATTTTCAGTCTGAACTTGACAGACGGTTATTGTATCTATTACTGCCTCGCTCTACACACCTCATGCCCCCTCCCTATTCTGAATGTTGACGGACTAGGCAACATTTCTTTAAAAAAAAGAAAGAAAATAGGAACAACCTGCCTTGCCTCTGCAGGCTGAGTGAGAGCTGGTACTCTCCAGTATAACCGGTTAGAACCGCTCTCCTTTAATTATTAAATTATATTCCAAGTCTAAAAGAAAGAAAGAAAGAGAGAGGGGAAAAACCCAGTTCAGATATATCCACTGATCTTTTTAGCTTTTGAACATATAAATTGACGCTCAGTTTTTGTTTTTTTTTTGTGTTCTGACTGTTCATTCCTGGTTGTTGTTTTACACCTGAGTCACTCATTCTGTCAGAGGATGACAATACTCTCACTAAAGCTTGGTTTTATACGTAGAATGTAAAGCGAGGCTGGCGTTGTGTCAGATGAATGCCATGTGAATGTAATGTACTTGCTCCTTTTTCCAGTACTTGAAGCCGTTGGTCATGGTCAAACAGAGGAGGTTTTGTTGAAATCTGAAATTGATTGACTTCCACAAGGCACATGACACGGTGCAGCGTCTTGCTACTACTGATTTTACAAAAAGCGAAACTCCCATGTTAGTTTGTTGGAGAGCAAATGTTTTTATTTCACATGGAAAGATCCGACTTCTCATTTTTTTTTCTCTCATGGTTTTTGTTTCTCTCTCTTTCCCTATCTATCCTCTACCATCCTGGCTTTAATCAACAATGGAAACGTGAAGGCATTTTGTGGCAGACCCTTCTTATGTCTTGTTCAAAAACCCTTTGAGTTCAGAAGACAAGACAAATCCAAGACAAATTCTGGTTCCCACCACGCTGCTATATGCTAGCATCTCTCCAGAAACAACCACATTTTGACCAGAATTTCCTTTGGTACCCGAAGGTTCAAGACGAACCTGGTTTTTGCCTCAATGGAGTATTTCATGACCAAAAGGAGAAACCGTAGAGGTAGGAGTTACCTCTGCATCAGCTGGGAAATAGCCTAGCTCAGGTCAGCACAGTGCTGCCAGCTCCTCCTTGATTGGTCCTTAACCCCCCCTGCTCCCACAGAGACCCTCCCTGGTCTATCCCCACTTTCCTAGTTTTCTGTCCCGCAAACCGCTCTTAAGCCACCCGCCATGTCGTCGGTCCGCTTCACGGTGACGCCCACCAAGGCCGAGGACCTCCCGGGGCTGTCCGACACGTCGCCCGACATCAGCTCCCGCCCGTCCGCCCATGTTCGCTTCGGCTCCAGGGAGAGCGTCAATCGCAGCGACCTGGTGAGCGAGGGGTCCGCAGGTGGGATGACGTTTGGAGGAATGGGAGGGAACGAAACGCCGGACTGCAGCAGCATAGACCAAGGTGAAACACACACACTCATTCTCACAGGGTGCTAAATGTTTTAACATTGTGGTTATAATCTACCAGTCATCTTGCATACTTATTATCTCACATAAACATGTTCATGAAAATATTGTTTTTTTTTTGTGTACATGCAAAATGCTTTGTGTGGAGGAAAGCCCCAATCTCAAGGTTGACCTTTCAGCTGTAAAACGACCCCAAACATCCTGTCAGAGCTGCAGTTGAATAGTTTAGATCAAAACATATTCATGCGTTAGCGCAGCCCACTCATAGTACAGACCTTGATTCAACTGAGCCTCCAGGGTAAACCTGGAAATTAATTTTTACAGTTTTTCTCATTTTCATATGATGGATTAAAGGGGCAGTATTAGGTAAAATCAACTTTGTCATAATGTTATTTCCTCATCAGAAACATACCTGGAGTGTTGCTCTAATTCTTTTAAACTTTTTTGAGAAATTTTTCAATCTCCATGGCAACCATTCAGCTGTGCAAAACACCTGGGTGGATCTAGCTCCGCCTTCGAGGACAAAGCTCCTCCCCTGCAGTTTCCAAGCTTCCGAGCTTCATAGAGCAGCCCGTGACTCCCCACTCAGCTCCTTCAGACTAGTCAGGAGCAAAATAGACTAGTCAGTTTGCAAACAAATTAGCAAACACCTGGTGGAACAGTGCATCTGTTGAGCTCATCATAGTTGCTACTTCTCAGTGAAACGCTGGTAAAAACATTGTTAAAGGGTTAATAGAGAAGCCCTGTTGTGAAGACTTTCTGAAGACGGAGTTTCAGAAAGAGCAGGAGTTTCTTAAAGAGACAGAGGCCCAATTTTAAGGAATTAAATTAGGATGTAAAATTTCTTTTAAGTCATATTTGATATAACGCATTTTTATAAGAACTGAAGTTAACATAGTTACTTGATTGTGCTATAAAATGGCATTGTGTGCCTGGAAAACACATAATACCCATTAAAGTCTTATTTTTGCACCAAAATTGTGAAACAAGCAGTAAATCATGTGTCTTTCTCATTTTCTTCCACTCTTTTGGAAAAACCAGGTGTTGATTTTGCATAGGGATCTCCATCCTAAAACTTAAAAGGGACCAGTTAATGTTTTTAAATACAGATACGCTAACAAATGCAGTTCTTTACCTGTTAAATTTTTTCCTGCAATATTTGCTTTGAATTTCTACAAAGAATGCCACGAAAAGGACCAGTGACATGTTTCAAGCTCTGGTTTGAATACTCTTTTTATGTTTATCTTTATTTTATAAATCCTAAAGATTGGAAATAAAATGCTTTAAAAATGCCAGGAAATTTCCTAAAGCTGTCTAAAACGCTTTTCTTTTTTTAAAAATGTCTTGTGACATTTACGGCTCTGAACAAGTTTTATTTGGTTGTCCTTGGAGCAAAATTGCTCTTTTGGTTGTAAAAGTTGCAGAACCTTGGTCTGGCATATAAAATCCCAATAATAAATATAAATAATAAATTTCCCAACAGCAAATAAGAATATCTGTGATGGGTTCACTGGCTCAGTGTGATGTAACTGCATTAGCCCACTGATCCACTTAAGCAGTTGCGTTGTTATGAGGATGCACCGCACTTTTTAATAAGCTTCCATAAATAGACATTGAGACGGTTAATCCGTTTCGATCGGGCCGCTGCGACGCTACAGCCTGTCCATATTTCTGTCTCCACGTGTCCCGAAATAAAAGAAGAAGGAAAAAATGCTGACGCAGTGGCGCTACTGAAGCAACTGAGTCAGGTTCCTGAAGTAATGACAGGAGAAGTCAGAGTGAATGGCTGAGCAGCTATTTCCTCTACGATTCATTATTTTTTGACACCATTACAGTTGGCTGCTGAAACTACTGGGCGGAGGAGCCCTTCTGTTTGGGAACGCTCTCAGAAGCAAACAGCCGTTTTCCCCTCGAGTTCACCCACATGTGGACTAGCAGCTGTGGCTCTGAGCAGACAGCAGTAGAGAAGTGAAGAAGATGCACAATTCATAACAGAGAATTGAAAAAATGAATTCCACTCCTTTACACTTTCATCGGTTTTAACACAGCGGATAGTAACTGTTATGCACTTGTAGTATCTCAGATGGAACATCTCACTAAACGTCACCAGATCCTACAAGAAGTGCAGTGTCTTGTGTTAATTATTTAACTTTTAAGTCAGCAAAAAAAAAAAAAACACCCCTACAAGATGTTGCCACATTTGCAGGAAAAAAAAATTAAGCCATGGTTCTACAAGACATAAAGTAGAGGTGCACTAGAAGATTGGCTGATGACTATAAATGGGTTGTACGGCGCAGGCAATTTTCAGGAAGCTTCATTGTGTTGAAGTGGCGAATTACATACATTACAGCCAAATGTAAAATTTAAGACGTCAGCAGAGTCCACACCTCCAGCTAGCAATCGTTTCTCAGTAGCCATAGGTTCAGATACTCTATACAATCAAATACTGTATATTCCACTTCCTACAGAGTCTGTGCTTTGTAGACTTTATGCAAAGTACAAAGTAGACTTTGAATAGCTGGGTAGCTAGCTGTTCAGCTATTCAGGTTGATTATTCATCAGTGGTTGTTATCCCAAACACCTACACATACCAGCTGTTCACTGTGCATCAGAAATTATGTCTTATTTTTCTTAGCTATAAACATCTGTCAAGGAATGTATGGGATTGTGCTTACACAATCCCATACATTCTTAAAAATAAATAAAGTTGCCTTACAGTTAGTAATGCTATCCATGCTAACTGTGCTAACTGCAGATAAGATGCCGAAGCCAGTATAAAACATACTAAGGAATTAGAATCTGATTTATCCAAACTTGATATCTGTTCAGCTAGAAACTCTTTTGGATCTTGTAAGTTTTTTTTTTTTTTTTACAGTTCTGAAAGCAAAATAGGAATCGGGTAGAAGCAATATCGGCAGAGATTTTTGAAAATCGGATATCAGAAATTGGGTGCAACATTCTGATGAGGGCATCTCCACTAAAAAGCTCATTATTTGTTTATAAATCAAAGTTGATCTCTGCTCCTTGGTTCATCCATTTCATCCATCCATTTCTCTTATTAGCTTCTTCTTTTTTTTTTTTTTTTGCAGATGCAGCTACAATGTTTTGTCAATTCCTCCTTTTAGCCACAGAAACTCCTGAACCCACTGATCCCTGTTGACCTCCTTCCTGCTGTCCACGTGCTTCTCAGCATGAGCCACTGCTGGTGGATAAACATTTACCAGTATTTGCTCACGTTCCACCCTCAGAATTTATCTATTTTTTTGGCGAGTGAATGACGAGCCGTCAATACCAGCATGGTCACACATCTGTTGACGTTCACCTGTCGTGACATTTAGTAACTTAACATCAATAGCCTGTTTTGAAGACCAATAAGGAGTTCCACCATAATCTGACTCTTAGCTTGGCTAATAAATATTTCCAGACAGTATCAGTTATGTTGGGGTTACTTTCAGCTCTTATTGACCCTACTTGGTGTTTTCAATGATATCTAGAGTTAAGACAGAGTTTCTGAAATAAGCAAAAATACAAACAAACAAAAAAAAAACGTCCAAATATCCGGTTCTCAATTGTAGATTTCAATTAGCTAAAAATTTTTTCAAACTTTTTTTTTTTTGAGACATTTCCTGTTGTTTTTGCCATCTGTTGTAGTTCTGAATTTGAGTGTTGTTGCGCCTTAATAAAACTACAACACCCGTGAATCTGACGGTTGAGCAAGCAGTCGTGTCAGAAGGATTTCATCGCAGGATATGCAGTTTGTGTCGTAACCAGTTCTTCTTTTTGGTTTCATTGTGATGAAGAACTGGTGTCAGGCTGCAGCTCTGTGAGCCTGACTCAGCAGATGCAGTCTGGGAACCGCAGATGAATCCCTGAACCTGGACTGTCCTGTTGAGCAGGTTTGTTCGCCAGGGGTGCTCCCAAGTCTCAGAGTTAGTTTTTTTTAGTTTTTTTTTTCTCACTCAGTCAGATGTTAGGTCATTCCCTGACATTTTGTCTGTATTCAACCAAAACACACGCGTTGCTTGGTTTGCACCAAATGTTGCAGTTTTGTTGTATCCTGTAATGCGAAAGGACTCGTGAAAACGTCCCTCCTGCTGAAGACCAGCTGCAGGTTTTTATCGCTTTCCAGCAGCCCTATGTCACCCACAGTGCAGCGTGCGGACGACTGCTGGCATTAGCTTGGGGAAGCAAAGAGGGAAGTGATGGTGCTGAGTCAAGCGCTGCTGATGGTGCAGGGATGCGTGCTGATGGATTCGGTGACAGTCGCTCTTTCATTGGACTGTGCTGCATAAATCCGTACAGCTTGACCTCGATGAATCAAGACGACAGCAATCTCGACTGTATGTGCTCATATTAAAGTTCTGGTCTTGTGTGTGTGTGTGTTCTCTTTTCTTGCTGTTCAGGGGATGGGAAGATCTCCAGTGTTTACATCAACAACAGTCATGGGATGGATGACGATGAATTTTTCGACAGGAACTTGGCCTTATTTGAGGTTTGACAGACAAACTGATTATCTCTGTTGTTCTACCTTTAACGTTCTAAGTTTTCTGCAACATTTTGTCTCGTAGCACTGATGGTGACAAAAATCTCTGTGGTTGTGTGTGGTGTTTTTTTCTGTTTGCCAAACTTGAGCTAAAAAGCTGCATGGTGGGTGCAGCTTATTTTAGCTTGTATAGACTACCAGCTTTTCTGGAAATGTCTCTAACCTTTTTCTGGCGTAGCATTCTGTAAAATGCTCAACAGTCAGCTTCTTTCTTCTCTGTCATGTTTTCTTCCTCTTGATTAACACCCATCCTCTTCTCTTTATTTCTTTATCTTGCTGCTTTTGACTTTGATCCTTTCTTTGTTCCAGACTTATTGCTGTCTTTTCGTGTCCCCACCACTGTTATCGCCCCGTTTTCACACTGTGACATTGTTCGATGACCAACAGGAGGAGATGGACACTAGGCCGAAGGTGTCTTCTCTGCTCAACCGCCTGGCTAACTACACCAACCTGACGCAGGGAGCAAAGGAGCATGAGGAGGCTGAGAGCATCGGGGAGAAGAAGAAAGCCAGCAAGGTGTGAAATGCTACAAATCATTTTGAAAATCAGAGTTTACTGTGAAATAATAACACAATAAAGCTTTTCTAATACACTCTCTATATCATGTTAAAGCATAAAATCTCAAAATCAAACACTGTTATATTCTGATATGTAAAGTATCAGAAACAATGCTGTGATAAATTACACACAATGTGACTGAATTTGCTTGAAGAAATGGTGGAAAACAGCTGGAATCCCTTTTAGGATGAGCTCATCGTCCATCCTCTCCTGCGTCGGTCATAGAGTTGTTGTCTAGACAAATCATATCTACGACTCAAAGGGCGTCGAGACCTGAACTCGGAGTACACTGCAGCGCTCGACGATAAGCCGCATGTGTCCAAGATAAGACGATCTGTTTTGGCCGTTCATAGTATTTCCTGCTTAGATTGGCATGTCTTTCCACCAGACAGAAGGAAGAGGATTTGGGTAGGCGGAGTTTAACCAAAACAGTTTTAATCTTCCTTTCTGGTTCTGCGGTGTGTTCAGTACAAGCATCACCAAAATGCTGCCGCACCACTTAAAGATTAGCTTGTAACTGGGCCAAATTAAAGACGACAAGAAAATAAGAGCATGCTTTCATTCTTTTTTTTAAAAGTGAAACTAGACATAGTTTGAATTTGAACACAACCAGGAAACACTTTCCTTTTGCACTCAGCAGTGAACCTGCTTTCATTTAGGACAAGGACATTAAAACTGGAGTGATGGCAGTTTTTCTGTTTGATTCACTTAAGAGTCTTTCTGCAGAGTTTTGGACTGATGGAAGGGGAACAAGGGACGTTTTATTGATAAATTCGAACGTGCATAACTATAGTCTCGATGTGAGGAAATAGTCAAGTTTTCATTTTGACCGCCTTTTGCAAATATTTCTCAAATGATAAAACGCTTTGAAGTTGTTTGAGTGACCTTGAAGAGACATTGATTGGCTCCTTTAGGGACTCTGGTGGTTCAGGTAATATGTCACCTGTCCCAACAGGAACCACAAAATTGTGGACCCGTGTTATGGTTTTGTCAAAGGAGCATATAAATCTGTCCCTCTCCCTCCATTGGGTGGAGCTGACCATAATTGTGTGCAACTTATACCAGCTTATCGTTCTGCTATTAGGAGAGGTAAAACCATCACTAGACAGATCAACAACTGAACTGATGATTCCAAACTCAACCTGCAGGATTGCTTTGACATGACTGACTTTTGACATGTTTAAGGACTCTTGTAGTGACATTGATGAATTAACTGATGTTATTGGTAACTGTGTGACTTTCTGTGAACACTGTGTGATTCCAAAGAAAACAGTGAAAATATTTCCTAGTAGTAAACCCTGGATGTCAAAATCATTGAAAAATCTGTTGAACAAAAAGAGGAAAGCATTTTGTGAAGGAAACCTCAATGAGGTGAATTTGCTTAGAAGGGAAATTAAGAATGACACGAAAAAGGCAAAATTGAATTAGAAGGAAAAGCTGGAGAAAGACCTTGCCTAAAATAGACTGGGCCCAGTTTGGAATGGGCTGAAAACAATTGTTGGATCAGAGATCAAGTGCAACAGAAAGGTGGTTCTTCCTGGTTTTTAATTCTGATAACCAATTGGCAAATGAGTTTAATATGTTTTATCTTAGGTTTAATTCTTCTGATTTTAGTAATGAGATTTTAATCCTGAAAAACAAACTTCTTTGCTGTGGTCATATCCCCTTTGATGTCACTTCTGTAGCTGAATCTTTTAAACGCTGTAAGGTTAGAAAAAGCCCAGGACCAGATAATATCAGTGGTCGACTGCTCTCCTCTTGTGCGAAACAGTTGGCTCCTATTTTTTATTGCATCTTCCAGATGTCACTTAACCAACAGAGGGAGCCAAGGTGCTGGAAACAGTCCATAGTGATTCCTGTGGCTAAGACGAGCCACCCAAAAGTCCTGAATGATTTTAGACCTGTTGCACTGACTTCCCCTGTCATGAACTCTTTGGAAAAATTGATTGAGATATCTTCTTACCAAGACTGAACATTTATTGGATCCTCTACAGTTTGCCTACAGAGCCGGTCGGGGAGTTGAGGATGCCACTGCCACTTTACTAAACTGTGATTTTAAACATCTTGAAAGTAACAAAAGCCATGTTAAGTTGTTATTTGTAGACTTCTCATCTGCTTTTAACACAATCCAGCCCTGTATTTTGATTGATAAACTTCTTAATAACTTTCATCTGGATTTTAATGTGGTGGGCTGGATTCTTGATTTTTTTTTTTTAACATCCAGAACACAGAAAGTCAGAGTGAATGGATGCATGTCCGGAGAGATGTCCCTGTCTACTGGGTCCCCTCAAGGCTGCATCCTTTCCCCTCTTCTTTACATTTTGTAAACAGACTGTCGCAGCTGGCATGACAACAGGTTAATATTAAAATTTGCAGATGACAGTTAGCCTTCTACACAATGATGAACATGCCCATGGTCCTGTGGTCGATGAATTTGTTGACTGGTGCAATAAAACCTTTCTCTTATTAAATGTACAGAAAACAAAGGACATGTGCATTGATTTCAGACAGAAACCCCATAACACAAATCAAACAGTAATTAAAGGTCGGACCGTGGAGACAGTAGAGAACTAAATATCTTGGGACTATTTTGGATAATAAGTTAAAATTTACCTGCCATTCAGAAAACCTACAAAAAAGGGCCAGCAAAGATTATTTTGTCTAAGGAGGCTCGCAAAGTTTCAAGTTGATGAATCATTGATGATCCTATTTTATAGATCATTTATTGAATCTGTATTGACCTTTTCCCTCCTCTGTTGGTTTGGGAATCTTAGTATTTGACCAAAAAATGCCCTTAGCAGAGTAATGCATACTAGCAATAAGATCGTAGGGGTTGAACAATGCTCACTCACAGAACTGTGTAAAAAACAAATCATTAGAAAAACTAAAGCCATTATTGCTGATTCTTCTCATCCTTTACATGCTGAGTTCCAGTTTCTGCCTTCTGGCATCAGGCTCAGACGTCCTTGTATAAAAAGTAACAGGTACAAGCTCTCCTTTGTTCCTACAGCAATATCTCTTTTAAATGCAGGACAAGGTAGGGGGACTTGCACCTGATCTAGTGTAGCAACTGTCGGTCAATAATGAAACCCATTGCTGTACTCTTCCCTTTATGTATTGATTTGTATTTCATGTTCTTTTGGTATTTTTTGTTGATCCTTATTTTTTAAGCTTTGATACTTTGTCTTTTAATTTTTATAGTTGCTGCAACATCAATTGCCCAATTTGGGATACAAATAAATCTGAAATCTGAATCTGACAACTTGAAGAACAGACTTTCTGAAAAAACAGTACAGCTGAATGTCATTTGCGTCCAGATAATATGAAATGTAATGGAACAGATCCCTCTTAATGATCTGTTTAAGAGGGACATAGCAAAAAATAAATAAGAGGGCCCAATGCAAAGCCTTTGAGTGCCTGACATATTAGATCAGTGCCATAATGTATTATACCAGATTTTATTAGTCCTACTTAGTCTACACTGAATTATGAACTCCTGTCTTTATTTTACCAACTTTTTCACATAAGTGAACTACAAGGTTATAATTCTTACTCTGTTTTGTTGATCCATTGATAATTCTGCTACCAACTATTATAGTTCCAATTAATCTACATGATTAATTCTCCATACAAAATTTGGAGAACATCATTTTTTCCCCCAGTGACATAAACTCAGTGTTGTTTTTTCCTCGTAGGTCATAAAATTTAAAGACTAGCGTTTCAGCTGCTATTTGTTCATCTTTCTTTTACTGACAAATGTCAATAAAAGCCCCTCTTTTGTAATCAGAAGATTTATTGGTTGAGTTTGTGTGCAATAAAAGGAATTTAACTTGAGTTTTAATGTAACCTAAATCTTGAAAGACGTACGCAAAATGATGTGGACCACCTTGAATACAGCGAACATCTGAACATCCCTATTAGAAACATTTTAGGAACTGCTGCTGTTGTCTATACGCATTCATTTGACATTCTTTATACAAAATATAAAAGTTGACATAAGCATACAGTACGAAAGGCTAAATTTCAAACGGATACTTTGTCTCTGTTTCAGTCGCCGCAGATGGGGACGTTCATGGGCGTTTACCTCCCTTGCCTTCAAAACATCTTCGGAGTCATCCTGTTCCTAAGGTTGACCTGGGTGGTGGGGACCGCTGGGGTTCTGCAGGCCCTCTGCATCGTCTTCACATGCTGCTGCTGCGTGAGTATTTCTTTGTCGGCATGCGTTCACCGAGACTATCAAAACATTTCCAGTAACGTTTTGTGGGTCTGTTTCTGCTTTCCAGACGTTGCTGACTGCTATTTCAATGAGCGCGATCGCCACTAATGGAGTTGTGCCAGGTATTCCCTTTAGTTCTGGACCTTCTCTTCCCAATCTCACATGACTAGGATTTATTTAATCTTGATGTTTACGTTTATGCTCCTGAAGGGATTTTTGTTGTTTTCTTGCTGCCTGTCTCTGCTCTGTGTTCATAAATTAAAACCTAGTTGCCACTGACTTAATCTTTCAACAGTGTGTCTAGATTGGCACATTAAATAAAATGTCAAAGTAACGTGATTTTCTCATGCCTGTAGCATCTTCACATTTTGAAAAAAAAAAAATTAAAGTAGATCAAATGTAACATGGATAACATGCAGCTTCAGTTTATCTACTTTGCACTGCTGAAAGAGCTTTTAGTTCTCATGCTTACACTGTTTCCATGTTTATTATAGGCAATTCAGAAGACTATAAGAACTTTGGCTTTCCAAATACAACCCGGCACCAGAAATTATTCTGTTATCCTTCTAACTGAAGACAGAAGGATCTTTTTATGTATACTGTGACTGTCTTGACATAATTTCTCATCCGAGGTACTTTCTTTAAGGCTTTGACGTAGTTTCATAGCAAATGCAAATAAATATACTCCTGGATACATAACAGGATTAATGCTGCTTTACAGTTGTACTCAGAACTGGGAAATTCCAACTTCCCAGTCATAAAAATCACCTGGAATGTCCTGTGAAGTCAGATTTGCCACTGGGAAACTGGGAGCAAATTTGTTACAACTTGTAAGACGGATTTTGCATTACAATAGGGCCGCTCCTCGCATCAGCAGTAAGCTGTGGTGGAAACACGTATTTACAGGACGCGTATAAAAGAGTGACTAAAATCAATGCTACATGTATCGCTAGTCTAAATTGACAAAATTAAAAGTGCCGTTTCTTATGGAAAGTAATTCTTAAAGTGATGTTTGGAAGATGTTTTGCAAACCATATGTATGGGCGCTACCATGATGAAAGTCTAACTTAACTAGTGTTGCGTAAACACAGCAAACAAACATATCCTCCCACACAGCCAGTTAAGCAAGGTAAAGAATCACCATGTTCACCATGGTTTGGGAAAGGAGTGCCTTAGTCTTCACAGCAACAAGGTTTGCTATTTGAACACCCAACACTGTTTTCCCTTTGCTTTTAGTTGTTCAAATTTGTTCTTTATGTGTTATATAATCCTGTACTACTATTATCCGTTTTACAATTGTATCAGCAAAAATAGAGGTGCTGTTTGTTTCAACCGTCTTGGTGAGATCAGTCAAGGGGACGTAGGCCTGGAACTTTTTAGATCTCTAAGAAAATTTCTAAGCCATGTGCCATTTATGTTCTGCTTCCCAATTTGGCACTATTATGCGGTTTTCTGTCAAATTTACATTGCGGTAAAACACAGAGTTTGCTGTTAGGGGGACAAAACGTGAAAACACTCAAGCTGTATGAATGGTTTTGCAATTCATACCATAGTTAGAAAATAAGTGAGAAAGTTGTTGTTTCTGATCCTACGTTTTCATTTTCTCTGTTTTTTGACATATTTGAAACCGTAAAGTTGTAAATTAGTTGATTTCCAAATTGGACTTTTTAGTTAAACTAAAAAATGTGTTATTAAACCCTGAGACGACAGAAAAGGTAACAAATGTAAATTATTAAATTAGATTTTGCCAAAAACAAATGAAGTAAGCTGTATCTCAACAGAATCTTTTTCTAAAAGCACAAAAACACTCATAATGTCATTTGCAGAAATATTTTTCCCAAAATATAAATTGTCTAATTCCAATATACCCTTGTAACACTTTCTCTTTAGAATAATAGTGACTTTATAGTCATCAGCTGTCCTCTTTTCTCTGCCTTTGCCTTCCTCTTCATTCATATCCATTCCTCTTTTGTCTAACTGATTTTAAATTCTTCTGCTTCCATCATTTTTTCCCCTTCAACACACTGTGGTTCATTTAACTTCCTCCACTGCTAGTGTACCCTAACCCTCTACACCCTCTTCCAGCTGGAGGCTCCTACTTCATGATCAGCCGCTCTCTGGGTCCAGAGTTCGGAGGGGCTGTAGGGATCTGTTTCTACCTGGGCACCACCTTCGCTGGGGCCATGTACATCCTGGGAGCCATCGAGATCTTCCTGGTAGGACTAGGCTTCGTTTTTGCTAATCGCCCCACCAGTGTTTGCAGTTTTGTCTACGTTCCTTGATCATTTGATTGTAGTCTAAAATATTAGTCCTTATATTAACCGCGCTCCCCCCTCCGTCTCCCAGATGTACATTGTTCCTCAGGCAGAAATCTTTAAAGGCGGCGGGGCGGCCATGTTGAACAACATGCGGGTCTACGGCAGCATCTGTCTCCTCCTCATGTCCCTCCTCGTCTTTGTCGGTGTAAAGTATGTCAACAAGCTGGCCTCCATCTTCTTGGCCTGTGTCATCGTCTCCATCGTTTCCATCTACATCGGAGCGTTTGTCTCCGCTTTCTACGAGCATAAATTTGAGTAAGTGTACCCTACTCTGTGGCGCCCCCTGGGAATTTTCATAGGGCTGGCCAGACCAAGCTAGTAAACATTTTAGGGGGACACAGATTAAAAAAAAATATTTTTCTTTCTTTCTTCTCCTTCTTTCTTCCTGTCTTCTTTCTGTCTTTCTTTTTAGTTGATTATTTTGCTTTACATTTGTCTTCATTGAAGTAAATGACTGTATGCCTTTCTACAACATATAAATGATTCTCTGGGAGGGGCCAGCATTTTTCAAGAGTGGCCCCCTCTTGGCGCTACCACTGACACTACATTACAAAAATATTCACATGTCTCTAATTTATTCCTCATTTTGTCAGATTGTATTGGGATTCATTGCAATTGGCCGACTAAAGTGGTTCAGTGTAAGAAAATAAAATAAGAAACACAACACCTTTCAGATGTTCCTTCAACCTCTCACCTATGCACCACTTTGTGTTTGCCTGTCTTGTAAACTCCCAATAAAATAAGTTTGTGGTTGTAGCACGACCAAATTCTTTTGTGAGATTTTCAACCCTGACCCGTTCACTAGTTGGTGTCGTTATTGACTGCTGGGTCTCGTTTCCAACAGCGTGTGCATGCTGGGGAATAGAACCATCAGCAGCCACGTCGAGTGTAGTAAAACCGTCCCGGTGGGAATCAAAGACACAGTGGGGAGCTTCGACAGCAACTTCACACTCGGCTATGGTGGGTTGACGCTTCGTCTCCTTAGAGTCGTCACGTGTTTTAGTTGTTGTCTTGTGCTAACATGTCTGAATCGTGCTGTTAGAAAACAGCACAGCTGGACCGGTCATTGTCCCCACCGCTGTGCCAGTGGTGGAGGAGAAAACCACACTTCTTTGGGAAGAATTTTGCCACAGCACCGAACTCAACGCCACCTGTGACGAATACTTCACCTCTAATAACTTCACTAAGATTAAAGGGATTCCTGGTCTGGCCAGTGGCATCATTTCGGGTAATATTTCTTCTCTTATTTCCATTTAAAAGAATTGATCTAGTGCTTCTAGCACTCCACCACTGTACAAATATCAGCCCAAAATCAAACTTTATGATAAATAATGGGATAAACGTTGACTGAGAATCTGATAAGTAAACCTGGAATGGCGCGCTTCGTTCTCCAAACAGCTGTTTTCTGAATTTTCTCCTCCTGTTAGAGAACCTGTGGAGCTCCTACATCAGCAAAGGCGAGGTTCTGCAGAAAAGCTCGCTCAGCTCCTCTCACTCGTCACCTCCAGCATCACTGCCTCATCCGTACGTGTTCGCCGACATCACCACCTCCTTCACCCTGCTGGTGGGCATCTTCTTCCCTTCGGTCACAGGTACACATTTCGTGCTCTTACTCTACAGCGGGAGGCAACATCAGGATCATGAATGTCCGCTAAGAACGTATTGATAAAACTCCCTATTGACAAACTGTTGACAAACTGTCTATGCATTCAATTTGTAAGATTAAAAAATATGTAGCATTTTTGTAAACTTTAGCATGTAGCAAATTATTGATGTAATTTGGCACTATACCAATAAAAACTGAATTTATTTAATTGATAAAATAATATCTAAGCACTCAACTGTTATCTTGAAGTTCTAGTTCTATAGCTATAGTGGGCATAATTTGGCCCGCAAGCCGTAAGTTCGACACATGTTCTAAAGTTCATCTCTGTTTTGTACTTAGTCAAAGTTGTAATTAGTCACAAATTTGTAATTAGTCAAAGTTATTCTTGCTCCTGGTTCCTCTGAGGATTTATAATCAAACATATCATGAATGCGTCAGTTTTTTACTCTCTCTGAACTGTAAAATTTAAATTGGTTCAAATTTCACATATTTAAATAAGTGTATCTTTACATGAAAAAGCACATTTTAAATGAGACATAATTAATTGATTTAATTAACTATTCTAATGAATTATGTTGCTTGTTTCTGTTTTGTTTGTCTGTTTTTGTTTGTCATGCAGATTTCTAGCTGTTTCTTACTGTTTTGTTTCCCCTTCTGGTTTATTTCCATTATTTTACTCAATTTGAATCAGCGTTTAGATTTATGGCCTGAGCCTGACCCAAAACGTCTTCAACACATATAGCATAAAGAAAACCAAATGAGAAGGCGCGATATAAAGTTGTGTCAATCTACTTTTTGTATTGTAAATAGAGGAGTTAGCAGCTTACCCTATTCAGGAAATAATAAAGTAAGGTGCAGACGTTCATTAGACTGTAACAAGTGCAGCATTCTGCACAATGTGCCCGGAGCTCCGCCCCTTTCTGCTCCTATCAATCACACATCCCAGAAGATTTGCACCTTACTCACCCTGCGGTTACAACAAGCGACGAGATGGAGCTGGAAGATGTTTTCAAAAAAATTGAAAACGACAAAACTTGCACTGCTTATTTAAATTACTCTCTAAAAACGAAAGCAGTGAAATCTTAATTTAAATTTAATGTGTCTGGTTTTCTTCAGGCTCAGGCCTGTAATTCATGTTAATCAGTCGGATCGAACTTCACACAATGTTTATGGGCACAGGCTGTGTTGAATTTTTACACCTGATCTAAACTCTTCATATTTTTCATATTCCTCATAGCTTATAATGTTTCAAACTTTACTTTGGTGTGTAAGTTGTTTATTTTTTCACCTGCACATTCTTATTTGTTTTTCTTCTGTTTTTATTTTTAGTGAATAGCTGATGTTTTGTGTTCAGCAAATAAAAGTAACCCAAAAAATATTATTCTCCTGCTCTTCCTCAGGAATCATGGCTGGTTCAAATCGGTCGGGAGATTTAAAAGACGCTCAGCGCTCCATCCCCATCGGAACCATCCTTGCTATCCTCACGACGTCTTTTGTCTGTATCCTTGTATCGTATCTTATGTCTTAGTTTCCTAGCAAGGTTTTGAAGAATCTGTCCTACTTGTAATTCAAATATGGAAAAACAAAAAAGGAGGAGCCTCAAATTATTTCTGAAAGTCCTTTGGTTGAGAGCTCATAGTTCAGTTTATGGGTATAATTATAAGCCGTTTGGACTCTTCTGGCGAGAATGTTGTTTTCCTGAGTGGCATCCTTGTAGACCTGAGCAGCGTCGTGTTGTTCGGCGCCTGCATCGACGGCGTCGTCCTCAGAGACAAGTCAGTACATCATTCGCTTACCTGTATTTACTTTATTGTGTAAAGTAAATTACTATTTTTTTTTTTGTGAAAACTCAAAAGATTTACACTAACTCGCCTGTGCAGGTTTGGAGAGTCAGTTGACGGCACTCTGGTTGTTGGCACGCTGGCCTGGCCTTCTCCTTGGGTCATTGTGATTGGCTCCTTCTTCTCAACATGCGGCGCAGGCCTTCAGTCGCTGACCGGCGCGCCACGACTCCTGCAGGCCATCGCCAAGGACAACATCATCCCATTTCTACGGGTAGGAGTCATTTTATTTTATTTTTATTTTGTAAAGTGATAAAGGTGGGCAGGAGAAGAAAGCCTTTACTTCTTTGTGTGGGATTCAATGTCATGTTTTGTTTGAGTTTAGTTGTACAGTTTAATTTTTTTACTTTAGAGGTGAGCTTTGTAGAGACATTTTAAGGGCTTTCTAGAACTCTGTGAATTCTTTCATATTAAGCTGAATTTATCTGATAATCAGAGATGGAATTGGTCTAACAAAGGCAATCAAAAAAATTATAAACACCTTCTTTACTTTGTGTCGAGCAGATAAAGGCATGTTTAGCTAACAGACATGATAAGATTTAAAGGAGCAGTATTATAGAAATTGGAATTTGTTTTTAGCTTTACATCACGTTACAATGTTATTTTCTCACCAAAAGTATACCTGGAATGTTGCTTTGACTCTTTCATGCATGTTTGAGAAATCCTTTAATCTCCATGGCAACCATTCAGATGTGGAAAACGGCTGGGTGGGCCAAGCCCCGCCTTCGAGACACAGCTCCTTCTCTTAGCCGCGAGCAATGATGAAGGTCAAATAAAAAATAATCACATTAATGTTAATCTTTAGCATGCAGCTAGCATAAGTAGAGCATTTTTGGGACATTCAGATTATTGTGAAAGAACAACAAAGTTCAGAATCTTAACAGACGATAAAAGATTTAAGGATTAGAAGCAATTATTTATTCACTATTTAATGCTTAGAGAGCTTATTTAGACATTTCCGGTGTAAAGTCTTTGGTGTGATCACTGTGTTTTCCCTCTGTGTGTGTGTGCGTGCGTGTGTGCGTATGGGCGTGGGTCTGTGTTTGTGTTGTGCTCCAGGTGTTTGGACATGGGAAAGCTAACGGCGAACCCACCTGGGCTCTTCTCCTGACGGCATTGATAGCTGAGCTGGGGATTCTCATCGCCTCTCTGGACCTGGTCGCTCCCATCCTCACAATGTGAGCCAATGAGGCCGTTCTGAACGGCCTGTCCTGATTGGCTCGGTCGCCCAGCCTGTCAGCCAGTCTCTCCCTGTCGGACTCCAGCTTTACTTCTCCGTCTCTCCAGGTTCTTCCTGATGTGTTACCTGTTTGTGAACTTGGCCTGCGCTCTGCAGACTCTGCTCAGAACCCCCAACTGGAGGCCCCGCTTCTCCTACTACCACTGGTACTGACAAACAAACACACACACACCCCGACACACACACCCGCCTACACGCAGTTGTACACACAAACGTGCAGACTGAAGTGTTCTTGTGCTCCACATCTGTCCAGGACTTTGTCGTTTCTGGGGATGATCATCTGCCTCGCTCTCATGTTCATATCTTCTTGGTACTACGCAATCGTTGCCATGGTGATCGCTGGCATGATCTACAAATACATTGAATATCATGGGTATGTTGCCATGGTGATGTATTTGCTCCATGCATTTGTACATGTACAGTATGGTTCAGATTCCTGTGCGTGTGTTTGAAATAGTTTGATTTGGTCATTTTTTCAGTGGTGGACCCAGAAAATTTCATACGGGTGGCCAGAACAGTAACATTTAGGGGGGCACATACAAATTTAAAAAAAATTATAATTTGAATAAATTTATTTGGTATTCAATCATTTGTTTATTTTTAAGTTTATTTATTTTGCATTTATTTAATATATTTATTTAGTATATTAATTCTTTTAAATCTATTCATTTAGTATTTAATTTATTTAGTATTCATTTTTTAAATGCATTTAGTTTTCATTTATTCCTTTAGTATTTATTTATTTTTAATTAATTTAGTATTCATTTATTTGTTGATTTATCCATTTTTAATGTATTTATTGTTTTTTACATTTATGTCTTCATTGAAGAAGATGACGCTGTATGACTTTCTATGACATAAACGTAATTCTTTGGGGATGTGCCGGGGTCATGGGCCACCCCTTTCCCACCTTTTGGTGGCGCCACTGCATTTTTTTCATTTTCTTTTTTCTGCTTACCGGAGTTTTTTCAGCAAATTTATCCTTTTTCTTTATTGCTGTGTGCATTAGAGCAGAGAAGGAGTGGGGAGACGGGATCCGCGGTCTGTCACTCAGTGCTGCCCGCTACGCCCTCTTGAGGCTGGAGGAGGGACCACCACACACCAAGAACTGGAGGTAAGAGCAGAGCACTTCACGGACTTCGACTTCTTCATGCCTAGATGCAAAAAGATATAAACTTAAAGCTTAAAGCATTCAAATGGCCACGAATTTATGTAAAATCCAGTTTTATTTCCTTTTTCTCCCAAGGCCCCAACTGCTGGTGTTGCTAAAACTGGACGAAGACGCCCACGTCAAGTCTCCGCGGCTGCTGACGTTCGCCAGCCAGCTGAAGGCAGGAAAGGGCCTCACCATCGTAGGCACGGTCGTCCCAGGACACTTCCTGCAGACTTACGGCGAGGCTCTGGCTGCAGAACAGGTTCATCTTTACGCGCATCACATGTCAGACAGGTTCCATGGATCTGGTAATACTGGAAGTCATGCAGTGTTGTGCAAAAGTGTTCATCCCCCTTGAACTTTTCCATATTTTAGCATGTTCCAACCTTAATCCTGAATTTGTCAAGGGAATTCTAAGTGATAAACATAAAGAGATACCAAATAGCAAAGAAAAAAATAACACGTGAGGCATGTGTTTCTATTTAGTTAAACTTTTTAGAAAATCAGGATTTTGTTTCCCCCAAAAAATGCAGTGCTTGGGTTTCCTTAGTTCAGAGTGATGTCAGCACGTCCAGGGCAGCCATCTTGATTGACGAGTATTGTACAGCTTCTATTCATTAGGATTTTAATTTAGATCAACTCTATGACACAATATAAGGCCCAGACTAAGATTTATGATTTTTCTTTTTTTTTTTTCAAGAATAAAGCTGTACCATGAGGAGAAAGAAGTGGTAATTTGTCAATAAAACTCCAACACAAAAATAAAAAAAATATTAAATAAGGAATCCTTTAATATGTTCCCAGAGACGCAAAGCTAACGATGCTGAAATGCACACAATTTTGGAGGGGTTGCAAATTTTTCTGGCAATAAATCAAAATTCTTACCATGAAAAGCAACGTATCAAAATAAATGATAAATAATAGAATGAATGCCCACCCCTATGATGTAGCGCTGTATTTAACATGAATGTTAACAGCGTCTGGACCGTTTTCTCTCCTCCCTCAGACTTTGAAGCTTCTCATGGAGAAGGAACGGGTGAAGGGCTTCGTTCAGTGCATAGTGGCTCAAAAGCCCCGCGAAGGAATCAGTCACATGATCCAGTCGAGCGGTCTGGGAGGAATGAAGCCCAACACGGTGGTGATGGGCTGGCCGCACACCTGGAGGCAGAGCGAAGACCCGCAGGCCTGGAAGACCTTCATCAGTGAGCCACAGAGGAGATGAAACGCAATTTTTTTTTTTTTTTTTTTTCCTCCACTCAACAACCCGACGGTAACCCCCGTCTGTTTCCTCCTTCCAGACACGGTCCGAGTGACCACAGCGGCCCACCTGGCTCTGCTGGTGCCCAAAAACATCTCCCTGTTCCCCAGCAACAGCGAGCCGCCCACCGACGGCTACATCGACGTGTGGTGGATCGTCCACGACGGGGGGATGCTGATGCTGCTGCCGTTTCTCCTTCGCCAACACAAGGTGGGGGAAGGAGGGGCGAATGCAACCATTTGTATTAAATTAATCCATTTTCTATGAATATATTTTCCTGAGAGAATAATTTTCCGTCTCTATCCAGGTGTGGCGTAAATGTGGGATGCGAATCTTCACCGTGGCTCAGATGGAGGACAACTCGATTCAGATGAAGAAGGATCTGGCAACGTTTCTCTATCACCTTCGTATTGAAGCTGAGGTGGAAGTAGTGGAGATGGTATGTGACCAGCTGGGTCCGAAAGGGCTATAGGGCTCTAGCCCAGGGCCCCAGTTTTTGGGATCATCTCAACGCTTTTAATTTCTTTTGTGAATTCATGTTTTGCAAACATTGCACGCTATATAAAATTCATATGTCCAAATCTTGTCAGTTTAACTATTTTAGGATTTTTATGAATATAAGCAATATTCAAATATTTGAGAATTATTAAGCTATTGGTTTTTAATTTTTTTTATTTTTGCGCTCATTATAAATGAAAGCTGCTATTATTCATTAGTTTGTAGACTCTAATACATTCTAAAGTATCTAAAGCTCAGCTGTGAGATCATTTTTGTCCTAACAAAACCTTATAAATCTACAAAAGAATTGAAACGTTGATAATCTGTCAAAGTTTGTCATAAATGTGTAATAATCCGAGTGTTTTCGTTCCTCTCCGTCTCCAGCATAACAGCGACATCAGTGCGTACACCTACGAAAGGACACTGATGATGGAGCAGAGATCTCAGATGCTCAGACAAATGCGACTCTCTAAATCAGACAGAGAAAGAGAAGTAAGTGTGCGGTGTAAATGTTTTTCTTGTTTTACACCTTTCATTTTGAGGGGTGTCTTTGTAAAGTGGGGCAAATACAAAGCAAGAAGTTGCAATGCTCACTCAGTTTTTGGGTTGAGATTGCCAGTTTAGGTTGTGAGGCACGTGCAGTTTTACGCTTGCGTTCTACTCCACATAGATTTTTTTTATTTCAGATGCCCTGAAATAAAAAAAAATAAAATGAAAAATACAAAGTTAAAGCTCTACATGCCATTTATATACTTGACCAGTAGGAGGCACTCTAACTGTACATTGCCTTCCTGAGATGCCAAGTCTCACAGTTGTCGGGATATAAAAATAAAAGGAGAAAAAATAATTAAAATCAATGTCATTATTGCAATATTTAGCAATAGCATTGCAATCGCATGTTTTTTGATGTCTTGCATCCCGATGACGGCATGCACAGTAGTTCTGCGTAATTTTTAATTTTCTTGTGAGAACTTTTGTCAGGCAAAAGTTTGAGTCACACTCAGACATCTTCTTTATGTTCTGTGACTCCAGACCGTTGAGGCTACCGCTGACTAGCTGCCAATAAATCCTTACCAGCTAGATAACTAGCTAGCTTTTTTGCGTCCATCTTGGATAAGCGCAACTTTATCGCCAGTTGGCTGGACGACGTTCAACCACTTCTGTGGAGATACAGGTCTTAAATTCCATTCATAGTGGTCTTAAAAGTCTTAAATTCAAGTTTGTGAAGCCTGTTGAATCCCTGAAGTGAACAAAAGGGTAAAAAAAAAGAGGATCATAATGTAGCAGGTATTTTATTTTTTCCATTTCATATCCTCTCCCTTTGCCTCTGGTTTGCTCAGAGGGTGCGCTGGAGTTTTGACGATGTAAGTTTACCCTGTTTCACTTTGCCATATGAAGCTGCCTGAATTTAGCTGTAGGCGAAGACCTTCAAACTTCTGAGAGAGCAGATTTGAATTAAACTGATCTCACAAAACCAGCTGGTTTCAGCCATTATCTTTCAACAGTCCAGATAGAAGCACTATTATTTTGTCAAGTTAGCTACACAAAAGTGTAAATAAAGTTCATGTCATAGTTCCTCTTAATAATTTTCCACCATGATTTGTTTTTCTGTAACTTCCCCCTGCTGCTCCTCCCACTGAAGTTCAGAGGTCTTCTGATTTGAATCCCGTCTGCCTCTTTAGACAGATGGGCTCCATAACTTGCGTTGTGCTCCTGTAGCTTCCCGATAGAGTAGGCACAGCCTGTGTTTGGTTTTTTTAGCAGGTTAGGTGACCTTGTGTTGTCTTTAGGTGTATCTCTCGCCCAGGTTCAGGAGTACTGAAGGCCACACTTCGAACCCCATCAAAGAAGACAGAGACAGACAGGTACAAAGAGGCAGAGAGCGAGAAAGAAACGAGAGTTCAGAATCAGGAGGTTGGTGGCAGAGGAGCGAGAAATCGCATTGGGGAAAAAATAAGAAAAAGGATCAAGCCTGACCCGGGTTCGAGCCGGGTGCCCTGGATCAGGGGTTATACGAGCCGAGTCCATGTTTGTTTCCGTATGCGACGCAGGCCCAGTTGGTGAAGGACCGCAACTCCATGCTGCGCCTGACCAGCATCGGGTCAGACGACGAGGACGACACCGACGGCGGAGAGCGGGAGCGGCCGGTGAGCATCAGCTCCGAGCACCACCGTCGCGTCCAGATGACCTGGACCAAAGAGAAGACGGCCCAGTACAGAGCGGCGCACTCCGGCTGCTCCACGCCCGAAGGCTTCAGAGACATGCTGAGCATCAGGCCGTGAGGACGGATAGCGATGCACTTCTGTCTGATCGCAGTGGTTTAGAGAGGTGGATGATTGTGTGTTTTTTTTTTCTTTTCTTTAAGGGACCACTCCAACGTCAGAAGGATGCACACCGCCGTCAAGCTCAACGAAGTCATCGTGAACAAATCCCACGATGCCCGGCTCGTCCTGCTCAACATGCCGGGGCCCCCGAAGAACACGGACGGTGACGAGAACTGTATCCTTTCTTTCTCCTGTTGCTGTAATTCACTGTTCTCATGAGGGCTGAAACGATTAATGGGATTAATCATGATTAATTGATTTTTGGAATAATCATTGACTAATGTTGTAATTGATTGATCGTTAACTGGAGTAAACACATGCAAAAAAAGACAATTTTCTGAAAAATATAGCTTGCATTTAAGATAAAAGCATCTTTGTCTGTAAATATGTTTTACTCAAAACTCCCCTAGCAACAAAGTTTAGCTTCACCAGTTTCATTTCAGGCAAGAAAATGTTTTTTCTTTTCTTTTTTTAAAATTCTTTCTTTGCATTTTTCAATGTATATTGTTTTAAAAAAGGAGCAAATTGTTAAATGAAAAATCTGTCTTTTCATCCGATTAATCAATCAATCGTCAGAATAATTGATTTACAAAAGTAATCGTTAGTTGCAGCCCCGGTTCTAATACAAGCTGTAAAGTTTTAACTCATGAACCCAGACATGGAGTTCTTGGAGGTTCTGACTGAAGGACTGGAGCGCGTCCTGTTGGTCCGAGGAGGCGGAAGTGAAGTCATCACCATCTACTCCTGATTGGACAAGACACTGGAAGACACTGTTTAACAAGCAAGCCAATCATGGAGAAGACCGGAGATGGGTTGGTTCTGTGTGGGCTGCGTGGGATAGACCGTCCCTGGCTGCAGCATTGGTTGTCACGTCAACATCCCACCCAACTTTTCATCTTCACTCGTTTTCTGCCATGATGGTGGTTTCTACTCCAATTATGTTGACTCGAGGAAACGCCAACACAGTTCCACGATTGAGCAACAAGAACCCATAGCAATCATGTGTGTGCATGTGTCTGTGTGTGTGTGTGTGTGGGAATCGTTCACCTGGAAGATCTTTGATCTGTTGAAGGGACCAGCGTTTTGTTCGAAGCAGGTGTGTTTAGGCAGTGGAACAGTTAAAGTAAATATGATGGGTCTGTAAACAATGCAGTCGTTCCACCAACGAAACTCAGGGTTTGCTTTTTGTACAGAATGTATTTTGGACGTTTGTTAGTTTGCTATGTGAGGCCTAAATGTCTGGTATCAAGAGGAGTATTATTATTGTTTTTTTATTATTATTTCGGAAGGCACATACTTGTTTGTTCCTGAATTACACATGGAGTAAATAAGAGTAAAGCAGATAATCTCTTGTACCATTTTCCATCTACAGGAACAGATGAACACCAAACTCAGCATTTCATTTTGTAGACATTAAAGCTTGTGATACAGCAACTTTAAAATCAGTATTATTGCACAGATGTCAGAATTTGCTGCTATTTGTCTGAAACTAATATTGTGTATTAGAAGCCCTGTTTTTTTTTTTTGTTTTTGTGTTGTTGTTTTTTACCAAATTCAGAATAAGTTCCTTTTGGGTTTCTTTCATTTATGAACCAAAATCTTAAGTTCAATGTAAACTGAAGCACAAAATTAATAAAATGTTTTCAAAAGACACATTATAGTTAATTAATCATGCAATATTTCTTAAATGTTAACTGTAGGTAATAATAAAGTAAAGGTAGATGTTTGGAAGAAATCATGTGAAGCAATAATTCGAATTAACAGGGGGGAAAAAGTATTCTTGGGACACCCAAGGATATTATTTTGTTTTAAAGTATAGATGTAAGGTCAAATTTTCTTGGGCCAATTATAATGATGGCAATGTACACTCTCCCACCTCCTTACACACACACACACACACACACACACACTCGCTTCTGTCAATTTCGTTCCAGCACTTAAAGAACAAAACTTCTTTGTGCAAATAAAAATTAGAGACTTTCCTAGAGGCACATATCATTATCGATTAATCGTTTAGATGCGAATACCGCTCTGATGCCGGTTGGCTCGGATGCTAGTGTTGCTATGACGGCGTATCTGGGAAGAAGGGCTGCCTTTTTTATTTTGTTAAATATTTATTGATCTCCAGGTAAAACCAAAATGACTATTGAGAACGTGATTAGAGGTCTTGGACCTGTAGCTAGCCCGGTGGACTGCATGAGAAGAGACATCGGTGTAATAAACTGTCAGACTCGTTAGTTATAGTTTGTGTTGGCCTCAGGCAGACGAGAAACGGATAATAATAATAGTGGTCAAGTTGAACCGTTGTGGCACGAACCACAGCACTGCATGTTGGGTAAATGAGGTATGAGTGCATTGATGTCACTTGTTTGATCTCGTTTTGTTATTCGAAAGAATATCGGCAGTATGAGCGTTATATCCTACAACCATCTCATTCCACACCTCAAAACAGCCCCACTCACGTGCTGCTTTATGTGTATGCGCACATGTCCGTATGTAAAATGAATGCTTGTGATTTTATTGTTCAATTTTAGAAACCTCTAACTAGAGATGTGTTATCCCTCTCGAATGCTATTTTTATTTTATTTTCATTGTTGTGCAAGGATTACATTATGTTGATTTTTATTTCCTGAAAATGATCTCGCTTGTACATAAGGGCAGAAGAAGACCTTAAGTTTTATCTTTTTTTAATTACATTATTATAAAAATCATGAAAAAAATGTTGCTTAAAAAAATGGGAATAAAGCAATTTTAAAGAAAGACATTGCTGTCTATTTTTGTTTGTTTTACGAATCACGGGAATAACTTAGTCTTCTGTGAAATATGTAGTTTTATGGCCGAGTTTTGGTTTTATCCAAATATACTTTTTAATTTGAAATAATGCAAAGGAATATAGTCTTAAACGGATCTCATTTGCTTGAAACTTTGCATTTTAACATCATTCACAGTCTTACTCTTATTTTGAAACGTTGACATACTTTATCGGCCTAACGACGTCACTTCCACGAACGCGTACAATCAGGAAGCCGGTGCCATGTTATATTGGAGGAAATTGTGGGCGAAGTTCTGCTTAAAAAGTGGGATTTAAAAAAACAAAACAAAACGTGATTCAGATTTCGGGGTGAGAATGGAGGTAAGAGTAGTTGGTTTTGAACATATTTCATGTAGAAATACAAGATTAATAAACTATAACACAGGATGTTTGGTCTTCACAATCACAATGATGGCCTTGTTGAGCGGATCAGCTGGTCTGATCTGATTTATTAGTGTCACTTTATTGGAAATGCTATTTTAAAATTCAGTTAAACTGCTTTTACAATTAAAGAGCGAACTTGGGGGTCTGTAGGCACAACTTTCAGTCTTAACAACTTGTTACCGATGCTTGAACTTGGTTTAAAATGATTAAAGTCCCTATTAAGGATTGACCAGCCTTAGTAAGTTATCTTATTTGAACCTTTACCGGTCATAACACACATTTTTTGGATTAATCACAAAATATGTTAGCACGGATCCAATGAGGACGTAGATTAATTAATACTCCTGTTTCACTTTCAAATTGTTGAAGCACTCCGATAAGCGGAATCTGAAAAATATCTTCCTTCAAATTTATTGTCGAGCCATAGTCGGTATGTAGCATAGGGATATCTGGCTCTAGTACTTTCTAAAAGGCGACTTCCGGTTCTTGCTTTCAAAATAAAATGACACTAAAAATATATATGTATTTTTTTTGTTCTACAGAAATGTTTCAGATCTTTCAATACATTTTAATACAGTAAAAGATTAAATGAGAAAATTAAATCATACGTTAACTGTGGACAATCCAATGTACACTTAGGCCCAGCACAGGTCGGATTAAAATTATAAGAAGAAACTTATGTAAAATGTGACATGATGTAGGCCGAAAGATCTCAGATTCTTATCCAATAGGATTCAAGAACAGATAAGAAAGCAAGCCTTGAATGGGTTGCAAAACCATTTTTAACTTGTGGGACTCCAGTGAGCTACAGTGAGAGGGAGCTATTCACAAATTGAGTAAACATGGAGCGACTGGCCTACTGACATTACTCTGGGAGTGTACCGACGTCTCAACTAAGAGATCATGAAAGAAACTAAAACAGTATCTGAAGGATCCCATGCCTTTCCTGCCTCTTTTAGTTAACAGTAAGACAGAGTGGACCAAAAAATCCAAAAAGTCATATGTTCTGTAATGCATCTTGATGAGCCGTAAAGGTTTTGGCACAATATTTTTTGAATGGACAAGACAAAAGTGGAACTTGTTCAATCCATCATTCTAATGATACCAATATTCAAACATGGTAGTGGTAGTGTGATAATCTGTCGCTGGATGACTTGGAAAAGTTGACGCAATGACATTGTCTGGTTTTAGGTTTGTGTCCAAATGGATTGTTTTTGAATCTAATAAAGCAAAAACAAGAAGGGTAATGTTTATGAAGTGGCCTACTCAAAGTCAGGGCTTAAATCCAATTGAGATACATGATTTTAATCAGGCTGCTCATGCTTTTAGAGCCTCCAGTAAAGTTAATTTGCCAGTTGCTAGGTTTCGAAGGCAGTTAGTTTTTTGTTTTTTTTTAAATCTGAAATATTTACGTGACAACTTTTTCACGATGCTTTAAATGTGTATTTCACACATAAACCCACGACTGAATTAAATAAAAATAATTATATTCTTAAATGCCAAGGTTGATATCTATTTCTAAATCATGTTAAATAAAATTGAAACTGGAGCACTTTAGAAATAATCATGTCAAATTGAATATTCTTGGTACAGAGTCATTTCCTATTAAACAATATTTTATATGAACTCAAGCATAGTTTGTAGAAGGTGATTGTGGAAAAACCTGTGACTGGTCCTAACTGCTTTGTTAAAGTCTGGTAATGTAGATGTACCAACTGTGGTTTGCTACTTTTTTTATTCCTCTTTGGACCCATCCTCCCAGTTTTTTTCAACATTATTACCTTTTGTTTCTGACTTCTGTATGCAGAATTCTTCATTTCTTTTTTTTTCCACCAATGGCGAGGGATCATGCAGAATTGTTGGTGTTTGTCCAGTTCAGGGAGCTTGTTAGAACTGGAATTGAAATTGTCAAATTGACAATTGGGATTAAATTCAGTGTCAAAAATTAAATCATATTGTAACTCATGTTAATTGAAATCTAGCGCATGGAAATACCAACCCTTAAAGACAGCCAGCGTACTATAAATGTCAGGTTCAAAGTCGCTTAAATCCATTTTCGTCCTGATTTCTGATGCAGTTTGAATCCCAGCAAGTGGCTTTCTCTACATTTATTTGTTTAAATTAATGTTCGCACTTACTTAGCCGATGTAACCAAGTAAATTGGCCAAAGAGCGTATCGTTTGATCTTGGGAAAAAAAAAAAAAAAAAAAAAAAAAAAGAAGTTATCTTTTCGATTTTATTTTGAAACCTTCACCTCACATCCGGTAGTTTTTCAGCGTAACTTTACCCTGCCGTCCCCGATCCACGTCTCGGGAATCCATTGAGCGTCCTAGCCCGGGCTAACACGTCGCAGACACGGCGGATTGCTCGGTGTTCCTCCGCCTGTCAGACACCTTGAACCGTTCCCCCACACCTCTCGCGGCTACGTTAACATTTCTCTCGGTAGAAACTCTGGGAGGGAGTCCGAATGAAACGCCCAAGCACGGTCGGACAGACAGACGGGCTCCGGGGCTGGCGGTGGCGGTCTGAGTACCGCAGCCTTGCGGTAGCGGTGTAGCCAGGCTAAAGGGGCTAAAAGCCGCGGTGTGGGACGAGTCGGCAAGAAAGACGGTTAACGGCCACGCTAACCCGGCGGCTAGCCTCGCACAGCAGACGGGTTATTTTTGGCACGGCTGCTGGGGGCAACACATGCCCAGTGTTCCCCCCACATTATCCGCAGCAGAGCTGTCAGTGCGGACGGAGCCAGCAGATACAGCTAGTGTGGCGGCGGCGGAGGGAGGAACTGGGATCCCCATTAGCAGCTACCTGAGGAGGCTTCCACAACATTTCACCGCAAAACCAAACAAAGAGAAGCGACTGGTAAATGCTGAGGCCCAGCTGAAAACATGGACCTAAATTTTTACTCGGATTTAACAGACGGAACCGGGCAGCACGACGCTGATCCAGAGTTCTTGGACCCGCATGCCTTCAATGGATTTGACTCTGACAGCAAGGTGAAAGGAAACGAAACATGTAGTTCCTGCAGCAGTCAGTAACACTGTCACTTTTTTTTAGCTCCTGTTTTAACAACCAAAGCTAAACATCCAAGTGAAATACTAGTTAGTAATTTTTAGGGTTTTTGTTATTGTTTAACTTTTTAAAACAACAAAAGCTAACCCATTGTTGTTGTTTAATCTAGCCTCTCTCCGAGGTTTGATGGCAGGAAAAATTTCACATGGTGCCATGAACCTTTTGTCATGCTACACCTATAAAATTCAACGCGTTTTGTATTATTTCAACACAGAGCGAGTTTTTAAGTCGAGCAAATTTCGAATTATACTACAAATTTCCATCCTGGACTTTGACTGAGCCATTTTAGCACACAAATATGCCTTAATAGACACTATTGTGGCAAATGGCAACAAGACGCAAATCAATGTCAGGAGGATTTCTGGGTAACAAAAGTCTTCAGTCTGCTGCTTTAGTCTCAACTAGCCCCCTTTTTTGGAGGACAATTCTGTGTACAGATACGTCATAAGTCATTTTATTTCAGGTTCCTGTTGTTTTTGTTATTTAGTTAAAATGTCTTTCAATTCCCGTGTTAAATGTTTGTTAGAATTTAAAGTTTATTGATCTTTGAAAATGTGTTCTTGCATGATTTATGCTATTGTCTTTATAAAATGGTCTAAATATATATATATATATATATATATATATATATATATATATTATTGTTTATCGCAAAAACATCTGGGACAATTTATCATCCTGGTAAATTTGGTCTTGGAAAACTTGTTAGTAGCCCTGTCATGGTAACAAAGGATTTGACTAGCCATGTTGGGAGTAATTTTTTTTTTCACCAGATAAAAAAAAAAGACAAAACAAAGAAACAATCTTGCAATAACAGTTAGGAGGCTTTTGCATAGATTTTTAAATCTGTGTTTTGTTTTGAACAGGCAGCGTAGTTTGACGTGGACATTGCATTCATGTTATTTAATTTATAATATACTCGCAAATATTGCATCCAAGCAGTTGTTTGCAGTATCACACACGTTAATATCTCAACTCAAGATTTGAAATTTGCTGAATTAAAATGAAATGGAAAAAGATGGTTGGTGTTGTCAATATCCTTCCCCTTTCCACCCACAAGATGGTGGCCACTCTGTGTTTCTGGAAATCAAAGTTAACACGTTTTTGTTTTGTTTTGGTTCCTGTAAAAAAGAAAAACAAAAGTCGGGATTAGTTTGTCGTGGGGGGAACTTGTGGCCTCTAACTCAGTTTTCTCCTGTGTGTTTCAGTTCCCTGGCGGCAGCGAGAACTACCTGTCGATTCCTGGGTCCGGCCATCCTTTCCTCTCTTCCGCCGAGGTACGGGGTCCGCCGTCCGTCTGCGAACCATCGAAACAAGCCGCAGCTTTTATCCTGACGCTCCCAAGCTATTTTGGACGCCTCAAAAAGCCAAATCTGAATGTTGTTTTTTTTTGTTTTTTTTTTCACTCTGTGTGAGTCGTCGGATGCAAAGTTAGAATCAACGTAGAAAAAGCTGCAACAGTTTCTCACCTGAGGATTACTTTCATATGTCTGAGTCGTGACCTGTCCCAGGTGTTTTCTCACCCCGCAACTTTAACACTTTGCGTCACTCACTGCTTCCCCCACAAAACTTGCTCAGCCCGGTGGTTGGGGCGCCGAGGCGGTCCGCCCTGTTTTTGTATTAAAAGATGTTAAGTAGACAGGAAATGTAAAAATATTACTGATGTAATTAAATGTTACAGGAAAATATCGCCAGTGAATCGCTATTTAAACCCAGAACTAGTCTTAAAAACAACAAATCAAAAAGTGCAGTTAAAATGAATATCGATTATTTTCACTTCTGTTTAATCCAAATTAAGTCAGAGGCTCCATCAGGCCCCCCAGGACTTCTTCTGTGTTGAATTATTAAATGCTAATAATTCAACACAGACCACAGATGTATAAATGTAACATGTATTTATTGAGATTATCAATGGTGCTAAAGGAGCTGGCAAGTTTACTTTGTAAATTTTCAAAGAACAGTAATTCATAGTTAGATTGTTTTGTTACCACAGCAACAATCTGATGCTGTGAGTTTAATCTTTGAGTTTGAGCTCTGTTTGTTCACAAATACAAATTAGTCAACTGATTGCTTTTTAGGTTGGCCAGTCAAACTACTCTCCCTCTCCCAGATTAAATCTAACACCGAAGCTGTTGGAGGTGTTGATGCTTTTAGCAGTAAGAGGGGCCCCCAAGTCAAATTCTGCCCAAGGCCTGGGGCAGCCTTGGACCGGCCCTGCATGATCAGTAAAATCCGCTGCACTGCACTCAGAGATGCGCAGCAAACGGGAGATTTAATTCAACGCTGCTAATGTGGCTCTTGTTGCTCTTCAATTTCGTGTCTGTTGAGTTTTTAATAAGAGTCACAGAAGCTGTTGTGGTTGCTGGAGTTAATGGGACGAGATTTTCAGATCCCGACTAGCCGAGAACACAGACGTGAACTTTACAGGGAAGATGGAGCCACACACTGGGCAGCGTGTTGAGATGTAAACACCTCATATAATTCTTTCTTCACAGAGAACGGCGATTTTCTTTCTTTTTTCTTTATTATTTTCCTAAAAACATAAACAAGCAACGCTTAGCCTGGCGGAGGGGTGGGGGAGCTAGTAAAGCATGGCGGGCCGCCAGGCTTATAATACAGTGGGGGAAACCCTGATCACTTTATGTAGCCCGGACTCAGATGTGTGGCTTCTATGTTCTTCTTCTGTGGGTTCAAAGATGTCGCTTCAGAGCCCAGTCTTGGCGTCGTTGGCAGGATGGAAAAAGTACGACTGAGGCTGGAAGTAAAATGAAGACGAGAAATTATTGTTTATGTAGAAGTAATGTAACTATACCTTAACAAAAAATCATTCAAATTAAAAAACGGATAAAGAGCAATTTAAATGAATTTGTGAATTTAAATATGGCCAATTTCATCCAAATGTAAAAAAAAAAAAAAAAGGTAGAGTGGGAAGAAGATAACTTAATTCAGACCCGAAGCTCTTTAATGACCAAAGAACAGGATCATTTTATTTTAGAATATAATAAATCTGAGACCAGATGAGGTCTTCATGCTTTCTGCAGAGTAAACTCAAGTTAATGCTGTTCAGTTTCATATTTGTAGGTATTTGTGTGCTCTGACTGAGACATTGTTTTGGATTAATGTTGAGCCATTCTGTATATAGTGTCCATCTGTTTCTCAGGGGGTTTCATCTGTTTTCAGAAAGTTTCTCATATTTTTACTCTGCAGAAATGGTATTTTTTTGATCTCAGATTACATGAAAATGTGCGATTCAAAGCAGAGAGATTTTTAATTGATGCGCTGTACAATTCATTACTAATCAAAGTGCGAGTGGGAGGGATTTGTCAGACCTTCAGTAAAAGTTGGATTAAAAAAATTAAAAAATCCCGTTTAGGGCTTTGGTCCAAGGCTCTAGAAATAATCTGCAAGTGATGGAAGAATGGTTCGTACTACCAGGAGGCACGGACTGAATACGGTGTGTGTGTGGGGGTGTGTGTGATTGAGAATTATAATTTTCACACTTGACAGTTCAGTAGACTTGGTTACATTGGGAACAAAAACTGCAACATTTGTTACATTAGCTGTTTCCTGCTGCACTGTCAAATAATACAAACCCTTTGAAAAACCTGTTCCCCTCCTCACCTGTAGGGGCGCTGCTCCAGGAAACTCCCCTGAAAAGTTTCCAACTTGAATAAGTTTTTTTGGTTGTTTTAAGGTTTAAACGAAACCACTTTTGTCTAAACATCTCAAATTGTTCTTTTTGGTTAACCACGGCTAGTTTACAATATTGCACACAGAGATGGAACTTATCTTGGTTTTTGAGAGGAATCCCTACATTTATTAATTTTTTTTGTCCAAAATAAATACATTTTTACCTTCTCTTGTTGCTGTTTTGCCTCTCCAGACGTTCCACACCCCCAGCCTCGGCGATGAGGAGTTCGAGATCCCGCCCATCTCTCTGGACCCGGACTCGGCGCTCACCGTGTCCGACGTGGTGTCTCATTTCGGCGAGCTGTCGGACGCCGGCGGCGCAGACGGCATGGTGGTACCGGGTAACGCCGTGGTGGAAGGGGACGACCCGTCCTTCGCCGCCCCCTACGTCAGCGCTCCCTCGCAGGGCTTGGAGCACCTGACCCTGGGGGTCATGAACCAGTCGGGAGGAAGCGCTCTGCTGGGCTCCTCATTGGGGATGGTGAGGAGTTGTTGTTTTTTTTTTTTTTAGTTATTCTAAAGATCTTCTCTACCTTTGTTCACTCCCGTCGGTTCCATTCGTTCCTCAGGATCTGGGCCACCCCATTGGGTCTCAGTTCAGCAGCTCATCTCCGGTGACCATAGATGTCCCGTTGGGTGACATGGGCCAGGGGCTACTGGGGTCCAGCCAGCTGACCACTATCGACCAATCGGAGCTGAGCGCTCAGCTGGGGCTCGGTCTAGGAGGAGGCAACATGTTGCAACGACCCCAGTCACCCGAGAATCCGTTGTCGGCAACGGCATCGCCCACCAGCTCGCTGCAGGACGACGACATGGACGACTTTAGACGGGTGAGTCTGAATCTCCTAAAAATGATCCAGGGTTTCATCTGGGATTCTTTATAAAAGGTGATGGTGGGCTGGGAGGTTGTCATGACGCTGCTGATTAAATACCATCGTCAGGGAGACTGCAAGACGTCATTAAACATTATGCATTAAGGCCAAACTATTTTAAGCACGTCTACTGTCACACCCTTAAATTTAAAAATACATTCAACTTAACCTTCCTTAAAAACCTTTCCTTCACCGTTTCTCTCTACTTCAGGCTGTCGTCTCTAGTTTTTCTTCTCTCCTGAAACCAGCGCAGTGCACAGGCTGGAACCGGCAGTGTTGGTTTTTCTAGATGAAGTCAATTTAACGTTTCATGATATTTAAATTCATTTCCAACTCTGATTATGGTTAGTAATTTGTGAATAATAGCGTGCGAGGCCAACGATCAGGTGTAATTTGTGCGCACCCACACTCGCTCAATTCAGTGTGTCAACTATGAACCTAGCTCAATCCATTTTTACTTACTAGTGTATAAAAAACCCTACTTATAATAAACCAGTGACACTTAGCCTGGTTAGGGGACAAGTAAAGCCTGGTGGCCCACCAGGCTTATAATACACTGGCATACATTAACAAGTAGGTGCAGTGGCTTTTATTTTGTCGTGGCAGAGCGCCACGATCAATTCCATGTTGAGGAAATCCTGTCATTAGTTTCATCTCAGAACTTTCCAGACTGATTATTGTTTTCCTCCCCCAATCAGAGCGTGCTAGTCGAGTCTCCGGTGTCTCTGGCTGTTTCGCCCGGCGTCATCTCACTCGATTCCTCCATGTCAGAGTGCCCCGTCTCTGCGTCCACTTCCAGCGTCTCCTCTGCCGTCGGACGGAGAGGAGCAGCAGCACCAGCAGGTGGAGGAGGAGGAGGAGGAAAGAAGGGGAGGAAGAAGAAAGACCCCAACGAGCCTCAGAAACCCGTGTCGGCCTACGCTTTATTCTTCAGGGACACGCAGGCGGCCATTAAAGGCCAGAACCCCAACGCTACGTTCGGAGAAGTCTCTAAGATCGTGGCGTCCATGTGGGACAGTTTGGGAGAGGAACAAAAACAAGTAGGAGGACGTTTTGTCTTTTGCGCAGTCGGATGCTGCAGAATGTTTGAATCAGACTTGATTCGCGGTGTTGAATGTTTTGACTTTCCTCCAGGTTTACAAAAGGAAAAATGATGCAGCAAAGAAGGAATACTTGAAAGCACTATCAGAGTACAGAGCCAACAAAAACTCCCAGGTAAGTCTGAGTTGGAGTAGGACTGAAACGATTAATCGTGATTAATGGATTATTGAAATGATGCTCAACAAATTACCTATTAACTGCAGACTCAAAAGAAGGACATTTGCTGATGTAACATACTAAGTAAGTCAACAGTAAGTAACTGCTAAAAAAATGCATTTAAAAAGAAAAAAAACTCTGAAAGTAGAGCTTTTCACATTCTTGAGATGTAAATGATCAAGCGTTCACTAGAGGATTGCTGTTTTCACATTTTAGGCAGTACAAAGTTTATTATCTCATTTAAAAAGGGAATTAAATTATTTACTTATTTGCATCTTTTAATGTATGCAAAAAGGCTTAAATGCAAAACATTCAGAATGTTCTAAGTTTTTTAATCCGATTAATGGTTACAAACGATTAATGTATTGTTTATACTGATGATTAATCAACAGCTAAAGTAATCGTTAGATTCAGCCCTGGTTTTGAGGCGATGTGAGAAAAAAATCGTGCATTTTGTAAGCAGCTCTTTTTTTCCTCAGGTTCCCATTGAAGTAATGGAAACCGAACCATCGCCACCGCCCGCTGCCCCCGCTCCTCCTCCTTCTCCTCCGGTGGTCACGCCCGCCTCCACTTCCGCCCCGCGACCCTCCAGGTCCCAGCACTACAACCCTGAGGAAAACACCATCACCAACATCTGCACCTCCAACATCATCCTGGACCTGCCTCACGTCACCACGCGGTCCCGCACCGGCGCCAAGCCCCTGGCCCCGGCTCCGAGCCCCACCCCTTGCCCTCCCACCGTCACCAAGATCATCATCAAGCAGACGCCGCTTCCGTCCGGCGGCGTCTCCATCACCAGCACCACTGCCTCCTCGCCGCGCCAGCCGCCCCCGCTGCAGCAAATGCAGAGCACCCCGCCGCCGCCCAGACTGCAGCAGGCTCCGCCCCCTCTGCAAGCCAAGCCTCGGGGCGGCGGCGCTGTCGCGGCCACTGCTCCGCCTCCCCTGCAGATCAAAGTGGTTCCCTCGTCACGGCAGCAAGACTCGGCCACGCCCATCATAGTGACGGCAGCCGGCGACGCCGGCAGCAAATTGACGTCCACGTCGGGCATGACGATGGATGTGGGGCAATCGGACGCCGTGGTGATGGCAGGGGAGGAAGTGGCGGAAGCGGAGGAAGGGGTATGCTGCAGTACTTTTGATGAGTCCCTGAGTTATTCTGCATGGTTTAGATGTTTTTGTCACTTTGTCCGCTGCTCCAGATGGAGGTGGAGGTGAACGTGACGCCGGGTCTGAGTGTGACCGCCGCGCAGGCCCCGACCATCTGCATGCGCGCCGGCTGCAACAAGCCGGCGGTGGAGAGCGAAGACTGGGACAAGGAGTACTGCAGCAACGAGTGTGTCGCCACACACTGCAGGTATTTACACACGTCGCAATAAAGATAAACCAATTTGTTGTTTAGGGGTGAAGCGATTAATCACGATTAATCGACTTAATCATGATTAAAATGCAATTAAATTAATTGCAATTAATCAGATTAATTTACTAAATCAAGATGAACTGCGATTAATTGTTTTATCGATTAATTAACTGGAGAACACAGAGTCAAAAAAGTCAATTTGCTATTAAAACAATTTACTGAGAACAGAAATTAAACCAGAAATGTACAAAAATATACACATTTAGCATCAGATGAAGAAACCCGTCTTAGTAAATATGTTTTACCCAGAACTATAGTGACATAGCCTTAGTTAAACCTGAAATGTGATCATTTTTTCTTCCTTTTTTATTATAAAGACCTGAAATAAATGCAGGAAACATGTCGGGTAAATGTTCTTGTCGTTAACAGGTCTTACAATTATTCCAGGCTAACCTCGCGTGAAACATTTACATATTTCAATTCAACACAGGTCGTAGCTCGAAGTCTGACTCTATCGAAAGTAAAATATACAGTTAAAACCATTTGCTTTTTTGGCTAAATGATAAAAGTGTTCTTTCTGAGGGTAAATAGATGTTTAATTTAGGGGTGCACCGATTTATCGGTGCCGATTTCTATAATTTTGAGAGATCGGTGATCGGCCGATTTTTACATGTGAAGCACATCTTGGAAAATAAGTGAAGTTTCCTTCATTCTGGTTAGCAAAATCTTTTTTTCCTATGAAATCACTCTGGGATCATTGGGGGAATTTGCTACATGAGGATGTTTTGATTCTGTTTTTTGCACAATTCTCATCGCTTACTTGGACAAATCCCCCCCCACACAAAACGTTGACACTCAGGGTAGCATTTCCTTTTCTAGAAGTCCCAAAATCCTCAGTCAGTTTGTATCATTGTTGCAATCTGCTGGTGAGTCGTGGCTATTTCAGTGTTTATGTTGGTGTTTTTGCAGCCTGTGTGGATGGAAATGTTTTATAAGAAGAGAGATGCCTTGTGTAATCTGAGGTGCAACAATAGGAGCGAATGAGCTCCAGTACTTATAATAAATGTATTTTGTAGAACAAAACTCTGCAAAACACAACGCTCCATGGCTGCAGAGTCATATCTTACTTTTGTCTATTTTTTTTAATTGTTGGAGGAATTGAATTAGTTGAATCCAAGTTTTTCCAATGTATTCCGGCTAAAGGTATCAGGACTACCAAGTCATTGTGATCGTATTTTACTTTCAATGCTCTCCCTCGTTGTTTCTTCTCCACAGAGACGTTTTCATGGCCTGGTGCGCCATCCGAGGGTCAAACTCCACCACCGTCACATAGAGAACGGAAACGATGCCACACAAACGGGACTAAATACTACAAATGAACTGCAAACAAAACACGTGCGACTGACTCGGGTGTCGGCTGGTAAATGGTTCGTTGTTGGGTTTTTTTTGTTTGTTTTTCTTTCTTACGCTCACATCATCTCGGGGACAAGAACAAAGACCTCACAGTGGCAGGCGGGTGGAAGTCGCCTCCGGTTTCCTGTTTTGCAAGCACTGGATTCGTTCACACAGACGGACGAGGACGGATGGCTAGCGCCGCTCCGCGTATTTCATGTTGATCATGTATTGTGAATTGGAAGAAAGAAAAAAAAAAAAAAAGAGGAAAATGAACTTGATAAAACGAGGAACATTTTATATGAACATGGTGGTGTTTTTAATTCTTTTCAAAAAAGGAAAAAATAAGGAAAGTGACATGTGGGGGGGAACCTGCTGATGCATTTATTTTATTCGTCTGTGCTCTTCCCTTTACTCATACAAGGACGACAGGATCATTGTGAACGAATTCTGGGAGTTTTGGACGATTCGGTCTTCTCGTCATCTTCGCTAATGTAGACATTTGGGAACCGACAACCACGCCAAGCACAAACCATCTCCAGATCGTGCAAGAAGGAGTTAAACGTGGCGGGCGAAAAGGGAACCTGCCAGGAATGGAATTCTGTCAAACACATTTTTAAAAGACAACTTTTGACCAACTTTCCATAAGTGAACGGCTGCTGGTCAGAAACACAAAACGGGTGCTAACTTCTGCTTCGACCCTGTACATTTGAGCTTTTGGAACGTGTGCTGCGTAGTTTGCATATAAAGATTTGTGATCATTTCTGGATGGAATTAGAAATGCCAGTATGAAATAAACACACCAGCTCTAACAGCAGCATTTGCTGTAAAGGGAGTTCATTGCAAATTTTATTTAATTTTTTTTAATGAAAAGATTTTATCCCATTAAAGTAATAAATATGTAGCGGAGTATTAGGGCCATTGCAGATTGGAAATTTTTTTAATTTTTGCCCAAAAATCTCAAGTTTTCTACAAATTTTTTTTTTGAAATCTCTGTTGAAAAGATGAAATGTCTCAAATTTTGAAATACATTTTAGAAATGTGCAACTTTTAAAATTTCCCTTTTTGGGGGGGGAAACAAATTTTTGACTTCTTAACCCTCCCGTGCTCATTTAGACCCCACAAGCTTTTTACAATAAGTTGTAAAAAATAAGGGATGGTTTCGGGGATTGACAGTCTGACGGGACATCAACCCGCCCACCCAAACTTCCCTGCTTCCCTGTTGTCTGACCGTGACAGCCGCCGCAGTACTACTGAGTGTCGTACTAAGACCGTGAGGGTTGAACTGAAAAATGTCCATGTTTCCTGGCAATCTCAAAATTCTTTGGCGGAAATGTTCTCCTCCTTTCTTTTCCCTATCTACAACGGCCCTAACACACCATAGAAATAAATCAGTGGCGGGTTGACTGAGGAATAAAAGGATTAAGTTGCTTCCAAAAAAAAAAAAACTGTTTCAAGGTGGATAAAGCGATGCCATCATTGGTGTGGTCTATTGTAGATATTGTGGCAATGTTTTTAATTATGAAATAAAATATTTTATGTTATAATATAACAGATTTCTTTTTATTACACTTTGGTGTTAACTTTGTTTTTGTTTTTCCTATTTTCTCAAATTATTTAGATTTTTTTATTACTTTTAGACAAATGATTAAAATCAGAGGGACTTCAACAACCAGAAATATAAAGAAATACAAGAAATGAACATGAACAGATAACTGTTTTTGAATTTCAGTTGAAATTATTGAATTTCAAGGAATAAAAGAATAATGGATCAAATCATTTAAAAAAATTAATCAGTAAAATGCTTGTTTTTGTAAGGAAAGAAAAGTATTTTAAATTAATGGAGGATTTTAAAAGAACAAACACACTATTGTTCCTCCAGATACGACAAACTTTTAGACATTTATGGAAACAGTCAAGTTTAAACTTACATAAGCTACACGTAAATACATTTTTAATTCACAAATGATGCTTTTAAGACAAAACAAATATAGGTAAATTTGCTGTTTTTCTCTCATTTCAATAACCATTTTCAATAATTTCCAATGCTCCGTCATCTTAATATTTGTGCTTTACTGCTATTTTTCAGAATAAATGGCTTAACTGCAGTTGTTTTCCTTAAAATGCTGGTGTGCGTCTGACTTCTCAGTTTGTATCGCGAGATTGACGTCAGCAGATCCGTTTAATGATTGTGGCGGGAAAAAAAAAATCTACAACGCGCTGTGGCGGGAAAGAAAAAAAGCAACGTGGTTAAGACAGGACAGGGGGCGCTGTTGTGCGGCGTGTACTACAATGCACCATAAAATCAAATATAAGTGACCGACATAACGGAATTGTTTATTTAAATGATTATTCTTATCAAATAAATAAAAACAATAATGTGCAGTCAGGCTGCGTGACGTTTTATAGCAATGTTTATGATGGCGATGCGTTAATACTCGAAGGGGGAGGGAAGAGGAGAGCAGGAAGAAACGAGGGAGGGGGCTACAAGGAGTTAATTACGACGGGGGGAGGATTTACATTACACTATTATATGCACGTTGTTAAGTAATAATGCTTATAACCTAATTTGTTTTAGTTTACATGATTGCTTGATTTTTTATTTTAAAAAGGCCCTCAGTGGAATTATAAGGCAGGCTGCAGCATCTCTCCGTGGTGCTTGGATCTCGGCAGGCGTGGAAAGGGAAGAAGTGCGTTGTTGTTGGTTGACACTCGCCGTCATCGTTATCCGGCCTACTGTGAGGCGAAGCCGGGAGCTGGAGTTTGCAGACAGGGGGACTCACCATGGCAGTAAACCTGGACAAGGAGGCTTACTACCGCCGAATCAAGAGGCTGTACAGCAACTGGAAGGTGATTGTTACCGATGTGACGCGCGGGTCGGAGTCCGGGAGCCTGTTGGACTTCAACTATAGTTGTAAAAACCGCCGAACCGCTAAGTTAGCCCGTGGGTTTTCTATGGCGAGTGTTGGTGTGAATGTGTTTGAGCCCGCGACCCTATCAGCCAGCACGGCACCAGTAGTAGCTATGCTGCCCTGATACACGCCACGGAGCCCCCACGCAACTTTCTGAAAACGACCCTCTTGTCTTACCTGTCCGTCAGAGCGGCTAGCTACCTCATGTTAGCACAGCAGTCCTCACACTCACCACGTTAGCTAGCCTGCTAGCCGAACTACCTAACCTGTAACGGTGTTGCTGCTGCTCCCTTGATAAACCAATCACATTAAAGCTCTATAAATGCAGTAAAATGTCCATATAGGTCTACGGGACATTAAACAAACTGCACATATATTTAGTTCCTGTCGCTTTACATCTCCACTGTTAACAACATGCTAATGTTAGCTGACTAATTAGCATCTCAATAACGTCAGCATCCCAGCTACACGGCCAGGGACGACTGTGGGTTTTTTCATTTGGTTTCCCTAATGCGGTTTAATGAGTTTACATTCTTTTACTCCTAGTTTTGTTGTAACATTTAAAAAGTTGCAGCCTTTCGTTATTTTTCTTTTTCTGACTACCTAAAAGTGAGGGAGAATGTGGCGGGGTGAGCAGAGTGTTCATAGTCTCGAGCATAGAGTAATTCAGCACTCATTCTGCCCCCGGCTGTTGATGTGCACTGCCAGTCAGCTGGCTGAAAATACACCCATGAATTGTGAAATTGTAATAAAAAAAATAGGAGGTACCCTAACAAAATGTTTGTGTCTACTGTGTTCATAGAATATGGTGAAAATTGCCCTTAGTAGCTATTCAACAACACTTCTCACACTTTTATATTACATTAGCAAATTGTAACAGTGCAGTCTCTGTTGGTGAAAGGTTCCCTAATGGGTTTCAATAAAATGGAAAAAGAAATACCTCAAATAAGAAAGGCTAAGCCTGTTGGGGGCACAAGTAAAGCCTGGTGGTCTGCCAGGCTTGTAATACACTGGAGGAAACCCTGGATACCTTGGCTTGTATTGCTGCTCATCATTGGTGCAATGTTTGGAATATCCCGCATATTTTCCCAAATTCCAACCTGAACATTCAACTTGGGCATTCCCACATCCAAGCTATGACTTTAGGCACAAATCAAATGCAGCATCACTCTATAAAGACCAGAACTACATGCATTACACATGTGTGTTACAATACACATAATTTTAAGTTGTTATTTTAACTAAAGCTGTCTTAATAGTTGATTTTCTGTTTTTATTTAAAGCATTTTATATGAAGTTGTATCATTCGGCTTCGTCATGTTGTGTGTGTTTTCCAGAAAGCGGAGGATGAGTTCGGTAAGGTCGACGCCATTGTGGTTTCCGTGGGAGTCGACGAGGAAATTGTGTACGCCAAGTCCACAGCCATACAGGTGAGTGCAGGCCTCAACAACCAAACCCCACATGATCCCATCAGCGACAGTTAGCAGTACTTAAGAGTCCTGGACACAAACTTTCAATCTGATCTCTAAATTACAGTTTACCTCAAGTCGAAGCTCCGCTCCCGTTTTCTTTAAGCTTCATTTTCATTTACTTAGACTTTGTTGTGTTCGTTTAATCTGATTGTCAGCTGTTTTCCCATCTGTTTTCACAGATCACACATATAAGTGCTTTTTTTTGTAATTTGTTTGTTGCTGCAGACCTGGCTGTTTGGCTACGAGTTGACCGACACCATCATGGTGTTTTGCGAAACCAAAATAATTTTTCTGGCCAGCAAGAAGAAAGTGGATTTCCTCAAGCAGGTGGCCATAACTAAAGGCAACGAGAACGCTAACGGAGTGCCGCCCATCACGCTACTCACCAGAGAAAAGGTAACAGGGAGATGTCTGGTTGGTTTATGCCTAATGGGACAAGTATTATTATTTTTTTGTAATTGGCGTTTATTCTTTGATTTGATTATGAACAGTCTCGGTGTTGTACAGACAGTTGTGATTGCAACTATTGATGTAAATTCATACATCGTTCCCAAATTTTGCACAAAGTCGCATTTTCACCAGCCATCGCAACTTTTCCGAAAAACCTGACCAGGTTGATCGCGCATTTCCTACTTTTCTAACTTCACTTCCTGTTTCGTGATGTTTTTTTTGAAAGCCAAAAATGCCAGATGAAAACATCATGTGTGATGCTGAACGGTAACATTTGCCTTTCTTTTCCTCTTTTATTTTTTCCTTTTTCGCAAAAACCATTTTGAGATGTTAAGTTGAATGGCAGATATGGATTTTTAAAATTTCTTTTTTTGTGCATTGATCCCTCGCCAGTATATGATTTTATTTGTATTAAGAGTGCTGTTTTAAGAAGTTAGTTGAAAATGTTGTTTGCATTTTAGATATGAACTGTTTTAAAATCATGTCTTTTTTGGGAAGGTTATTTACAGAAATTTAAACTTTTCTGAAAGACAGTGTTATGGCAAAAGTAATGCCAAAATAAAAAAAAAATTGAAACTTTTTGAAAAAAGTACCACAGAATTAGCCATTTTAGGCCGCAACAATCACAAAGAACGTAAAATAAATTCTGGAGAGACTTCTTTATTCAAAGAAACTACTCTCAATAATAAGCTGCTATAATAAGAGTAGACTGTTGAGCTTGAAGTGAACGCCCATTGATTTGTGTGCATTTAATTTTTTTTGTATCCTGCAAATCCTGTGCCGTCACAAACCACCATGTCTCTTGTGCCGCTCCTCTTCCAGAACGAAAGCAACAAGGGTAACTTTGACAAGATGATCGAAGCCATCAAGGGCAGCAAAGAGGGAAAGACGATAGGCGTGTTCAGCAAGGACAAGTTCCCCGGGGAGTACATGAAGAGCTGGAGCAATACGCTGAGCGCAGAGGGGCTGGACAGGGTGAGGCGGCGTTCGACACGCCGAGTCGTTCACCGAGGAGGGCGAGGCGACGCGTCGCTTGCTCAACGTTTGGGTTTGTGTGGCGCAGGTGGACATCAGCGCTGTGGTCGCCTACACGATGGCGGTGAAGGAGGACGGAGAGCTCAACCTGATGAAGAAGGCGGCGGCCATCACCGGAGAGGTTTACTCCAAGTTCTTCAAGGAGCGGGTCATGGAGATCGTCGACGCAGATGAGGTGAGAAGATGGACGGCGTTGACATCAGTGTGCGTTTTCACTGATCACTCGCTGGCTCTGAATCTTGAATTTGCTTTCTGGAGTGACATTGCGACTTAAGATGCACTGGGCTTTTCCCCACAGTGTATTATAAGCCTGGCGGGTTGCCAGGCTTATAATACACTGCGGGGAAACCCCTTCGTTCTCAATCCGGAGATTCCACAAATAAAAAACAGCCTGTGCAGAATAAAAGCTCTAGGAAGTTCAACACTTTCCTAATTTGATGCTTTAAGTTGTTACTCTATCGACACACACACACCTTACACACAGTCTCAGAGTAGTTCCCCTGGAGGTTTCTCTTTAATCTTCCGTTTTGCTCTCCTCATCAGAAAGTGCGTCACAGCAAATTAGCCGAGTCTGTGGAGAAAGCTATAGAGGAGAAGAAGTACCTGGGTGGGGCCGACCCGTCCACGGTGGAGATGTGCTACCCTCCCATCATCCAGAGCGGCGGCAACTACAGCCTGAAGTTCAGCGTCGTCAGGTAGACCGTCTTCCCCTCTGCAGGGACTCATTAGTTTCTGCTGTTTTATGCTAGCTAGCGCGACAGAACTAAACTTAAACCACAAACTGAAAGGAGGCGATGGAGTTGAAGGATGTAGTGTACGAATAAGGCCACTAGATGTCGCTCCAACCAATTGGATACCTGCCTGTTTTCTTTAGATGAGGCCATCTGTTCTTAGCTGAAAGCTAAGATTTGTTTTTATAATTAACTAAACTTCTACAACTTCTAATTCTGTGATGACAGGAAGTGTTCAACCCATCAGTCCTCCCCATTTTATTTTTCTCTTTACCAGCGACAAAAACCACATGCACTTCGGTGCCATCACGTGTGCCATGGGGATCCGCTACAAGTCCTACTGCTCCAACCTGGTGCGCACGCTCATGGTGGACCCCTCTCAGGAGATGCAGGACAACTACAACTTCCTGCTGCAGATGGAGGAGGAGCTGCTGAAGGAGCTCAAGCACGGTGAGCGTCTGGAAATGCTCCCAGCTTCTCGATCATTACAGCTGAAGCAGTAAAACCGTAAACCGGTGACATCTTTTCCTCCCGCAAGGCATGAAAATCTGCGACGCCTACAACGCCGTCATGGAGTACGTGAAGAAAGAGAAGCCGGACCTCGTGGCGAAGCTGACGAAGAACCTGGGGTAAAGGCAGAGCGGCGCAGCCTCTTCTCAGCGCCGCGTTCATACACCGTCCACACGCTCATGTCTGTGTTTTCTTCCCAGCTTTGCCATGGGCATCGAGTTCAGAGAAGGCTCTCTGGTGTTGAACGCTAAGAACCAGTACAAACTGAAAAAAGGTGAGCACATCAGCTCTATCCTTGGGTTTTACTGCAGTGCCTCTTTGCTAACACCTGCTGTCTCCATCAGGCATGGTGCTGAGCATCAGCCTGGGCCTCTCCGACCTGATCAACAAAGACGCCAAGAAGGAGGAGCAGAAGTACGCCTTGTTCCTCGGCGACACAGTTCAAATCAATGAGGTGAGGTCTTTTTAAAAAAACAAAAGTATGGTTGTTTGATCCAGACCGTCACCTGTTCGATCTCCATTAATCAGGATGTCTGCGAATCCTTAAATTGTTCCTTGTTTAGTCTGCTTTAATTGAACTCTGGTTCGATTGCCTAGGAAGTCCGGTTCGTTTGGGTAGGCATGAACGCGTAATAAAAAAACTCATAAAAAAGCGAACTCTGCCTCTGTTTTGGTTCGGTTGAAGTGAACTCTGGTGCGGTTCGAATGCGAATGCCAAGCAGACCAGAGGTCGCTCCAAAACCAGGAAGCGGACTATAGCGCAGGGAATCCTGGCTCCTTTTTACAGCTCTAGAGAAAGCGGTTCTCGTGAAGTTGTCATGAGTTTTTCTGTTTGATTTGAACCTGGGCGTTTTGTCGGGCAGGAAGAGGCCGCCACGATACTCACTCCTGTCAAGAAAAAGATCAAGAACGTGGCCATCTTCTTGAAGGCAGGTTTTCTCTTCGTCTCAATCTTTTTCTTTATTCTGAGCAAGGAAAACGGATCACCAGTAGCCTTATCAATGGTTTTTGTTTTTGTTAGAATGACGATGAAGAAGACGAGGAGGAGGAAGGCGATGACGCCGAGGAGCTGCTGGGGAAGGGAGCCCGGAGCGCCGCCCTGCTGGCAGACAGAACCAGAGTGAGTGCGGTCCTCTGTGTTGTTCCTCACCTGACTGCTGATTTAGTGTTTGCGCTGTCCTGATGGTGTGAATGTCTCTGTACTCTATCAGCTACTTGGGAAGGTAAGTATTCAGAGTTTTATCCTAAAATCTCATCAGCTGAACCGATTCAGTGATATATATATTAAAAAAAACCCTGCTGATGGAAAAGACTGCCATTTTGATTTCAACAACTTTTACTTGGTTTTTGTGTTTCCAAGTGTTTTTTTTTCTCCACCACATATCTCTATACAAGTCTGTTTTCTGCATGTATGTTGTGCTCATCATCTTAAAAATAATAATTTGGTTCCTTTAAGTAATGATTTTGTTTTTCTGTGTTATTTTGCAAATGGAACGTAGAACGAGATGACGGCGGAGGAGAAGAGGCGCGCTCACCAGAAGGAGCTGGCCAACAACCTGAACGAGGAGGCCAAGCGGCGCCTGACGGAGCAGAAAGGAGAGCAGCACATCCAGAAGTGAGTGTTGGGAGTTTTGGAAACGTTTCTTCCTCTCATAAATGTACCTAGTTTGCCTTCAGATCAATTAGTCGACTTTGATTAATCAAATTTCATTTGATTAATTGATTTAATCAAATTAACATTTGATAAGTGTTATCAGTTAATCATAAATAGTAGATTAATCGTGATTAATCAAAAATCTGTTATATATCATTGACATGTATCAAATGAACATTTGATTAATCAATGTTATCAATTAATCGAAAGTATTCAAATAATCACGATTAATTAAAAAAATTATCCATCATTAACATTTGATTAAACAATGTTATCGATTAATCAAAAATCTATGTTATTGATAATTAACATGTATCAAATTAACATTTGATTAATCCATGTTATTGATGAATGAAAATTAGATTTTTTTTTCAAGATTGCATTTTTAGAAAATCAGGATTTTTATTTTATTTTTTCCACTAATGCACTCTGCCGGTTTGCAGAGTTCAGAGTGAGCCAAAGTGTGGAGATAAGAACAATGTTGAAAAGTTAGATTCCTCAGCTTGACAATTTTTGAAAAGTTCTTGAATGTCACTGTGGGAAATGTGTGCAAAGCCTGAACCGTCCCTCCATTTCCTCCCAGAGCCAGAAAATCAAACGTGTCGTACAAGAACGTCTCTCAGATGCCCAAAGAGAAGGAAATCAGGGAAATGAAGATTCACATCGACAAGAAATACGAGACGGTTATCATGCCCGTTTTTGGCATCGCCACGCCGTTTCACATCGCAACCATTAAGGTAGCCCCGTACTTTAAAATTCAGACTCCAGCAATTTTTAAAGTAAAATGAATCACTTTAATCATGCATTTGTGTCTGCTTTTTTTTTAATGTTTCAGAACATTAGCATGTCTGTAGAGGGCGACTACACCTACCTGAGAATCAACTTCTACGTCCCCGGCAGCTCTCTGGGACGACAGGAGGGAAACATCTTCCCCAATCCCGACGCCACGTTTGTCAAAGAAATGTGAGTATTTCTACAGAAACATAATGCTCTACTATTTTTTTTCTGCAACTGACGATTATTTTAGTAATCAATTACTCAGACGATTAATCGATTAATCAGATAAAATAAAATTGGCACATTCTGCAAATTTTTCATTTAACCACCTAGGAAATACATTACAAATGTAGATAAACAATAAACGATAATAAACAGTTTTTTTTTTTCAAAAAATATAACATTTTATTGCATGCTGTTGCCTGAAATATGACAAGATTCCCTTTGGGAATTTGGACCAGGTGAAGTTAAAATATTTACAGATATAAATATTTCACTTACATTTAAGATAGTTATTTTTGTCTTAAATGTATACATATATTTTGTACAGTTTGACTTAATTCCTGCAATTTTTTTTTACCAAATGATTGTTGTTTGAGTCTGTGTACTCCAGTTAACGATTAATCGATGAGTTCAGTAAATGATTCATCACGATGAATCAATTAATCCAGGAGTGAAACCTGCTGTTTTTCTAAATTTGTATAAAGTGGATTTTTCTCATGTCGATGACCTTGCTCGCCCCTCTCTCCTCTCTGTCAGCACGTACCGGGCGTCCAACCTGAAGGCCCCCGGCGACACGTCGGTGCCGTCCACCAACCTGCAGAACGCCTTCCGGATCATCAAGGAGGTCCAGAAGCGCTACAAGACGCGGGAGGCCGAGGAGAAGGAGAAGGAGGGCATCGTGAAGCAGGACTCGCTGGTCATCAACCTGAACCGCAGCAACCCCAAGCTCAAAGACCTCTACATCCGGCCCAACATCGCCCAGAAGAGGATGCAGGGCTCGCTGGAGGCGCACACCAACGGTAGGAAGGGCGGAAGCGTCGCGGCAACGAGGTTCACGGAAGCCGGACGGGACGACGCTGAGTTCTGTCGTTTGTTCTTTTCCCCTCAGGTTTCCGTTTCACGTCGGTACGCGGCGATAAAGTGGACATTCTTTACAACAACATTAAACACGCCATCTTCCAGCCGTGTGACGGGGAGATGATCATTGTCCTACACTTCCACCTAAAGGTACACTTACTAACTCCTAAAGTAAAACCTAATGAGTTGGCAGAAGTACTCAACGCTATTTTGGCTGATATGATTTATTTAATTATTTATTTTTGACTGAAATGTTGCTAAAAATTGTAACGAAGTTGCTAACTGTGCTACGTTTGGGTGATTTTCGGGCCTTTTCAAAGAAAGATGAGGTCGATTTCTCATGTGAGTATCGGCTGTTTGCAGATCACCCAAAATGAAGAAAATGGGTCCAATTTTTTTCCGGGAAATAAAAAAAGTAGTTCAACTTTTTTTTGTGCGAAACATGTTATTCAATGTAGATCCAGAACATAAAATGGATTCTGCATGTTTCTTGTATAGTTTTCGAATTCTTTTAGGCTCCATTGAACAAATTTATCCTCAGTTTTAAGGACTGGAGTCGAGTCGCTTTCTTTCAAACACTTGCTAATATTTTTCTAAGTTTAATAAATTAGATAAAACCCGATTTGTGTGCAGGTAAGTCGGCTTTTTAGTAAAAGTTTTTGGATAGACATGGTTCTGTTATTATAAAAGCTTGGTTATAAAAAGGAAAATACTTTGTGTTGAACATAAGATTTTCCAAAACTAGAGGGCAGTCGGAGTTTGAATACTTTTCTCTGTTTCCTCTTCCTCTTTTTGTCCCTTTGTCAAAAACCTGTTGGTTTCTCTTCCACGCATTCTTTAATTCTATCTCAAAGTGGTTGCTTATTAGCCAACTCCAACCAACGTCTGACCTTCGACCTTTTGGCTTGTCCCCTAGAACGCCATCATGTTCGGCAAGAGGCGCCACACGGACGTGCAGTTCTACACCGAGGTCGGGGAGATCACCACGGACCTGGGCAAACACCAACACATGCACGACAGGGACGACCTGTACGCCGAGCAGATGGAGCGCGAGATGAGGCACAAGCTCAAGTCGGCGTTCAAGAACTTCATCGAGAAGGTGGAGACGCTGACGAAGGAGGAGCTGGAGTTCGAGGTTCCCTTCAGGGACCTGGGGTACGGAAACGGGGATCCGTGAACTGAAAGGAAATTAATGTGGCCTGAAAACAAGGAGGTGTGCTAACAGCTGTTTGTCCTCAGGTTCCAGGGCGCCCCCTACAGGAGTACTTGCTTATTACAGCCAACATCCAGTTCCCTCATCAACGTTACAGAATGGGTGAGAACACTGAAAGTTTTGAGATCTAATTCTCATCTTCTTAAGGGGGCCGTATCATGTAAAATTTACTTTTACTCAATTTCAAGGCCATAACTAGGAAGTCCTATTTCTTTCAAGTCATAATTGTGCAGCATTTTTTCAAACAGCTGAAGCTAACTTGGTTACTTCAGTTGATTGTTCTATAAAATGGCGCTATGTGGCTGAAAAAGACTTAATACCGCCCCTTTAAAAAATATTCGGCACAGTTTTGTTTTGAGTCTAAATCTCGCCGCTTTTAGCCGCCATTCGTGGTGACTCTCGACGAGGTGGAGTTGGTCCATTTTGAGCGCGTTCAGTTCCACCTCAAGAACTTCGACGTCGTCATCGTCTACAAGGACTACAGCAAAAAGGTCACCATGATCAACGCAGTGCCTGTCAACTCCCTGGACCCGATCAAGGAGTGGCTCAAGTACGACACAGTTCAGTTGACTACAGGATTTTGTTTTTCCACTTTTTCACTCATTTTCTTTGTGTGTTTTTTTTTTTTGTTTGTTTTGTTTTGTTTTTCAGCTCATGTGACATCAAGTACACAGAAGGAGTCCAGTCTTTGAACTGGACCAAGATCATGAAGACCATCGTTGACGATCCAGAGGGTTTCTTTGAGCAGGGAGGCTGGTCGTTCTTAGACCCAGAGAGCGAGGTGAGCTTTAGTTGCTTACATGATTGAAACAAACTGGATTCACTTTAATTCTTAGATTCAGACTTACTTTATTATAATTGCACAAAGGCACAGCAGTAGCTGCGTTTCTGTTGACTGTATAATTGCGCAATTTGACTTAAGTAAATTCGTTTTACGCCAATTAGGAAAAAGCTTGGATGAAGTGTTGGCTGTATCAAAATTGGTTTATTTTGCAAAACTTCAATGGAAATGCTTTGTTTCCACATCACACGAGTCATATAATCAATAACCGAATGTTACTACTGGCGGAAACGACAAAGAAAATGAGGACAGGAAATGGTTGAAGGATCATGTTTTGTTTTTTTATGACTTATCTCGTGAGCAAACTTGTGATTTTAATTTTGTTTCTTATTTTATGAAAACACCTCACTTGCAAAACAGTTTTTTCCCCCCGACATTAGCAGAATATCAACAAAGGTTTTGCACTAATTTGTAATCGAAACACTGCTGTTCTAAAATAACTACAATAACCATTATTCAAGTCATAAAATATTGCAAAATATAAGAGGCAACAATCAAAATAATATTGAGCTGTTTAGACTTTTTGGGAGAAAATTCTAGCAGCTTCCTTTGGGTTGTATTGACTTCATCCACACATCTTCCTTGTTGTTTTAGGGAAGCGGCGCAGAGGAAGACTCTGAGTCCGAGATGGAGGACGAAACATTCAACCCGTCTGCCGACGAAGAGGAGGAGGAGGAGGAGGAAGACAGCGACGAAGACTACAGCTCGGAGACGGAAGACTCTGGTACGATACTCCTGCTCCACGTTTTGGCCAAGACTTGTCTCGCCACTCTAAGGCGCTGGCTGAACTCAACTTCCTGTCTGGGTGCAGATTACAGCGCTTCGCTGGGCAGCGAGGAGGAGAGCGGCAAAGACTGGGATGAGCTGGAGGAGGAGGCCAGGAAAGGTTCGTGTCTGCACATGGTTTCCATGGAGACCACGCTGCAAAAACACAAAATTTTACCAAGTAATTTTGGTCCAGTACATGTTCGACTGGCAGATTATTTCACTTATTCCTACTTTAAAGGTGAAATAATCTGCAGCTATAGCTTTTTGATCAATATTTGTTTTTTTAAATGATTAAAACAAGCCCCTATATTTTGCTGAAAAGTTGCTTTTAAGTTAGTTTTTTGGTTTTTTTTCTGGTGTACTAAGATATTTGCACTAGAAACTAGACCAATATTACTTGGTGAGGTTTTGTGTTTGTGCAGTGTAGCTGCTATTGTTTGTTATCTTTAGTACAAGTTACAGTCTTTAGATATTTCCCTGACTTCCTGCGCTGTAATGACAGCAAAGATCAAAATCCTTTGACTTTTTACAACTTCTTTTGAACTTCAGGTAAATCAGATCTGTTTTCCAAATGAAGACTGTTTATAGAGACGCACCAAGATAGAGACTGTTGACCACAATCAACCAGTTTTTACCTTGATCTGCTGGTTGGAAACTCAAAAATGGGCTCTGGTCACACTCTTCGGTGCGGTCACCCATACCGAGTAAAGAAGATTCTCTTACAGAATCAGAAAGATCAAATGTTTGCGAACAGCTGAGGCTGAAAATCGACAACGATTTCTGACCAATGCAGGATTGAAACACATCGGTTGTTCTAGTAGCAAGATTACAAACCGTTGTCTGGGCTGAATGGTTAAAGAAAAATAATTTGTGCCGTAATCCTGCGACAATCCTGCTTCACATGGGTTCCCCCATCAGCCCAGTGCCTTGGCCTTTGACCCCAAGCTGCAGCTGATGGCCATTGGCACAAAGTCGGCAGCCATTAAAATGTATCCTTTATCGCTGGTGAGCTTCTGTTTCTGTGTTTACCTTTTTTTTGTTTTTTTTTTTGATTGTCGTTACTCCTCACCTGAAACCTTCCAAGGTGCAAAAGTATTCAGGCCACTTTTTTATACGTTTTTGTCATTTGAATGTGGTAAACCATCACAATGTAGGGTATTATTGTGAAGTGGAATGACGGTGTCAACATTTTATTAAGTCTGCAAGGCTTATTGCCTAAGTGTCTTTCAGCTTTACACAACTGAAAAGCCAGTTGTGTTGCGACTGTTTTTAATCCTCCGCAGTCGTCTGGGTAATTGGTTTCTCCTTCCGTTCTGCAGCTGACAAAGAGAGCCACTATGAAGACGAGGACACTTCCAACAGGAAGAGGAAGGCACGCCCAGCGGCCCCTCCCAGTAAAAAGAAGCGGCGGTCCTAAACTGACGCACACACACACTCACACACACACTGCCAAACCCATTTTACCATCCCGCCTTTTTCCTTTTATCCCTTCTGTGGCTATTTTTTTTTTTTTTCAAAATCACACACACACACATTTTCAGACAAACAATCTGTACATAGATGTAGAAGGTCTCCCCCCATTTTTCTTCGTCCCTTTTTTGGGGGGCTTGTGAAGTTTCTCGTGACGACAGAAGAACCAGCAGTCACACTTCATTCAACAGCTTTTCATCATGTTCATTCCCATCTTACTCTGTTCTTCAGCCAGCTACTATTTTTGGTTTTTTGGGTTTTTGTGTGTGTGTGTGTGTGTGTGTGTGTGTGTGTTCATGGGTTTTTATTGCAAGTTGTTTTCTGTTTAAGATAATATTGGTTTCTTAATATGACGGATAATAAAAGACGGCCTGTCATCCCCTCCGCAAAGTGTTTTTATATAAAACTGAGAAACCTGTGATTCTTCATCTCAACATTTTTTTTTTTTTCTTTTTCTTCTTTATTAAAATGTGATGACAAACAAGAGCATTCACCTTTCCTGATTGTTTTTGTTTTTCTAATGGACTTTGTAAAGCCCATTGGAACACACACACACACACACACACACACACACACCATCCTCCTCACACTTGTCCTACGTTTCCCTTTTTGTTGTATCACAATAGATGTACTGTTGATTCTGAAAATCTGTTTTTTGTTTTTGTAATAAAATTAAAAGAAAGTAGTTTGTTTCCATTGGGATTTTCTTCAGATTTTAAGTTATATAAATAGGGTGAAGAGGTATTGAGTTGGTGATGGTGGATGAGGAAACTAGATTTGAGTCCATTTCTAGTTGAGGTGAGGCTGATGGATGAGGTCAAGCAGGAAGCGGGACATGGATTATGACGTTTGCAGATGATACTGCATGTATTTTGAGCCTGGATTATTGAATGTGTGTGCTTGATTGAAAGATGGTGAAGGTAGCAACGATGGAATACGTGTGAATATTGAATATGTGGGGCAAGTGGAACAGCATATCAACTGTATAGAGATGGATGTAGCTGCCTCGGGATTAAAACATGGAGTGGAGATGGGTTTCAATACAGCGGCAGAATACAAAAATAAATCACTGTTAGTATAATAATACAGGAAGCTTAAAAATATTAAAACAAGATGTACAAATTTGGGGAAAATTACTAAAAGTACAAGACGACCATTTCTGGTTGCCATGTTTTACGTCCAGGTGCTCTTGTAGGTCAGGTTTCTTATAACAGCAGGGTCATTATATTGTTTAAATATATTTACTCACAGGACATTTAAAGAACTGCGTCTGGATATTTTTGCTTATTTTAATTGTACGGAGATTTGAAACTTAGGTGTTGAAGGGAGATACAAAGACGAAAGAGGCCCACAGTCCAAAACTTCTTGATTTTTTTCCCCACTTGTTAATTACTGCACAGGTTCCAATGTCTTCCTGTGAGATTCCTTGACTTCTTGAGCAAACCAGACTATATTTTAAAAATAAAATTCTGGTGAGAATCACATCTTGCTACAAGTGGAAACTCAAGACTATTGCAGTGGGAAAACAACAACAACTATATTTTACATGTTTTTCTTGAACCAAGAAACTGAAGCTCACATTTTGGCCCTAATAAACAAAATCACCTGTTTCATCTTAAACGTGAAACTGGTGTAAACACCACAAAATGTGAGGGGGTTCAAAGGTCACGAGTATTTCTGCAAGACATTACGAGTGGAATGAATCATTCATGCTGTGCAGACACCTAAAGTCCAGAGGATGTACAGAATAAACCACTTACACACGCTGCTGTGTACATTAGTTTCATTTGATGGGAAACTCATTTGAAATAAAGAAGCCGAGTTTCTTCTTCTATGAAACAGTACGACACCGTTTGTTCACCTGCTGTGAGAAAATGTTTGTTATGTTTCCAGGCACTTGCAGCCTGTGGTTTCACTGGAGGTTGTTCAAGAGTTCCAGAAAACAAAAGGACATCCTGGATACTTTTTAGAAAAATGTATGAACGCATATTAGTGAAATGATTATATGTGTGTGCACGTCAACATACTGTACAGCCTCTGAGCTGATTCAATTTGTTGTACTATTATTACCTTTTCTCATCTAGTTTCATTTTCACAGCCGACGTTAATTAGTCGGCTGTCATGTAGTGTTGTGATAACTATCAGGTGCAACGACTTCCTGCTGCAAGATTTACTGACGGCAGCGATTGTGAAATATTTGAGCATGATTGCAAAGGAAGCATTTACAGGAAATGGGCAACGCTTCTTTTCCAGCACGGGTTACATATTTAGCAATAGTTTGAGAGTCACTGGGTTTGGTTTACTGTAAGTCAAACCTGCAGATGAGACAAATTCTTCAAATTTCATCTTGGATCAGGTTTTGTGTAATAAAAAAAAATAAAAAATGGATGTCACTGTGACCAAAACCGCAAAAGCACAAAATGACAACGGAGAAAACAAACCAACTTGAATAAAATGGAGATTTTTTTGCTATGGAGGCTCAAACCTGCCGCAACTGAAAATAAGTTTCCTCTGAAATGACGTCCTACAGCCTTTTTTCTATTATTAATACTTTGCTGTTACTGATAACGTCCACACCAAAGAGTGTTGTTGTTTAGACACTTGGTAGAGTTAAGGTATGGCGTCCTTAAAAAATATACATAATTTTATTTATTTTGTGTTATGACCATGGCATGAGAGTCAAATGTGGCACTTTGCTTTGTGTCAGTTTTCACCACCAGTTGTTTGATTTCATATTTTCATGCTTGAAAAGAGATAAGAGAAATCATCTGCCTTATCTGACTATCTATTCACAGATATATATCTGATATAATACATTTATATCAGATATATATCTAAGTGTGTGTGTATAAATATCAAAATACATGCACACGTTTTCTCTTAAAGCTCCGGTTTACAGGAAAACAGAATCTAACCTTCACTTCTAAAGAAACACAACTTATGTTGCGTGGCATCTGATCGTTCAGGCTTGACCTGCTGGCGTAGAACAGCTGGTATGTTTATTGTGAACAATGTGACTCAGAGAAATACCACGATACTAAACGATAAAAGTATTCAAAAAACAGGGAGGGTCCTGTCGCAGTTTGTAATAAATAGCCTCGTCTGAAGGCTCGGTCAGCTGCACACCTGCTGGAACTCTAACAGGTAAGAAGATGAGATTGTGTGTTAATCTGTCTCTATGCAGTGTTTGGAAAATGTATCATTCATCTATTGTTTTATCTTTTAAGTTAAAATCTGGTTGAAATTCATTTTCGACAGTTTGCAAAGATATTCACTGTTAGATCCTCTAAACGTTACACCTTTTATCTGTGATTTGTCTGTTCAACCTTTTTTATTTTTTGCTGGAGAAACCCATTTAATGTAAGATCAACTTGTTTGGTTAAATATGTTTTTTTTTTCATCATGAAAGAATCACGTTTACTACAAACAGTCAAACCAGTTTCACAGAAAACGCAGCTCATCGTGACCCGGAGTCATGCAGCATTACGTTTCAGTAAACCAAGGGGAGAGTTGTGACCGGTTTCTTTACACATGTTTGTGCTTCAAGTCATCATGGAGAGACGGTCGTCATGGAGAGAAGGTCGTCTGGTTTAGGAACCTCTGGGGGTCATCTGTGCTGTTGGCAGATGACACAGTTCTTTTTTTTTGGCATTAAATGCATCTCATTTCATCGAGCCAAGAACATAAATCCAGCCTTACCTTCCATGTTTTATGGTCGCAATCCGTGTCAGAGAGAATATTTCCACTTCTCTCCTGAAATTTGTTTTCCTTGCGTAGTCCCTGTTCGCTATGCGACTCACTGAGTCTGCTGGCTCAGGTGGGTTTAGGAGTGAGGCAAACCGTCTGATGATTCATCGATGTGCCCAGGATTTGTGTTGTCAGGATCAGCAGATGTTTTAACATCGCTGACTAATTCAGTATAGAAATTACCAAGGTGTTTAATAACTTAAATATGTGTTTATTATGACCATTATTAGTCTAATACCCAGGAGCAGTTTCATTTCTTTAAATTTTGTGATTAGTCACCTATTCACCTATCTTGATTGGTTGATCAAACTACCTTCTAGCCTTCGCCTATTGTCATGGCATGGACCTTCACATTCTTATTATTTATAATAAAAGCCTAGGAACATAAAGTCTAAGTCATAAAAGTCGAAAATTTAAAGACATTTTTTATAAAGATTTTTTTTTTTTTTTACAATCTGAAACACTTTCCACAGATTCCACCGATTAATCCTATTTTCAGCTTGTAAGCAACACTGAAGGTACTTTTTGACAACTTTAAATGGACTTTTCCTCTGTGGGACCAATAAGGTGATTTTGAGCTCTACTGCTACGACCCTTTCAGACGCATTGCTGCTTACATTTTTGACAGTAAAGTGCTGTGAAAACTTTAAATATATACGATGTTTGAACTTAAACTTGAACACCTTAATTATTTTTCATAACTCAAGAAGTAAAACAGCCTTAACAAAAAAAAGTAAATAAATTGAACTTGAAACTGGAGTAAAATTAGCCGGGTCTGTAACAGGTCTCTCCGTTAACTGTAAACTGTAAACTGAACTGTACTGGTTCACCATGTCAACTGTATTTATTCTCATGCTTTGGTTTTCTTAAATAAACAATACTCAATGCAATCAAATGCAAACAAACAGGTTTGGCTTGATGAGATGCTTGAGAGATTGATGCTGAACATATGCACCAAATACTTCTCTGACATCTGCGTGTCCTCAGCTCCAAGTCAGTGCCAAGAGGGAAGGACAAGTCGGAGCAGGAAAATAATGGACTGAGTTGCTGGCAGGCAGAACTAAGAAGCTACGCCTAAGAAGCTAACCCTTACCCTAACCCTTACCCTAACCCTTACCCTAACCCTAGCTAACCCTAACCCTAACCCTAACCCTTACCCTAGCCCCATCAGATCTGCCTGGTTAACATTTTTGTTAACAAAGACTCAAAAAAAAAGATTTGACGAGAAGACGGACTTATTTCTGCGTTGCTCAGTAATCAGCGTCTCAAAAACAAATATTGTGTTCAGAGATGACGATTGTGACCAACAGGTATTTGAGCCGCTGTTGTCTTTCTGTCAACGCAGTCTCTACGTTCTCATAAGACCACCGACGTCTCTGAGGCCTTTTCGTCCACACAACTGGCACAAAATGGACATTTGACCCCTCTTCAAGACGTTACATGGGCGACAAATTTATGGTGGATTTGTCGTTATTTCCAATTCTTCCACTTTGTTATATTACCACTGACAGTAACATTTAGTGTCTATAAAGTTCATGCCCGGACTTACTGAAAAGGTCAAGCAATCTCAGAGATAAGTCGGAATTCAGTGAACTGCTGAGAATCAACTATTCACTCAAAAACACCTTATTATCCAAGCACCAATTATCGATGATGATTATTTTTAATATAGGATTAGTTAAGGAACTAATCCTATATTTTTTTTAATCTGCGTTTTTCTTTTGTTTTTACAGAAAACTGAAAATCTGAGATGGAAACCAGACCAGCCTTGTCCACTGCTAAAGGCCATAGGATATATGTGGAAAGTGAAATTAGGGATTTCTTTTCTCTGTTAGATGTTCTCTATGCAGACCAGTTTGAAGGAGATGATCCAACATTTACAGAGGAAGGGAGAAAAGAAGAGGAAAACTTTTACAGGGGCGCCCCACCAAACTGGCTGAACTTTCACAGTAACGAGCGGGAAACATCATCAGGCACTGGAACGCTGTTCATCAAACGGGATGGATTTGAAAAACTCAAGGAGGAAATTCAAGAGAAAAGAAAACTCCCTGCGATATCCACTGTTAAACTGTTCCACCAGCCAGGAAGCGGAGGGACTACAATGGCGATGCAGGCGTTGTGGGACTTGAAGAAAACCTTCCGCTGTGCGGTTCTTGCAAGCTCGATCTCAGACACCACAAAAGTGGCGCAGGAAGTGGTCCATCTTTTTACAGCAGGCGATCGGGGTCACCAGAACACAGTACTGCTGTTACTAAATGATGAGCAGATCCTTGACAACCTCCAAGAAAACATTATGATGTCTATCAAGGAGCAGAACATAGTCACCGCCATGCCTGTGGCAGTTTTACTAAGCTGTGTGAGAAAGAATACCCTGTTACAAAATGAAAATGTTTTCCTACAAAGACACCTGTCAGAGAACGAACAGCGGAAATTCAATGAAAAGAAGAAGGAGCTCAATGACAAGTATGGCGAAAAGATCCTACAGTTCCATGGCTTCAACATAATGCAGACTAATTTCTCAGAAGAATACATCAACGAAGCCTGCCAGATAATCAGATCTTGTTCAAAAGCACATAGACCCTTGAGGGCCCAGCTAGCTGCTTTTCTATCCTTACTGAACGCCTATGTACCAGGATCCTATCTGCTGGAATCTCACTGCCTTGACTTCCTCCGTGAGGAAAGCTGCGCTTTTGCACACATATCAGTGGAAGACAAAATGCTCCAGTTTAGTGACCTCATTGTCACCTTCCAAGAAGATGAAAGAACAGAGAGAAAAGTCCGCATGGCTCACCCACTGATAGCAAAGCGTTGTACCGAACTCCTGGCTACCAAAGGAGTGACCAGAAGTGACACAGCAAGAAACTTCCTGAATTATTACTACAGATACGAGGACCACGGTACATTCCCACTATGTTTGCTTCGTTTCGTTAAAGACATGTTGACCAAAAGAGAATTTAAAATAAAACTCGACCCAAACAGCGGCTTAGAGATTAAGGGGGAACAAGAGAGATTTTCAAAACTCATTCTGGATATCCAACAACAAGAGTGCAAGGCCGTCTTAAATGCCACCTTTAAGACGAACCAGAGCGCATCCGTCTTAAAGGTGGCCTCAAATAAATTTCCTCAAGATCCCTTTTTTCCTCAAGCTCTTGCTCGTTTCTACTACATAGAGCTAAAATCATACAATCCAGCCGAAATGTGGGCAAAAAGAGCAAAGCAAAGAGATCCCCAAAATTCCTTCATCGCTGATACTTTGGGTCAGGTCCACAAGAACCGCCTCAAGAGCACGGGAGAAACTTCCAACGCAAGACAAGTCTTGCAGGAAGCCAAAAAAGCTATTGAGGCTTTCAAGCATGAAGAAGAACTTGCGGAAGAAGGACATCAGATGGACACCTCTGGCGATAACGCAGTTAGATTCTCAAATCTGTTCAACTGCAGAGGGCAGTTTGGGTTTATACAGGTCTGCCACCTTCTCTATGACTTGCTTGTGAAGAAAAACGAAACCTGGAAAGCAGTTCTTACAAAGAAGGAGTCCTTTGGCTCCGTCCTGGAAGAACTTGGCGACAACAAACTTTACAGATTCAATGATCTGGTAAGCAATCTTAAAGGAGACGTTCAGAAAAAAACTGAGTTTTTTGCTGCATACCTGACCTTCTCAAAGCTCAGTATAGAGAGAGATGACCCTGAATACATTTCGGAAGAAACCTATGAATGTCAAAAGAAGTTTGTTGGTGACTCACCATCTACAGAAGGCAACCTAACCATTCCTCAATGTAAGCATGAGCTCCAGCATCACCTGGCAACGACATTCGCAGGAGTGCTTGGATGCATGGACAGAGAGTACTCTGTAGATCTACTCCAGCGTATAACCGAATGTTGGAAAAAAATATGGTCAAAGACAAAGTCCAAATCAGATGTAGCCAACTTCCTTCTGGCTTACATCTTGTCCCGGAGCTTGGGAGCAACCTTTCCCAATTCTCCTGAAGCTTTAATTCAAAGTTTCAAACAGGGAATCCCCCCGGATCACAGTGATCCTCCTGAGCAGCACCTGCTGGCCTTACTCTTGTCCTGGCCCACAGACACTGAAGATAATGGTAGCTTTGACCTGAGCCAGAGAATTCAGGAAATGGGCCGCTCATATGAAAACGCATACCTGAAGTACTTTAGATCGAGATACCTCCAACCTCTGTTTTTCATCGGAAAAGGACAAGATCTGGACAGACTTGTTCACAGAACCGTTCTCGAGCGGCTGTTCTTAGACCACAGCCACGGAACGGACCCAGACTGCAAAATGAAAGACTGGAAAAATGAGTACATATTCAAAGATGACAACGTCAAAGAACGTCTGATCAAGTTTGAAGGGGTAGTGAAGAACTACAGAGTGTTCCTTCGTATTGCTAACAAAGAGATTAAAATTGAAGCCAATCTACAAAGAAGTCTCTGGAAAGCACGGAACGTTTCCTTCTTCCTTGGATTCACCATCAGAGGTCCAGTGGCCTTTCACATCCAGACTAAGGCAGAAAGAGGTGAGATAAAATGGCTCGTTTATTTACATGCAGATAACAATGGTTCCCTACTCACAACCAAGCCATTCGTAAGCTAAACATTGTGGTTTAAAGGGTTTCTTTCCTTTCCGGCAGCATATTTATCGCTGCATACCCACAGAGCGACTGTGTCTCAGAGTCGATCACAAGTCGTCTTGTGATCAGAAGCTTGTAAGTTCAATTTCCGTTTCCTCCTGTCACATGTCAGGAGGGGCACCAATATGTCCAGAGGCACATTGGTGTATAACTGTGTTTGTGAATGGGTGAAAAAGTGCTGCTTACCATTTCAGAAGAAATAGCTGTTGTTAATGGCTCCTGATCAATAAATAGGTAATCAAAATGCTCAAATCTTATGAATGTTTATATCATTTTACATTTCATCCAAAGTCTCCAATTCTGACTGTAGACTCATTTGAAATGTGATAGATTATCCCTGATCTAACCAAAATTACGAGAGACCTTTCATTGGTAGATGCTAGTTAAGAGAAAAATATAACACTCTATTTCCACAACAACATGGTTATGATTACTGAAAATGACTTCCAATCTTAGTTTTTAAGTTGGGTAAGAGCCTCAACGCGAGTCAAAATGTATGTGCGGTTGGTGTGAAAGATCCCGGGGAAGATCTCTCCTCTTTGCACCTAAAAAAGTCGACTAAAATAAGTAAAACTGCACGTGTGAAGAATTACCATCTCCATATGTGTTTAGGACTTAATCAGTTTGTTTTTAAAATTAGAAAAGCTGCAAAGCTTCAAACCGTATGTGTAGCACCACAAACTGCTTGCTGTAATTTAATAGTCTTTCCGGTTCCTGTTACTAGACAAATGCTATCTAGTTATATTAGTAGCCGAATGAAATCAGTGTCACATTTTACAGTCAGACAAGGATAATCCAGTTTAATGGATGATGTTGAATATGACAAATGTGTGTTTGTTTTTCTCCAGAGTTCCAGAGCTGAGAGACTTGGAAGGTTGAGACCCAGTAGAACCAGTCTGAAGGCCCATCAGCGCCACCCAGAGACATTTGTTTTCTCTGAAATCTACTGGAGTTTTTTAAAAATTTGTTTTTCTTTTATTCATAAGTCAGTTTTCCATGTTACACCAGTCTTGTTTTTGGTGATGGTAGTTGGGATTAGTGGGTTTGTTTGGGTTAATCAGAGGGACCTGAATGCAAACGGACATGAACACTAGAAGAAGTTACCAGCTGAAGTCGTCTCCCTAGTTTGTTGGTTTCGTCGGCCGAGGTTCCCAGTTTTTTTTTCTTTTTCTTTTCCTTTTGTCAATTTGTAAGATTTATTTGAATCAAACTCGTGTGAAACTGTTGCAACCCATCGTTGTTTTCTAAGCAGAGGAGTCAGTTGAGCAGGTATTTACTTCATTGTGTTTTCTATCAATCATTTTATTTTATGTTGACTTTAAGTCTACAAGTAATGTGTGTGTGATTAAACATATTAAAGTTAAAGGGAAATGTAGTGAAATAAATGTAACAATGTTTGAGATGTTAAAAAAAATAAATAAAAAACATGAAACATGGGCTTGAGATTTTCCTATTTTTTTTATACTGTGTTAAATATTACTGGTAAATTAGTTTCCCTGATTCCTCTGGCCTCTGAGCTTGAGTTACTATATGGAACCATGTATGGAAACAATCATGTCAAAAGACATGCACCATATTTAGCCACTAGTTAACTAATATCTGTAGTTTTACTTAAACAAAGCTGTATAAACTATTAAATGCGATAAAAGTCCATACACACATGTTAAGCTAAAGTCACTGAACCATTAGAGAGTTTAAAGATGTTTCATTGTGTCCAATCAGTTTAGCTTTCTAATTATTCTAATTGTTGGATTTAGATTTTTAAATTAGACATCGACCATCTTGAGCGGAAACTCAAAGACATTTTCATTTTGAAGCGTAAAACTGCTAATTAAAAATCTTCAGACACATTTTGAGTGTTAAAATGTGTCGAGATATTTCAGACGGCATCAGATTGGTCAATGTAAGAGTCACAGCCATATTTAATATTCTATATCAAACTTGGTTACTTGTTAAAATAGCTGATATTTTGACAAGTTCTCATAATCGGAGGTATTCAGTTTATGAGATATCTGAATTTCATCATTCTGATATGAATGATGAAATTGCTCACAAGCTCCTTTAGTGCTGCTGAACTTTGGGTTCTGAACAAAATTGTGAGAAATTAACTAAAAACCTTCTATATTCAAGAGCTACATTTTTATGTAGTTCAGTTAACTAGAAAATAGCTTTGTGCAGTAATAAAATGATAAAAAGCAGGTGTTGTGGTATTAATTTAGACATGTTAAAAAAAATGAGGAACTAAATCTCTTAAACTGGGTGTGTGTGGCTCTTAAAAGAGCCGTTGTGTGTTTGTTGGAGCTGCAGCCTCTAAGCTCTCTCTCCGCGGATGCGGCGGGCCAGCTGGATGTCTTTGGGCATGATGGTGACCCTCTTGGCGTGGATGGCGCACAGGTTGGTGTCCTCGAACAGACCCACCAGGTAGGCCTCGCTGGCCTCCTGCAGAGCCATGACGGCGGAGCTCTGGAAGCGCAGGTCGGTCTTGAAGTCCTGAGCGATCTCTCGGACCAGACGCTGGAAGGGCAGCTTGCGGATCAGCAGCTCCGTCGACTTCTGGTAGCGACGGATCTCCCTCAGAGCCACGGTACCGGGCCTGTAGCGGTGAGGCTTCTTCACGCCGCCGGTAGCCGGAGCGCTCTTCCTGGCTGCCTTGGTGGCCAGCTGCTTCCTGGGGGCTTTGCCTCCGGTGGATTTACGGGCGGTCTGCTTGGTTCTGGCCATGATTCTGCTTCTCTGCTCGGGATCAGGAGAGAAATGTGGCGAACCGCCGAGGCTCCGCTGCTCTTAAGCTGCGGCTCTGGGCGTCTCTCTGTGACGCTGCAGCTCCGCTCCGGATCCTGGTTGGTTAGCGGCTCCTCCTGGAGCTCAGCGCCGCCCAGAGGCGTCGCCTCCCGGCTTAATGTCCGCCGCTCATTGGAGGAAGCTGCGTTCAAAAAGTCCGCCTCTCCGTCCCGCTCTGCTGGGAGCTTTTCTGGTTGGTCGCCAGCATCGTCCCGCTCCTCTCCGCGGACATATAAAGCAGCTTTCAGCCGCTGCTGGTCACATTTTCTTGAGTCTGCAGAAACAAGAAGCAACAAAATGAGTGGCCGCGGAAAGACCGGAGGAAAAACCCGAGCGAAGGCCAAGACCCGCTCCTCTAGAGCCGGACTCCAGTTCCCGGTGGGCCGCGTTCACAGGCTGCTGCGCAAAGGCAACTATGCGGAGCGGGTCGGTGCCGGAGCCCCCGTCTACCTGGCCGCTGTGCTCGAGTATCTGACCGCTGAGATCCTGGAGCTGGCTGGGAACGCCGCCCGCGACAACAAGAAGACCCGCATCATCCCCCGTCACCTGCAGCTGGCCGTCCGCAACGACGAGGAGCTCAACAAGCTGCTGGGTGGAGTCACCATCGCTCAGGGTGGAGTGCTGCCCAACATCCAGGCGGTGCTGCTGCCCAAGAAGACCGAGAAGGCCGCCAAGGCCAAGTAAACCTGCTGCTGCTGTTGCTCAGCAACAAACACACAACGGCTCTTTTAAGAGCCACACACTTTACTGTAAGAGCTCTGACTGCTGCTGCTGCTGTAACAAACATGTTTTTATCATAAGCATCCAATTTTCTCAAAACACAGAACTTATGAAATCTTGAAAGAAAATGAATGTAACCTCACAGTGGGACAAATTATAAAATTTCCACCACTGACTTCATGTTCATAAAGTTACAATTCATTTAATTCACCAGTGAAAATGTTCTTATAAAAAGTGATTCTGGTTCTGAACTACAATCTCAGCCACTTCACTTCTATACTAAGGTCAAGTTTTTGGATTGTACAAAATATGTAATTGTATAATAAATACTATTTTATCATGTAATGAGAACAGTGTCTGAGACATGAATGAACAGTTTCTGAGACACTAGACTTTAGAAAATCAGGTAAATATACAACAGAGATTAGATTTATGTAGGTATCAAATATTAAACTGATTAAAACTAATAACTCATAATTGATTTTTTGGTAAGTTTACATTGCAAAAAGAAACAAAATGAAACATTATTTTACAAACTGATGAAGCCAAAAGATGAATAAAGTGAAGTCAGGGCTTATACTTGCCATTCAGTCCATAATTTAGCAGAATATAAAATAAATATTTACTGTTAATTCACATCCATTCATCATAAATACATGATTACGCAAAACACGTGTCTACATGACGATAGAGGTTTCTATAATTTTACTTTTAAAAGCTCTTAAATTTCACATAATATCAACATTTAGTTCATGTCATAGTTTCTCAACTGAAACACAAGATTTTACTTTACTTTCCTCTTTATTATATTAAAAACTTAACAGAGCCCTCACTCATTTTTATTCTCTCAAAATTAATTTCTGAATTGCCGAAGGAAGATTTTATTTTCTTAAAAACTGGCTAAGAAAAGCAAGAACTTTCTCGGCCGGTTCCAATAACGGGACTGGATCTGTGCAGCTCGGTTCCGCCCCTGTTCTCTTTCACGTCCGCAGTTCCCACATATAGGCGCCGTTTCCTCCTTCTGAGCCACATTGTCGCTTCAGGCTTTTCTTGAACGATACCAACATGAGCGGCAGAGGAAAAGGAGGCAAAGGTCTCGGTAAAGGAGGCGCCAAGCGGCACCGTAAAGTTCTCCGCGATAACATCCAGGGAATCACCAAGCCCGCTATCCGCCGTCTGGCTCGCCGCGGGGGAGTCAAGCGGATCTCCGGTCTCATCTACGAGGAGACCCGCGGTGTGCTCAAGGTGTTCCTGGAGAACGTCATCCGTGACGCCGTCACGTACACCGAGCACGCCAAGAGGAAGACCGTCACCGCCATGGACGTGGTGTACGCTCTGAAGAGGCAGGGCCGCACTCTGTACGGCTTCGGGGGTTAAACCGCTTCTTTACATAAATAAAACAAAACGGCCCTTTTAAGGGCCAAACACATTTCTTTAAGAAGCTGAATTTCTATGAAACGTGGCTAACAAGATCTACACTTGTTGTATGTAGTTAATAAATGATTAACTCTTAAAGTTATATTTCATTTATTAACCCTACTTAAAGCAAACGACTTATTAGTACAAGAAAGGGAAGCTGTAAAACGGGACCAGTATATATAAAGTCCAGGTCCAACAAATACAACGTAACTAAAAACGTGCAATCGATTAAAATTTGTTCCCAAAGCTAACTAGCTTTCAACTCCATGTAACTAGCTGAAGCTGTACTACAGCGCCATCAAGTGGACAAGTAAACATGCAGTGACTACAATGACCTGATCCAGGTGTGTTTTATGAAGCTTTAAACTGAATGTTTGACGCCAACAAGCAACATTTCAATATTGTCTTAGACTTTAATTCAAAGGCTGGACCAAAAGAAAAAAGTGGAAGTAACTAAGGAAGAGGATATGGATATGAATGAGCTCGTTACTTTGTCTTAAGAACAGAACTTTTCACTGACTGGGCTCAGCTTTATGTGGTTTCTCTGTTTTGAGGAAATTTCACCTGCTATAGAAAATAACATTAGTTCGCTAACATGGCAACAGTAACATTATACAGGTTAAAATAAAAAAATTGGGGCGTGGCGTAGGGGTTAGCGTGACCTATATTTGGAGGCCTTGAGTCCTCGATGCGGCCAGCGCGGGTTCGACTCTGGACCCGGCGCTGCATGTCTTCCCTCCTCTCCTTCCTGTCAGCCTACTTTTGTATAAAGGGACACTAGAGCCCACAAAAAGACCCCCTGTAGGGGTTAAACAATGTTTTTGTCTTTCCCAATAGTCAGGGGATTCTCCAGTTTTCTAAAATGACTATTTCTTTGTATTCATTACATTACAGCACCAGCTGCTTTTGAAGGGCTCTAATGCTCCTGCATTGAGGTGTCATTGCATCAAAGTTCATCTTAACACAACGGACGCTTCACCTTCAGAAATTAAAACACATCATCTGCCATGTTGCTTTTGTAGACATCATCTATATCTTTGGGCAAATCTTATTGGGAGAGATTATAAAAAAATCCTCCTGGATTACTGGACCCAGCAGTTTTCAGATCGTTTTGGTTTGGGGGAACCAGGAGGAAATTCAATGGGAAGTTGCTCTGGAGCAGCTTTTAATGCAGACATTAAAATTTTTTTTAAATACAATAATTTTGTGACCATCTAAACCAGCTTTACATATTCTAATATGAAACCTCTACACACATTTCCTTCATGCTCTATAATCCATTTAAGCTGTTTGTTCCCTATTCTTCCTATAAGGTATCTAGGAAACGTGAATGTTGCCATTTACAAGATGGCCGAACAAAACCAGGTTTTTGGTTTGAACATTTTTTTTGTTCAAATGTTTTGAAATAAAACACATTTTGCAAAAAGGCAATGCTTTTGCTTTCATTTGTGAATAAACACAACTCATTAGGTGGCATGCTGCCTTTCAAGTTGTGCTATTAATAACCGCGGCACGTTTGAGTCAAACATACAAGCAAGAGAAGGAAAGCAATGTTACAGGAAACTTACATCATCTGGATGGAAGAATCGAAACCATGGGGAGGGTGTGGTCAAAGCTGATTATAAATAACATTGTTCTTCTGTTCAGTCACCTGCACACCTGCTGGAACTCTGACAGGTAAGATGATTGGAGAGTGTGTGTGTGTGTGTGTGTGTTCATTTATCTCTGTGGGTACGGGATAAATGTTTGATCGGAAAATCATTTTGATTATTGTCAAATTATACATCAGACAAAAACAACATTTTAATTAAGTTTGAACACTTTTGGCTACACATTTTGTAATAAACATACATTGTTAAAAGTCGGGTTATTATTACAAACATTACAAATCAAGCTTTACAGTTTCTAATACACAGACTATTTAAATTGTTTTTGATAAGACTCAGTGATTAACTATACATTTTGACATTAGGAATCTGCAGATATTAATACTTATTTGACATGAAGAGTTCAACATAGGTCCGCAATATTTCTGTATTTTGATGTAATAGGTTGGAATTCAACTTTGCATGTCAAAATATAGAAAATTGCTGATCCATAGTTTTACATATGAGGTCGGACTTCATCTAAGCCACAAGGAGTCACCTGTTTGTGATGTTCATGCAGTCAAGTAGGGAATTGTGTCTGGTTTGGAAAGCTCTAAGTATTCTCTCTGCTTTTTGCAGATGATTTATTCCTGTTGGTCCTCTGGTTGAGACATTTTGCAGGTAAGTGGATCCTGAGGCATTGGAGATGAATGAATCAGTGAATGAATGAATGAATGAACGAACCTGATATGTTATTTCTATGCATCACACAAAAACAAAACCAAGCTTCACAGATCGGCAGACAAGGATAGACACAAAAAATACTACAACCCAACTCTGCATGCTACATCCTTTGGTTCAGGAGTCTGATTGTTGTGGGAGAAAACGTTGTTTAAATGTCTTCCTGTATTTTTCCCAAACAACAGGGAGGATGAGACTGAAGTTGCTGTGAGCTGTCTGTAAAGATGCCACATCTTCTCTCTGTAAACGTCCTGCAGATGAGACACTGATGGTGTCCTCAGCAGTTTTTATTACCAGAATCTCTCTTCTGCTGTTGTGAATGTGAGGATCCTTCCAGCCTTTGCGGAACGTTGTGTTGTGCAACAATAGGCTTGGCAATGACTAACTGTTATTGACTAACAAAGGCGATTGTTAACAAAGTCATTAATTTTAATCAGAATTACCAAGGTAGGGCAACACCTGATTATCTGGAATTCATAACTGAACAGCTGACAGACTCTGCCTGTTATTGCTTCATGAATACCTGCTGGATGAGTTGTCATATTATACAACAGCAGATGGAGTGAACACATTACATGCATATTCAAAACATCTCTCCAAAGTACAATAATTTAACAGCATACCTTAACTTCCGGTTAAGATACTTATGTCGATAATCTCTAACTGGACTGGTAACATTCATCTAAACCAGAGGTTCCTAAACCTGATCCTCAAGTAACCAATTCCATTAAGTGGAAGCAAGGAGACGCCCACAACATGCATTTTCTTCTTTCCTTGGTGTGTCAGCATATCATGGAGTAGGGTGGAGATCGTCAACAAAACTTCTCAGTAAGGCAAACTGAAACTAGTCCTGATTAGTGAAGATGTATGGTGTGATGTGATTATTCATAAGCTGCTCCAAACATTTCTGTGTTAATGGTGTCAATATCACCTGGACAATAAAATTTATCGAAGCTGGATTTGGCCTCTTGGTCAGAGGAATGGTGATGACAGTCTTTGGACAGGTTGGCACTTTGGCTTGGCTGAGAAAAATGTCAAATGTGTCTGGAAAGACATTGTTTAGCCTTTCAACAAAGGTTTTCAACACACACCAAGTGAATTGATCTGGACCATTCTGTGGGTCTCACTATACATTGTTATTTTGACTATTTATGCTAAAACCCTTGTCTCTTCTATTTTTAGGATTGCAAACGGTGTGTGGTGAAACAACCTTTTCAAGCAGAAGCAACACAAACAAAAGACCCTTCTGTTTGATGTGACCATCATGGAAAGTAACTCAGGAGAAGATATGAACTCTGCCCTAAGTCTTGATGAAGGAAATGATTTATATTGTCGTTGTGAACCATACATTTTTGCACATGTGCAGACCGACCCAATGTCCACCAATACACAATTGTTCTCAATGTTGGCACTGTTGAATGCCTATGTTCCCAATTCCTACCTGAACATGGAAGAGTGTCAAAAAATCCTAGGACCGCCTGATCCCATCTATGGAGGTCCTCCCTTCGAAGTTAGAATGCGACCATTTTCCAAGCTCATCAAAGTATCTGGCTCAGTGGTATGCCTGATTCATCCAGATGTTGCTACAAGGTCTGTGGAGCTATTGGCTGACCTAGGCACTCCCAGAAGTACCTTAGCACAGGACTGTGTGTTTCAGCTTTGTGGAGAAGAAGTCCAACCTCACACTGTCCAGTTTGTCAAAGATTTGCTAACAAGGAGAGAAATGGGTCCAAATGGCGAAGAGAAATTCTCCATGCTAATTAAGGATATCATTGAGAAAGAAAAATTTAGTAAAGCACTCTGGGTTTTGAAAAATGCTTCAAACAAATTCAGAGACAAACACATCTTCCCCCAAACGGTTGCTCGTCTGTATTACATTGGAGGACGTTACCCAAACTTCAAAAAAGCTGAGAAATGGGCTAAAAAAGCCATCAAAAGAGCCCAGAACAACTCATATGCCGCAGACACCCTTGGACAGGTGTACAAGAACCATTTATTGAGAGGGGCCAAACAATCCAGTGAGGTGAATAAAATGGCTGAGAAGGCCTTCGAGGCGTTCAAAGATGTAGAGATGAAAGCTGACAAGGAACTAGGCCCTGAACTGAGTGAATACGATGGCTGTGCCAACAATTCCGTTTCGTTCAACAACCGAGGCCATTTTGGTTTCATTCAAGTGGCCAAGATCGTCTCTGAGAAACGTAGACATAACAATCCGTTTGAGGACACCCTAAAATTGGAAGTTGAAGACAAATTTGAGTTTTTTGAATGGTATCTCAGCTACTCCCAGCCTGACAGGACAACAGTGGAACCAAATTACTTTTGGGAAGATGTTGCCATCTGCTATCAACTATACAGGGAGAAAGATGCAGCTGACTCCACCAGTTTCCCAGCTCTTCTCGATTGCCTGAATCACGGCCTTTTTGTGTCGAAGGAAAAACGAGCCTTCACGTCTGCGGTGACAGAGAAAACACGGCCACAGTTGGAGCAAACCCGAGATGAATTAAAGACTGATTATGAGGAAAATGTAGATGATGTGAAAGTGGCAGAGAGGTACATCCTTTCAAACATCATCTTGAACAACAAAGGGCCCCACTCTCCTCAACACGCCCTGGTTAGAAAACTTCAGGCAATCCTACAGAGGTTTCTGCCCATTGGGGCAAATAGTAGAGACCCAGAGTTTTACCTTTTGGTCCTGCTGTTGTTTTGGCCAGAGGAACAGCGAATGGTAGGTCAAGAAAACAATGATGAAGAGTTACAAGAACCTGACACAAACAATGATCAGCTTCAAGACCAAACTCTTGAGGAAGCAGATGTAGAGGAGAACAATACAGGAGAAGAATCTGAGCAGCCCCCTTCTCTTGACATGGAAAAATATGTCACTTTCATGGGAAACGCCTACGATAGAGTCTACGCCAAGTACCTTCGAGGTCGTTACCTGCTGCCACTGTTTTTTCTAGGTAAGGGTTCTGGACTTAGCAGATGGATCCACAGGTCTAGACTGGACAAGATGGTGGAGATCCTGGTGGAAACTCAGCTCGCTAATGAACCGAGTGGCTCAAATGGAAACAAAATGAAAATAGAGAAGATCAATGATATGTGGAGTAGTGGGGAGGTGTGGCAGCTGCCAGAAATCCAGGATGTGCTTCAGCCCATTCAAATGGAGACAATGCAAAGTGGAGAAGATCATAATGCGTTTCTTAGTGTCGGCGGGAAGAAAATAAGAAAAAGTCTCTTCCAGGTTCACCATGTGTGTGAATCAGAGCTCTTTTATCTTGGCTTCAACATTAGGGGTCCTGTCATATTCGAAGTGAAGGGTCAGTAAAACACCTTTGATTGTCCAGAAAGACACCATTATAAAGGTTCCTATACAAAGCAGCAACAAAACACTGCTTGTGTCAGCAATGGTTTCTGGGATAGAAAGCAGCATTTTCATTCATTCCCTCAAGTTTCTGAGTGCAGACGGGTCTCTTAAAAGAAGGCACTCTGTGGATTTTCTAACCAGTAATGGCTGAATGAGGGGCGGTAGAGGATTACATCTGAAAAGCTCACCGATCCGTTTTCAGCTTTATTCTGCAAACTTCATGTTGGATCTTATTACTGTGACCAAATATATTAATTACAGTGGCTGTTTTTGTCTGTTAGGTTTTAATGCAGAAGCAATATTAATCAACGGTCTTGGATTCTCTGATGTCATTCATAGAACATGAATGAATTGGGTTGATTTTAATTTGTCTTTCTCCTTGTTTCTGTTGTTAGATAAAGATTGATATTCAAATAAATTAAGAATGATTAAAATCATACTAATGCTTCCTGAAAAAACAAATTTATCAAACTCTAATAAAAATATGCCATAATGCTGGACTGTGTTATACGTGAGTTATTTTTATCTAAGTTGTTGCTGGCCTTCAGATTTCGAGCCAAGCCTCCCATTGTGACCTTTTCCATCAATATTTTCTAACAATCTCCCAAACATTTGAGCTAAATTGCGAAATCACACCCTTACACTTTAAATCTCACACCTATCATACTGAGCTAATTGCTTGCACAAACCACTGTTTGAACCAAAAATCCTCTTATTTAATTATCTCTATTCATTCTGTCAACTTTTTTATTTTTATGTGTGTGGTGCAACAACACAAGTTAGTGTGTGACCTACATCTATGAAACTGACTGATAAATTACATCTGATCACTGAAATAAATGTCAAAGAAAAGCATCATGGAGATTGTTCAACAAGAAGAAGGATGTTAAAAAATAGATTAAAGCTTCTTAAGTTGTTTGAATATGTTTAAAACCCACATTAAATAGTTTTCTATGAGCTCACTCAATCTAAAGCGGTTGCAGTGCTACATTGCCACCTAGTGGTTGTTTATTAGTATAGCAGCAACTTTATCTCAGTAAGAAGCAACATTATTAAATGCTGTCCGTTGACCCTAATGAAGTAAACTCGCAACATTTCAGATTGATGGTGTTTAAAATGAGTTTAGCTGATCCTCAGTTCTGCACACAAAGACTATCTATGTAACAAAGGCTGAAAAATAGTGATTTATGTGCAGTAAAACTGTGACATATTTGGCTCTGGGTTGGTGACAGAGGAACAGAATCCACACTGGAATTTGATAAAGCAGATCATTTATTTCTTCTAACCAATAAAAAGGCAAATCCTTATGATAAAAATCCATTTTTGTAAAGCAATGTTGATAAATGATCCAACAAAAACCAGAAAATCATTAGTAACTAATAGTGCAGAGAAAGACTTAAGAGAAGCATTTTGTAGGTCACAACTAAAAGGTGCAGAAAACCCAATACCCCGACTCAAAATAATGATGTCATTCTGTAACGGTTGCTAGGCAGCCACCAACACAGAGAGCAGGGCTGTGAGAGAGAGTCAAAGCTGCACAGGGACGAGTTTGAACATCAGAAAATATGTGTATGAAACCTCTGATCGTTTGAAAACCGAACTGCGCAGATTATGTTCACAAACAATGTTTTTAACGAGAGGACAAAGGTTGGAGATAGACCTAAATATGAAAACAAACAAACATATTTCATTTTAAGATCGAATGATGTTCAGCAATAACAACTACAATTAGCAAGAAGCAACAATAACACACATGTAGGTTATAGATATAAAATGGTAGAAAATTCTGGTATCGACATGTCTATACATATAGATTTAAACTATATGTATAGTATATGTATATATGTATATATATTATATTAGTAAATTTGCTTCTGACTGATTGCACTAATAATTCAAAGATATTGCTGCAGGCTTGTCCGACCAACGCGTTGCAAGAATGAAAATGTGATGTGATCTGGTGCAGACCACCACCTTCCTGTTCATTTGAGAACCACGGAAACCAAACGGCAGAGGCTGCTGGGCTCGTTTTGAGCATCGGCTCGACGTCTAAAAACGTGTGTCAGCACAAATATGGGAGAAAAGGAGATTTAAACTGTGAAGAAATAAGAACATCCACTAAAGTGGTCAGGAAGCAAATAAAGGACAAGACCCAGAAAAAAAACGCAAGTTATTAAAACAAATACCCAAATACTAATCCGGGATTGATTGCCTTTTTTTTTTTTAAATCCATTCTCTGGTAGACTAACAAATAAACAATAGTAACTTTAACATAGTTTTGGGTTGGAAAAATTAACCCAATATGTTAATTTTGCTTCCACTAAGTAATGTAGCACTGGTTGGTGCAGTTTGGTTCACTATTTGGACTTTTTCCATCGTAAAATCGCCCCCTGAAAGCAACCGAGCCATTCCTGGTACCCTCATCTGTTGTAGGTCGTAGGACAATGGCACCGTATGCTTAGGGTGGAGCTGCTGGTGCCACCGAAACCAGTTCGTTAACTGGGACCTATTTCATCGAAATGAAGGATTATTATCGTACTTATACACAAATCTCTGCCAAATCTATTTCCCCCTCAAGAAGTCGCCGCTCACTCTACTCTTGCCTTTCCTGACTCTCTTAGTGACATCGAATTGGGAAGTTCTTCAAATTGGAATGGATGAATGAATGAATGAATGAATGAATATACTTTGTTAATCCCAGAGGGAAATCCTCAGACAAAATGACTGTAAAATCAAAATGAATTGATGATTTTGTTGAGTCCAGTTTCTCTGTGCTGACCTCTTATTGAAAGTCTGTTGTCAACAACAATGTTGGTACTAAAATAGCTGCTGACCTTAAGTTTGATAACCAAAAGTGCTGAGATGTCTCTCTGAGAATAAAGCTCTCCTTTACTTTTCTGCTTTCTTCAGCATTTCTTCACCAGTAGGTTTATTACATTTCTCTTTTAATAGGACTGAGCCGGGTCGATGTGTCACCCGTTCTGGGTTTGTGGAGAGGTGGAGGAAGCGGTACACGGAGCCACAACATTTTCTCAACCAGACCAATGTGTTGCATGACCGGACTTTAGCTTCACCGTTCTCTACATGCAGTGCAGACCTCCGGCTTCCTTTTCCTTTTCGTGAGAAAAACAAAACGAAGAAGCCATTAACACCCACATGCTTGGTTTTGCTCAGTGCTCTCCACTTCGCCACTTCTCCGTTTAATACAATTTGCGGTTTTCCTCGTTTGTGTGGCCAGTGATTTCTCTCTGCTTCAAAACAGATGCAGTGGAAGGTTGAACCGCCGTCACACAACGGGCCTGAGAGCCAAAGTTGGACTGTAGCAGAAAAATGCGAGGAGCACCTTCATCTTCTGAACGTGAAATTGAACAAAACCCCCAAATAAAATCGACTCACCTCCTAACTAGTTCTGAGGCCCGACACCTCTCAAAAGCTGCTAACTGCTTTTCTCTCGCTCAGAGTGTCAAACCTCAACTTTCCAACCTCAATCGCCGCTGCTCGCCACAATGGTGACGTGTCAAAAAACAAAGTTGATTTGAGTCAGCAGTGTGAATATTTGTTGATTGTGATCTCAGACTTACAACGTGAGGCTTTAATTGCAGTTATTTGATTGGCTGTTTGCCGTGAGCTGGGATATGTGGGGGGTCTTGGTCAACTGATAACAACGTCAGCGACTTCCTTCAGTCTCTTCACAAGACAGAGAGCAGAGACGGGCCGACCACGGCAGGTGAGTCAATATTTTCTCAGCTATAACCGACAATATTTATTTATTTATTTTATTGAGAAATATATGACTGATAAGTCAAGTTTTTTGATTTTCATAACTTTATTTAAACATGAACAAAAACAAACAAAAACAACCCACCCCAAATCAACATGGAGCATCACAGTGTCCACATACAAACATACATACACAAAGTACAGACAGACATTCCCAGTCATGGTTCAAAGTAGTCGAAACAGTCGGACAAGCAAATGAATGACATGCTGACTGTAAAAATGAGGAGAAAAAATAAAAAAGTAAATAAAAAATGACATTCTCTGTAAGAAAGATTGCAGTGGGTTCCAGATCCTCCAGAATTTGTCCGACTTTTGATGAAAGGTCATGGGTCAATGTTTTTGACACAGCTTTTTAAATTATGATTTAGGAGTTTTGTTCTTTTAACATCCTAATCACGGCTTCGAAGCGCTCGGCTGTTCAGAGCAACAGCAACGTAACAGCGGCGTGACGAACCTTTTGAGTTGCATTCAGTAACTTTGAGTTTCTGCTTCTTCAGACAGGAAAATGAAGGTCATCCTGCTGATCGCTGTCATGAGCAGCTGCGCTGTGGGAGACGAGGATTTCTTCAACAATCGGCCCTGTCGGGGGTCCAATGCTAAAACCGCTTTCGAGAACTTTGAAAAAAACCACATCCTTCCAAAAAACTTTGATACCAGTTCAAAATCTGCATGGGAGAAGTGAGTTACTGATGTTAATATTTATTATTAAAAGGTGAGAATAAACGTCAATAGTTAATTTACTGATATGAAAGCATTGCTCCGTAACATTAAAGTCAGAGCTATAAACTTTATTTTAGGCCTCATCTACGTCTAGTTGTATGTGATTCAGTTCAGTTCAAATCAAACTCTCTCTAAATAAAGTTTTATGTAAACATTTATTTTGAGTTTGCTTCGAATGAGAGAAACAATAAAGTGTTTCGGATCATCAGATAGATTTGAGTATAAAATAAAAGATACAGAATAAATACAAACATTTCTTTTCAAACTTTGACAGAACTGCTCCTGTTCCATCCAGATATTTTGACACAACGTTTTTTTTTTTTTACATCTGCATAGTTACATTCATAATGTTAAGTTTAACTGAAAGACTTGTGACATCATGAAAAACCTTTTATTAATGAAATACATGAATATTTTTAAATGATATATTTATTTCCCTAGCCGTATCCAAAGCTTGAGACGCTGCGGAAAGACAACTCTGACCTTCATCGAGGAATCAAACACCAAACTTGTTATAAAAATCTGCAACGGCGGCGGCTGGAACTGGCAGGGCAACTTGTGCACGAGTACCTCAAATATCCCAGTGTATGTAGTGAAAGTGAACAAGATGGGTTGCACGATTGAAGATGTCCCGGCTAAAACGGACGAACTGGTGACGGTGGCCTGCGACAAAGTTGGCAAGAGATGCCTTCCTGTTCATTTGCAGACAAACCAAACTAAGAAGCGACGCAAAGTCACCTGCTCCTCTGCTGCTGCTGACGATTATTGGTCTGATGAGCAATTTAACATCTCAATCAGGATTGGCTAAGAGATGATTAAAAATACTGGGAAAATGCGTCTACGCTGTTGCTGTTAGAAAATTGAACCTGCTCCAGCAATCCTGAAATGAATTGCTGGAGAAGTTCTGCACCAAAGCTTTTTTATTATTATTATTTTTAATCTGCATTGCATTATTAAGAGTGGACATTTTTACATCCTTTTACATGTCAGTTTAATTTTTGTTCATTCTGGAGAAGGTGTGAATACGAACATCTGTTGAAAATGTAGAGCTTTCAAAAGTAGAGTTGAAACCAGAAGTCTGCATCCACTGAACATAAAGACACAAACACTTTTTTTCTTCTCTCTGTCTGAAGCTAAATCCGACCAAATGCGTCTCGTTTTAGGTTAGTTAAAGTTATTTCAATTAGTTTTATTTGCTAAATGCCAGAAAACTTAGTGAAAAAATGTTTTGGAGATTTTTTTTTGTTACTTTCTTCAAATTCAGAAGGTTTGGAAACATCTGGTTCCAACTGCACATGCAGTCACATTAATTGTTTCTATCCTGATGTCCTTATTAACTGCTGAGCAAATTACTGTTGCTTTGAATGTTGCCTAATAAAGCTCATATGAAATCTGACTTTGTCCTGTTATCCAATCACAGCTCATGTTTTAAAACAGCTCTGCAGTTCTGAGAGTTATTATTAAAGCAGCTATGATGCTATTAGCCATTTTGTTCCTAGTTTTTCAATGAATGTTATAACAGCAAAGTTCACTCAAATGCTGAGAATTTGTGTTTTGAGTTAGTTGTTCACCAAACACATGTAGACATAATGTAAAAAATTATAAATATCAATAATTACGGTTAATTTTAAGCTTCCTGAGACCTGAATCTGTTTACACACTCACCATGTCAGCCTTTTATGTATAGTTTTTAAAGTTAGTGTGTGACTCACATCTAGACCTACATCTTAGCACAAAACAATAATATTCATGTAGATATAAGGCAGATAAAATCTGGTGTTATTTAAATGGGACATTTGGCTTTAGATAAGTATTAGTGGTAAACGTGGCTCTGACTGATTGCTCTAGTAATTCAAAAATGTTGGTGAAAGTTCGTCCGACCAAATCGCTGCAACCATGGAAACGGTTTCTGGAAAACCAGATGTGGCAGAGGCTGCAGACCGCCACCTTCCTGTTCCTCTTAGCGCAACTTAGCCGGTGAAACATGTTAAACAGACGCGACTGCACCGAAATGTAAAGCTCCGCAAATTAAACATAAATAAACTCATGTTCTGACAAGTTGTAAGGAAGAAACAAATTCAACGACACGCCCAAACCTGCTAAATGGTTTTCACACGATGGAAAAGTTTGTTAGCCACAATGTTCCACCCTCAGTCACACCGTCGCTCGCCACCAAGGTCAAATGTCAGAAAACAAACTCTTGACTTGAGTCAGAAATGTGAAAACTTTTAGTTTATGACCACAGACTAAAGTCTTAGGTTAGCATGAAGTCATTCGATTTGGCTGTTTGCTCTGAGCCTGGTTACCTGGTGGTCATGGTAACCGACCATAACTATTGGTTATAGTCGTGAACCAAGTGTTTTTGAAGATTATTGGTCTGACAAACAATTTAATCAATCTGGATTGACTGAGAGGTGATTAAAAACACTTCAGAAATGCTTCTGCGCCACTAAAACCCTTTAACCTGCTCCAGCAAATCCTGTAGAAAAAAAACCAAACAGTTCTTCACATGAAATGATTTTTTCCCCCCTGCATCTTGTTTAACTTGACGTTTAATACGAAAACCTTTTTACATGTCGGTGCAGCTTTTGCTTGTTTCACAAATGTAAAGCTTTGAAATCCGTGTGACATCAAGTGGATCGTTCATAAACCGATTTCCTTACTTACTGTGCTAAGAAACGTACAATGATATTGTCTAATAAAGCTCATATTCCTGCATTAACTTTGTTGATTTCCAGTCAAAGCTCATTTTTAAATCGTTCTAACTAGATAACTATTTTCTTTCTGGACAGGTATGCGCATGTTTTTTTTTTTCCTGATTGCTTGTTTTCTTGCTTTTGAAAACCTGTTTGAAATAAATCAAATTATATACAAAAATTTGAATATGTATGACTAGATTAAAGTGACTGGTTTTTCTGAAGTAGGTTTATTTACACCCAGTATGTGTTGTAAATAAACTGGATTAAAAACTGAGGTGTGAATTTACAGCATGGTTCAGAAATGAGATTTTGGGGTTTTATAAATGAACTGAACTGAGTTGAAACGAGTAGAAAATATTCACAGACTCAAAGAACCGTCAGAAATTCCCGCCTCTTTCTTTTTTTGTCGCTAAATTCCACGTGATTTGTTTTTGAAGTCAGCGCTTTGAAGTTGACCCGCTGAGCGAAACAGCCAGTCACAGCGGGGGGATGACGCAGCGCTATTTGCATGCTGGATGTATAACAGCGACCTCACCGCTGTCAGCGAGTCATTCGTTGCTGTCGGAACCAGCGAGGAGGAAAAATGCCCGAACCCGCCAAGTCTGCGCCCAAGAAGGGCTCCAAGAAAGCGGTCACCAAGACGGCCGGCAAAGGAGGCAAGAAGAAGAGAAGGACCAGGAAGGAGAGCTACGCCATCTACGTGTACAAGGTGCTGAAGCAGGTCCACCCCGACACCGGGATCTCCTCCAAGGCCATGAGCATCATGAACTCCTTCGTCAACGACATCTTTGAGCGCATCGCCTCCGAGGCCTCCCGTCTGGCTCACTACAACAAGCGGTCCACCATCACCTCCAGGGAGATCCAGACCGCTGTGCGCCTCCTGCTGCCCGGTGAGCTGGCCAAGCACGCCGTGTCCGAGGGAACCAAGGCTGTGACCAAATACACCAGCTCCAAGTAACCAGCTCTGCTGCTGATGCTCCAACCCAACGGCTCTTTTAAGAGCCACTCACTGCATCTGGAGAGCTTTGATTTATGCACTGAGACATTTAAAGTTATTAAAATATGACATGTTTGTCCTGTGATGCTAAACTGGGAAGCTACAAGCAAAGTGACAGTGCAATCTAGCAAATGAAACTGTTTACTTTGCCATTGCAATCCACTTGTTGAATGAAAGTTGGTGGCATTAATGTTAATGAAGCATTTCAAAAGCTGCATAATTGTACATTAAACTTATTTTAGATGTTTCTCAGACATGCAAAAAAGAAGTAACTTCTTGACATTAACCTAACAAATATAAATATCTGTGAATAATGATCACAGTTTTCTAATTTGTACAGATTCAGCCTGTGAAGTTGATTTTTTTTTTTTGTCAGAACGTAAACGTTGCTTTTCAAATCCCGTCTTTCATGTTTGCTACAATCTGAGCTCAGAGGAATGTGGACAAAACCTGCGTCGGTGTTCAGGTCCTGCAGCGGTGAGTGAAGGAGGTCACCAATGTTAAATTTCTGGAAAGTCTAATATATTTTATAAACTAACAGCTGCCATCATAGCTGGGTGTAGAACCCAGATGTGATGCTCTAATGACGAGTAGCACAACTTCAATATAGTTTTAGTAAGTAACTGCAATAAACGACACAAGTAAAAGTAACAAAGCATTTGGTGAAATGATTATTATTATTATTATTAACTACTGTTTGACTGATCATAATGTGAATAATAAGAAAAATGTTTGGCAGATAAACAACAAAAGTGCTCTGTGAATGGACGTACTAAGTTGGCCACAATTGTTGACTAAATGTTTTACTGACCAAACCTCTTTTCCACCTCGTTCTTCTTAAATAAGCCAGAGGCTATTATATTTTATATGTTTGTAACTTATTTATTTTAAGAGTACCATTCACAACATCACAATCTATTATTTGAACTTCAGCACCAGCAAGTATTTGTTTATATCTGTTTTCTTAATCTGCAATGGACTGGCGATCTGTCCAGGGTCCAGCCCTCATGACCCACTATAGGGATAAACGTGCGTGTATGATAATTAATGGATGGATGAATGTAATGTACATTTGTCTCCAAAATATTGATTTGATTCATGTTTTATGACTTTTGTTTCAGATAGATAGGGTGTAAAGATAGATAAATACATCTCCATAATGATTCCTTATTGTTGCTTATTTTAGATTGTTTGTTACTAATATAATTCTAAATAAAGATTTAATAAAGATTTAAAAATAAAAAAGGGACATACCACGTGACGTATCACGTTTTGTAGCCATTTCTTTACTGTTTAATTTGTATTTTTAATTTTGAAAGTGTTCTTGGTGTTTTGAAAGGCGTTGTCAAATAAAATACATTATTATTCTAATTATTATAACACGGTTGGTACAGGAAATATTGTCACTAGCGCCCCCTTCATTTCCGGAATGAAATAGTCATAAGGTATGAGACTGACAGTGGTCCGTCCCGCCCCTTTCCGTTTGCTGCAGCGAGGTGAACTTGGAATTTTTAGCAACATAAAATAAAGTTTCACAATGTTCACCAAAAACTAACTTGTGTTAGGGACTGTTAAAGTCTCCCAAGCTATTTAAATTCCTGTCAAAACTTTGTAGATGTTTTTTTTTTCATGCATTTACAATCAATAAATGAAGGACTGTATTAGTGGATTTTATTACATATTTTTTTCTTATTATTTGGTGGAAGCTTTACATAAGCCCATTGGGCGTTGGCATCTTCCTGCATTGTTTTTTTCTTCATAAAATTAAAAATTAAAAACTGCAGCTTTCCCATTCATTTCCAATCCACCAGCAACTTCTGTCTAGAGTCCATGGAATAGTCGTTCAAAATACCAATAAAACAAATTACATGGTTTATGACAAACTAGAACTGGAACATTTATGTCTTTTTCTCTGACCGTTCCCCGCCGTGTTCCTTGGGATTCATGAAGATCTTTGGTCTCTCCATTCTCTGAAAATCCTCTGATTCAGTTATGAAACAAATGGATTGATGCTGACATTACAGACAATACAACTATTTCCATATAAAATGGCCTCAATTTGTTTCAACTAGATGTGATTATTTGGTGTCAGAGCCAAGGGACCAGGATCACCTGAAACTAAAACAGTAAGAGCAAAACAAAATAACCATGAACTAAAATGGAGACTCATTTCAGAGTTCTTGAGACACTGCCCCCTAGTGTGCAGGGGCACACTTGGGGGCAGTCACCCTAATCAGTCACCCTAACACTGTATAACCCCCCCACCCACTCCCCACCAGCCCAATTTCAATATGGGGGCGGGGGGCTGGTTGGTCAGTGTGGTAGATTTCTCAAACACTGACATCATCATCATTCCATAGATGAAGGAAAACTGTGATGTCACAACTAGAGTCATGCTTGTGATGTCATCAGCACTGTATGTATGTAGCAAACTGCTACCTTCTTGTCATAGCTTCCTGCACTACTGACGAGTTCAGACGTACGCAAAGCGCTTTCAGAAGGAGATTGTTTGCAGAAAAAGACAGATTTGAACCAGCACTGTTTTGTATAAACATGTCATATCCAACACAACAATACTCCAACGGTGGGATGAGACCCCAGCAGTCAGATTTTATAGCTGAACAACAGCAGCAAGGCTGGGAAGAGAACAGACCTGTGATGGACTTCCAGAGAGAGATCCAAAGACTCGGATCTCTTTTTGAAATGGAGAGAGCGAAATGGTTTGACGAGACCCAAAAGCTGGCCTCCACCCAAAAAGTACTACAGGAGACAAAAAATGAGCTGCAGAGGCAGAAAACTCTTAAGGAGATATTCATGAAAATGAGCAGAGAGTTAAAGACAGAACTAGAGGCAGTAAAGACGTTTAGCAGTCCAGAAGCTATAAACGCTTCTGACAAGATGCAGCTGAACTATAATGATGACAACAAGGAGAAACGTCTGCAGAGAGAGCTAGATCAGATGACGACTTCTTACCAACACCTGAAATGGACGTATGAAGCTGATGTTTCTACGCTAAGACAACAAAACAAGGATTACCAGCTCGAAATAACTCGTTTGAACGAAGCACATCTGGAAAAAGCCAGGAACGACCTTGAGCTCATCAACACACTGAGAGCAGAAAAAGAAAGTCTGGACCAGAGAAGGAGAGAAGAGTTGTCTGTCCTGCAACAACAATCCAATCAGACAATAAGACATCTTAAAAGTATTCTGGATCTGGCTACTATTTCTTTTGAGGGACTTAAAGCCAGACATGAAGTCGAAGTTTCTGGCCTGATGCAGCAGGCAGACATTTTGAAGCAGGATGTAGCTAAAGAGAGGGAAGCTTCCTCACTGAAAATCATGGAGCTTGAAGATGAGAAGAAACATCTTATAAAAGAACTAACTGACTTCCAGAAACTGCACTCTGGCTGTGAGTTTAGTTTCAAAATGGAGCAGGAAAAAATGAAATCTCACCTTAAAGACGGAAATGAATTTGAACCACCAGGAAAAAACATGGCAAAGTGTCAAGAAGGAAATGAAAAAGACACAAACAGCATTTCTGACTCTGCAGCCAAAAATCAGGACCATCACTTAGAAGAAACACTGGAAGAGGACATTGATGTTCCTCATGGATCGAACAAGGAGGCAAATAATTTTATGGTAGAGAGAGATCCTGAGGCCACAGACATGAGAGACAGCTGTGTGGCAAATCAGTCAGAGGAACCAGTGGAGGCAGCGGGCAAGAAAACATCCGTATGGAAAAGGATACAGGACAGTTTTAAGCTAAAAAAATCACAACAGAAGAAGAGCAAGAAAACATCTTAATAGAGCAACTAGGAGAAAATGTCTAGAGAATTTCTGAACCGTTTGCAAAACCCCCCAAAAAATCTCTTATTTTAGACCAGAACAAAAAAAATGGCCGTGGGTTTTCTCCGGGTGCTCCGGTTTCCCCCCAGGATTTCAAAAATGATGTAAATTGGGGTGATTGACTATAATGAACATTGTCCTCAAGAAAGGTAGCATTAATTTCTAGAAAACTGAATTTGCAAACGGTTCAGATTAGAGAAACATAATGTCAGGTGAGAGTTGCTCTCCACAGGTTGCTCTCCACAAGTTGCTCTCCACACGTTGCTCTCCACACGTTGCTCTCCACACGTTGCTCTCCACAGGTTGCTCTCCACAAGTTGCTCTCCACAGGTTGCTATCCACAGGTTGCTCTCCACACGTTGCTCTGCACACGTTGCTCTCCACGGGTTGCTCTCCACAAGTTGCTCTCCACACGTTGCTCTCCACACGTTGCTCTCCACACGTTGCTCTCCACAGGTTGCTCTCCACACGTTGCTCTCCACAAGTTGCTCTCCACACGTTGCTCTCCACAAGTTGCTCTCCACACGTTGCTCTCCACACGTTGCTCTCCACAGGTTGCTCTCCACACGTTGCCTTTTGTCACCAGTGTCTAGATGCAGTCAAGGTTTTGATGGGATCCGTTTTAGTTGCCTTAGCGTCGCGTCTCTGCTTTTTGCAGATGTGATGAGGTCCTATTGGCTTCAACAGCTGTGAGCAAATAAACTTTGTTGTCGGCCTAACAAGGCGAATGCCTGAACTGGAAAAGGAGTGGCCCTTGCTGGCCCTTGCTGGCTCTTGGTGGCCCTTGGTGGCCCTTGCTGGCTCTTGCTGGCTCTTGGTGGCCCTTGCTGGCTCTTGGTGGCCCTTGGTGGCCCTTGGTGGCCCTTGGTGGCCCTTGCTGGCCCTTGCTGGCCCTTGGGGCCCTTGGTGGCCCTTGGTGGCCCTTGCTGGCCCTTGCTGGCCCTTGGTGGCCCTGCCCATTCAGATTTCTGGCTCCCCACAAGACAGACTATGAAGATACTTTGAACTAACCAATAGCATACAAAGCTAATGCTGATGTTACACCTGTGAGTCACTAAGGAGAGTCTTGAAGCTCAGCACAGATGGACAGAGTACAGAAAAGATGTTGCAGTTTTTTTACAAATAATCATGCAAGTTGACTAATGTTGTTGTATCCACAAAATGTTGGCTAGATGATGACTAGTTAATTAATGCCAATATATCATGAAATGCCTGTTAACATGAATATTAATGTTGCTGTTAACCCATGTAATATTCCTTGATAGATAGTTGTTGCCAGGAATAAACCCAGTTCTCTTTATTTTCTTTGCAAAAGTTGTTCTCACTGTTGCTTTTGATATATTTCAAAGAAATGTTTATTGTCACAACAGAAGGAGCAAAGAGTCGGAGAGGAGACAACAGACCAGAGGTCAGCAGCAGGACCATGATGTAGGATCTTCTGTTACCTGAGAATAATTTGCTTAAGACGAGCAAATTATTACTTATTAATAATTTGTTTATTACTAAGATAAGTAATAAGCAAATTATTACTTATCATACAGATAAGTAATAATTTGCTTATTCTCTAATTTCCACCCATACAAACACAAAACCAACACAATGCTTATGACCCACACAAATACAGGCTACAAGCACACAAATGTAGACACGTTGTGTGTCTGACCCACACAAAGACAAACACACACAATGTTACACAGCCACACACACAAACATATATTCCTACATAGCCTATTTCTTACAAATTACACTAAATTATAAAAATAGTCAAATAAACCTTACCTAGTAGATATGAACTCTCCTCTTGCCGGTTCTCAGGCTCAGATTCTGTCTGTGACACCCAGAGGAGGTGAAATGATCCCATACGCTCCATTTCTTTTCTTTTTGTAAATATTTCTGACAAAATGTAACTGTCTAAAAGTCTGTTACACAAATTCTCTGTTTAATTTTTAGCTTCACATTTATATATGGAAAAAGTTTGAGTCACAAAAAAACCCCAAGCAGTTTTGAATCTGAACTCAGATCCAGAACCGCACAGCATTCTGGGAGATGTAGGCAGAGGCATGACTTTAGCAGTTCTTCCTCGCTCTCTCTTTGGTTACCTAGCAACTTAGTCATTCTTTGGTTACCTAGCAACAACCTTTTGCTAGCTTGCGCAGCAGCAGTTTCAGGTTTGGCCACTGTGCCTCATAACTGGAAAAACAAATTAAAAAACAAACATGTGGAGTTAAAACTGGATAAAATAGGACATTTCACGTCACCAGTTTATAGTATTTTGGATAATTAAAACAAAAGACTAATAAATAATGATCAATATTAACAATTATTGACAGACTTTTACTGCTATGAGTTTTTCAACTATATTGTCCAGCTTACATTCAATAGAGATCTAAAAAACTCGTTTCCTTCCCTTGTGACGTGACGTTTACAAATGTAGCCTGAGAATTACTGAGCCTCACAGGACACAATAACTGGGGTCCTTAATGTGCAGAATATTTTATTTCCAGTTGAGACAGATTAAACAAAGCTGTCATATTTCCTTACTTTTGTTCAGAAATCAGAACATATGCGTACCAAACATTAGGTAGCTACTGCTGAAATGTGGCAATCTCTAAAATAACAGAGTAAATGCACAAAAAGGAAAATACAACGTATAAAAAGCAAGAAAAGAAATACAGCAGTTTCCTCTGGCTGCACAAACTAAATACAGAGAGCTGCATGACACCACACTGATTTAGAGCACGTGATTGTGATAGGACTTATTTTATTAACATTTACATTAAACAGTAACGTCTCAGTTCATTCTTAATACTGGAGCCATCGATGATCAGACATCTTGTCATCACGTGCAGGAAATGGCCGCCCTGCACCGCTATGAAGGTACATTTCTGACATCCTCCTAAACATTTTGGTGAGAGCATATTGAAACATTTTGGACCAGTCAGCTGTAAGTCTCATGTTTAGGAAACATGACTGGTATTATAATCAAATATATGAACTTTGTAAAACAAGAAGAAGTCCGCTCCCCGGGCCAAGCAGGACGGACCCAGCCTCCCGAAACTCATCGTGGCTGGCCGAGTCCAAGGAGCGCCAGGGGATGGATGTCCCTGGCGGCCCTCGAGAAGGTGCTGGCCGAGAAAGGAGTGGACGTGAGCAAGGCCAACAAGCGCATCAACACCGCCGTCACCAAGCTGGTCACCAAAGGGACCCTGAGCCAGACTAAGGGCACGGGGGCCTCCGGCTCCTTCAAGCTCGCCAAGGAGCCCAAAGCCGCTAAACGGGCCAAGAAGTAAACAGCTGCTTCAACCTGCACTCAGAGCACAAAAGGCTCTTTTTAGAGCCTCCATTTATTCTCTGTAGAGTAAATCCTGTCCTTACAGTAAATTGAATTAAATCTACCAACAGATTGAAATGACTTTTCTCTCAGCATTACACCTACTGCTGCTGCTGCCTATAACCAAGCCACATGTTGAGATTGCACACAATTTTTAAATTGCACAATGTGGTTATTTGTCCAACTGTATTTAAAGAACAATTGTATATGAGCAAGTTGCTGCCATGTAAGCAGAAAAAAAATCAACTCAAACTGATGCACTGGATTTGAGAAATGAAGAGAAGATTGAACTATTTACCTGCAACTGAAATTTTTATTTCCTTTCCAATGAAAACACATAAAAATGCTCTTCATTATGACTGAAATCGTTTAACACGTTCTGTGTAAGGAACAAAAGATCATTAGTAAAGATTATTTCATTAAAAATGTGATTTAGTTAAACATATTTTTAAGATTTTTAAGTGAACATTAGAAAAAATGTTGAATTCGATAAGCGTATAAAGGCAGTGATTAAAAAAATAATTGTACCAGAAATCCAACATAAAAACTCAAATTAAGAAAAGCAGGAACTTTCTCGGCCGGTTCCAATAACGGGACTGGATCTGTGCAGCTCGGTTCCGCCCCTGTTCTCTTTCACGTCCGCAGTTCCCACATATAGGCGCCGTTTCCTCCTTCTGAGCCACATTGTCCCTTCAGGCTTTTCTTGAACGATACCAACATGAGCGGAAGAGGAAAAGGAGGTAAAGGTCTCGGTAAAGGAGGCGCCAAGCGGCACCGTAAAGTTCTCCGCGATAACATCCAGGGAATCACCAAGCCCGCTATCCGCCGTCTGGCTCGCCGCGGGGGAGTCAAGCGGATCTCCGGCCTCATCTACGAGGAGACCCGCGGTGTGCTCAAGGTGTTCCTGGAGAACGTCATCCGTGACGCCGTCACGTACACCGAGCACGCCAAGAGGAAGACCGTCACCGCCATGGACGTGGTGTACGCTCTGAAGAGGCAGGGCCGCACTCTGTACGGCTTCGGGGGTTAAACCGCTTCTTTACATAAATAAAACAAAACGGCCCTTTTAAGGGCCAAACACATTTCTAACGAGCTGAAGTTTCTAGTTTTCATAGCTAAAGGAATCTCTTAACACTAGAAGCGCTGGAGTTAGTCCACGTTGACGCCACTCCTATGCAGTCTAGAGATGGTCCAAATGACCTGAAGGATTTTAAGTACCCTGGTAATAGCCTCAACGCATCTCACAGTTGCACAATTGTTCCTTAGACTGGATAATGCAGCACAACATCAGCTGCAAAAGGTCACATCTCTCCAAAAACACTTCATGTATGCTTCAAAACTAGACTGAAGAGCATTACCTACAGGAGATCTGATCTCCTGCAGGTATCATAGATACCCACCCCCAACATGGACTATTCACACTCCTACCTTCTGGCCTGACGGTCAACGACCACATTTACAATTGAAGAATGGATGCTAATTTGAGCCATCAGAGTCGTTGGTTCTTTTGGCCCTGTTTCAGTAAGTCTGGGGAGAAATCGAAAACCTAGTACTCCTAGTTAAAGGTTATAATGATTATACTTCCTGATAACAAACAGAACTGGTAATGTTGCCAGTTTTCTTAAAGTCCATTTAAATCTACAACATTGTTCACAAAGTAATTAATATCCTATTTTGTTTCATCAATTACTTCATGTTCTGGTTGTTGATGTTCGACTTAAATGCTGTTAAACTTGTACTTTTAGCTATTAAAGTACAAACCTGCTCTAATGATGCTGCTAAAGAATTGAACCACCACTGTGAGGATTTAAACACTGAAAACTAACTGGTGAACGTCCATCAACATACATTAAACCCATATAGGAAGTTTTCAAATCCCAATGCAAAGTAAATAAAAACAAACTTTTAAGAAAACTATCAGAAAACATGAAGGGGAAACAGTTTTTACAGAGATGCTTCAAACCAGAAATCTAAATGAGGCCCAATCCTCATTTGGACCTACAGATTGCAGCTTTTATAGTTTCAGTAAATTCTAGTTCTGTGTGATGAGATATTGAGTTTTAAGTTTTACCAACCATAACAGAAAACAGAGCATAACATATCAAACATTGCGGATGGACTGGTTAAATGTTTTACAATAAAACTTCTACTGACTCCTCTATAGATATTACTGTGGTTATGAATAATGATTATTAATATGTGCACCTTATGAAGCGCTGCTGAGATGCTGTTTTAAATAAAAATACCTAAGATCTGGTTTGGTTCAGGTTCATTTGTTAAGATATTTAGACCTTTATTATATCAAACATTTATTAGTTTTACACATCAGCCATTATAGTCACTGCATGTTTTTCCTTTTGTAGGTTTTGGAGAAACATAAAGATTAAGAGAGAAAATTCTGTCATTTCAGTAGAATAACCAAGTGGTTATTTAATTAGGCTTTTTGTGCAATTATTCAATTAATTCCCAATAAAACTGGCCCATAATCACAAGCAATCTTTAAAAGTAATCTGACATAAATAAAACTTTAATTCTAGAAGTGAAAAAAAGTAATATCAAGATTTCATAAGTTCTGTGTTTTGAGAAAATTGGATGCTTATGATAAAAACATGTTTGTTACAGCAGCAGCAGCAGTCAGAGCTCTTACAGTAAAGTGTGTGGCTCTTAAAAGAGCCGTTGTGTGTTTGTTGCTGAGCAACAGCAGCAGCAGGTTTACTTGGCCTTGGCGGCCTTCTCGGTCTTCTTGGGCAGCAGCACCGCCTGGATGTTGGGCAGCACTCCACCCTGAGCGATGGTGACTCCACCCAGCAGCTTGTTGAGCTCCTCGTCGTTGCGGACGGCCAGCTGCAGGTGACGGGGGATGATGCGGGTCTTCTTGTTGTCGCGGGCGGCGTTCCCAGCCAGCTCCAGGATCTCAGCGGTCAGATACTCGAGCACAGCGGCCAGGTAGACGGGGGCTCCGGCACCGACCCGCTCTCCGTAGTTGCCTTTGCGCAGCAGCCTGTGAACGCGGCCCACCGGGAACTGGAGTCCGGCTTTAGAGGAGCGGGTCTTGGCCTTCGCTCGGGCTTTCCCTCCGGTCTTTCCGCGGCCACTCATTTTGTTGCTTCTTGTTTCTGCAGACTCAAGAAAATGTGACCAGCAGCGGCTGAAAGCTGCTTTATATGTCCGCGGAGAGGAGCGGGACGATGCTGGCGACCAACCAGAAAAGCTCCCAGCAGAGCGGGACGGAGAGGCGGACTTTTTGAACGCAGCTTCCTCCAATGAGCGGCGGACATTAAGCCGGGAGGCGACGCCTCTGGGCGGCGCTGAGCTCCAGGAGGAGCCGCTAACCAACCAGGATCCGGAGCGGAGCTGCAGCGTCACAGAGAGACGCCCAGAGCCGCAGCTTAAGAGCAGCGGAGCCTCGGCGGTTCGCCACATTTCTCTCCTGATCCCGAGCAGAGAAGCAGAATCATGGCCAGAACCAAGCAGACCGCCCGTAAATCCACCGGAGGCAAAGCCCCCAGGAAGCAGCTGGCCACCAAGGCAGCCAGGAAGAGCGCTCCGGCTACCGGCGGCGTGAAGAAGCCTCACCGCTACAGGCCCGGTACCGTGGCTCTGAGGGAGATCCGTCGCTACCAGAAGTCGACGGAGCTGCTGATCCGCAAGCTGCCCTTCCAGCGTCTGGTCCGAGAGATCGCTCAGGACTTCAAGACCGACCTGCGCTTCCAGAGCTCCGCCGTCATGGCTCTGCAGGAGGCCAGCGAGGCCTACCTGGTGGGTCTGTTCGAGGACACCAACCTGTGCGCCATCCACGCCAAGAGGGTCACCATCATGCCCAAAGACATCCAGCTGGCCCGCCGCATCCGCGGAGAGAGAGCTTAGAGGCTGCAGCTCCAACAAACACACAACGGCTCTTTTAAGAGCCACACACACCCAGTTTAACAGCTCTTCCTGTTGCGTCTTAAACTTTCCTGCTTTATACAGACAAATCTGGAGATTTTTTTTTTCTTTTCACACAGATCTACAAGTTTACTTTTGTCCTAAATAAAATAAGCTGTTTTATCTTATATCACCACCATTGTGCATAAAAACTGAATGTTGATCCATAACTTCAAGCCTGAATCTGATTTCTGTAGAAATAAAGTTGTTTTATTTCTTTCTCAGTCACATCTGAACCTCCATCACCATATGAAGGAAACATCACTTCAGTTTATATTTTTGCTCCTTTTCCTCATTTTATGTTCCCCATAACTAAATGTTGTAGTTAAACAATATACTAGCTTTAGTATCACAAAGTACTAAACCAAGTGTTAAATTAAGCACCATATGTTCATGCAACTTAACTTAGATTATTAAATACAGTTCAAACTATTCTTCTATACAAAAGGTCTCATTGCTGCTTCCTGATGTTTTCACATTGTTTTAAATCTATTTTGGCTCCAGAGCTGCTGCCGTTCAACAGAACTCATAATCAGAATAATGCAGTCATTTTCCTCTCTGCCTTTTTCCTCCAGTGACATATAACATTACAGAGACTTGGGACAAAATAAGTTTATTATTAATATACACACGTAGAATAAGAGTTTGACAAAAGTCACACAATCCAGTGATTGTGTGACTTTTGATCCAATCCAGTGGATCGAACCAAAAGAAGCTCAGATTAGTTCAAAGCAGCAAAACAGACCTTTGATTGAATCATGAATCTTTGGTGATGAGTTTCTTGCCTCAACCCGTCAATCTTTACCTACTTCTATAAATTCTACATCAGATTAAAGTCAAGACTGTGATCCAAAATATATATAAAAAATAAAATTTAAAAAAATTAAATTCTAAAGCTAATTTTTCATTATTACAAAATCATAAAAAAACACACATTACAGATTGAGGCTATATGATTACATTTGAACTGCCAGTGACCAGAGATATAACCAGATTTATATCGTACTAAGTTGAGATTAATAACTCAGAGTTCGGCCTTCTTCTTCTTAAAGACGTCTCCGTCAGGCTGCTCTCTCCATTTCAAGGTGGTTCCACTCGTTCCATTCTCATTCAGTCTGTCCTGCAGCTGGTGAGTGAAGTATGGGTTTGGGGGATGGGTTGATTAGGTTGATTAGTGCTCCAAAGGACTGTCATTTTTTTTTTTTAATCTTCAAACTTTACCTTTTTCAGTATGTTTGCCATCACAAGCGGATCGTTCAGATTGACAGAGTCCTCAGTCTTCAGTCTCAGCTTCACAAGCCGTTTCATTTCTACGTTTTAAACAAGAAAAATGAAGCTACACTTAAAACTGCAGCTCATGTTGTCCTACATGCACATCAATAAGTAAATACCATTTAAACACTTGCCTGGGAGGCTGTGGCAAACAAATGACCTTTTTGTTTCACATGAGCGAAACCTCCATTGCCCTGGACTCCATGTGACTCCACAAATGATTCTGTTGGAGCCTATTACGTTGAAAACGTCTGCCCAGTTTCTGTAGACAAATCTGCTCCCATCAGACCAGTGAAAGTTTGGATCTCTAAACAGACCAATCCATACAAAGGCCGGACTAGGAAGCAAACTTTGAGCTCTCTGGTTTTCTGTGTGGTTCCTGATGGTAGCCAGGTCTCTGAAGTTCTGCCTGCAGTACGTCTGAGCATCGGACCAGGATCTGGGTTCATTGACCAGAACATATTCAGGATTCTCCTGTGTGCCTGCAGTAGAGAATGAAAACAAGCAGCATTTGTACATTTTATGATCAAGTCTTTGTTAGAACTGAATGTAGTAGTTGCTTCTCATTACCGTTGTAGCAGATAAATGGGTACGAGATGCTGCAGGAATCATCCCAATATTTGCCATTGTCAGCAATCAACACACAGAACTGGTAGGCATAATAAAAATCTGGTTCATCATCAGAGGTTTCCCAGTCCCTGTATTCAGCCCCGCTCCCTGTGAAACCATCAGACCACCTCCAGTCCATCTCACTGTACAAACCGATCCAGACCTCCGATGTGTGACCAGCAGATGAAAGCGTTTCCTAAACTCGCTCCACTTCTGTGAAACTCTGGATGGTGGCCAGGTCTGTGTGTTTCTGTCTGCAGTAGGCCTGAGCTTCGCTCCAGGTGAAAGATCCACTGACAAAGTGATACTGATGCTGGTCGCATGTGGAGAGGATGAACCTCTCTGTTAGGAGAAAAACAGAAACTTTCCTCATAATCTCTCAGGGCCTTTTTCCACCAATGTAACTTTTTCACAGCATTACAGCAATTAAAAGTAATGATAGTCCATAAAAAATTAAATCAACAGAATGTTCCCATGTTCAAATCTGACCACCTCCACTATTTTATGTCTCTGTGTGCGTAACAGATCCCAGAACATCATGTTGCAGATTTTCCTACATTTTCCCCCCTCACTGTTTTTCTGGAAGGCTTTTACAACCAACATAACCACTGAGCTTGTTTCTGTAGTGTGGCCACTGAGTTTCTATTCAGTAGCCGTAGAAACTTCACCTCCTTCCCCCAGGCTGTCTCCTCAAGGAACATAATAGATGCACATTATAACTCGAGTAGCTACTCTACTGAGAAACAACTTAGGCACATTTGCAGCATTTTAATCTTCTGCCCATCTGCATTGTTTGTGTCCACAAACATGGCCAGTAGAGTCGGACTGTATTCTGATTCTAATAGGGCCATAAAGTTAATAATGGTGCAGTCCTATCGGCTATTCAGCTCAGTGTTTGGGTCTTTGTTGTCCCTGACGACGTTACGTGAGGTGATCTGGTCTCCTTTATCAAGGTGCGAATTGCTGAAAAACGTCCTGAAGAAACAACAAAAGACGTCCAGATTTCTTGTACTGGACTTGAGAACTTAGGAATGTCTAAAAATGACTGATTACGGTTGAGTGGTTGATCTATGAAATTGAAAATACAGTCATGTATTTGTCACACAAGTATGTCAGGATTTGTCTGTCTGAAATTTGTACAAAGTGAGCGTGGGAGATCTTTTGTTTTTAAAACATGGTTTAGTCACTACACAATCCAGAGCTTCACTCTATGAAGAACATTTAGGATTTTGCAACTCTGGACAGAAATAAATGTTATGTCGAATTGTTTCGGTTCAGTTATGTAATTTTATTTGTTCTTTATATTTAAATATGTGCAGGTAGTTGGTCTCGGGTGCTGCACATTTTGACCACCAGAGAGCAGTGTTTCAATGCTGTTTCCCAAGACGGGGCAGGAAATGCATCTTGTTGTCTTCCTGTGTTGCTAAGCTACGTGCCGAACGTGGATGTGAACTGTGAGTGTTTCATCTGCGGGAGACAGATTTGGCAGAAAATTGGTAAATATATACATCACTTGTTGAAATATGTCGGTACATTCTCATTTATGCGATAAGCTGTCAGTATTTTAATGACAGCTTTGTTTAATCTGTCTCAACTGGAAATAAAATATTCTGCACATTAAGGACCCCAGTTATTGTGTCCTGTGAGGCTCAGTAATTCCCAGGCTACATATGTAAACGTCACTTCACAAGGGAAGGAAACGAGTTTTTTAGATCTCTATTGAATGTAAGCTGGACAATAAAGCTGAAAAACTCATAGCAGTAAAAGTATTTCACATCAGTCTGTCAATAATTGTTAATATTGATCATTATTTATTAGTCTTTTGTTTTAATTATCCAAAATACTATAAACTGGTGACGTGAAATGTCCTATTTTATCCAGTTTTAACTCCACATGTTTGTTTTTTTAATTTGTTTTTCCAGTTATGAGGCACAGTGGCCAAACCTGAAACTGCTGCTGCGCAAGTTACGCAAAAGGTCGTTGCTAGGTAACCAAAGAATGACTAAGTTGCTAGGTAACCAAAGAGAGAGCGAGGAAGAACCGCTAAAGTCATGCCTCAGCCTACATCTCCCAGAATGCTGTGCGGTTCTGGATCTGAGTTCAGATTCAAAACTGCTTGGGGTTTTTTTGTGGCTCACACTTTTTCCATATCTAAATGTGAAGCTAAAAATTAAACAGAGAATTTGTGTAACAGACTTTTAGACAGTTACATTTTGTCAGAAATATTTGCAAAAAGAAAAGAAATGGAGCGTATGGGATCATTTCACCTCCTCTGGGTGTCACAGACAGAATCTGAGCCTGAGAACCGGCAAGAGGAGAGTTCATATCTACTAGGTAAGGTTTATTTGACTATTTTTATAATTTAGTGTAATTTGTAAGAAATAAGCTATGTAGGAATATATGTTTGTGTGTGTGGCTGTGTAACATTGTGTGTGTTTGTCTTTGTGTGGGTCAGACACACAACGTGTCTACATTTGTGTGCTTGTAGCCTGTATTTGTGTGGGTCATAAGCATTGTGTTGGTTTTGTGTTTGTATGGGTGGAAATTAGGGAATAAGCAAATTATTACTTATCTGCATGATAAGTAATAATTTGCTTTTACTTACCTTAGTAATAAGCAGATTATTAATAAGGTAAGTAATAATTTGCTTATTACTTATCTTAGTAATAAACAAATTATTAATAAGTAATAATTTGCTTATTACCTATCTTAGTAATAAGCAGATTATTACTAAGGTAAGTAATAATTTGCTTATTACTTATCTTAGTAATAAGCAGATTATTAATAAGTAATAATTTGCTCGTCTTAAGCAAATTATTCTCAGGTAACAGAAGATCCTACATCATGGTCCTGCTGCTGACCTCTGGTCTGTTGTCTCCTCTCCGACTCTTTGCTCCTTCTGTTGTGACAATAAACATTTCTTTGAAATATATCAAAAGCAACAGTGAGAACAACTTTTGCAAAGAAAATAAAGAGAACTGGGTTTATTCCTGGCAACAACTATCTATCAAGGAATATTACATGGGTTAACAGCAACATTAATATTCATGTTAACAGGCATTTCATGATATATTGGCATTAATTAACTAGTCATCATCTAGCCAACATTTTGTGGATACAACAACATTAGTCAACTTGCATGATTATTTGTAAAAAAACTGCAACATCTTTTCTGTACTCTGTCCATCTGTGCTGAGCTTCAAGACTCTCCTTAGTGACTCACTGGTGTAACATCAGCATTAGCTTTGTATGCTATTGGTTAGTTCAAAGTATCTTCATAGTCTGTCTTGTGGGGAGCCAGAAATCTGAATGGGCAGGGCCACCAAGGGCCAGCAAGGGCCAGCAAGGGCCACCAAGGGCCACCAAGGGCCACCAAGGGCCCCAAGGGCCAGCAAGGGCCAGCAAGGGCCACCAAGGGCCACCAAGGGCCACCAAGGGCCACCAAGAGCCAGCAAGGGCCACCAAGAGCCAGCAAGAGCCAGCAAGGGCCACCAAGGGCCACCAAGAGCCAGCAAGGGCCAGCAAGGGCCACTCCTTTTCCAGTTCAGGCATTCGCCTTGTTAGGCCGACAACAAAGTTTATTTGCTCACAGCTGTTGAAGCCAATAGGACCTCATCACATCTGCAAAAAGCAGAGACGCGACGCTAAGGCAACTAAAACGGATCCCATCAAAACCTTGACTGCATCTAGACACTGGTGACAAAAGGCAACGTGTGGAGAGCAACCTGTGGAGAGCAACGTGTGGAGAGCAACTTGTGGAGAGCAACGTGTGGAGAGCAACTTGTGGAGAGCAACGTGTGGAGAGCAACCTGTGGAGAGCAACGTGTGGAGAGCAACGTGTGGAGAGCAACGTGTGGAGAGCAACTTGTGGAGAGCAACCCGTGGAGAGCAACGTGTGCAGAGCAACGTGTGGAGAGCAACCTGTGGATAGCAACCTGTGGAGAGCAACTTGTGGAGAGCAACCTGTGGAGAGCAACGTGTGGAGAGCAACGTGTGGAGAGCAACGTGTGGAGAGCAACTTGTGGAGAGCAACCTGTGGAGAGCAACTCTCACCTGACATTATGTTTCTCTAATCTGAACCGTTTGCAAATTCAGTTTTCTAGAAATTAATGCTACCTTTCTTGAGGACAATGTTCATTATAGTCAATCACCCCAATTTACATCATTTTTGAAATCCTGGGGGGAAACCGGAGCACCCGGAGAAAACCCACGGCCATTTTTTTTGTTCTGGTCTAAAATAAGAGATTTTTTGGGGGGTTTTGCAAACGGTTCAGAAATTCTCTAGACATTTTCTCCTAGTTGCTCTATTAAGATGTTTTCTTGCTCTTCTTCTGTTGTGATTTTTTTAGCTTAAAACTGTCCTGTATCCTTTTCCATACGGATGTTTTCTTGCCCGCTGCCTCCACTGGTTCCTCTGACTGATTTGCCACACAGCTGTCTCTCATGTCTGTGGCCTCAGGATCTCTCTCTACCATAAAATTATTTGCCTCCTTGTTCGATCCATGAGGAACATCAATGTCCTCTTCCAGTGTTTCTTCTAAGTGATGGTCCTGATTTTTGGCTGCAGAGTCAGAAATGCTGTTTGTGTCTTTTTCATTTCCTTCTTGACACTTTGCCATGTTTTTTCCTGGTGGTTCAAATTCATTTCCGTCTTTAAGGTGAGATTTCATTTTTTCCTGCTCCATTTTGAAACTAAACTCACAGCCAGAGTGCAGTTTCTGGAAGTCAGTTAGTTCTTTTATAAGATGTTTCTTCTCATCTTCAAGCTCCATGATTTTCAGTGAGGAAGCTTCCCTCTCTTTAGCTACATCCTGCTTCAAAATGTCTGCCTGCTGCATCAGGCCAGAAACTTCGACTTCATGTCTGGCTTTAAGTCCCTCAAAAGAAATAGTAGCCAGATCCAGAATACTTTTAAGATGTCTTATTGTCTGATTGGATTGTTGTTGCAGGACAGACAACTCTTCTCTCCTTCTCTGGTCCAGACTTTCTTTTTCTGCTCTCAGTGTGTTGATGAGCTCAAGGTCGTTCCTGGCTTTTTCCAGATGTGCTTCGTTCAAACGAGTTATTTCGAGCTGGTAATCCTTGTTTTGTTGTCTTAGCGTAGAAACATCAGCTTCATACGTCCATTTCAGGTGTTGGTAAGAAGTCGTCATCTGATCTAGCTCTCTCTGCAGACGTTTCTCCTTGTTGTCATCATTATAGTTCAGCTGCATCTTGTCAGAAGCGTTTATAGCTTCTGGACTGCTAAACGTCTTTACTGCCTCTAGTTCTGTCTTTAACTCTCTGCTCATTTTCATGAAAATCTCCTTAAGAGTTTTCTGCCTCTGCAGCTCATTTTTTGTCTCCTGTAGTACTTTTTGGGTGGAGGCCAGCTTTTGGGTCTCGTCAAACCATTTCGCTCTCTCCATTTCAAAAAGAGATCCGAGTCTTTGGATCTCTCTCTGGAAGTCCATCACAGGTCTGTTCTCTTCCCAGCCTTGCTGCTGTTGTTCAGCTATAAAATCTGACTGCTGGGGTCTCATCCCACCGTTGGAGTATTGTTGTGTTGGATATGACATGTTTATACAAAACAGTGCTGGTTCAAATCTGTCTTTTTCTGCAAACAATCTCCTTCTGAAAGCGCTTTGCGTACGTCTGAACTCGTCAGTAGTGCAGGAAGCTATGACAAGAAGGTAGCAGTTTGCTACATACATACAGTGCTGATGACATCACAAGCATGACTCTAGTTGTGACATCACAGTTTTCCTTCATCTATGGAATGATGATGATGTCAGTGTTTGAGAAATCTACCACACTGACCAACCAGCCCCCCGCCCCCATATTGAAATTGGGCTGGTGGGGAGTGGGTGGGGGGGTTATACAGTGTTAGGGTGACTGATTAGGGTGACTGCCCCCAAGTGTGCCCCTGCACACTAGGGGGCAGTGTCTCAAGAACTCTGAAATGAGTCTCCATTTTAGTTCATGGTTATTTTGTTTTGCTCTTACTGTTTTAGTTTCAGGTGATCCTGGTCCCTTGGCTCTGACACCAAATAATCACATCTAGTTGAAACAAATTGAGGCCATTTTATATGGAAATAGTTGTATTGTCTGTAATGTCAGCATCAATCCATTTGTTTCATAACTGAATCAGAGGATTTTCAGAGAATGGAGAGACCAAAGATCTTCATGAATCCCATGAATCCCAAGGAACACGGCGGGAAACGGTCAGAGAAAAAGACATAAAAGTTCCAGTTCTAGTTTGTCATAAACCATGTAATTTGTTTTATTGGTATTTTGAACGACTATTCCATGGACTCTAGACAGAAGTTGCTGGTGGATTGGAAATGAATGGGAAAGCTGCAGTTTTTAGTTTTTAATTTTATGAAGAAAAAAGAAAAAAACAATGCAGGAAGATGCCAACGCCCAATGGGCTTATGTAAAGCTTCCACCAAATAATAAGAAAATAATATGTAATAAAATCCACTAATACAGTCCTTCATTTATTGATTGTAAATGCATGAAAAAAAAAACATCTACAAAGTTTTGACAGGAATTTAAATAGCTTGGGAGACTTTAACAGTCCCTAACACAAGTTAGTTTTTGGTGAACATTGTGAAACTTTATTTTATGTTGCTAAAAATTCCAAGTTCACCTCGCTGCAGCAAACGGAAAGGGGCGGGACGGACCACTGTCAGTCTCATACCTTATGACTATTTCATTCCGGAAATGAAGGGGGCGCTAGTGACAATATTTCCTGTACCAACCGTGTTATAATAATTAGAATAATAATGTATTTTATTTGACAACGCCTTTCAAAACACCAAGAACACTTTCAACATTAAAAATACAAATTAAACAGTAAAGAAATGGCTACAAAACGTGATATGTCACGTGGTATGTCCCTTTTTTATTTTTAAATCTTTATTAAATCTTTATTTAGAATTATATTAGTAACAATCTAAAATAAGCAACAATAAGGAATCATTATGGAGATGTATTTATCTATCTTTACACCCTATCTATCTCAAACAAAAGTCATAAAACATGAATCAAATCAATATTTTGGAGACAAATGTACATTACATTCATCCATCCATTAATTATCATACACGCACGTTTATCCCTATAGTGGGTCATGAGGGCTGGACCCTGGACAGATCGCCAGTCCATTGCAGATTAAGAAAACAGATATAAACAAATACTTGCTGGTGCTGAAGTTCAAATAATAGATTGTGATGTTGTGAATGGTACTCTTAAAATAAATAAGTTACAAACATATAAAATATAATAGCCTCTGGCTTATTTAAGAAGAACGAGGTGGAAAAGAGGTTTGGTCAGTAAAACATTTAGTCAACAATTGTGGCCAACTTAGTACGTCCATTCACAGAGCAATTTTGTTGTTTATTTGCCAAACATTTTTCTTATTATTCACATTATGAATATAATTTACAAACAAACCAAAGGACCTTTGAACTTCTAACAAGTGCCATTCAGAAAACTAGAATATTTTTGGTTGCAGGTGACCTGGCTCAGCTGTTATCATTGTTTACCATAATGTCTCATTGGAAACTTTTGCTATAAGGACTCCAGCTCAACCAGTAAACTGATTGGTGTCCCACTATTCCATTTAGAAATTCAATTCTACCAATTGCAATCGATTCATAAAATAAAGACCTTAAATATCCAATTGTTGCGAAACCCAAAGTGATTCATTGAAAACTTTAAATGTAGCTTCAACCTGGAAAGAGAGTCAAGCAACTTAACTGAATGAAGAACAGATTTTAATCCATAAAAAAATAAAACATGATACACAGCTAAATGTTTGTTAGGTTCCATCTAACCTTTATTTGTTGTCTTGTATTAATATTTTTCATTTTTGGTTTTAAAATACCTAACAGTGCACATAACGTCATTGTTATTCATGTCTGCTGAAATAAATGGGTAATATTACATTATGATCAGTCAAACAGTAGTTAATAATAATAATAATAATCATTTCACCAAATGCTTTGTTACTTTTACTTGTGTCATTTATTGCAGTTACTTACTAAAACTATATTGAAGTTGTGCTACTCGTCATTAGAGCATCACATCTGGGTTCTACACCCAGCTATGATGGCAGCTGTTAGTTTATAAAATATATTAGACTTTCCAGAAATTTAACATTGGTGTACAAAACATATTTTAAAAAAGATTAACCTTTAAAAAGAAAAGAAAAACACTAGAGAACTGGTAAGTTTGTAAAAAATATTTGATATTTTTCAGGTGTAGTTTTACATGCCGTCATGTTGCAGAAGAATCTCAGCGCCGTCTAAACTCTCCGCTCTGCTGACCTCCTTCACTCACCGCTGCAGGACCTGAACACCGACGCAGGTTTTGTCCACATTCCTCTGAGCTCAGATTGTAGCAAACATGAAAGACGGGATTTGAAAAGCAACGTTTACGTTCTGACAAAAAAAAAAATCAACTTCACATGCTGCATCTGTACAAATTAGAAAACTGATTATTCACAGATATTTATATTTGTGAGGTTAGTGTCAAGAAGTTACTTTTTTTTTTTTGCATGTCTGAGAAACATCTAAAATAAATTTAACGTACAATTATGCAGCTTTTGAAATGCTTCATTAACATTAATGCCACCAACTTTCATTCAACAAGTGGATTGCAATGGCAAAGTAAACAGTTTCATTTGCTAGATTGCACCGTCACTTTGCTTGTAGCTTCCCAGTTTAGCATCACAGGACAAACATGTCATATTTTAACCCTCCTATTATGTTCGTTTCTGAGGTACAGCCAAATTGTTCATGGTCAATTTGACCCAGGGAGTGTTTAATCATACAATAGTGTCAGAAACCAAAAAATTCCTCCAAAACATTTTTGTATCTGATTAGTAACTCCAATACTAACCATTTCAATCAATATTTGTGCAATGATGTTTTATTATTTCTCAAAAATTAAGGATCAATGACGATAACCTACTCATTTACTCATTTGGACATAAAAAATGGAATTTACATTTTTAATGTCCACTGAAAAAAACCTAAAAATAAAAAACTATAATTTCCTTGAAATTGATCTTTGATAAATTTTTTTATATTACATTTTTTTTTTTTCAATGGGTGATCTTTAACTTGAGACACACATACTGTTCTGGGTCAAATGGACCCAGAACAGATAAAAATCATTTAGTCATGCAGAGAGTATTTATGTTTTCCTCCACTCCTGCTGAGTGTCCACTCAGTGTGGGTGGAGTTTGTCCACAGGAACAGAAAAGATTCCTGTCAAACGTTGTGTGAACACCTGCTTTCTCGCAGTTTCCTAGTGAAGTAAAGAGAATAGTGAGAAAGTCGGCTTGTGGGCGTGCACATGCGCATGTAGGGGTGTGGTGGGGTGTGTTTGTGTGTGTGCATGTGTTGTGTTTGTGTGGTGAAATATGGTTCATAGCTGCAAGGAAACATATAGAATTGGACATTTTTTAATCTTCTTTTGCACTTTAACCTGACTACCGGGTCAAATTGACCCAAACAGTATCTATGTAAAAAGTAGACCTAGGGGTTGGTACAAATGTGTAAAATGAATAAATTTTTAATTTATTTGTAGCGTGCACCTATTAAGACAAATAGAAAAAGTTTCATGCAAAAAAAATACTTCCAACTATTTAAAAAAAATATTTTAAACTTTAAAACGGGTCAATTTGACCCGCAACATAACAGGAGGGTTAATAACTCTAAATGTCTCAGTGCATAAATCAAAGCTCTCCAGATGCAGTGAGTGGCTCTTAAAAGAGCCGTTGGGTTGGAGCATCAGCAGCAGAGCTGGTTACTTGGAGCTGGTGTATTTGGTCACAGCCTTGGTTCCCTCGGACACGGCGTGCTTGGCCAGCTCACCGGGCAGCAGGAGGCGCACAGCGGTCTGGATCTCCCTGGAGGTGATGGTGGATCGCTTGTTGTAGTGAGCCAGACGGGAGGCCTCGGAGGCGATGCGCTCAAAGATGTCGTTGACGAAGGAGTTCATGATGCTCATGGCCTTGGAGGAGATCCCGGTGTCGGGGTGGACCTGCTTCAGCACCTTGTACACGTAGATGGCGTAGCTCTCCTTCCTGGTCCTTCTCTTCTTCTTGCCTCCTTTGCCGGCGGCCGTCTTGGTGACCGCTTTCTTGGAGCCCTTCTTGGGCGCGGACTTGGCGGGTTCGGGCATTTTTCCTCTTCGCTGGTTCCGACAGCAACGAATGACTCGCTGACAGCGGTGAGGTCGCTGTTATACATCCAGCATGCAAATAGCGCTGCGTCATCCCCCCGCTGTGATTGGCTGTTTCGCTCGGCGGGTAAACTTCAAAGCGCTGACTTCAAAAACAAATCACGTGGGATTTTTAAACTTTGCGCGCCGAGAAAATGAAAGAAGCGGGAAATCCTGGCGGTTCCTCTTTGTTCTCAACTGAACTCTGTAACTGACCAGAACCGAAAACTAGTGTGCAAATAAATACACTTAGTACATTCAGACACATTTTCTGGTTATTTGATTTATTTTTGATAACAAATAAGTTTAAGTCACTCACAGACTGAAGAGAAGAGTCTTCTGTGTCGTTTTATTTTAAGACACCTGTTGTTTCAGTTGTTCGATTTATACCTCATTTTCTTTGATCACCACATTCATTTTTCTATGAGTTCTAAATAATAAAAAAACTAGAACACACTTTAGCTGAATTAGGAATTAATCATTGAAAATAAACATACGCACCATTTTTAGTGGAACTGGATGGTTCCAACGATTCTTTGGATTCCTCTCTGGTTTCCTGACCGTTTTCTAATAAATGGAAATTGGATTGACGATAATGGATTTTGATTATTTGCAACAACAAACATCAGCCACATGGTAATCGTTTTGTGTTTTTTTTTTCCATGCCAGCGTCCTGGCCTTACTCGTGCCGGGTCTTCGATTCAATTCAGTTTTGAATTCAGTTTCTTTGTTTAGTGCCAATTTAAAGTGTGTCGTCTCAAGCAAGATTTAAAAAGAAAAGCCACCTCAGTCCGTTCGCACATATTCCAAGTCACAGCCATACTTTCCAACTGATTCCTATTGAACTTAACCAGAAACTCCCTCTAACCAAAAAAAGACCTAACAGATTGAATCAAGTCACTAATTTTCAGCGATCACTTCTCCTGGATGAGCCTGTAGAGGACAGAAGAAGAAAAATCCTTTCATGAGTAGAACCTGGGTCAGTGTTTACCTGTCTGAGCCTCCTGTATGCTGATCATTCACAGACATTAACTATGTGTGAACTGATACTGACCAAACTCCAATTGGCTTGTATGATAAGATTTGTAAGTTTCACACAATTTCTTTCGTTCCTAAGCGTTTTTGAAACTTCATGTGACCCTCTGCTTGCATAATCTTCTTGGAGCTGAGAAAGAGAGAATGGCCTGAATGACACAGACTGTAGGAGCTGCAGACATTCTGCTCTTGTTGGTTCCTGCAATGGAAACACAGATTATACACACTACCTGGGTACCAATCGCATGACTGAACTGGAAGAACAAAGGAACTGTGAGTCATGAGCATTGAGGCTTATAACATGTAACAAAAACAATTATATGTATATATATATATATATATTTTGCAGCAGAACGTCTCTATACGCTTCATGAGCTGACTAGAACGGTTCTTCTTGTGGAGAATCTGGCAACACAGAAAGAAAGACTGAAGGGAACAAAAACGTCTTAGAGCTGCAGATATGTTTTCAAAACGTAGCTGTGGTTGGACAATAACAGGACTAATTTAATTAATTAATGATTATGAGCTTTATTAGGCAATATGCAAAAAGAACTGATACTAAAAGAACAAAACCGCTCTACACACTAGAATTACTGCGGTGGTAAATGCACCCAAATATTATTCTTTAACTATTGACCAGTCCAGGTTTGGGTTAACTAAATAGACTAGTTAGGTGTATGAACTAATCTAAAGGTTGAATTTCTTTTCTCCCTAAAACTATGCTAAAGTGACTTCTTTTTATTTGTAAGGCCCCAAGAAAATGGGCAGAAAAGAAAATTAAAGATTTTTTGTGTTGGAATTAGTAATGTTGTCTTCATTCTTTTTATACACTTATAGGGAATTTCATTAAATAAATTTATTTAACTTTACTAATAGCAAAAAAAAAAAGGAAAGGAGGTTCCCATCATGGTGCTGGTTATATTCCATCATGACTGACAGCAAACCTGATTCAGGTTTTAGAGCGTTTGTCAAGCTAATGCTAGAAACTAGCGGAGCAGCTGAAAAAATTTCAGGATAGTCAGAACTGAAGAGATTGGTCTTATTGCAGAAAATCTACAGACGCCATTTTGACTCATTTACTACACATTATAGTCATCAATTCCCACACTACAGATTTTACAAGTTGCATTTAGTGTGGCAAGAAGTCAAGATAGTCTGGAAATGTTCTTTGCTCTGTTGTAATAGTTACTTATGCTTGTTTATGATTATAGATCAGAGTCACACTAAAAGGAAATTCAGCTTCTTAAAGAAATGTGTTTGGCCCTTAAAAGGGCCGTTTTGTTTTATTTATGTAAAGAAGCGGTTTAACCCCCGAAGCCGTACAGAGTGCGGCCCTGCCTCTTCAGAGCGTACACCACGTCCATGGCGGTGACGGTCTTCCTCTTGGCGTGCTCGGTGTACGTGACGGCGTCACGGATGACGTTCTCCAGGAAGACCTTGAGCACACCGCGGGTCTCCTCGTAGATGAGGCCGGAGATCCGCTTGACTCCCCCGCGGCGAGCCAGACGGCGGATAGCGGGCTTGGTGATTCCCTGGATGTTATCGCGGAGAACTTTACGGTGCCGCTTGGCGCCTCCTTTACCGAGACCTTTGCCTCCTTTTCCTCTTCCGCTCATGTTGGTATCGTTCAAGAAAAGCCTGAAGCGACAATGTGGCTCAGAAGGAGGAAACGGCGCCTATATGTGGGAACTGCGGACGTGAAAGAGAACAGGGGCGGAACCGAGCTCCACAGATCCAGTCCAGTTATTGAAACCGGCCGAGAAAGTTCCTGCTTTTCTTAATTTGCGTTTTTAATAGTCTTCTTTACACTGTTATTTAAATTTATACCAGTGTTGTGAAAATGTTCTTGTATGTGTGTAGTTTTATATCTATTCATCAACTACTCGTGCTGGTGGGACTAATTTATGTTTCCAGGGGTCACACTTTGGACCTAAGCCATCCACTGTAGCTCTGGTTTGGTACTGGTCATTGTTCCTTTGTTAGATGAGCTTCTGTTGAGTCTTTGAAACATTTAGAAGAAGGTTTTCATTCAGGACTGTCCTGTATGTGGCTTAATTTACCTTCCCATCAGTTCTGTCCAGCTTCCCTGTCCCTGTTGAAGCCATACCTGCGTGGCCACACATAGGCAGGCTAACTGCACTTTCAGTTTCTCCTGGAAGTAAAATGGGGTTAATGCAATGCATTCTGGGATTAACAGTTGTTATACCTGTTGGGAACCAGGGTGTTTGGCTCTTTGGGGGGTATTTTCTGCTTCATCCACCAGATGGTGCCAGAGGCTGCACTACCTGGAGGACGTGCCTGCTGCTCACCTGTGATCAGTCTCATCGTCATCTTGGAGTATAAGAGGAGCAGGCTGAGTGTTTGCCAGTAATGGTACTCTGCGCCCCCCTGAGCTTACGTTCTGATTTCCTGATATTACCTCTTGTAATATTTTCCTGTCGACTCTCCTTCAGGTGTTTCCTCATGAAGCCTCTGAACTAATCTACTGATTAGCCTGAGTTCCTGGCTTTTGGATCCTTCCTCCCCTCGTGACGCCGTAGATAGTTACCCACCGGCTGCCCGAGTCCCTTTTCACCTCCACAGAAGAACCACAGACAGTTCCTGGAGTCTCAGCTGGCAGTCGGAGCGCTCCTCACTCTCCTCACCTGAACTTGCCTGTCTGCCACGTTACAAACTTCCTGTCCGAACCCGGACCACTTCAAAGACCCCTGCAAAGTGTCCATAACCACAGTATGACCTCTACCGCTGTAGAAAAGGACCAGCCCTGCTAACTAGCCTACAAGGATAAATGTGGCAGATAATCTCATGGATGTTTAAATTGTAGTAGAAACATTGTTTCACTTTATTTTCAAAGGAACAAACTAAAACTTACAAAAGGGCACCATTATTTGAGGTACCTTGCTGTTGGTTACAACTTAAGACTGTTTCCGTTTCTCTGTATGTTGATGTTTTGGCTAAAAATACATGCAATCTTTGTTGCTTACAATGATATAAGCAGAAAAACTTGAGAAATAGATCTGACGTTTAAAGCAACACCAACTCTATAACCACTTCCTTCATTTGACTCACTCGCAGTGGCCTCTCTAACATATCACACTCTCAGTTCAGCCAACGTAAGTATAAGGAGGTAAGAATGTTATTCTCTTGTAGAAATCGGTAATTCGTGCCTCGTCTGGCTAAGCTGGTCTTGAGGTTCGTTCATGGTATGTTTGTCTTTACTATTTGTTTATAGTAATATGTAGTCTTATTGTAAAAGTCTCATATTCTGGTCTGTGGTGATGAAAGAACAACATATATGTTATGCTGCAACAAAATATACAGAAAGGTGCTGAACTGCAATAAATGAGGCACACTTAATACGTTTAGTGTTTGAAGCTAAAGTAATTGACAGATGGACTTAGTTCCTCAATGTTGTTTGATGAATATTAGATTAAGAGAGAACACTACCTAACTGGCTGTGTTACTCTGAGTGATCAGGAAGCAGATAGTTAAACCAGAGATAAATATAGAGTTCAAGGTGTGGGGCAAGACAAATGATACCCAGATCCCAGAAACAAGGTCATAACCAGGAGTTAAACTTGATCATCTACACACAAAACCGTTTTCAATAATCTCACCGTGTGTCTGTGGCTGGAGGGAGTTTATTTAGAGCAGATCACAGGCGGGCTCTGTCGTGGAAAATTTTACTTTAACACGAGTCTGGATGAGAGGAAGTAAGAAACGGATCAAAGCCTTGCAAGTTGAGAACAAAAATACGGAGACACAGTCCGTCAAGTCTGTTCTAGCCGAATCCGGCCGCGTTTTACAGGTTCTGGTCATCAGATCTTGTCACAACAGAGAGTCGGTGTTAGAAAAGACGCTTGTTTGAACTGTAGGTGTGAAGATTTTGAATGTAATACACCAAAATGTGTTGGAGCTCAACACAGATGGTCTAGCCATTTGCCTTTAGTTAAGAAAAGGGGTTCTGTGTTTGACGTTAATGGGGACAACTTTGGTCCTGATAAGTTCTTGGTTGGGAAAATAATAGATAGTCCCGAACATCAAGGACCTGCTGTTTTCTGACAATGTGGGATCTTATCCACGGGTAAGACTCACTCTAAACATTTAATGTGCATTTGGGTGAGAGTCTCCATTATGGTTTGTCACTCTCTATTATGGGTGTGCATACGAGACCGTAGGCAGGCAGCAGTTGTGGTCGACTCTGCTGATACGCAAACATCAGCGGATGTCACAGCTCTTTGTATTGGTCAAGAGCTGTGACCAATATCAAGGTCACAGCTCTTGGTTAACCTGGTTACTGACATGTGAGCAGGCAAAGAAACACACTGAAACAGTACAGGGAGAGGTGTTAGTAGTTTCAGCTCAGCGCAGGGCCAGACAACAGAAACAAAGTAGGAAAATCAATCACTACCAAAGGATTACAAATTACAAAAGACAATGTCAATGTCATCTCTACTAGTTGAATGTCAAATTAAAAGTCCTGTCATTTGTTAAACTAGAAACTGTTTAATTTATGTTGGAGTTTCACAGCTCACATGTTGGCTGTGGCTATCGTTACATTTCCAAGCATAAAAAATGATTTGTGACTTTGAGGCCAAGGTTGGTGGGTTTGACTCTTTTCCTAGTTTCTCTTACTTGAAACCGGAAATTTCGAACATCTGAGGGAAAATTGAAAGCTTTGTTAAATCGGTTGCAGCGGCTAAGTTTCTTAAAGTTTTGAAAAGTCGTCTTGAGCTAAAAAGACAATAATTACTGAGCTGATACCTGTGATGAAAGGTTTATACATCACTGATATTGTCTTCATTTACAGGTAAAGTGTCTAATTCTGGGATTGTTTGGAAAGAATGACACAAAACGTCAATGTTTAATGAGTTTTTCACTCTGGCGAAACAATGCTTGAAAAACCTTAGAATATTTTTACGTTTGAAACTGTTCTCACTTCTAGGAGTTTATATTAGCTGCATGTTGTTGCAGGGTGTGACGCTCTTCTTCTTTTTATTTTAGGAAGTATATCTGCTAGATCAGAAACATTTTTGTGACCTAGTTGTATCATTAACACTTCCCTTTGCCTCATCCAGGTCCCGTCTGACCAAACTGCAGAGAATAAAGATGTTGTTTTCTCCCAGAGGCCTTCAGTCTACGATGCTCCTTGTTCTTCTTGGACTAGGCCGTCATGGTATGTTTGACATCTGCTTACATCAAATGATAATACATTTTATCTGGCTCGGCGGTGAGTGAAGTATTTCAAGCAAATGTCATTAACACGCAAGATGAGAACTAAAGAAATTTGAAAGTAAAAAGTTCGTATACATCTATTTTTCTACCTGAGCGTCTGTAAGAGTCTCATAGCAGAAAAGAGATCAGAAAGATCAGCTTTGATCTGCACTAATATCTACGACAAATGTTCTTACTAAACAAAGTTTTGCTGATAGGAACTAGAGGATCGTATTTCTGCATTTGCTTTTTCGTTAGTTCTTAGTCCAGCTAGAGATTTATTAAAAGACAAATGAAGAATGATTCTTTATAATGAATCATGATGTTGTTTATAATGTGTTTCAGATGTGGAGGCTTCAGAAGGAAAACGAGTCATTCATAAAGAAGTTGGAGACTCTGTGGTGCTTTCATCAAATTTACCAGCTGAAGGGGTCAAATGGGCAAGATGGAGATATGGAGACTCAAATGTAGCATTCCAAGGTTCAGGTCTTACTCCAAACCATCCATTTAAGGACAGAGTGAAGTTAAATGACACAAGTTTTAGTTTAACAATAAGAGACCTGACTCTTCAAGATTCTGGTGAATTCAGTTTGATGGGAGAGGTCAAAGGTGAACAAGGTTCAGTCCTCATCACTCTGCAAGTTCATGGTAAGATGCTGTTTTTGTTCACAACCTTTCAAAGAAATGTGAAAAACTGAATCCTTATAAATCCTTTTATAACTTTTCATAAACTACCTTAATTCAATAACAGCACCAGTCTGTCCAGTCCTAAAGCATCTTACATATAACAGCCGTTTAATGTGGCAAAATTCGGCCAAAAGAGCTCAATTATTAACCTTTGGTTTGAGTTTTCTGTGACCTTAAAGAAAATAGCGATAAACACAACAGTATAAGTAGAAGGAATATCTTACACACACACACACACACTATAAATACATTAACTATAGATATATTGCCATTATTGATAAGCTATTCTCCTTCTTCCTCTGTTCTCACATTAGAGCCAATATCTACAAATTCCATTGTGTTTTCCAACGTCACTGAGGTTGGATCAGATAAATTTTGTACAGTTTTTCTGGAGTGCAAAGCAAATCCTCACAGTGACGTCACCTACAGCTGGACCGTGGGAGCCCAAACCAGAAAAGGCTCCACACTGCAATACAGAATTACACCACAAGATGGCGACACAATATTCACCTGCAAAGCCTCCAATGTTATCAGTGAGAAGTTAGCATTCAAAAAACTGAGATGTAGCGAAACCACAGGACCCAGTTCTAATGAAGGTATGTTCAGAAATATGGATTCTTCTGTTTGTGCATCAAGTTCACATTTGTAAAGAAAATATAGACCAGTTTTATCAAGAATGAAATATGAATTGTTAGACCCGATTCCAAATTAAAAAGGAAGTTAGCAGGCTACTAAGTTATGAGAAAAGGGGATGTTGTCACTGTTTCTTTTAATCATAACAAGAGACAGTTTACATAAAGGCTGTGATACATGTTGGGTTAAATGTGAACATGTGATTCCAGATGAAGGTATTGAGTTTGATAAACACTTTCCCATTTATGGGAGATTTTTATGCTTCTTCTGACCCGACTTGTAACAACAATGTGACACTCTGCACTCATCTGAAGTAAGAACACCCATCTTCGCTTATGCAGCAGTACAACAATGAAGATGCATACAGAAGAGGTTTTCAGACATATTGGGGTCAAAGGTGAAAAAGAAAAAGATTTCAAAACCTGTCGATTGTGCAGTTTATTTTTTTCCATCTTCTGAAAATCTCCCACTCTTAGTCATTTTTGCTGAGACAGTTTGTTATGAGACAGATGATCAGTGAAAATATCAATCTCTTTCACCTGCTCCCTGAGCTGCTATTGACGTCTGAAGAAATGCACCGATCCCAACCAGAGACAACCAATCAGAGCCAGGAGGAGGGTCTTAGTGCTGTCAATCATCCTTGTGAACGCACTGTGGTGGTTTCGATATCCTGATTTCCTGGGACGCACGTTACAGGAAATGAAAATAAGCCTTGAGAGTTATCAATGTCCCAAACGAAGACAAGTATTTTAATCACACGCTAAAGTTTAAAATGTACCGATTTTAAAACTGGGTGTTAGCAAAGCAATCATGCGAGGGTGCTTGTAGGCAGCCATTAACCGCCATCGAAAAGATATTTAAAACTTTTTTTAATAGTGCACAAAAATAAATATGGTTTTAATATTTTGTTTACAGAGCCACAGGTTGCTGTCCTGTCCCCTGACAGCTCTTCTGTCTGCCTCCATATTGTTGCAGGATGTGGTTTTCCTCCCGTCATGTTTTGGTTTAGGTTGGTTGTCGGGCTTCTTGTTTTCCTAGTGCTGGTCTGGCTGCTTTACGACCAAAAGTTGAAGGGTAAGATATGCTATTTGAAGCCTTGTCTTTCACCAACAGTTGATCTGATGAACCCATTTGGTTTGTTTGTTGTTTCCACAGAAGCGTATTGTTCCAGGTGTGTAGGACTCTTTCTCTTTTTTCGTATTAAAGTCTTGCAACTTTTCCAAGTCAAACACGATTCCTTCACCAGATAAAATGTAACTATTTGTTTATTCATTCCAGGTTTGAACAGGCGGCAGCAGTCGACCGGGACCCGAGTCAGCTGGATCTCAACCTCTCACCTCCTCCGGGTCAGTTTTCTATTTTGTAATCAAATTAGAAGAAAATTAAAACCCACGTGTCGTCAGACTTTCATGCAGCAATTCGCTTTAATTACCGCCAGGTGATGCTTTGGTGTATGAAAACTCAGGAGGCGCTGCAGATGCACAAGACGGTACGAACTGCTGATACACTCAAAACGTTGTTTGTCAGGGACGAGGAAAGATGCTGTTTGTTTGTTTCTTCAGATGAAAACATCCCACCTCTATAAGTTCCCATCAACGACCAGGACAATCGATTGAGAACGAGTGGACAAGTTTTAGAAAAGTTTTATTTTTGTGCCTCTGCTGTCTTCTCAAAACCACAGCCGGCTGTGGAGGACGGTCTCTCACACTGAGCCTGGTTCTGGTCCAGGGTTGTTTTTTTTTTTTTTTCCTCTCCACTGTCGCTGCATACATGAGCTTGGAATGACGGGAAATGAAACAACACAGTGCAACGACGGCCCGCAATCTGCTGGGTTTCCTTAGACGTAAAACATTTGAACAAATTCAAATAGTAAACCAAACTTGACTTGATAACGAGGAACAAACAGAAAGTAGGACTGGATCGAATTGTCTTGTTTTACCTAAAGTCAGTTGAGATGGTGAAATATAAAAAACTGAACTGTAAATGTAAACTGCAGTATCTCGCATAATTCTGAGTCATTCTTAGTATTTTGCCTGCTTGTTGCATTTAGTCACACGTTGGTGTTTTGTGTTTTTGAAATGAGAAGAAGAACAGACCGTTTAGACAATTTGCATATTTAATATCTGTCTCGGGTTTTATGATGAATAGGATTTGTATATTGCTGCATTAAATACTTGTTGGCACATTAATATGAAATGAATGACTATTTTCTTCACCTCTGGTTTAAAGGTTCTTCTGTTGTTGTTTTTTTTTTGCTTCTGTTTTGCTAATGACTGAGAAAAAAAATAAAAAACATTAGCAAAAATCTAAAAATGTATCTGAATTTACAAGGGGAAATTTACAACGAATAATTACATTCTAACATTGGACAAAGACAAAAAAAAAAAAAAAAAAGAAAACCTAAAAAAACATTTTAAAAATCTTGACTAAATATTTCAGGTATGCAATCTCAGAAATGCTCAGATTGTGTCCGGATCCTGAAGTCATTGAGTTTCGCTTTCTGTCCTTTTGGTTTTGTGAAGCTGAACCAGTCCTTACAAAAACATGCTGAAGTAGCTGAAAAACAATGGCAGACTTTTCACTTTCTTACTCAAAGGAACCAAAACTGCAAATTTATGAAAAGGCGAAGATGACCGGCGCCTGACACACTTGGTGGGAAAAGAAAAGCAACCAAGTGAAGGTACAGTGGAGATTTATGCTGAGTTTGTTTTGTCACTTGGACGTTTATCACCTGTTAAAGTACATGAGTAGAAACTGGATTGTTTACAAAGTGAAAGTTCATTCTGAAAATGAAATGGTAGTAACAGTGCATGAAATGGGAACATGGATCAGTGAGTTCACACAGAACTACTGAGTGACAAACAATAATATAATAAGAATTAGAATGAAAACTTTGGATCTGGTAGGAAATAGGAACTCAACTATTTCATTGTAACAATTCATTCAACTTTCTAGTTCATCATACAACTGTAATGTTTTGCTATTGTTGTAATTATTACAAATATCACTATTATAAGTCAGTAGTACCGAGAGATTGGCAGCAGGTGTCACTGTTGCTTCCCTGTCCTGGAACCATCAACCCATCCAATGGTGTCCAGATGGGACATTGTGCAGGATGATCCTAACGATGTGAAACCATTTTCAAGTACAAACAGAATCTTTTCCCCAAATCTTCATTATTAATGTCTAAGCTTGTTCTCTGATCATTAAACCAGAAGAGCGTCAGACCAACTGAAAGCTAAAAACTGGTGGCTTTTATTTATGCTCTAAAGTGCAGCTGACAGACAGCCGTACAGTTCAACGGCTTCGACTCTCTCACTGCGGTTTTAGCACATTGCCATCAATCACATTGACACTTCTCTACAAGAGGAAGTGCAAATCTCTCGCCTGTGCTGACCAGGGGCCTTCTGGGGTTTTTTTCTTCTTCACATTTCCTCTGATCACCGTCTCTCTCTCTCTCTCTCTCTCTCTCTCTCTCTGCCACGCTTTATTTTCATTATGTTAAACAGTCTTAACGTTTGTACCTACTGTATGTTTTCTCTTATGTCAGATAGATTTGTGAAGCGTTTGTTCAAAACCTGTTGGAGATATTACTTAATATCAATTGTATATTATTCTCTCTTACCATTTGTCACCTCATATATGTTTCATTGTGGTTCTGATTCTGGTTCTGGTTTTAGCCACTTGATTCTCATTAAATATAATTAAATGACCTCTACTCGACCCAGAATAACCACGATTGGAGATGCAAAAAACAACAAAAAAAGAAAATCAACTTTTTCTTCTTTTCTTATTGTTGACTTTGTTAGCAGGATTTTAATACATTTAGCATTTTTTACTGATTCATATTGGCATTGTTTCACAACATGTCTTCTTTAGTTATTTTTTAATCCTGTGATATTTGTGTCCACTTACAAAACGTTTTACGCAGTCTTAGCCGTCTCATTGTTTTTTTTTTTTCCGAAATGCGTTACTGAGAAAGAGCAAGGAAGCTTCTTTCTCATAAAACTTGAAAGTTGCCAGGTCGAAGAACCTTCTGTCTTCAGTCCAGCTAAGCTCTACACAGATGTGTGGGCGTCATCTCTTCTGCAGCTTTTACCTTTTTTATTTTTTGCAAAGCTTTGGGGAAGTGGGAGGCACTTGAACGAAACCGGTGGTATTCAGAGCGCTCGGCGTTCTGCCGAAGTCAGAGCTACACTTCTGACCACATGATGGAGCCCTGTGGGTTTTCTTCCAGTTACACTGTCTTGGGGTCTGCAGGGGGGGTGATGCGTTAGAGCTTACGTGGGGTGATATTTCAGTCCGACTGCAGTGCTCAACATTCAGAGTGAAACTCACACATCTGGTGCTCTTCTACCTCCATGCACACACATCAACAACCCACCTGGGCATTTCAAATGTGTTTCTGCGAGCTGTGAGAGTTCTGGTCCGGCGGGGAGCACAGCTAGTAAATGCAAATGGCTGCTGGGTTGCATTCGTCTACCAGAAGAGTTATCTGATCTGAGTGAGCTGCGCAACATCTGCATGAGCTAAGATGATGTTTAAACTGAAAAGATAAGATATTTAGTGGACATGACTCATGAGAATTTGTTCCTTTAAGCGGCGTGTTCTCGGCCTTTTAGCCCGACCGCAGCACGGTCCTCTTTTTTTTTTTTTTGCTATTCACGTCTAACGTTTCTACATCTAGTTAGGACATGCGAGTGTCATTTCACTAAAGAAATGAGATATTTCTGCAATGCTAACGTGAATTAGCCTCCTTGATAATCGTTTTATTTCTGGATGTCCTTTCTCTTCCCTCTTGGTTCTGGTTTTCTAATGATTCACTGGGTTGGAATTGTTTTACTGGTATTGTGTCACTTCTTCTTTCAAAATGCCAGTAAATGTGTTTTGGTGCTTCAGGAAGGGACTCCACAAAAACCTCTACAGGAATCCTGTATAACCGCTGCGTTTTCAAAACACACCCTAAAGTTCACGTGTGTTTAATTGGAAAAGCAGTTAAGAGTTTGTGGAAGGCAGGTTAAATGTGTCTTTTTTTTAAAATGTATTAAGAACTGTAGGAATGTAACCTGGATGCGCCAGAATGAATAAGGTTGAAGGTCGAAAACATTTCTTTAAACTTATTTTTGTCACTGATACAAATAACCCTTATGTTTTCTCTCTAAACTGAACTGAACAAATAAAGTAAGCTTTGAAATGTTATGAGAAACTCCTTGAGCTGTTCAGAGATTTTAGTTTGTGGAGCTGTTGCTTCAAAAAATAAAAATAAAAAAAATATAATAATATATATGTATATATACTGCTCAAAAAAATAAAGGGAACACTTTAAGTGTTAAACACCTGTTTAAGTGTTCCCTTTATTTTTTTGAGCAGTGTATATTCCCATCACAGTTTTATGAAAAGAAAGCGTCGGAAGTTACCAAGGCCTGTCGGGTCTTATATAGAAAAATGTACGACTGTTGGTTTCTTCACCAAGTCATAAGTCTATTTATTTTAACAAACGTAACTAAGGAGTATGTGACACACACAACGCAGAAACTCACAGTTTTTGATTCCTTGATATGATCAAACTGCAACTGAAAGCAGAAACGTGGTCCATGCCAACAAAACAGAAGAGGTGAGAAGAGGAACTGGTTCTGTTCTGGGGACTGGGAACAGATCCCAGTTCGCTGCCTTGATTTCCAAGAACGGACGTTGTCGTCTCCTACGTCTTTCAGTACTTTACAGAAAAATGACATCATCTTGTACTGTATATCCTGATGTTTGTTTTGTGATGTTCGTGTGCATTTGAGATTATTCATCCATCCATTTTCTAACACCCTGGTCCCCAGTGTGGTCAGGAGCTGCTGGTGCTTCTCCAGCAAACGTTTCGGGCGAGAGGCGGGTTAAACCCTGGACAGGTCGCCGGTCTGTCGCAGGGCAACACAGATTATTCAAAAGGGGGAAATTAAGGGTTTAAATGCATCCTCAAAGTGAAACTGATGTAGGCTAAACATGAAGATTTTAATTTAGACATTTTGGAATAGTTGAAAATTTAACATCTACTGCTTTACTTTTATGCCATCCTCACGTACATCATCTGTGTAACAACTCAACATAAATCAATTCAGCTTCAAATATATTTCCAATCAGTTACATAAACCCTTAGGTCAGGTGGGTCTGTTTATCTGACATAGGAAACCAACAGAAAGTCCAGTTGTTTGATTGGACAGGGTTTTCACTCCAGCTGTTTGCTTTCTGTCGAGATCGTTCCACTCAAAGAAAATGTTTTGGTTCACCTGATGGTCTTTGTGGTTCTTCCAATGTGGCCTAAAGACTTCTTGGCTGTTGATTGGTTCCCTGCCCAACCAAACATCTGCCTGTTTTAAAATCAAATGAAATTCCAGAGCCCAGAAGCAGCATGATATTCTCTCTGTCTTCAATTTGTTTTGTAAATCCTGAATTTTTTATTTTTTTTGAGAAACTAAGAGAAAAGAAAAAAAAAAACATTCTTAAGTTTTTGTTTTTTGCACATCAAACCGGTTTGTTAATATTGAAAAGATTAAGGGTTGAGCAGCCTCTTTTTAATTATTTTTTTTTGTGCTACAGTTAGTGATAAAAAAATGTTACACTTTGGTTTGCTTTGTTTGTTATTTTGGTCTGATCCCACCCTGATGAGATGGTAACCAAGCTTCAACATTGTTTTGCTTATTTTAACTTTATTGTGGGTGAGACTTTAATAGACCCTAAACACACTCCCACCCCCATCCTTCAGTGTTAGAACCAAGGTGAGGTCATTATTAATGGCTTCATGCCAACTACTCTCACCTTGGTGTCAAACGCAGCGTCTACGTAGGAACTGTAATCACCATGGTTACAAGCTGGAGGTTAGTTTCGCTCTTGGGAGAACGTAGTGAGGGTTTTTACCAGATAATAAGCCGGTTTTCCCATGGAAGTATGACGTGTTTTTGTTTCCATGAATAACACGGTAAAATCCGCCGTTGTTATTTAAAGCTCATAACATCTATGTGATCATCTGGGGAGGCACTGGAGCTCAGATTAGTAATCCTATGACTGAATCAACTCCTCCTGTTCTGTTAGAATAAGAATAACCCTCTGGCTTAAGGTGTATTCTTGTACTCTTTCGCTTGTATTCTAATATAGGCTTTATCCGTGTGTGGGTTTGCTTCCTCAACGGTTAACAAGTATACAAGTGCTTAACCCGTTAGTTCGTTCTGCTTACAGATCCAGTCTCGCAAGGGCCACTGTCTGCGCAATAGAGGAAATGAGTCGCACGGTGACCTTTCGTTATATGCGAAGGACCCTTCCGGTGTTCAAAGTGTTGGGCTGAGCAAGGCCAGTTTGAAAAGAAGACTCAAAATCCAACAGAGCTAAAAGTTATTCAGTACGGTCCCCCGGATGCAGGGAATGTCCAGCTGTACTATAACTGGCACTGTGTAACTTTAACAAGGTAATGGAGAGTTCATCTACTTGCTTTGAAGTCAATTACCTATTGTTTTATGAGACTCTAGGTCCCGTCCAAATCCAATAACAGGAAGACTGTGAGAACGACTTCACTGGAAGTGTAAAAAAAATACTTTGGTCAGTAAATAACAATAATATTGCGGGTGGGTGGAGGGGGTTTCTCTCCTTTATGTAGTAGTAACACCAACAAAACCATGACTATAAACCTCTGACATAAGAAGTATTAATGGCACTTCAGTAACGAGGTGTGTTCACAGTTGCCTAAAAATATTTTCACACATACCAAATACGCAGAAATTTGCTTTCTGTTTCCAATGAAAGTCACTTCAGGGAACTGTACACCACCTTTCTATTTAGCATTATTTCTTAAACCAAGATATGGCCAAAATAGAAATATTGCTTCTTAAGATCCCCCCAAAAAAACCACCAAACCATCACTGCTCCATGTCAACATCATGCTTGAGAATTGGTATCAGGTATTTCTACTGGTATACCATGTATAGCTTTTGTCAAACAAGGCGCAATGCATTGTGGGATGGAAAACATCACAGCTTTGCTCTTCAATTTCACCAGAAGGTGAAACTGAACCCACCTTCACCACAAACCCAGAAGTTCTGTAGTTCGTCTAGGTGAAGCTTTGTAAACCGTAATGAAGAAACAAAACTCTTATTGGAGCAGTGCTTCTTGTGCATTGCGTCAATAACAACATTGGCATCTAGCAATATAAAATGGCTTTCATCATTTTAATGTGGCATAGGTGTGAATAGATCATTGAAAGGGCAAATCTGATTTGAAAGACTTCACTTTTTTTCCCCTTTACTTTATGTTAGATTCACTTGGCATTGATAAACATAGATTTGGGGGATGATGCCAATCCAAGATTATAGTGTTTAGATGATGCAAAAGTAAACAACCAAACCTAGAACTAATAACCAGCTTTCTAGAGGCTGGCTATTAATAAAAGCTGCTCTCAGGACAATAATGTTTCATTAAAATGGTAATCGGTCAGTGTGCGCTGAAGATTTGAGGACAACTTTGTTCTCTTGAGATAGCATTAGCCTTTAGCTTTCTCATAAAGCCATTACACAATGGCAATCTTTCAACACGGTGGATTTGGATTTTGTTACCCAAATTCAAGAGTTTGCCAATAAAAGTCTTATTAGGCAGTAGAAGGCAACTGCATAACAAATTCAAAAGTGTTACATAAACAGAATGTGACTCTATTAGAGTAAAATTAACTCTGCTTTTGCATAAAGTCTACTAACACCAAAACATGAAACTCTGGGGTGTTATTATTACCAGTTATTATATTATTAGCGGATAAAATCCAGGGTTAAAGTGTTTCCGTATCAAATCCAGAGGTGTTACAATGGAATCAGTAACTTCTTAACTCTGAACTCCTACAGCGGCTGTAACACTAAAGGAGTTCATTCACTGACTCCGCCCTCTGAAACTCCACATTTCTGTAATTGAGGCTTGTTGTTAGAGTTGTAGTAAAAATGTATTCCTTCGTTCCATTTTTCACTGTTATGTTTTTTTGTTAGTTATGATCCAGAGGCCGACCATGGCTGTCGTACTTGGAGACTGAAGCCTGTCCAGTGCAGTGGAGGAGCACGGTGATGTCTGGGGCCAAACTTCACCAACAGCCCAACAACCCCAAGACAATCTGTGTTAGTGAGTGGACATAGAGGCCCAGTCTCTTATCAACAGAAACATAAACTGGGTAAGAAGTGATGGATCTGAATATCAGGTTGGTCTGTTATGTTCTGTAATATACGGCAATCTACCTGTTAAAATAATATTTACTCTTATCATTTCACATGAACTGCTTGCTTTACTTTCTCCACCTTGTACTTTGAACAATTTCCTGCATATTGTATTGAAGAAAACTGTATTAAGCATATACTGCATTTAGTATTGCACAGCTGATGTGTCAGACCTTTTGATGAGCAATATGTGAATGAAAGCGACATGTGAAACATGCACATTATTCCACCTTGTGATACGTTTTGAAATAAATGCATTTGAGAAAATCATTGTCTCTTTATTACATGTTTATTTTCCAAAGAATTTTTAAAAAGCTCAAAACAATAAAATCCCTATTTAATATCAATTACAAATAACTCTTATGAAGTTTCATCGTTTTCATTCGACTCTCTAGTTCAATTGGTCACTTTAACCCATTTTTCTGAGGTTAAAAACCAAACTCATTGTTCCGGGTCAAAGACGGAAGCAAACCCTGTTTGCAAAATCAACCCAGGAGGCCGGATCAGGGTCAAAGTTCCACCCAACATGCATAACCTTTTTTTAACCAGAATTCACACTCAAGAGAACTTTCTCACGAGGAGAAAATGGTCAGCCCAGTGTTTGATGTGTTCGGACTGCTCGCCACTTCACTTACTGCACAACACTCGAGCTAACTGTATGTCTTTTCAAACCGGAAACCTTTGGGCTTATCTCAGAGGTCGACAGCATCGCTTCCTCTCAAGCCCAAACTGAGGGCTTGTTTCACAATACACCTACGTCATTCATATCCAGTGTCACTTTTTAAACTTCCAGGTTCAGGTAGAGTGCACTGCATAGGATCACAAATGCCCACCTGTGCCAGAGTTGATGCTTCCTGCTATGTACCTCTGCGTGAAAGGCAGAAAACGTTAGCACGCTATCTTTCTTTTTGGCCTTGACACCTTCTTGGTTGGACAAATAAAGGCTCCCCTCTGCTCTGCTCTTGTGACCAAACTGCCTAATTGTGGCATGCACACACAAAGTTTATTTACCACATTGAGCAGTTGTCATATCAGTATCTCCCCATCAATAACTGATGGCAGGATGTGGTCTAGCTCCTGAGCTGTTGTAAACTGTTAGATTAGGTTTTCGTATCTTACTAAAACATGTAGAGCTCACTAGGCTGCTTGCACTGACGATCTAGCTTAGCTCTTAGCTACAGAACAGCTTTTTTTTTTTTTTTTTTTACAATGTGTTAAAGTTCAGTGCTCACACCGGTTGAGAGCTAATGGTCTCTTATGTTTGTTGTCGCCATGAAAACAAAACTTGCTTTGGAATGACTTTCTCTCCTGCTTTCCAACCACTCAGAAGCAAAAAGTTACACTGTTCACATCTAGCAAACACCTGACCTATCCTGAAACTATTGAGTCTGTCTACGGTCCTGCAAAATGTAGTCCACCTCAGAACAGATCCGCACTCTTCAGGGTTTTGACTGACCTTCGTTTGTTTGCCGATTCGGGGAAATCTGCCGCTTTCCTCCTCGTACGCTCGAGTGCTGCTTTCGACCCGCAGATAATAACATCCTCTTATCTAGTCTCATGTTATCTAGATATTAAAGGAACTCGCTTTGCAGCTGCTTAGGTCCTGTTCGACAAATAGAGCTCTCTCGGTTAAAATAAACCAGTATTCCCTCGACGTGGGGTTTCACATTCTGGCCCCTCTTTTGTTCTCATGGTACATTTTGCGTTAGGATCTGTCCTTCAAGAGCATAACATCCGGTTCCACTGTGGTTCAGCTTTCTCTTCCTTTAAAAGTTATTCACCGAGGCCCTTATCGGCCTGTTTGGATGACATACATTCAGGTTTTCTGCATTTAAACTAACAAAACAGAAGTCACCCTATTCAACATATCCTGTTGGCTCTCTGGGCCCTTCAGCACAGTTCAGTGTTCTGCTAAAAGTGTTAGAGTGATGTTTGACTCCTCCCTCGGATTCGATGAGCGCATCAGTTGAGTGGTTCAATCAAGCTACATTTGTTTGCCTCCTTCCCTAAGGACTTTAAACAAACTAATTCCCGCCTTTATCAAGATGAATAACTTATATTCTTTATATAAGGATCTAGATCAGTCTTCCCTTCATTGCTTGCAGGCCATACAAAATGCTGCTGTGTGTGGTGGCGCAGAGGTTAAGCACCACCCACATAAGGAGGCCATAGTCCCCGATGCGGCCATCGCAGGTTTGATTTCCGGTCTAGTGAACTTTGGCGCATATCTTCTATCACTTCCACCTCTTCTTCTTCTTGGCATTGAAGAGTTCGTTGAACTGCTGGTGTGAAGTCAGCTTTAATGTCAATCTTTAAAGTTGCTCTTGTTACAATTTCACTTTGACCCACTGACACCAACACCGCCGTCGAACTAAAATACAACATAAACTTAAGCGAGACGGTGTCATGAGTACGATAACGACATGAAATGATATAATTACACATAAACATACCTCGCTGGCTGACCCTTCCTTTTAAGGTAGAAATGAGGTTATTAAATAAATTATTTAACTTAAATGACCCTTTTACAGTCACTTGCTAAAGCTATGCTTTCATATCGCATGCATCTTCTTTGCCTGGTTCCCTAGCAATATGCTGGATTCCACTTCCTACTTTAACCTTTCAAAATAAGAGTCGTAATAACAAAAAAATGTGCATAACACAAAATAAAACATGTCAACTAAAATTATGGCAGTAAAATCTTCTATCTCTTTACCTAATGAAAAGAGCCAAAAAAAATTTTTTTTAAATGCTGTTGTTGTGTCAGTACATGACATCGATGCTGGCTTTGTTTCACGATCCAAAGGCTCTTCATCCCTGCTTAGTCCCAGCTCGACATCCAGTGAACGAGGTGTACGGAGCCTCGTGCCAGAAGCCAATTAAAATGCTGTTTACATCGTTTTAAACTGTGTGATTGTGAGCGTGAATAAAAATAGCAACAGGTATTTTGTTCCATATAACACAGTAGGAGTGTAACAGGTAAACCTGTTATGGATGCAAAAAACCCACCTGTTTAGGATTGTATTTGAAACGTAATCAATTACAAATTTATTGATGGAAACTGACTTAATGTCGTGTTTTGATTGTTGATTCTATGTTGCTTTGTGTTTCTGTGTTTGATATGATGTAAAGCACTTTGAAATGCCGTGCTGCTGAAATGTGCTATAAATATACTGTATATACTATATATGTTCTATAATCAATCAATAAAATTTGATTGATTGATTCATGGTCATGAAACAGGCTAAAGAGTCTGAAAACGACACGCCATTTTCTGATCTTAACAAAGGAACGGCCCTTTCTAAAGCTTCAGGACTCTACAAAACCCCAGTGAGAAACCATTAGCCACAAACAGGAAATACCTGGAAGGAACCTTCTCGGGAGTGGCTGACGATCACGCCGAGAGTGCAATGAAGACTCCTGCAGAGAGGTCGCGAAATAATTCAGAAAAAAAAAAACATCTGACGCAAAAAACGTCTGACGCACTGCAGACCCCGGCTGTCTCTGTTCAGCTCACTGATCATGATTCAGCAGCAGCATAGAAACTGAACAGAACGACCTCCATCGGAGTGTTACGGAGGCTGGAGCCCACCGCTCACCCCAACAGGACCTGAAACCCCGTCTCCATAAATCATCTTGTTGAACTCATGGGACAAAAGTGGAACTTTTTGGAAGCTGTGTGTAATATTATATCTGCTGTAAAACAAAAACCATAGCTTTTCATTAGAAAAAAAAAAAAGAAGCACTGTACAGAAAGTGTAACGTGGTGCGTTGGTCTGTGGCTGCCCTCTTTGCTGCACTATACTATAACTCACGGTGTTATAATTTTGCTTACCAAAACAAAACAAAAAAAAACAGGAAGGAGAACGTCCCCCATTCAGTTTGTGACCTTTGGCTGCATGGGTCTGCATAACCCATGCAGGTAGACCAGCAAGTCTGCCTCCAAATAATAATAATTAAGACAAAGTGAAGGTCTGGGAGGCAGTGGGATCTGATTGAGATGTTTTCTCCAGAGCAATGTCAACGGCTTGTTAGCATTTATTGCAGTGGACGGTCGGTTTGTTGTTTGTTGTCTTTCTTCCTCAACGGATGAAATCTCGCCTTGGAACTGACCCGGGTAACCAAATTCAAAATTTGCATGAAGATATAGTGAACAAAACAGTAAAAAAAAAAAAAAACATGTTAGCAGATACTCTTATTTCTCTGCATGCTCAACCTGCTTCATGCTCTACATTTACAGAAGCTTCCTCCACCCCTTCCTCCTTCTGTTTTTTTTTTTTTTTTTTTTTTTTTTTTAAACTTTGCTGACATTGTGCAGCGAGCAGAAGAGGAAACAGACACTGCTCCGCTCTCCACAGAGATGGCTGGTGGTCGCCTGAGCTGCCTCCTGGCGTACGCGCTGCTGCTCGGGGTCTCCCGCCACGGTACGTGTCACGGTTCTGCCCTTCACGTTTGCTGCCACGGAGGGCCATCGACCTCCCGCTTTTCTGTAGTTGTGGCTTTGACAGAGAATTACCATTCGGTTCCTTGGAACGGAATGTTTGCGCACTTCCTTGGGAAAGGAGGTGTCGTTTCTTAGATGTTTTTTAAAATTATTTTTATTATTATTCTTTCCTCGTAGTGTTTTTCGGAATTGATTTTTTGAAATATACGATGTTGTCATTGAGGAAGTTTTCCTGTCTACTTTTGAAGCTGAAGTTGCATAAAAATTTGGGAACTGGAACATCCCGATGAAAATGAATGTTCTCACCAAGATCTGAATGTATCCTCCTTGTCTATAACCTTTGGGCATCTTGTGGTTGAACATTAAGAGTCAAGTTTTGCATGTTTCTGTTTTGCTGTGTTGGCAGATTTCCTGCTACATATTCATGGAAACTTTTGCAACTTGGAAGACAGATCATCCTTTCTCTTTTTGTCACTTCCTGCTCTGCTCTTCGAATTGTAGGTCACAGCGAAATGCCATTCACTCTGTCAGGCCGCACTTCAGAGCTCTAGCTGCTATCTGTTGCTCTTCAGTCGTCGGCTGTTTTCTGATTTTTTGTGTCTAAAAGTGTGAGACAGAAACATGACCAAAAGCAAAGGTGGCATTTCCTGCGTGTTCTCCACCAAAAGCAGTGACGCTGACCGAAAGTAGCGACACGGATACAGACTTTTTTTATTTGAACCTTGAACGGTTTGCGGTTCGTCTCCGTTTTCCAGGGAAATGATGCAAAGTTGGCCGTCACGCGAACATGCAAATGACCTTTATTCAAAAAGTGCGAGCTAATGATCGAACTCTGACACATCCGTTTTGTTCTTTAGTTTTCTTCACTGAAAACTTTCCCTCGTTGAAAAAAATAAGGGGAGAACGGAGCTCCAAGTAAAAAAAAAGAAAAATGTCACAAGTAACTGAATGAAGCGTCAGGCTAAATTTATTTACGTTTATTTAACTTGGCAATTTCATAAATGAACTTGGACAGACTTCATTTGACTCTGAGTGTGGTCTAATCAACGAGACATGTTCAAGTTGGAGTGACTGCTCCCGTTTTTCAGTGAAAGTTAGTTTGACACCGAAAGATTGTTCTGCTTCGGTTCAAAACAACTGCTATCCAAATAGATTCATTGAACACGTTGAGTGATATATTTAATGCGGCTAAGTGTAATTATTAAGACTTGTGCAGATCCACTTTCAAATTTCACTTTCGGCGCAACTTTTAATATTACATTAACCAATAAAAGAAGAAACGGTCCCGACAATCACGGATATAACTGCTGATCTGACAGTTTTCAGGATACAGTCCTTGACATCCGACCTCCCCTGCACGGCCCCAGCTGGCTTCTTATTTAAGTTTGATGATCTTTGATAAAGATTAGGGTGATGGCGAAGAGTTTGTCCATCCTCAAAGAGTTGGAGCTCATTGCCAAAGATGAAAAAATAAAACTGTTTAGCAGCCAGGAGAAGCTCTTCATGGCTGTAATAGTAATAAAGGTTTTTCCACTGACTACAAAGAGAGTAAAAACGTGGTGCTCAAGCTGAGGCCCAGGTATCACAGGTGGTACTTGGCGAGTCTTTAGCGGTACTCGGGAAAAAAAAACATTAGCGTTGATGTTTGCCAGGTTATTGAGTCAACAGCGCTGCAGGGCCACTGAGCACCGGAAGCCCAGTAGGCGGCTTGTTCAAGTAAACAAAGATCTTAAAGATCTTTGAGAACTTTAAGGTCTTCTGAGGTCTCCATGCAGAAAGTAAAGCAGGCAACGATGAACCAGAAACAAACGTCGAGATTTCGGACGTCGAGATTTCAAGCCCAACTTAAAAGTGTATAAAAGTACAAAAACCCGAAGGATTAGCTAATTAATATGCTAAATCACCAGGTCAACAGCTGTTAGCAATACAAGTGAATAACGTGTATTAACTCGTATTTGCATGTTTTCAAGCATTTAGCTTACATGTTCACTAAGAAAGGTTGAACTGAAAAAGCAAAGAGGGCAAACAAACAGTTTATTTCTGACTTACAGAAATTTACATGAAAGGTAAATATATTGGATTTTGCGGGTTGGGGATGTAATAAAAACCTACAACTGTCCAACTACAGCAAAGTAATTCAAGTAATTGCATCTTTCAATATTTCTTTCTTACTTAAAGCTTTTAAATCTAAGATTGGGAGTTTTCAGACAGAGAAGCCATTCCAATAGATAGTACTAATGTTTTTTTATTGTTTTCTCTTCATTTTTTAAGACATAAAACATGTCAAGTGAAGTCCTGCTTGTCTACAGTTTTAAAATGTCTGTCAGCGCGGGGCGGCTTGAATTATTCTGTATCTGATGATACGCGTTATAAGAAGTTTAATCGCTTCATTAAACCATTTTCCTGTCCAACAACAGGAACTCACCAGTAAGTCACGTAGCTGCTGCTGTTGTGTGATAAAAGCACCTCGGAGTGTTTTCAAGTGTTTGATTACACTTCCTCGCTGTAGCTGCCGAGGTTTTTACAGTTAAAAATGAAAAAGCCCAGGCCAAAAGGCTGGTTCTTAAAACAGATACAAACCATAGTTAAGAGATTTCTTCTGGTAAAACTTTAGTTGATCATTTTTATTTTTTGGAAATAAACGTTCACGAGATGCGGTGTCATACCTGCAGTTCACGGAGATCAGCCCTGTTTCTAATTGTACCAGCAGAAATTCACAGAGCAGACAGATATAAATTTGATCCTTTTAAATGGAGAAGTACTTTGTTCTGTTTGCATACTGATTAGACACACGACCTGCTGTACAGCAAATAAACTAGAATTTCCTTTCACAAGAGTGGCTAGTCTAATAATTATGCACTTGTTTAAAGGAGCAGTCTTATGGACAGTAATCATGTTAGAATGTTACTCCCTCATCAAAAACAGACCTGGAGAGTGTTACTTTGATTCCTTCATGCGTGTTTGAGAAATCCTTTAATCTCCCGTGGCAACCATTCAGCTGTGCAAAACGCCTGGGTGGACCTAGCTCCGCCTTCCAGGACAAAGTTCCTCCATTTTCCAAGCTTCCGTCTCACACGACCCCACTCAGCTCCTACAGACTAGCCAGCAGCAATTAGCAAAAACCCGGTGGAACTGCACAGCTGCTGAGCTGCAGCACTGGTAGAAACGTTGTTAAAGGGTTAACAGAGGAGCGATGTGGTGGCGGCTTCCTGAGGGCTGAGTTTCAGAAAGAGCAGGGGTTTCTTAAAGAGACAGAGGCCCAATTTCATGGGGTTAAATTAGGAAGTCAATTTTCTTTTAAGTCATAACAATGGTTGACATATTCCTGCTTCTTCTGAAATCTACAACCATCTTCTTTGGTTTGTTCCAACACACAGTGGACAGATGAACTAAATTAAAGTAATTTACTCGTTCTTTGGTTCTCCAGATTTTAAACTCTGATCAACTTTTGCTCCACTTTTGCTGGAAGAAATCTGTTCATCAGCAAGTTGCTCCTCAATCAATCAGCAACACTGCACCTGGATGGTGTTTTAACGTCACTCTATATTTGTGGCAATGTTTTCAGAAAAAATTGTTTGTGAGACAACTCTTTTCAACGAGAGGGGACATATAAAGGTTTTCTACAGGTTGGTGCCCTTCTTGACACCCGACCAGAGAGAAAACATCCACCTCTCTGTTCTTACAGAAAGGCGGTAAATTATTATGAAATATGAGCGATTACGACCCCTGATCAAACCAACATAAATATGACTATGTTTTGAAGATGCATGCAAACAATTCAAGTCAGACAATCACAATTTTGCTCTGTTTGTAAAACCCCCCCAAGCAAATGGTTCTTTTTGGTATCAGAAAACGTTGGCTATGAAAAAACAAATGTAGTAAAAAAAAAAAGAAAGAAGATGCAGTTAGTATCTGCATTTCGCTTTATAGAAAGTTTAAAAAAAATAATCTTGTTGGTTCACTGACATGCCTGATTACAATCAGTGTCTCACGGAAAAATTAAGCTGTGCCACTTTCATGTTTACTTTAATAGTAAAATTTGACTGTTTCTGGGTCATAATTCATTTACATTATTTTCTTGAGTTCTCCTTATATTTTTATGGGAAATGCATAAGCTGATTCTAAGTCATTGCTTAAACACCTTAAATCTGGATGTAAAGGTCAGTAAAGAGTTTGAACTCACAGCCATAAACTGATTTCCTCAACTCCAGCAATAAATCTCCCTCTCTAAGTAAAAATCCATAAGCAGGAACTCAACTACACATTTTATTTGCTCAATTTTACCACAGATTTCCAATCAGGGAAAATCTGTCAGCAGGGCAAGTTTGACTAAAAATCTCTTGGTGTGAGAGGAGAGAGATGAAGACCAGAGTCTGCAAGTGTGTGAGGCGAACAGAACCAACTCGACCAAACAAACAGGTTTTTTTGTTTTTTTTTTAATTTTGCAGAATCCAGATTGATTGGATATTTATTTTTATTTATTTTTATTTTGTCTACAATTGCTACTCAGTGGTGGTTGTTGTGTGTCTTGTCTCTATGCTGTAACTGCGAAATAATTTCCCTGCTGGGATGAATAAAGTAATTCTATTCTATTCTATTCTATAATATGAACTGAGCACAAGCACAATTGGACATGATGGGAGCCAATGGACAAAAGATCAGTTATATGAATATGAAAAAATATTACTTTTGACATAATACAAACTAACAAATAATCACACATTAATTTTAAAAAAATGACACAAAAGAGAGGCGACAAAACCGTAATAAATGATAAAGAGCCTTAAACGAATCATTTCAAATTTTAATCATAATGTTTTAAAAGGCTTTGACATTATTAGCTGTCAATTATTAACATGGTTTAGTTTTGCTTGAATTTCAAAACTGTAATTTCTGATTTTTTTTTTATTTTTTTTTTTAGAATTAAGTTATTTAACATAAACTCCAAATTTTGAATAAAATCTGAACTTCATGTTGTGGTCCATTGACATAAAGCCAACATTGAAATTTCTTTAAAAGAATAAATAAATAACACTAAGCACTTTACATAAACGTGTTGTAAGCTCTCACTCTGTAGTCCTGAGACAGAAATCGGAGAATAGCTTCAGAGAATTAGCGCCAGCTGCTGGTATGTTTGTTCCATCAAACTGTTGCATTCACATGTCCCATGAATTCAGGTGGTTTTAGGTGATTTGACCAAATCCTGTATCTGTGGTTCCTCAACAAATCTAATTATTAAGAGTTTGAGCTCTGATAGCAAATTATGACATGTCTCCTAATGGCTGGGAAACTGCTTATAGACATTAAAAAAAAAACTGTAAACCTTAAACTGTATGTAACAGAACATCTAAACGTCTCAGTTTAAATAATAATGTTATGCTCTTTGTTATGTGTTTCAGATGTGGAGGCGTCAGAAGGAAAACGAGTCATTCATAAAGAAGTTGGAGACTCTGTGGGGCTTTCATCAAATTTAACAGCTAAAGAGGTCAAAGGGGCAAGATGGAGATATGGAGACTCAAATGTAGCATTCCAAGGTTCAGGTCTTACTCCAAACCATCCATTTAAGGGCAGAGTGAAGTTAAATGACACAAGTTTTAGTTTAACAATAAGAGACCTGACTCTTCAAGATTCTGGTGAATTCAGTTTGATGGGAGAGGTCAAAGGTGAACAAGTTTCAGTCTTCATCACTCTGCAAGTTCATGGTAAGATGCTGGTCTTTCAATCCAGTCAATCAAAAAGAACCTTTTCAAGAAAGAAAACTTGTGTAAAATTCTTAAAGAACAGATTGATTAATACACTATTTTCAAAGTGAAGAACACAATAATTGTTAGAAATAAATTGAAGCAAAAAAAAAAAAAAAGAGCTTATGCGAATTTTTATATCATGTCTACGGGGGCCACAGTCCTGCTGAGGAACCTAAAAGTGCTCGAGCTTTAAGGCCAAACAATGATCGCAGGAAATTCTCCTAGGATTTACTGATAGAAAGCAAATTTCATGGTTGCATCAATTATGAGAAATTGATCATTTGATGACAGTTTTGTGAATTTTCTAAGATTAAAGGGGGAAATACTGTGTGAATTGTGCAAATAAAATACACATAAGGATAATGTTACTGATCCGTTACACTTCTTCCTCTGTTCTCACATTAGAGCCAATATCTACAAATTCCATTGTGTTTTCCAACGTCACTGAGGTTGGATCAGATGGATTTTGTACAGTTTTTCTGGAGTGCAAAGCAAATCCTCACAGTGACGTCACCTACAGCTGGACTGTGGGAACCCAAACCAGAAACGGCTCCACACTGCAATACAGCATTAGACCACAAGATGGCGACACAATATTCACCTGCAAAGCCTCCAATGTTATCAGTGAGAAGTTAGCATTCACAACACTGAGATGTAGCAACACCACAGGACCCGGTTCTAATGAAGGTATGTTCAGAAATGAGAGGTTTGAAGAAAACAACGAGAACAAGTCAGTTTATTTTGTAAATCTGTTGGATATATTGTTCTATTAAAGGTACATATAAAAGGTACAGGTACACAAAACACAGAAAATCTCTGATCCAGAGCCTAGAAATTAATTTTCTTGGAGTTCTTAGGAAAATTTTCTGAATCGCAAAGTAATGATGTCTTTCAATATTTGGTAATAATACAGACAAAAATCATAGAAGAGTCAGAGATATACTTTATGGTTTATCCAACATGAGTAGATGATGAACGTCACCACATGTAAATAATTGAATTATTATTCAATTATAATTTAATAATTAAATTATCTAAAGAGTCAGTATGCACTATTCATCCTCTACAATTAAACGATCAAATATAATTAGCTAAAACACAATCAATCATCCATCCATCCATCCATTTTCCGTTCACCCTTGTCCCTAATGGGGTCGGGAGGGTTGCTGGTGCCCATCTCCAGCCACATTCCGGGCGAGAGGCGGGGTACACCCCGGACAGGTCGCCAGTCTGTCGCAGGGCAACACAGAGACATACAGGACAAACAACCATTCACACACACACTCACACCTAGGGAGAATTTAGAGAAACCAATTGACCTGACAGTCATGTTTTTGGACTGTGGGAGGAAGCCGGAGTACCCGGAGAGAACCCACGCATGCACAGGGAGAACATGCAAACTCCATGCAGAAAGACCCCGGCCGGGAATCGAACCCAGGACCTTCTTGCTGCAAGGCAACAGTGCTACCAACTGCGCCACTGTGCAGCCCACAATCAATCAATCAATCAAATTTTATTGATTGATTATAGCACATATATATTATATATATATATAGTTATAGCACATTTCAGCAACAAGGTATTTCAAAGTGCTTTACATCATATCAAACACAGAAACACAATGCAACATAGAATCAACAATCAAAACACGACATTAAGTCAGGTTCCATCAATAAATTTGTAATTGATTACATTTCAAATACAATCCTAAACAGGTGGGTTTTTAGTCGAGTTTGCATCCATAGAAGCTTTACATGTTACACTCCTACTGTGTTATATGGAACAAAATACCTGTTGCTATTTTTATTCCCTCTCACGCTCACAATCACACAGTTTAAAACGATACAGACAGCATTTTAATCCGTACACCTCTTTCACTGAATTTCGAGCAGGGACTCCGCCGTCCCTCACTGATTTTTGTGCAATTCTATGGTACCTATTAGTGTCTAGAATTTACAGGGTTTGTGTTACGCGCAATGACCCTCAGTCACAATTATACCTTGATGATAACACGCGTATTTTTTTTAAAACTACTTTCTTGACTAAAGTTTTGCATCCCTGTTGCATTTGTTTGGCTGAAGTCACAGCTAGTTAAAACTAATAAAAAACAAAAACAGCACATTCATGCTAAAAATGCATTGCTTTTAAAACATAGCGAAACCTTTTGACATTTTTTTTCACTTTGACACGTTATAACCACAAAGTTCACTGCATCTTAATCAGAATTTTACACAATTGACCAAACACATCACACTGCATAAAAATGGTAAGATAAATAAACAGATATATTGTTTCAAATCATTTTGCTAATAATATAAAGTCTGTTTATGTTTTCTAATATATTCTTCCTCCTGAGTTTCAGATCTGTTAGTTGCATCTTTTCTCCTGTTGCTTTGCTGCTGGTATTCCTGAATTAAATGTTGTTTCTATTCCATTTTAAACTACGTGACAAGATGTGAATAGGCCTACAAGGCACTGTGTATTCCAGCCAAACTTTGCTGGACAAATTATTTTCCTGCTTGTTTTCATTTGCTTCTTTTTAAACATGACATATTGTTAATCTGCTGTCAGTTGCAGGAATACCAATCCCAGTCTGGATTATCCTTGCAGTAGGAGGAGGTTTACTGATCATTATTATAATCATAGTGGTGAGCGTATGTCTCTGCAAAAGAAGATGGTCTGGTAAGAAACTCTTTGATGTGCCATTTTCTCTCTCTCTCTCTCACCGCATTGTTGTGGCTTTTTTTTTTTTTACCAGCCACTGAGTCATTTCTGTCATTTTATTTTCTTTACGCAGGAAGCGATTCAACCGAACTCACAGTTTATGCCGATATCTCCGATTTTTCATCTGAAGTGGTAAGTGCACTCAAGTCCTACAATGAGCAAATGCTTACAGTGATTTAGAGTTTCCTAACTGAGGTTTATTTTCCTCCTTAATACATGTGAATGCGAACCTCCAGGGGCCCTCTGATAAACCATGCTCTCTGTACGACACTATCGAGAGCAGAAACAGCCCGGATCGCCAAATGGTAAGAGAGCTAAACCTCCAGCGGTGGCCCAGGAGGGCGCCAGGTGGTGCAGTAGCTCCCCCTGGAGGATATCGAGAAAATATCAGTTTATTACTTTCCATTTCGTCTTATTTATTATGTGGTTGTTGTGATATTTTCCTCCCAAAACACAACTAATTGAAAAAAAACAAACAAAAAACACAACCAGTGAGTAAAAATAAATTCCATCTCGCGACAGGAAATGAACTTGTACGCCTATTTTCACTTCCGGTAAACAATTGAAAGCAGCACAACGGGAAAATGGATTGTTTTATACAAACATTTTCAAGAATGGAGAGAGGAGGAGGGAGATGTCTGTCGGTTTACATTGAGATAATATTGTCCTTGGCTTTTACAACTAAGAAAAAATATATTTTTTAATTAATTTGTTTGTATTTTTAGCAACGTTTTTTTATTGTTTTATTCACAAATGTAAATTCTTTGACTGGTTACGGGAGTACAGCCGCAACAATAGGCCCTACTCCCGTATGGAGAAAAAATAATTCACAAAACAGGCACCTGGCGGAACACACCACCAGGAGGGGTCCTACCTTCAATGTCGGTTCAGAGTTCCTCATCGAGCTGACCTCCCGTGGAGAAGGGCCATCCGCAGAGTCTTTTCGTCCGTCAGTCCCTCAGTTCAATAGCTTTTTTTCCTTCGTATTATTATTATTTTTCTTTAGATATATAGTTTTTTTCCCCTCTCTTTTCCTAAAAACACACCAAATGTGACTTTATCGGTGGCCAGTAGCAGGAGGCGCGTGAACTCCCCAGTCCAACAATCCTTTAGCGTCCAGTCGGCTCTTTCCAAAAAAACTAAATCAAAAACACTTCAGCCAAAACTCCGACTCTCCCCTGTGAGTTGATCCGTCCCAAGGTGAAGTCTCCCTTTTATCATTGTAGAAGCCTTACCGCGCTTCCTTCTGTTTTGTTTTTTGTTTAACTAAACGGATCTGCTGCAGCAGCTCCACGCACGCTTCCGGTGCGTAAACGCTTAGGCTAGCTGTATGGCGCCCCCCACCGGTCAACCGTCAAATGATGCCAATCACTAAAATAATATAAAAAAAACACACACACACAGGGTAGACAGAAGCAAATGGGAGCATTTAACATCTCTGTATAACATCTCTACATTTTTATATAATAATAATAATAATAATAATAAATTTGCAAAGATGGAGTCAACAGTTCAAGAGTAACTTGTGGATAAAGCAGTGAAGGTCACGTCACCAGTTTGGATACATTTCAGATATATAAAACAAAAAAACTAATCAATATTTACCAATATTGACTGATATGAATTGCTTGTATTGTGATGTGTTTGTCAGCCATATTGTCCAGCTCTATATGCGATTTAAGTAAATAGCAGAACATCACATATTCACTATCCACTTTATTGGTGACTGTTGTAGGTGTCTTAGTTCTGAATTGTTCTCTGTTTGTGCTTCAGTGTGTTGAGAACTGTAAGAACAAATTATCCTTCACAGCACCTTCAGTGAATTGTTTAACCATTGGAACTTGCAGGAAAAGATTCTCTTAAGCCACTGCTGAGAAACCCTAAAAATGATTTTTTTTTTTTTTTTCTCCCAATCATTTAGCCTCAGACGGTCTACGACCAGATCCAGATTGATCGGATGAGGAAGACTTCGGTGTCTCCGTACCAGGAGGTTTCCTAGACGATTTGAACCTTCATGTTTTGGTGCACCTCAGGGAAAACAGTCAGAAAACACCCAGTGGCTTGTAACGGTCCCAGTTGTGTATAACTTGGAAGTGGACGATATGCATATTAATAAGAAACATTTGATTTGATAAAACCTAATTTAGGGACGGTGATCTGCAAAATGTTTATTGTTCATTTAAAATATGTCCATGTTTTTCCCTAATTTTAAAGCTGGGTGGTGCATAACTTTCTGTTTTGTAAATGTGCAACTGGACTCTGTAACTTATGTTTGTACATCTTGTAAATATATAGATGATATAAATAAAAATGTATATTATGCAAATGTTTGTCTTGTTGAGGTTCACTTGTGTTGCCGTTCACCCGGCTGTACGTCTGCTTTTTATTTATTTATTTTTTTTATAAACCATCTGTACCATAATAAAAATTAACATTTTGTCTGATTTTCTTTGACTTTTTAACTGTGTTAAACCAGAACGCCTGCCTAGTTAACTCAAACGTGTCAGCTAACCAATCAGAGGTTTCCAACGTTACCATGACATCGCCATCTGGGCGTTCCCTTAAAGAGACAGTAATCATTCTGTATTTAAATTTCCGACTTTGAAGACATGAATAAATCTGACATATTGTGGAATTTGGCAAAAAAAAAAAAAAAAAGTAGAAAGAAAAGACAAAGAAGCTTGGTCTGATTTAATTACAGACAGTGACGGGAAAAAAAGAAAGCTTGCTGTTTTATTTGGTGTGTCTTAATTTCTGGTTTCAATTGTCCAAGTTTGGTACGATATGAATAAAATATGAAGTGGACGCTAATCATTGGCATATTTTGATGGATCAAAGCATAAACCTGTCAAGTTACAGAATAAAAGTTGTAGTCGGTTTTCTTTCCAACTTGGCTGGTTGGAATAAATAAAACTAAATGTTTAACGAGACTACTTTCTTTTAAATATTTATGTTTTAACATCAAAAAGAAGCAAACAGAGTTATAAAAAATAACATTTATTTAACAAATACAAAACAGCGTTTGACTTTCACCTGGAAAAAAAAACAAAACAGCCATAGATACACAATAACATGGAACAAACAAAAAACCCATACAATCTTTGAAATTCAATCACACACTTAAGTACCATTATTGCGTTCTCATAAAGTTATAAAAAGCAGATATTGGCGTAGAATCAAAAAAATATTTTGAAAATAAATGTTTAAAAAGCACAAATAAATATGGCTGCTTTTTTATGAATTTTAAAAAAAGGAAACCGCATTTGAAGCTGCACAGCGCCATCCTCAGCAGGCTGCTAACGTTTAGTGCAATATATATATATATATATATATATATATATAGTATATACAGTACAGACCAAAAGTTTGGACACACCTTCTAATTCACTGGGTTTTCTTTATTTTCATGACTATTTATAAGGCAAGAAATCCCACTTATTAACCTGACAGGGCAGGTTGACACTTTTTTGTTTAGTGCATATTTCCACATGTGTTATTCATAGTTTTGATGCCTTCAGTGTGAATCTACAATGTCAATAGTCATGAAAATAAAGGAAACTCATTGAATTAAAAGGTGTGTCCAAACCTTTGGTCTGTACTGTATATATATAAATATATATATATATACACACACACACACATCATTATTATTATTATAAACACTTTCAATGGAAATAAGAGATCTAAAACCTAATTCTTGTATAGAAATGGGACAATAAGAGAAATCTGGATGGATCTACCCTAACCTGAGTCAAAGTGCAAAGAACCAGCGTCGTCTTTCTGATGTATTCAAGTTACAATCTGATAAATTACATTTTTTTTGTGCGTCTTCAAATCCATCTGAGCAAATATAAAAAACAACCAGGAATTGCCTATACAGTCAACCAATTAAACTAGGCCCTCTCTGCCAGATTCCAGCAAATCTGCACTGAAACACAGCTAGTGCTGCAGGACATTACCAGGAATTGGGGGCCCCACATCAAATACTGCTTATGTGCTCTTACAGCCTTGGGCCATATGTAAATTAAATTAAATTATTGCTAATTTAATATGCAAAGTAATATGGGATTTGTCCATACTGGATCATTTGGGTGCGGTCAATGTTTTATTTTATCAAGTGGCGGCGCTATCTCAATTCAAAAAAGCTCAACATAAAAAAAGAAAGACAAAAAAACCCATGAAAAAAATCAGGCATAATGTAGACCAGACATGTGAAATGAATATTTCACATGTCTGGTTTCACACGCATCATTGGTATCCCACCAATGATGTACGGACCGATAGAGTTTCAGTGATCCTGGTGAAAGTTTTACCCTATTGTTCATCTCAACCATTATTTCTTTGCAAAGAAACCTTGAAAGAAACCCAGTTTTTTAATGTTTTTTCTTAACAGTTGAACTCCTTTTAAAACCACCATGTCAAATTTAGGACTTTTATTTTTGGGAAGTCACACTCTCCGCCGGAACGTTGGAATCCGTCGCAGGCAAAATAACTGGTCCTCTAAATTGCTGGAACATTTCGGTTATCTTACCTAAAATGAAAACACAATGTCAATGTCTGGCTGGCCAAACCTGAAAAAAGAAAGTTATAGTTTGGTTGAACATAAATAATGAATTACTAGATATTACAATTTACAGTTCAGTCCAATACAGATAGACAAGCATAAAATGTACTTAAAGGAACAGTGTTATGTATTTTCCAGACATATGGTGTCTCTTTTTATAGCACAATCAAGTAACTATGTTACCTTCAGGTGCTATACATTCCTAATATTACTAAAAAAAACAAACAAAAGTAACATAAATCGATGCCTTGAAATTGGGCCACTGTCTCTTTAAGAAACTCCTGTTCTGTCTGAAACGCCGCCTTCAGCAAGTCTTCACAACATAACTGCTTTATTAACCTTTTAACAGCGTTAAAGAGATTCACTGTTGTGATGACATGTTGAAGGGGGAGTGTCAAAGAAATGGGAGCTTCTTAAAGAGACAGAAACCAATTTCCAAGTCTCCAGATACAACTTTGATGCATTGCCTAACTTTACCACTTCATTTCTAGAGGACTTCTGGCATGTTGTTTTAAATCACAAGTGCCTAACTTCATGATCCTTGTAAGCCTCTGAATTTTTCTCATTCAAAGTTTTGATTTTACAATGTTAAGACAATATATTTGTTTTAATATCATACATGTGTGCTTTTAGTCATGAAAAAAATGATCCTTTTTTAAAACGGTTTTGGCATAAGAATATCCCAGTCTTTTTCTTGAAAATGTGTAAAATGAATCAAGAAATTAAGCGTTTTTGCAAAGATTTGCTCCTCCACGGGCACATAGTTTTGCTTCACATTAATTTAACAGACATGTTCGATCGAAAAAGTCAGAATGACTTTATAAAACCATAAAGAAATATTTGTCTAGTAAATAAGTCAAATGAATCTGGAATTAAACCTGGTCCTCCTCTGTGACCAGGTTTTTTTTTTTTTTCCTCTTGGTGGTGAGCAGAGATTTTAAAGCAGAGTTTGTAGCATGTCTTGTTGAACTTGGACCCTATTTATCCACAACCACTTTGCCACTGTAAGATTTTTGCGCTGGTTTGATGCAGACGCTAGGCGGGGCAAGAAGACCAGTTCTTCAGGTCCGTCCCCCAAAACAGAAGAAGCGTCAAACCCAAACCAAAGGTTTCGCTTGTTTTAGAGAACAAGCGACAAAAAAGTAACATGCAACTCCAAAGGGAAATCCCCCAAACAGTTTCAGTTCAGAAAAGTCTCAGGCAGCATGTCCATCTGAAAACGTTTTTTTTTTTTTTTAAAGGGATTGACGATCCTGGTGACTGGATGAATAGTTCATTCTTTTAAATCACTATATAAACAATATTTACTATTAAAATATTACTATTATGAATATATCATACTATACATGTGTTTCAGAAGTAACCTTTTACAATGAAGTGGAAATGTAAACAGAAATATGAAGATTCAAATATTTCATTTCAACAAATGAAGTCAAATTATTTTGCCAACCTCATTTTAGCAATCTCCTGCCTTACATGTTTTAGCCTTTCCTTATTCTGAGGAGAAACTCTTTTAGGATGTCATATTTAAACTCCCGGGATACACAAATTTAGAGACTAACACAGAAAAGAGCAGCTTAAAAAGAAGCACAAGGTTAAAACAAAATTTAAAAAAGAACTTGAGCTTTGTTAGGCATACTTTTCTTTTCTTTTTACTTTTAAGAAACTTTCTCACTAAACCAAAATGATTTTGATTTTTTTTTTTTGTTTCTCTTCTGTATCCATCCACTCATTTGGTAACACTGCAGTTCTGTTTCATCCCTTAATTTAAATCTGACCTTCTTCATTGGGGTATGAATGTTTTAATATGAAAATAAATTGAATGTCTTGGTTTTTCTTTTCTTCTTCCATTGGAATAGTTTTGTCTGCATGCTCAATGAGTGAGCGCATGCAAAGAAAGTGAATAATATGGACGTTTTTGTCTCACCTCTGAAATGGAAAAGTAAAATCACGCCGATCACAATCAGCAATGTAGTGAAGAATCCCCAAGCGAACATGTAACCACAATCCTGTTGGCGTCTGAATGTTGGCACTAGAAGAACAAAAAAGATCATAAAGCAGAGTAAAATATACATGTTAAACAGAGAGGTATTTTCTATCCAAAGCTTAATTGAAAAAAAAAAAAACCTTAACACGTTTGATTAAACTGTAAATAAGGTAACATGTTATTTATCACACACTTTACGTTTACAGAGATCTCAAATTGCTACAATTGATAAAATTCATATGTAAAAAAAAAACAAAAACCATAAAAAACATATTTAAACATTCAAATTGTAAAAAAAAAAACTGTAGCTTCTCCAGTTCAGACAGAAACCTTGAGCCAGAATCCATTTCATAACTTTTGTTTTGACCTCCGACCCCCCTGGGATTTACGCCTATGACTGTGGTCGCTGTTGTCATGTAAACGAGCCGTTTTGAGAAGCATGTGGAGATGTACTCAAAATATCCAACCCTGTGTTAACCTTTGAATTTAAATAAAGTCCTAAAAAAATAATAATAATAATTTAAAAAATCTTGAAATTCTTGATTCAGTATCAAAAAATGAATTTGTCAACCTTTTTTTGTACTGTAAATCGACGCATCTGGTTTCAACTGCTTTCATACTGATTTCAAACCTCTTCTGGCTTTTTAAAAATTTTTTATTATTAAATTCCTTTAGGCCAGGGGTGTCAAACTCCAGTCCTCGAGGGCCGCAGTCCTGCAACTTTTAGATGTGCCTCTGCTGCACCACACCTGAATAGAATAATTAGGTCATTAAGGCTCTGGAGAACTGATCTGCACAAGGAGGAGGTCATTAAGTTATTTCATTCCAGTGTTTTGTACCTGTGGCACATCTAAAACCTGCAGGACAGCGGCCCTTGAGGACTGGAGTTTGAGACCTGTGTTTTAGGCTTTTTATAGTGAATTTCTCACATAAATTAAAGGAAAGCTGACTTCTAAGCAAATGACAAAGAATATTTTCTGATCGCAGTTTATGCGGAGACAAATACATTTTAACTTGGAAACTGAGATATTTCTAAGTTAAAACTGTTTAACTTAACAGCAACTGTTTAGTTGGTCAGTTGCTGGATCAGAAACAGCAACTGACCAACTAAACAATGTTGAATGCGTTGGGTAGAGGGGACTACGTAGTAGTGACACCAAACCAAAAAGTGATGCGGCTTCATGTCATCTACATTGGTAGATTTAAACAAAGTCTTGTGATTATATCGTTGACCTGAACAACAGTTAAATTGGTGGATCTCAAACCAAGCATTTAAACCGGAACAGAAACGTTCTCCGTCCAGGTACAACAGTTTCTTCCTGTACCAACGAAACGGTAGATGATAACCAACAAACTCACCTTTGATCTTTGAGATCAAAATGCTTGATGCGTTTTCCAATTCGCGCTTGACAATGCAGGTGAGATTTACAGTGTCTGGGGTTGTCAAGAAAAAGGCGATGAGCTCTGACGTGTCACTGGAAGAGTTGTTGCTGCAGTGATGACACGAAGGCTCGACCTCCCAGGAGAAGTTGATGCCAGTATCAGGAGAAGAACAGTTGAGCACCAATACACAGCCACTTTCGCTTTTTGCGAAATTTTGGTAAAGCTGTATGGTCGGTTTCTTGAGGCGTTCTGCAATTGTTATTGAATGAAAAAAAAAGTTGATTATTTTTCCCCAAATTGAACTTAACACCACAAAAATCCAAAATGATGATATATAATGATGTAATGGTTATAGAAAAAAAAAAAAATTAAGGAAATTTAGGATGATGTTAAAACAATATATATGTTTTTCATGACAAATTAACATTTGCAACTTACCTTTCACTACTAGCTGGACCCGGTTTACTATGTTGTAATTTGAAGCATTGAGGAGGTCCACATTGTACGTCATGGCGTCGCGTAACCTAAGATCCCGCATCGTTAAATCCCCTGTAGAAACACATAAAACATCGTAAGCGGAAATCAACATTTATTTGCATTTTGTCAGGAGACCATTTTCTTTTTACCTGTTGATATGTTGAGCGAGAGCCTCCCTTTGTATTCTGGACGACGATCAGTGTTTATACCACCTGGGTGCCACGTTGCAATCCAGGTGTAGTTGCTTAATATTGACCAGTCAATTCTGGACAGAGTCCATGTTTTGAAGACTTTGGCTGGCAAGATAATGGTGTCACCTACATACCCTTCAACTTTGGTTGTGACGCCGGTTTCGCCAAGAACTTTAACCCGCAGCCCTGGAGGAATAAATTAAAAGGCATCAGTGTAATTGTTACGACCCCAAGGTCTGGGATCAGGGTTGGTAACATAAAGAAGTGTCCAGAGTAACAAGTGAGATTTAAAATGATTTATTACAAAAAAAAAGGGGGGTGGGTTTTACAGACAAAAACACAGTACAAATTAAAGAGAGTTAAGTGAAACATAAGCAATTAAACAAAAACAGCCAAACAAATCAATCTAAAGTAAACTCAAAAACCAAAAGGAACAAAAAGGGAGCACCATGCCTCCCAAACACAAGCTTCTAAATCAAGATCAGAGTCAAACGGGGATAAGCAAAACAAAAATGGGTCAGCAGATTAAGGTTCTTCAAAACTGCCCAAAACAGTCAATTACAAGCATACGCATGCAAACGAATGTTAGGGGGGCCAACAGAACAAAATCTCTTCCTACAAGTTACCCCACGGGAGGAAATGTTATAGAGCGTTTTATAAGGAGCAGATAGTCCTCATCAGCATCTGATTGGCTGGGCCATCATCTGCTGAAGCCTGCTGTTCTTTTGCCGTCTCCCAGCAGCCAATCAGCAAGGTGTGCTCTCACAGCTGAACCTGCATAAACAAAAGAAGGACTGCAGAGCCGCAACAGGCCAGGGGGCGTAACAGTAGTAGCTGTTGTGTCTCGCAGAGTTTAGACAGCAGCTAAAAATAATAGAAAAGTATTAAACGATACCCTAAATACAGTCTTGAGTGACGTTTTCCATAAGAGTGACCAAAAAAAAAATCAAATAAATTCCGCGTCTCATTTTTCAAAATAATATTGTAAATAAAAAAAACTGTTTTTTTTTTTTTTTTAAAGTTGGTCTAGTTTGTAATTTCTGTAATTCCAGTTGGTGAAGCAAAGCGCTCTCTCTTTGTTTGTCCTCAGGCGTATACAGAAATAAACAACGTAGTACCAGTGAACTTTAACTACAGGGTTGAAAGCCAAACCTGTTCATACCTTGTTGTCAGGGTGACAATATGCATGGACAAGGCTTTTACATCAAAAGTGTTATGTTACTTCAGAATGGATCAGGTGACTTCTTCCACCCACACCAACTTCTGCCATGATGAATCCCTAAAAGTCCCTTTAAACTTTAATCAGCTGCTTTACTACTTGTGAAAATGAGAAGTTGAACAGGTGTACCTAGTACAGCAATCAGTAAGCCTAGATAATTATATAAAATACCAATTAGGTCAGTAATATCCTTTTTCAAAAGAGTAGCTTTTCTACACTTGTGATCACAGCAGGTTGGATTTCTTGAGGGCAAGAGAAGGGCGAGAAGAGTTTCTGCATTTTGCTATATTATGGCTCAATCAAGTATCTACGTTCATTTAAAAGATATCTGGCTTCACAATTTGACGCCTTGAAATTGGGTCTCTGTCTCTTTAAAATGCTCCTGCTCTTTCTGACACTCTGCCTTCAGCACGTCATCACAATGGTGTTCCTCCATTACGCCGTTTATCAGTCTGCTAGTCGGTCCATGTTCTGGACCACGATTCAACTTTACGGATTGCTCTTTGCATTTTAAAGTAAAATCCTTGTCCCGAAGAGTGCCCCTTTTACCTGTACCACAGAGGACAAGCCAAGGCAGTACAACTGTTATGTATACTAATAATTATAAATTATTTTTGATAAAAAACAACTTTTTTCCTCATCTCTTTAAGTGCTTAAAGCTCCTGCGAATGGTACAAGGACTGAACAGATATAGCATCTTTCCAGTCACTCTGACTACTGAAAGCCCTTTACGCTACACATTCATTACCTCACTGAGGCAAGATTGTGTTACTTCAAATTGGATTAGGTGACTCCTTAGATCCATCCCAACGTTTGCCCTTTCACAAGCCGCCTTTTCCCAGCTAATTACTAAGAAATGTGGTAGGAGCCCAGCTCAGGTTCTATCCTTAGATTGATGTTGAGATGTAATATCGACTGGAGTGGCATCCAGCGTGGCTTATTCTGCTGCAGCAGCTCATCTCCTTTAAGTTTCAATGTGTTGTGCCTTCACAGTATCAGAACTTCCTGCCACCGGATCCTTCATTTTTTTAACCACTGAATGTAACCAGATAAACCGTAGAATCACTCAGATGAACCACAATGCCATGTTCAAAGTCACTTAAATCAACTTCAGTTGTCCTTACAATGTCTAGATATTGCTACAATGTGATTATCTGGCTATTACTGTTAGCCATTTATTGTTCCTAATAGGCCAGTCAGTGAGAACCTATTACTGGGAGTAGATGCTGTCTAGAGGTTTCAAAACTTACAGAAGTTGTCGGATTGGTACATGCTCTTTGAAGATGTCCAGTTTTGGTAAATGAAACAAGTGAGCGACTTCTTTTATCCAAGGGTAAATGTTCTCACTTCTCTAATAAATAAAGTTCAAGGAGTGATTGTTTGTCCATAAAAAAAAACTCATAAAGAGAAAGGTGCAGTTATTTCCTTAAAACACCAACGCAGCCAAAGAGAGGCAGCCAAGAGACCAGTAAATGACCAGTTCACCCTCACCAGCCACCAACACCACCACCATAAAGACCAGGCAGAGAGAGAGAGGAGGCTTACCAAAGCAACTGGATCTTTGTTCTTTTAGCCAGAATCCACTTCTCAATGCTGTTGATGAGGGATGAAATGTTGTTGTTCCAGTATTCAACAGATTTGCCCATGTTGCTTATCTTGTCATTATTATGATAAACCAAAGCAACACACTTCATCTCCACTCATGTAAAGGGTAAGCTATGCAGGACGAACATTTCCATGACTGACAAAGAGGAATCAACTGGGAGAGTTTTAGCCATCGGAGATTTTATTAGCGCCTTGCAAGCCCCAAAATGTTCCTCACAGTGAGGTAATTTTCTTTTTCCTGATCAGAACCAGGCCCCTCCCCATCTCCCTTATTTCTTTTCCCCTTTTCAACAGATACCATTTAAACATCCATCCATTTTATTACACCTTTATCCCTAGTGGAGTCGCAAGGGGTGCTGGAGCCTATCTAAAGTTGCTAAATATATGCATGACATGCTTCCTGCATGGGTGTGTTTCATCTCTGGTAAAGGATGACAGCTCATGACAAATAGGATTCTTGAAACAACATCTCATTTACCGCTGTTATGCTATAAGATTTCAAATTAAGTCAGAGACTTAATTCAAAGTCTGTATGAATTCAAGTTATACAGACTTCAAATGAAGGGCTTATTACAGATACTAGAACATTTGCTTGTTTGTGTGTATAAAGGTGCTACATGTTTTTTAAAATTTTGTTGGAATTGCATGCAATTAACTCAAAGTAGTGCCCAATTCTGAAGTGGATTTTTTTTTTTTTAAAGCCTGAAAACTGTCTTACACACATGTATGCAACAAATGGCTACAAAGTATCGAGTCAGGAGAGTGAATACAAATGCATGCCACACTTTTCAGATTGTCGGGGCACAAGAAACTTTCAAAATCATGAGTTACTTCCTTTCCAGTTCGCAGTAATTATCTGCTACTTGTTAGTTTGTGGCTTTGAATCCTAATAAAATGCATTGAAGTTTGTCACTTGATAAAACTGTACCCCGCCTCTCGCTCGAAACGTTCGCTGGCACCAGCACCCCTCCTGACCCCACTAGGTCAGGAGGTCAGGAGGGAGGGAGGAAGGATGGATGGACAAATGAAAAATTTCATTGGATTAATTTCGTTTGGCAGTCTGTAATTACAGATATCATTTGAATTGTAATGTTGAGTTTCTGTATTAAGAAAAAAGGGAAGGCTATCAGAATCAATTCCTAGTAAAAGGGAAATACACACTGCGACACATTCTGTTGTATCATTGGGCCTTGTGCAAAGTGTCAAACACATTTCCATGGATCAATCTTTTGAGAATTAACAAACAACCGACACAGAGAATAACGTATACAATATTTCCTATATCTTTTTCATGCTTATCATGAGAACTAGCCAGCGAACCAACGACATGTTTTCATTTTTAAAACATCTGCACTTGAGATAAACACACTTAGCCCACACTAAATGCTTTCGTCAGGCATAGAAACCATAAGCTTGAAGTAAAGCCCGACATTCCGGCTTCTGCGGGTCCTACTATTTGTCCCGAACCATCGTTTTATATTTGGCATTTTAAAACAGACATTATATTCTCAAAAACCCGAGCCCCTTCATACATCTTGTGGAAGTCGAACCAAAACAGAGTTTCTAACAGCGCCGCTCAACTAACGGGACCTGCGCTGAATAATTTACGGAGATTATTTTCACCAGAAAACACGACCAGCTTCACTCGACAGAAAAATACATTTACGGGCTTTTCTGCCAATTTCCCCCCGCGCCTGACCAGCTAAAAAGCAGGACAGACTCCAGAGTTTACGGCTCACAGAATGAGTTGTGGTGGCAACTTGACTCAAGGCAACCGCTGCGTGGCTTTATGACATGCAGCCGTTAGCCTAAGTACACACACACACACACACACACACACACACACACACACACACACCCAACTCCTAACCTTACTATGACATTCACTAACCCCGCTCTCTGACAAGGGGCGCTGGTATAACTACTTACCTTGAAACAACAGGAAAAGGACGATAAATCTCATTGCTGCAGCGCCAGACAATTGACTTTGACGACTAGGAGGAGAATGAAGGCAACTTCCTTAACGGCGCGTGAGGACGCATCAACGCCCACGTGCTATAATCCACTGAAATTAAGTGTGTTAATCCAACACTTCACATGTCATACACCCATCCAGACATGTTGTTGAGTTCACGCTGCTGTTTTGTCAGGATTGATCATGACACGTTCAGGTGATGTTGGAAATTCTCACACATCAGTCACAGGCTCGTCACCACGTCACATGTCTTCTTTTTTTTTTTTTTTTTTTAAAAAAAGCAACAACAACAAAAAAAAACAGGTGACATTTAAAAATGTGATCATTTATTATAAACCGTTGGCATCAACTGGAAGCATAACAAGTACAAAAAATAGTTTCTGATAACAATGTCCTTCGAAGATATTAGCATTTTTAGCAGATGTAAAAGAGGCTAAAAAAAGTTGAAGGCAGGTGGCATTATACACTTTCAAGATGTACAGTAATGTAACTACACATAGTTCACTATTTCCATGTATGGACAGATGTGTGAGAGGCCTGCAGTGACCTAAAGTAATATCCAACAGCTTATTACTCCTGACTACGAAACACTGAATCAACTATTTATTGATCAGTTAGCTTATTAAAACAAATCTTTCAGAGGCTTTTATAAGGTCTAAGCACCCTAAGTGTAATCCATATTTGAATTTGAGAAAGCTTGGCTTTGTTATCCAAATACCGACAGTAATACTAGAAAGCAAGTCGCAATACTGAAGTCTTGACATGTTGAGTTTAAACTGCTGTCATGAAACCAACAGCACCCACACACTTCCTCTTCTCTCAGCCCACTCCAATTGCTTTCGTCATACCTCGACTTCTACCGAGTAAGAAAGTCATTATTTCTCAATAGCTTGAAAATAACTAGTCTGACAGGAAGTCAAAATGAAAATGCAACTTTTTTGTTCCAATGCGTAATTTTTGTACGTTTTTTTTTTTTTTTGAACAACTCAAAATGATTCCCCTGCAGTACCAATTATACTTCTGCTTTTGTCTTTGGGTTCAATTTTAACCCTAGAACAGGCGTCTCAAACTCCAGTCCTCGAGGGCCGCAGTCCTGCAGCTTTTAGATGTGCCACAGGTACAAAACACTGGAATGAAATGGCTTAACTACCTCCTCCTTGTGTAGATCAGTTCCCCAGAGCCTTAATGACCTAATTATTCTGTTCAGGTGTGGTGCAGCAGAGGCACATCTAAAAGTTGCAGGACTGCGGCCCTCGAGGACTGGAGTTTGAGACCCCTGATCTAGAACATATCTACAAATTAGAAAGTAGTTTAATTCACCAGGGCAGTGGTCCCCAACCACCGGTCCGCGGACCATTTGGTACCGGGCCGCGCAAGAAATAATGAACTACTTCCGGATCTTTTATTTTGAAAATCCTAAACCGGATTTTACCGGTTACGTCTTGCGGGTCAAAATTGAGCCAACTTGCAGCAGAATGAGTAGGGGATCCAGTCAGATCTAACGAGTGCTCTTGCAGTTCAATTTCACACTTCAAAAGATATTTTGAGGTTATAGTTCTGAACCATTTCTCCTTTTTTAAGTCCATTTGCATAATTCACAGACATGGGCGTCTGCATACAAGACGCCCATGTGATGGGCGTCTGCATACAAGAGAAGCAGGCGACAAGTAACAGTTCTGTAATTTTCATAAAGCACTCCTTGCATTCACAGGGTGGGGTGATGTGCCATTTTCCCTGTCCCATTGGTTTGTCATGTAGTTAGGATCAACAAAGATTAAAAAACTACATAGATATTCTGTGAAAATTCATTTTCTTCTTTCGTTTTTGGTTATTTTCGTCTTCTCTAGTAGGCTGTAATGACTAGCGAAAACAGATTTTCCCCAAGTTGATTGCTGTGGCTCAGTTGAGTAGAAAATAGTATGAGCAGGAGGTTTGTCTTTGAGGTCTGCATTAACGTACGCCAAAGTGTTTGTTAAGGCTTTTAGTGTTTGAACGCACAAAACAGAGAGAAATACACTATTGTCTTGTACTGCAACTAGCAGCGCGATTAGTCAATCCCTGACCTTTCAGAGATCCACAGGTCTACGTGTTAACTTCAGAAAGAAAAATCAAACAAAGCGTAACGAAGTGTAGGGTATAACAATGTAGCGAACGCAGTTAGTGAGCTCACAACGCGTGGATGCCACGGTGCCTCTGTTTAGCATACATTTAGCAAAATGCGTCAAAAGGGCAACTTCAAAGTACATTTTGGGAATTTCTCAGCTCTTCAGAGGTTTAGCTGTTGTGTTCCAGAAAACAAAAAGACATCAAATCACGGCATGATCAAGCTAACCCAACAGAGATTTGTGGTTGGCAGCTACGGTCAACCAGGCAGATACACATAACCTTGCGTCTTTGAAAGGACTTTCCACCGACACGACACGCTCTCCAGAGCGACTCGGCTTATCGCTAAAATGTACTTTTTAAAAATATTTGTGTGGAATACTTGCAAGTATTGCCTTCGGTTAACAACAGTCAATGTAGAAAATCTGAGAAAAGTTCCTACGTGCCAGTAAATAAACAATCTGCTCAGGGTACCGTGAACCCTATAACCACATTTTTCAAACAGAGACGCCATGTGGTTAGCTTCACTGTCAGGTGAAGCTCCGTCAGCTGATTTCCATACACGGTAACGGAAGCTGTCTGATACAGCATGCTCCACAAAACAAACAAACAAACAAAAAAAAATCTGTACCATTAACCCAAAGCCCTTTAAAAGATGGAGACCAGAATTTTTGTACCCTCATATACAAGTAAAGCTGCAACGTTCCTTCAAAAAGAAAAGTTTCACATGGGAGCTTGTAGATGCAGCAGGGGTACACATTGCAAACAATGCGGGAGGAAAAAAATGACAGAGTGTGTTATTACTCACTGGAAGCCACTGCCTTTCTGTGAACTAACACCACGTTCCAAGCAAAGCAATTAATACATTTTTCACAACGATCAAAATTGTTCCTCTTGTCTGTCACATGAAAGAAAGTTGATACACTTCCTGTAGAAGTTAAGTATTTCTGTCTTCGTCTGCCATTTAAAGAAAGCAGAACTGCAAACGCGATATTAAAAAAAATTTGCTGTCTTTTGTTTCGGATTGTATCATTTTGCTGTAAGGCTCAGGAAAGGCTAGAATGTCATTTCAGTTGGGTTTTGTGATGTTTGATTCTGCTTTATAAGGTTACAATTTGAGTTGTACCAAAAAAAAACAACAACAACAAAAAAAAACTACTGAAGAAATATAAACCAAGATTTGTTCAGAAAATACTCTTATCTAAAAGCCTGGGATAAAATAAAATATTTTTTAGCAGAGTGCTGTGGTGGTATGAAGCATCAGGTTAAATAATACCATAAAAAAAAAAAACATAAGAGAAGCAAAAAGCACATCTGGATTTGGAGCAAAGTCTAAAGATCAGCTTTTGTTGTGTATGACATTTGTTTAGAGAAGAACAAAATGTTAGACTGATACTTCCCCAGCAGCAGTCGGACAGGGAAGTGTCTTTATCTTACTTTCTTTAACTAATATATGACTATGACTTCATCTTTCTTTATCTTGGCCATATATTTTATGGCTTTGTATTTGGACAAATAATAATAATAAAAAAAACATGTATAATAACACTGTAATACTACAAGGTATATAAAACAAAAAAAAAACATGCCCTCGATAAGAAGCATCTTTCAACTTCCCCTTTCCTTCTGTCCAGCTGAATCCGTTCTGCTACACAGACGTCTCTGACTGGAGCTTCATGACAAACTTGTGACTTTTTGGGTCGATGAACTCCTCGGCCAGGCGCAGGAAAGGGAGGGGCATCACCTTCACGACCAGGGCGAAGTCGAGGCGCTTCAGGCAGAAGACCTGGCCTTGGCGCAAGGAGGCCGTCACCGCCTCCTCGCTCACTAGTGTCCACTGGCGCCCCCTGTTGTTGTCCAGATACTGGAGGGTGGGACCAGGACTGAGGTAGCGCTCTAAGAAGGCCTTTAAGGAGAGGAAGAAAAAGTGGGTCACGGGGAGTCAACTTTTTTGAGCTTTATTTGATGTCATGTCATTACCCAACCAAACACAGAGCTTTTGACTCATTCATGGATGTTGAAATCCATCCAATGATGGATGTTTCATCTGCTGAGCTTATTATAGGAACTTTAACGCTCCTGAGAACGGTTATAAAGGGCATCAACGGCACGGAGTAGCGTTGTTGTTATGATGTGCTTAAGAGGGAGAGTCTGAAAGGTAAGGAGCTCCTCAGGGTGCGTTCACACCAGCCCCGTTTAGTCGGTTTTAATCGAACTTTAGTCCGTTTGCCTAGAAAGTCCAGTTTGTTTGGGGAGGCGTGAATGCGCAGTTGAACTCTGACGAGGAACTCTGGTCACCCTAAAAAGAAATCCCCAGATTTCGGTTTGGTTTAAGTGAAATCTGGCGCATTTTGAATGCATGCCAAGCGGACTGGAGGCCGCTCTAAAAGCAGGGTGCAGGCTATAGCGCAGGGCATTCTGGGTAAATGCAACCATAAGAAATGCATGACTAACAGTAGTGGGAGAAATGTCTTGTGATCTTTTACCAAAGACAAAAGAGAAATTCCACAACTGCTAAAATCTGATGCAACTCCATATCTGTTTACATTTTTTGAAGAAGGAAGTTGCTCTCAGTATCTTCTCCTTTTGTGTCGTTTCCTTCAGTGGTTCTTGGAACAGCACCACCACAGGTGAGGAAGGGAACAGTTTTTTCAGAAGGTTTGGATTGTTGATGCAATGAAGTGTGAAAATGAAAACATTTAACAAATGTTGAAATTTTGGCCCTCAGTCAAATCAAGTCTATGAGACTACCAGGTATTAAAACACCCTTAAAGAGACAGAGGCCAATTTCAATGCATCACATAAAGATATTTCTATTAAGTTGTATTTGATATAAGCTTCGTTACTTGATTGTGCCGTAAACGGCACTACATTAAAATTTCAAAAGGAACACCTTCTAACCTTAGGTGTCATGTTGTGTGTGATGCAGAACTGCAGATGGTTGATGATGCTCTCCATGGTGTGGTAGGACTGCTGCCTGGTGGCCCGCAGGTACTTCTGCATGGCCCGGGCCATGGGGGCAAAGATAGCCTGGGCGGCCTCCCTGGGGTCCATCACCTCCCGTGGGTGTTTGGGAGACGATGTGGGCGTGTCGTCATCCTGGTGACGCTTGATGTGGGTGAAAGCTTCTTCTACTGCCACTACCAGTCTACAAGGACAGAAAACAAGATGTACGAGAGGTGGAATGTTTTTACTAGAACATCAACCAAAGTCACCAACTTGATGAATACGAGCTGCTGCTTTAACTAGACTGGTCCAGAGGAGTTACTTTGTGAGGTCTATCAAGTATCTAAGAGCAACGTCTGGTACTTTTCCCTGTATTGATACCTGGCCCTGCGTTTGCGCAGCCTCCTCTCCACCTCTGCCTCCTCGTAGTAGTACTCGTTATGGGAGTTGTCTCTTCTCCGAGCGGCGGCTGCTATCATGGCTCTGGACTGGCCTGTGGAGTTGTTGGTGTTCTCTGTGGGCAGAAACATGCCTTTAAATTGTTCCTTCTAAAGGAAGGACATGATCATCCGTTTCATCTTTTGATTACACAAAATAAGGAAAGTGCCAGTTCAGACAGGTGAGGCACCAATAAGGCCTTTTCAACAAAGGTAATGATCTTTGTACTCTATGTATCACATTCAATACGAAAAAACACATGCAATATATGCACTACATTTAGAACAGTGATGGCTTCCTGTAATATAAAGGAGAGAAAATGTACCTTCTTCCAGGTTGTAGACTTTGAAGGAGGACATCTTCTTGGTAAGGATGGACTTGGGGAGGTTAAGCAATGCCGGGTTATAGACTGGGAAGTCGCTGTAGTACTGGTCCAGAACCCACACTCCTGCCCTCTGGATGCTGCATTGCACCAGAAACAGGAGGACATGACTAATTTACTGCATTTTATAAAGGGAAAGTTGTTGTCAGGATGTGTCACTTTTGGCAGCCACACACTAGCAAAACATCACTAAAGGAAGTGGTGAGCTAAAATGAGCCATGACTGGGGGGCGATGATAAGGGGCCAAGAGGATAAACAGCTTCATGCAAAGCACAAATGACAATCTACTTTTATGTTATATTAAGGCATATAAACTAAATCGCTGATTTGTAGTGAGTGCTTTGATCGGACCAGATCTCTTAATGTATTCCTCTCGACCCTAATGTGGCTAAAGCAGAACAGTTCAGAAACAGGTTGCAGTTGCTCCACTGAACTACTTCAAGTGTTTGCGGCTTCTTTTCTCTGCTGCTTCAAAGAGAATGTAAATGTCACTGCAAGCGTTCATATAACAGCGTCTTTCAAACCGTATGAAAGACGCTGTATGAAGAATTATGGCAGGTGAATTATGTAGTTCACAAATCATAAGCCAAGAAAGTCTTAACCAAGTTTCATACTCCAGTCTGTCAGATCATTATTATGCACAGGTATGTCAGATAAGCAATGAATTTGAGGGATTTCTAAGGAATTTGACCAAACTTTGAGCTTTTAATCGCCGACTGACCCATTAATTGAATGCATTTATACTGACCTAAGATGCCCCACGTTGTAGAACCTACTGACTCCATCAGCGGTCCTGATGACCTTCAGACAGAAAGCGGGCCGCAGGTGTCGGACCTCCAGCAGAACTAGAGCCAGATACTGAATGAACAGCAGTGCGTCCACCAGAGATGCGGCATATCCCACGATACCCCTGTAGTCCGTCTCGCGGGGCTCCAGGACCCGGACGCCGTAGAAGAGCCAATAAGACGCAACGAAGAGAAAGACCAGCGCCAGGAGCAGACAGCGGAAGACGAAGAAGCGTGGCAGAGTGGCCCTGGACGGCCGAAGGAACAACGCCCACGTGGACATGAGGAGGATAAGGAGTTTGAAAGCCAGAGAGATGTAAAGGCCCTCACATGGCGTTCCACAAGGGTCCAATGTGTCTCGCCAAAGGAGCTGTGGAAGGGCAAGGAAAGCCAAGGGAGTGATTACAGAGATGAGCCCCAGAATGGCTCCTAGAACGGGGCTGATGTAACGGCGACAGTCAGGAGGCAAAGAGTCCTCCAAGTCCTTAGAGATTCGAGTCAGATCCTCATTGGAGATACTGTCCACAGAAGTCCCAGTGACCACGGTGGTGGTCTCACCCCAGTTGTCGTCCTGTGGGAACACAAGAACTGTGGGTGTTGGTGATCATGTGTTCACATAGATCCCACATAAAGACAGACGAGTTACTAAATGAAAATCTGACCCGGTCGTCTGGTATGGTGGACTCAGGATCCAGTAGCGGCTCCCCCGGAGCCTGGATCATCACAGACTTATCTCCACGGATTGAGCCATCCCGATTCTTCAAGCGATGCCTGTCCCTTCTCTCCCTGAAGAAACAATGGAAAACAGTGTAAATGTTGGGAATAAGTAGTCGTTCAGGGACAATGAGCAATTCTTTTGGAGAAATTCCTCACTGTTTGTGGCTTTGAGATACTTTTGGAGGGGTCATATTGCATCATTTACATAGAACAATACACATGATATGTAATATACTTAATGGCTAACATTGATCGAAAGACAGTATGTCTCACTATAATTATAATCATGCTATTCAAATTTGAGATTGTGTGATACAGCTTATGTTATCCAATTTCCCAGAAAGATGAACTTGCTGACCCAGAATCAGCTGGTTGCAGTTTCACCAATTCATTTAAGAATTTAATCTCGACCAGATTAAGTCATCAGAGATGACGATGCACTTTCATTCATAGCCATTGACCTCATTAAACAATAACTTGTTTTTTTTTATATATATATACAGTATATAAATTCATCTTTTATGACAAACTTTATTGTTTGGAATAAAATAATTTTTTTCTACTCATTGACTTGTTGCCCAGAAAGACATTTTTGGAAAAGGACTGTCAGATTGTGGAAGTACAGAAAAGTAGGTCATGATAACATAACTTGTAATAGACTGGAAAAAAACATGAAATAATATCAATGGTTAAAAGACAACAGAGCAAAATAAACGATTCAAAATCAAGGTTACATTTCTACTGAGAAAAAAAATGTTCATCTATTTTGGTATTCAGGAAATGCCTGCAACAACTGATATAGGTTATAGATCAGGTCAAGCCATATACAGTGTTAGCCTTGAAGTTGCAAACTTTAACCTCAATGAGCCACAGCATCAAAGTTTAAATATACATACATTTAAAACAATGATTGTTTCCCAAATAATAAAATCCACGATAACTTTAAGCTTAAAACACTTAAAGAGGGTTTAAGTTATCAACAGGCTGTGCTGCTATAAGGCAGGTGGATTCAAATCTAAAGGAGATACTGAAGCCAAACAAAAAAGTAATACAATCTTTTTTTGTATTACTTTTATTTCAAACATTGGGTAATTTTCAGTTGCTTTATGAACATTACTTCAACTCCTTGAGTCCCTTCTCTATTCATTACCTTCTGTGAAATACAAAAGTTTTAAAAGGGTGTTTTGGTCACGTTCATTTTGAAAGATTTGCAATTTAGTAGTCCATCTAGAAACTTCCTGGGACAAGACACGAGAGGCTATTGACCCCCAAAGCTAATTACTTGCGACTTCAAAATAAGAAGGCCTTTGCAACAAGTTGAGGCTTAACAAAAGTGCTGCAAAAGTGTGAATTCAACTCTGCTTTATTTGGTGACATCTAGTGGAAATGCTGGAGATTGCAAGCACTAATAGTAATGTCTGACTTCATCTTCCACTTATACTGCTGTAGAAAACCCCAAAACAGTCCACCAATCCATTCGCTAAACCTGCTGTTCAAAAAGAGGGCCCAGAAGTCTGACCGGGATATCAATGGCAAGAGCAAGGCACTCACATGGGAGATCTATCTGTAAGTACTTAAACTCGCATCAAATATCAATTTAGAACAGTCAAATAACATCAAGTGCATATTTTTTTGCACTGTGGTTAAAGGTCTGTACCAGCTTTCCCCACCAAATGTCTGATTTTGTTTTTGCAAGATACAAAAATCTCAGTCAGATTGGCTAGAGAAAGTCTTTGAACATTGAATTTTAAGCCTTGCCTCACGTTCTAAATTAGTTTCAAGTCTGGAGTCTGTTGGATCATCCTAATGCAATAATCTTTGATCTGACTAATTTCATTGTAGGTCTGGCGGTGTGCGTTGGATCAACATCCCACTGGAAGGTGAACCTCCACCCCAGCAGTATCAAACAGGCTTTCATCCATATTGTACTGCATTTGCGCTCGCAGCAAATACATTTGCAAGACACAATAAAGATCTCACTCTAAAGACAGCGAGAAACAAACACCATTCCCTACCTGTTTTTGCGGGAGGTACGCGAGTGGGACGACTTGTAGGAATAGCCCGAATACGTTGACTCGTTGTCCATGTCGGAGGCCGGCGGTGGGCGGAGTTTCCGTGCCACTCCCGTCCCCGAGCCGCCGCCCTTCTCCCACACCACGCCCAATTGGCTCTTGCGGTTGCTGATGGACTTTGTGGAAAGGACCAACGGAAGACGCAACAAGTCCACTTTACTCCTGAGGGAATCTATCTTGGAGGCCTGAGGGGGGTGAAAAGGAGGAAGGATGAGAGAGGAAGGCAACGTGAGAGAAGGGTTGCAGGATCTGCAACCGAGTAGTGCGCACTGCCCGTGTGAGCCAGGGGACAGAGGAGAGATTAGGAGTGAGGAGAGAGTGCAAAGGAAGAGAATAATTTGTCATGTGAGACAAGTAAAACTGTCTCGAAAGGGGCACATACCAAGCAGCCATGGAAAGAAGAGAGAGAGCATTGTTAAAATGCTGGCACTGTGCGCTCTGTTGAAAGGCTGTGTGCTGTCGGCAGCACAGGACATAGCTGAGCCCATTCTTCCGCCTTATGGGAGACTTTTTCATGAGAATCCATAAGCGTATTGGCCCAGAGTGTGTTCTCAGCCTGATAAAGGGCAACTACGCCACCTTCCACACCAGGCCTTGAGTCTCCAGCATTCAGGAAACATCAAAGAGGAGGCCAAGCATTTGCACAGATCTACAGCATGCTAGTTTTACATTAATGCTAAAGAGGAAATGATTTATAAAAATGCAACATGCTGAATATTTTCTTGCTCCTTGCAATGTCGAGTTGATGTCCGCACACAGGCGCCACATTCCCAAGAGTCCCCTGTGGTTTCTCAGGGCAACACAGCTCAGCTACTACAATGGGGATGAATGGGAATCTAGGGGTGAGAAAAGACAAAGGAGGGAGGAGGTGGTGGGGTGTCGTCATGGAGACCAGAACAACAACTCAGTGCTCCATCTCCTCGACCCCCTCGGCTATACACACCCCCCAGAAAACAATAACAGACAATCCTTTCACCAAAGCTGTGAATCTGACTCCAGTTCAAGGACGCGTTTGACTTCGTCTTCAAAATCTGATCCAGATTCTGTTTTTTAATGTTCAGTCTTTGTCAGGAAGGGACTCGTGTTGTCTTCTTGATACTTTACAAGCCAACCTTTAATCTAATAACCAACGTCCTCGTGCTTTCTCATTTGTGCCCTAACCTCCTGTTTCTGCTTTCTATATCGGACACTTCAATTTGCGCTGAGGGATTTCATGTGATTCCCACGTGGAATTCTACGGAGGGACGTTCGGCAAAGCAGAGAGGCGCACAGCGGAAAGCATCTCAGGTGAATTGGGCTATCATATGCTCAATTCACCCGGATATTCCTTCTCAGGGCGAATATTACAGAATCTGTTCTCAGTTCTTAGAATCAAACAAACAAATAAGCCACTTCAAATGACAAAGATTGGAGACATTTTTCCACCTTTTGAAAAACTCCACAGACAGGCAGTTGGGTACGAATTGTTAAAAGGACTCTTTCTACGCTCAATCACATTTTTAGTACATTTTGTGACATAATTCTGGTAGCTGACCTCTGATTATGTCACCAGGCGAAGCAAAAAAATAAATAAATTAACTAGTGAAACGGGATCAGTAGCTCTTTTGAGATTCCCTTGATGATGCCATTTTATGCTCGGCTTGGTTATGTTTTCCTCTTGTTTCATTTTTGGTTTTCATAGATGGCTCTTAGTTCAAATTAAGCAGACTGGTTAGGCCTGAGGGCTTAAAAAAATCTAATGAGTTCCCCTTAAACAATCAGATACAAGTACTGGACAGAAAATGAGGGTAAAAGCAGCTACAGTTCAAGAAAAGACTTGGAAGACCTTCAAAAAGCTTATGGAACGAATGATTTAGACCTCTTCATAAAAGGTCTGTGTCTGTTGAGAAGCCAAATGGACTCCTCTCATTTCCTGAAGACATTTTATCTCTCATATGCAAAGTGCTTTGTCAGATTTGAACATGGGTTGAAAGTATCGGGTTCATTTGCTGCAGTAGGAACAATCGCACTAATAGGTTCCTTTAAGGACTCGTCTGTTTTACAGCCATTCACACTTCGAGACACGTGACCCAAACAACTCAGGTGTTGGCGTAATCAAGTGGCAATGTCCCAGACGTTGACCAGATTAGAAGGTAGGGCCCATGACTTATGAACTTTACAGTCCAATTAGTGACTTTAGCGACCCTATCAGTGCGATTATAGTTCTGACTGTGACTTCTAAGCACGAAACTTCTGACTTATGTTCAGAAATTACAAAAATAATTTTTTTTCCGAATGATCGATGAAATGTCTACAAAAAAACGAAAAGGAAGCTCAGCTGCCTTCTGTGAAAGGAACAAGAATTACTGAGGATGATAGAGAATCTACAACAATTGGAGGGCTTTCCATTTTAAGTGATATTTTTTTAAAAAGCAATGTGATATTTGAAGGAGGCCTTGAAATGCAGGATGTTTCATATTGACAAACAAGTTTCTCAATGTAAACCTGCAAGACTCCCTTTGCTGACATTTATAATAACTTAAATGACAGTTAAAGAAAACTTAGGAGCTAGTTCTCATGGTTGCTTGTGTATTTTTATGCTGCAATTGGACAAAAATGATAAATTAAGGCCTTCCTGGTGAAAACAAAGGATAAAAATAGCTCCACCATTACACAGTGTCACACAAATCAGAGTGCTTCTATAATTTTGTGGCTAAAAATAGAAATGCCATTGACCTAAGAACCTAGTTTCCCAAGAATGACACGGAAATTATATTTAGAGCTTTGCTGCAGTTCAGGAAAATGCTCATATATTGGAATACTGGTTCAATCAGACTGTCAAGAAGTATGTTTAGTTGCTACAATAAATCTAGATGTTTATCGCCTGGTACAAAACGACTTGTATTTTAAGGTCAAGGACATGACAGGAAGACATGTTAGGTACTCGTGAGCGAGAAAACATCTCTGAGTGTTTCTTGAGTTCAGCACAACCGTCTTGCTGAGCGAATGTAAACAAAACCAGCTGTGTGTCTCTCTCTCTGGCTCTGGTTGAGTCACGATGGAGTCAATCCTATTGATTGGCGCAACAAGCTTTCTCCTCTCCTAATTCATTCAAAACATATTGATTCCCATTGGATACCAAGACCAGCTCCACATACAATGCGATCCCCTCACTGGCAACGCGGAAGCTACATATCGAACGTAGCTGTTTACAGATGTACACAGAAACTGTCCAGCGATGATGACTTTCCATTTGACTGGCCCGTTATCAGTCGGAAACCAGTCGTTTTTGCGTTCTGGCGTTCCTGACGAAATGCAAGTTCGTCAAGAACAAGAATTAAAAGTTCACAGCAAATTTTTGTGGATAAAAGTAGTGTTTACTTTATTCATTTCACTACCAGAAAGTTGTCACTGTCATGTCGTTGCCGTACATGCAAAGGTGGGAGGTTTGTTGTTTAAAATTAGCTCTATGAATGGCAAAGAGAAAGGTTTTGATTTATCTCACGAAGGAATGTGTACAATTTTACGCTGTAGTGACTTGGAGGAAGTTCATGACTGTCTGTTATACCCGTGTATACAGTTGAGTCAAACCTTAAAAGAAAGTCCCGAAAAGCAGAGAAATAATAACGATAATCAAAGATTTAAAAAGATGAAAGATTTGAAAAAAAAAAATTAAAATAAAATCATTGTTAAATAATTATTTGCTTTTTTGCCAGGGTATAGCTGTGCAGCTCTAATCATTCACCTCCTGAGTTGGAAACAGTGGCGGTTTTTGAAATGGATCCTCTGGGCAGTTGCCCAGGGCGGCATTAGAAACAAGAGCACAAAAACATTATATTATATTATATTATATTATATTATATTATAGAAACTGTCTTGTTTTCATCATGTTTTGGTCCTGCATAGCCCAGGACACTTTTATAAATTAGATTTTTAACCTCAAAGAGTTTTCTTCCTGGTTAAATAAAGACAAGATAAAGAATTATTTAGCCGCTTTAGTCCTTTAAGGAGCTTTCTCTGGAATCCTAATGACACAAACATTATGGAACTTATTCAAACATGCTAATTCTTGCCTTAAGGTTTGTATATTTAGAAAAAGTACCATCCTACTAGGGGCCAACCCCACCCCGCCCCGGCTTGCACTGGCAGAGTTGCCTTTTGAGACAAAGCAAACACACCCATCGTGCAGTGACGCGGTTGGATGCAGCCACTCGCTAAACAAGCCCAAGCCCGAAAGGCGCATGCGATCGCCGTGAAACCAAACCCCCACTAATGCAAAGTTAAAAGCTGCCTGCTTAAAACTGCACGAATTTGCGCGACTTAAAGCCGGAGAGTGCGCGTCAGTGAGCGCCACCAGTAAGCGTGCAAACATTTTCTAGTCCAGCCGCAGAGATGTTTGCCGTCTCGTCAGTCCTCGACTGGAAGATCAAGGCAATAATAACAATAATAATAATTGGAAAAAAGATATAAACGCGTGACAACTAAAGTCGTGGGAAGTTTTCATATTGCAACTTGTGTGAGCAAGCAGCCTAAATGTAGAAGACATGCCTCTAAACCCCGCAGGGTGGTCTTACCTTATTGCTCAAAAGAAAAAAAAAAGAAGAAGAAGAAGAAAGACGCCTCCGACACAAAGAGCTAGTTAGCAGCGGCGTCCCTCACCAAAAAATCCACCTTTTCTCTTTCACTTTACGTCTTTTCTCATCAGTCCGCGCAGTTTCCAACGACCATTAAGGCGAAAATTACAAATCGACCACAAAGCTCACAGTGCAACAACCGGTTGTTGTTTTTTTATTATTTTTTCCAAGGGAAATGTTTTGTGGGACGTTTTCCCTCCCACAATAACGTCGCCTCAACAGGCTGCTACCAGCACCTCATCGCGGGGCTTCGCGCATCTGTTGTGTCCCGGAGTCCCGCTGAGCTGGGATGGGTGGACGACACAACGCCGGGCTGAGAGGCGTCCAGGCAAAACTGGGTTCACGTGCAACTTCCGGTGAGGGGTTTTGGAATTAAAAGCCGTTTTGGAAATTTATGACAAGTCCTGCACGCTACGGTCTCATTGAGACAAAAAAATGTTGTACTTCCTTTATCTTTCTTTCTTAGTCACTCCGTCAATACGGTACAGTGGTTGTTCACATTTCGACTCATTTATTTAACTTTTATTTTATCAAGATTTGTGTGATTAACTTATGCAGCTAAATGTAGAAGTTTAGTGATTGTAGACCGAAAACGACAACCCAATGCTGGTATTTTTCAAACTGAAATGTGAAACTTGCTGTATGAGAGTATTCCATTAATAACCCAACAAAACATGGCCGTCACAATATGTTACTTGTGAACTCGACAAAATACCGTCCAAAGGAAGTCAGACGAAGTCCTGTTCGCAGTTTTCCCACAAATCATGTAGGGTACCCAGCGAATATGCGGGCTCTGATCAGAACGTTTTGGTACGCAAAATACTTTAAATGTACTGAAGAACCACTGAATACGCTATTCCCATGGTGAAACATGGCGGTGGCTTCAGCAAAACCACGGCAGCTTAAATGCAAGATAATATTATAGACAATATTTTTGAAGTACTGTCAAATACCCTGGTGGATCGACTCAAAAACATTTTTACGTCCGCCCTCTGGTGGCCATTCAGTATAAATCACTTACATGCAAGTCGATCGAATTATTGGCAAAACACGCGCTGGTTTAAAATCTGTGCGTAATTACGTCACAATGAGACTCATCCAGGGTCCTAGTGGTTTTCGTAGGGAAGTTATTCACTTGTGTCCTTCGCAAACGTTTTGGTTTTATTTTGAAGGTGCATATCCGGTTTTGTCTGCACTGTTGGTTGAAGGTGACGCTCTTCTGCTTTGCTGAGCACATCGCGCAGTTCATCCCCAGCTCCTTTACGTGCCAACCGCACACCGTTTATCCACCACTGACTAAAAACAAAAGGAATATTTTTTTTATTAATAAACCTTTTTTTTTTTAACCAATGAAAGTCCACACAAGGTATTTTCTTTTCCAGTTTCATCGTTTTAATCTCACAAAAACACAAACACCAGAAACAAAGATCTGTTTGCCTTCTGTGCAGCTAACAAACTCATCCATCTTTTACAACAAAACAAAAAAACAGAAAATAATTTATGCATCCTTTTATTAAAATCGTGTCTACAAAAATAAAAATCAAATACAAGAACTAAGGCTTTACAGAACAGAAAAAAATTAACATTATAAAACAAGTGGGTTGGATTTCTCTATATTACACATGACCGATGAGACCAAATAAAAAGACAATGAGATGGAAATTAAAGATTTGTTTCTGCATACAGTAGTTTGCACTGTGCAGGGAAATTTAATTGTGCAACATGACATATATGTATATATATGTATGTTTTTTTTAAAAAGGGTCATCAGTTTGAGCTGTTTTTAATTCAGCCAGTTAGGGTCACAACATTGATGTCAATGTACAAGTTAATACAATGAAAAGAAAGATTCAAAAGTGTAGAGGTAGAAACAGGAAGTACAACCACTGTAGTAGAGTAGTAGAGACGGAGAGGAGAAAAGACGAGATGAAAGATATTTAGATGGAAACTGATCCTGACTTCAGCTGATGCAGACCAGCGGGGGTCGTGGGTTTTCTTTTGGGGGAGCGGGGGCCGTTTTTGTGCTGAATTTTCAAAACTGAGTACTGACAAAAACATCCCTTTGCTGGTCTGTAGTGCTGGGAGAAAAAAAACACTCCCAGCAGCCAAAATGGTAAATAAAACAAAACAAAAATGTTCCCTTCAACGCCTCACTTTGGTAGATCACTTTCCAACTTTACAATCCCGTTTGCAAGTTTTTTCAGGATCAGCTGTGATAAAAATCTGTCTCTCTTTCAGGTTTTTTTTTTTTTTTTCCATTTCAGCTCCATTTCATAAATCTATACACATGCTACTGTAGTCCTGTTTCCCCCTCCAGAGAGTGTGAACACCACCAGAAAGGAAACCAGGTTCTGACAACACATAGGAGAGGATGCTGTAGTGTGACAGCGTCGGTTTTGGAAGTTGGAAATCATTTCCAATAATAATAATAACAACAGCCGTGTGTTTCGGATACGTTTCTGTGAGAAATGTAGAAATTTAAAGAAAAATATAAATTAGTAAGAAAAAAATATGTAGCATGTATTAGTGGAGATTCGGTTTAAAAAAATGGAGAAAAGCACTTGGTTTTTTAGCGTCTCTTGATGTTGCATTCAGGTCTCACCCAGGACCAAACTCATTTCAATACATATATTAAATAAAATAGAAAATAAAAAAAAACTCCCAACGGGCGCTCCAGGAATAGGTTTTTGTTTTTACACCAGGCATATAAAGAAAGGTAAACAACATAAATCTTCCGCAAGCTCAAGACGGAAAAACGTTAGCTTGATGCTACATGCTAACGTCGGGTTTTGCTTTGATGTAGCTTGATGCTACATGCTAGCGTGTGCTTCTCACTTGGCCTCTTCGCCATTTCTTAAGTTTCTAATTTTAGTAGTTATGTACCCTACTTCCATGTTTTACCGACTGCGTCAGTTCGTACCCTCTTTGAGAACCATGGCTGTTAACTAAACCCCGCTAACAATGCGCAAGTTATGCGTCTAAAACTAGCGTGGCAGGAGAGCCGTCAGTTATTCTGGTGGTTCAATCAGGCGTCAACATTTCATAAGAGTCAACATTAGAACTACTGTTAATGGAAGTAGGGTGCGATAACAAATATTAAGGAAATAATTTATAGATATATTAGACTTGAGCATTTTTAAGATTATGTATAAATAAAACGATAGATATTTTCAGTTGTATGGGTATGAAATGGTTTTTTTTTCTCTCTCCAGGAAATAGGACAGAGCAAAATGGGTGAAAATGGCGAAGGTGTAAATTCATTTGAAAAGCTAATGAGGAAACGTTTTACCAGGAGGTTGCTCAAATTTTGATTAGTTACACACCAACAAACAGAAAAATTATTAAAAAAAAAAAAATTATGCTGGTAATTGTCACTGCTTTAAGCTCGATATTTGTACAACTGTGTAGGAAAATGTCAGCCTTTTTTTTCCTTTTAAGTGGGGTTCTGTGAAGCCGTTACGAGTGGTCAGTATCCGACCTGCAGCTGGATCATATACAATCCAAACACTAATCAAAGATGGGTGTAGACTAAAGTAATAATATATAATATATATAATATATATAATAATAATATATATATTATATAATATAATAACCAGACTCTCAAAAATGTAGCGGTCTCTGCTAACACCTAAACAGCTGATACTTTTGCGTTTGACATTTGCAAGAGTTGGTCTGCTACCAATGTTTTATCAAAAATGTGGACATGTAAAACCTAAAATGCTTCTGTTTTCAGTCTGCATCAAGTACCGACTGCACAGAACCCTACTTCACAAAACCAGAACCAACGCCAAACGTTGAGCACGTTCTGCTGAAAATGTACTGAAATTCACAGCTACTAGTAACTATTACATTATGACTCGTTGGGTTATTATCTGTATAAAATAAACAAGCGAGCTTCTGAGGTACTCACGGGTGTGTTTTGTTATTTTTAAAAACGTCTTTTACACGTGACTTCTTCCAGTTTTATGCTAAGCTAACAGGCTAACATGCACACTTGACTTAACCGCAGGACGAACAACTCACAGCTTTCCCTCATGTTCAGACCAAACACCAGACGTAGGATACAGCACCGCCGGTGCCAAAATTTGGTTATTTCACATGAATATAAACCTCCCCAAATGATCCAACCTGGCATGATGTGAGCAGCTGTGTGAATCTCCGGAGATCCCTTTACGCCGTGGAAGCAAGGAAATTAAACCTACCTGCTTCTTTTTTTCTTCAGTAGTAAATAGAGCAGTAGTGTTTCCCCAAAGCAAAGCAAAAACAAAAAAGTGAAATAATGCAACAGTTCCACCTTCCTGCAGCTTCAATGAAAGCTGAAACCAAACGTGAAAGAATTTTTTAAAAAGTAGAGTTTTCCACAGTGATTTAGTGAGTTTAGTGGTGCTTGTGTTCGTGTGACTTATGGTTTTCCTTACGCAGTGCAATAATAATAATAATAATAATAATAAAAAAAAAAAGACCTGAATTAATCAGACACAGTCCTTCGGCCGTGAAACGTACTGTCGTCTGCTCCCCGGTCGGGTCCGAACGCGACTGGGGAGCGCTGGGTTTGGGGGGAGAGATGCATTATGGGTAAAGTGCTGGGGTGACGGGTCCCTAGGAACATTTCCTTACATTAACATTTCAACACTTCTCTGCTCCGCTTCTTCAACCAGCTCTACAAAATACAACGTCAAAAGTCTCGTTTTTTTTTTTTTTCCTTCACAAGAATCCAACTTGGTCATTTTTTTCTCCCCCAAAAACTTCAAGTTCTTCAAACTTCCTTCTTCACCCTTCTTCTGCTGCCTGTTTTTTTTCCCCCACTAGCTCACTCTGTCTCTCTCTCTCTCTCCAGACTTGCGTCCTTGAAAAACAATAATCTATCTCCATCGTGCCGTCTCCCATCGTAAAACGAGATGTGCGTTTAGATCCGCCGGACGTCTTAGTGTTCAACCTACAGACGCGTGTGGAGATCAGCCGACAGCGAGCGAACCCACCCACTCAGAATCCGGTTGAGAGGATTCTGGGATCTCCCGGGTTTCCCTCCTTACCTGTTTAGGTGCAAACGCAACCACAAGAAAAAAAAAAAAAAAAAAGAGATGCTTAGATATGCAAAGCAATAAGCTTTAAAGAAAAACAAACAAACAAACAAAAAAGGCCAAACATCTAAATAACGGCGCTCACAAACCGTCTCCTGAGCTGTGGTCCATGGACGGCGTCCTGGAGACGGTTGCTGAGCGACACGGCTGGTCCTCCGACTCCTGGCTGAGGGAGGGATCTCTGAGAGATTCTAGCAGCTTGTGATGGGCCTTCTCGATTTCCTGCAAAGGAATCGAAACGTCAACGCAAACATTGGGAACTGTTCTTAAGTGCACCTCTGCAAACGAACCCAAAATCTAAATAGAACGCTCTAAACAGAATCACATTCATCCGTTACGCAGAGAAGAAGGAATTCAACATGGCAGGTGGAAGTTGGAATTAAAGAGCTTTCAGACTGCATTGTTTATTATTTGCAAATTACAAAATTTGGACCAATTCTAAATTAAGGCAGAGGTAGAAAAACAATGTTTCGTCAACCAAAAGCTTAATCGGTGAACATGTTCAACCTCACCTAAATAAAATACAACCCAACCAGTTGAAGTCTCCATGTTTTGGTCGTAACTTGAGAAAAACTGGAAAAGTTGGAGCGTTTTTAATACTTCTGAACGCTGAAGTTTGAACCGGATCGTCTCGGTTACTCCACAGGGGCAACGAAAGAAACAGAACTCACCTTCAGCTTGTGCAACTTGCTCATCAGGCCCTCGATGGTGAGAAAAATCTCATCCGCGTTTCTGATCACGTGACTCTGTTGTGTAGCTGGAGGCGGGTCCGTTTCATCACCCTCACCGTCATTGTCATTATCGTCTTCCTCTAACTCTACTTCCATTTGCATAGTTTCTGAATCTGATTGGATGAACTCCGCGCAGCAGGGCGCTACTACTTCTTCTTCTTCTTTCTCCTCCAGTTGAGTCTGTGGTGACGACACTTCCTGTGGAGGTTGAGGGAAGTGGCTGGCGGTGGGTGTAGGAGGGTCGGGGAGGTCGTCGGTGACGCTCTCTCCTTGGTCTAACGGCATCACCAGGTAGAAGAAGTTCCCTAAGAGAGTGGAAAAGCGACTTTAGCTCGACCGCCGTCGCCCGAATCAAAGGTTATATTTGGTTATATTTGAGAGTGGTCTCGTGACAACTGCAGCAGGTTCGGTCTCCATTACCCTGCGTGTCGGCCTCGCCTCTAGAATGCGACGACAGATCGGAGGGGAGGCTAACATCGCCGGCGGTGCCATCAGGGGCAAAAGGAGAAGAAGGAGGAGGAGGAGCACCCGCAACCATAGCTACGCAGAGGATAGATGTGTGTGTGTGAAGGAAAAGTGTGTGGAAGGGTGAAAGAAGGGGGAGGAAGAAGAAGCATGTTTTGTGGGGTTTTTTGTTGTTGCAAGCAAATGAGATAAAAAAAAAGAGAGAGAAAGAAAATTATAATCACAAGTTGAAAGGAAACATGCAAAGACACCCAGATTCCAAAGACAAAACGTCGCCTTCGGTTTGATCATCATCAGCAGGTGAGGATTAAGAGATCGGAGTCGACGTCCGTCTTCCCTGCAATCCGTTTACCTCTCCGCACCACCTTGGCGCTGGGCTGCCTGCTTTCTGGGGGCGGGGCCTCCGGCTGCCCGGGCTCCGGCTCGCTCAGGCAGAGGTCCAGGACGGTCTCCAGGGAGTCCTGCCGTCGTCCGTCGGCGTTCCCGTTGCTCATGGTGTTGGTGGGGGTGCTGTCCGTATCGTGGCTCCTCCGGTCCTCGTCCGCGTCCGGCAATAGGAGCCTCCGCAGCGTTTCCACTGGAGGCGAAACAACAGTAAGTCCAACATCAACCCAAAATGCTGCTTTCTGACTCCGTTGCGTTCCAATTTCTCCCCACCGTCGTGCAGAGCCGCTTCGGCCACGCCCACTGCCCGGTCCTCATCGCTGCTGTTGGCTTCAGGTTGGTCGGTGGGACGGTCACCCAGCATGCCGTCGTCAGCGGAGGCGTGGCTCCCGATAAACTCCGACTGCTCCTCCTCAGGATGGACTGGTGGATTAGAAACAAATAAAAGAAATGTAAGAATTTTGCATTTTAATGTTAATTTTTTCTGCGGTTTTTGTCCCTAGAAACAAACGTAGTCAGAACTCTAGCTGCCAACCAGTTTGAATCGTTCAAACTTAATAGGCGACTGACCATGTTGGGTTGAAAGGTTCATACCCGATACAGAGTCTCTGAGTGACCCCAAATGGTCAATTGTTATTAGCTGAAGTAGCCAGAAAATAGGCCAGCCAGTCCTCCTGTAAGAGCCACTTTATGCATTTGGCAAGCTGAGGTGAGTTATCCTTCATTGGTGCCGACAAAGTGTCCGTATAGTGTTGCGGTCAAATTCATTTTCGGGTCCTATCAAGGTCAGGACTGTTCTCAAGGGCCAGTTGTGCCAGAATGCATAGATTAGACGTATTACATTTTTCAAATACTAATAAACCTTTGTCTCTGCATTCAATACTTATTTCTAAAAATTAATTAATGCTGAACATCTTTTCACATTTATCAGTCCCTGCAGGATTTCAGAATTCCTTCTGGGATCCTTTGCAATTAAAATCACAGAATTTGTGGCGCTAATTTAGAAATATTTGCAAGACATTTTGTGATTTTTAAGCTTATTTATGACGGTAAATGTGACTTTTTACTAATGGTCATATAGCTCACAGCTAACTGGACATCAAGTAAGTGTAGAAGTATGAAATACTGCCACCTGCAGGTGGGAGTTAGCATCGGTTAGGCCTGATGCTTTTGAACATTCTTTTGGGAAAATTTGCAAGAAACTCACATATTTGTTTTGGCAGGAAAATAGTTTTTTTTGTGGAACTATAGCAGGGTATTGGGTAAAAAAACAATAGAAACCTTGAGTTCCTGCAGCTGAAGGTTGAATATACGAGCTACTATTTAAGTTTTGGACACAGCTCCTGAATTTTAGTTAAGTTTTTTTCTTATAACTAAAACAGCGACACTAATGTGTTTTAAGTGTTGCTGTATATCTGAGATTGTAAGAATAGCCGGAAAACACTATATTAAAAGTTTTTTTCCTCCTTCTCCGTCAAGATATTTTACCTTCAGTTAAGGCAGGTGAAATGCTGCGGAGGCTGGGAGAACTGGAAAAAAAAATACACATACCGAATGAATACGTATACATGCGATTTAACTAAAAACTGGGAACATGAAGGGACTGTTTTTTTCCCCTTGTTTCTTATTCTCGACATATATACTCACGATGCAGGAAGTGATTCGTGATTGCTCTGTGGAGCTGAAGCTTTAATGGTCTTTTCAAGTAAATCCTTCCAGCTGTAAATCAAATAGCAAAAAAAAAAAGTTAGCGAACCATCCTGACAAAACGTGACTTCTGAAGGTGAACAGAAGAAGAATGTCCGTCTGCCCGTCGCGTCTTCTTGAGCAGAAGAAATCCGCTTACGTGTCTTTCTCAGACGGTGACCCCGCCGCCAGCTCGTAAATCTGCGTCTCTTTGGTGCTGATGATGTAGAGAGCTTTTTTGTCTAGAAAAAAAAAGTACCCAAAAGTTGTCATTTGATTGGGGAAAAAAAAAAGAGAGAGAGAGAAAAGAAAAGGACGTCCAAACTTTAGCAAAGACTGTACCTGTAGCTACGGAGCGGACGAGCAGCGAGTCCAGCTTCACCAGGGGACTGAAGGAGGTCTTGGTGTCCGCGATGACCCCTCCTCCTCCGCCCATCCAGCGGGACGGATAACGAAGCAGCAGCCGGTCGTCGGGGCCTTTCTGGAGGAGGACCATGCAGTCCGACAGCAGCAGCGCTTGGATCTCTGAGGAACGAGCGCGGACGCGAGATGAGAAGGACGCCAGGGCCGACGTCAGCCGATCGGCGGGAGGAATACCGACCTATCTGCTTGTCTTTGCCGATCTTCCAGACTAGAGGACCTTCGTGAATCATTCTCTTCGTGGTGAGGTCCAGGCTCTGTGAGGAAAGAACAAGCTTTAAACGGTGTTTGATGAATAGAGGACAGCTACGAGGGCGGCAAGTTAAAAACGTTTGGCCCCACCTTGAACTGAGGCGCGGCGTCCAGCCGGCGCTGGTACTGACTGAGGCGCTGCCGGTGCTCCGTCTCCCTCACGTCCTCGTTGACCGCCTTCAGAATGCCTCGGCAACAAGCCTGGGCGCGCTGCAGCGACGGGAGGTCCGATGACCCGCCTGAAGAAAAAAACAACAACAAACAAACAAAAAAAAAACCCAGAACAGATATGAGCAGGTTTCAATGGAAGCTGAGAGCGAATGTACTCGCATCGACTTTTTCCCAAAAATGTAACTCGTTTTTAAATCAAATCAACTTATCTCGAGAAAACCGTAGGTAAATGAAGTCGTCATCTTCATAAAACCACAGGTAAGATAACTCTTTATCACAAGAAAATTAAGTAATTATGTCAGAAAATTAAATGCTAGTACGACTGTTTTCGACTTCCTTTTAGAGATCGTTTCCATTCAGTCTCCTGCTCTCTCACCCTCTGTGTATTTGATGATCTTGTCGAGCAGCAGAGGGTACTTGGTGAGTCTCAGCATCTCGGACACCAGCAGGTCCTTGAGCTGCAGCCTCCGACACTGAGGACTCGCCTCACACTCCTGAGCCGGAGACATGTCAGCAAAACGTCAGCGGAACCTTTGTCTTTTTTATGTTTTCTTAAATAATTAAATTATGTTTGGGGAGAAAGACAGGTCCGATAAGAGGAGATTTGTAAAACAGCAACTCTTTGTATCGCCACCTTAAAAGTCACAAGGACACCATGCTAAAGGTTTATTTAGTTTTATAAAAGGTCAAACCTCCATACAAATGCTCAGCAATTACGCTCTAATCATGAGCAGCGCATCCAATAGCGATATAGCAATCAGCCATTTTGAATGAGAATAAAAAATAGGAAGGGATGTCGAAATTTATTCCTCAACAGAAATCGTATCTATAGCCAGGTTATTTTTCCAGTTTTAGGATATTAAATCACTTAAATCTAAATGTTAAAACTGATGTTAAATATGAATGTGACCAAGTATGTTAAAAAGACAAGGTAGACATTTTATTCTTATTTTTTTTTTTTTCAGTTGTTCTGGAGTTGGTGAGCGTGCGGACCTGGATGATTTGGGCGAAGCGTGGATCTTTCCGTTTTTTGTTCTTGATGAGCTCCAGAGCCTGAGTCTGCTGGCAGCACAGCTGCGACGCCTGCTCCTGAAACTCGTTTCCAGCTGCGCCTTCAACCTGAAAGACAACAACGAGGGTTAGGACGGTAAAAAGGAAAGACCAGCAGATTCTTATTTAAAATCCCCCGGCATTTCAAAGGGACCATAACTAACTGATCACTTTTAGAAGAGAAAGAGGATGCTAAACCTGCATGCTAAACATACTTGGGAGTGTTTGCTATTGAAATACTCCGTCTCAGTCCAGCTTAAGTCCCAGCAGAGTTTCGTAAACACAGCAGGAGTGGCTCACCTTGGCCAGCATGACGTCTCCGATGTTCTGAACGATGGGGCTCTCTCGTCGCTTCTTCATCTCCTCACAAAGACTCGCTATATAGAAAAACAAACAACAAAAAAGACCATCAACATCGGGGCAGAAATACAGCATGGACATTTAGGCACAGTGAAACACAAATAGTACTGTGACAAAACCGTGACTTTGTGAGAGTTTTCCGTTCCATAAAAAACATCTTCCAAACTCCAGCTTTGTAGCCTGACGACACACTGACACCCAGACTGACCGTGGAGTTCGTAGACCTGAGGCAGGTTTGGGAAGATGCAGGCCAGCTCCTCCGAGTTCAGCACAGATCTCATCTTCTGGTAAAAAACCTTGTCAAGAACCCGTAAGGTCCGAAGGTGGGACACCTCAGTGGTGAACAGCTCTGATTGAAACGAAGGGAAGTCAAAAATTACAAATAAATTCCTGACCGTATGTCACTTTGTCGCAAATCTCGGTGAACGCCAACCGTACCGTAAATGACGGCTTGCCGCTCCACTTCCCTGGGGCCGAGGGTCGCCAGGAGCTCAGGGGGAACCGTGTCCCTCCAGTTCTGACCGTCACACACCTCGTCCTCCAGCACCGCGGCGTCTGGCAGCAGGGCCAGCTGTGAGTCCACACTCCTGTAGGATAATCGAGATGGGGTCCGAGAAAAGGGGGGCAGGAACAGACAGTGGAGGAACGACAAGAAAACAACGTGGATGAAGAGAAGAACAGGAAGACAATTATTCGAAAGGATTCATATTTCCAGAGTCAGCCATGAGTTAAAGCCATGATGGCTATTATGAACAAAAAATGTCCCCATTTCCACCTCTGGGCTCCTAATTTCCCTCACTCTGGGTGATCCTTTGTTAATCCTGACTCACCTGCGTCTGGACCGAGGGGTGTATGGGGGTGTAGGGTTCTCAAGAGACCTGAGTGTGGGAGAGTGGAAATAGAGATGGCGTGAGGAAGAAGCTACCCAGATCAGGGGAATGTGAGCGGCTGTTGAGCGAGACCCCTGGACTCAGAGCTGCTAACTGGAAAAACCCCCCAAAAAAAACACAGAAGAAGTCCGACTGCGAGAATCCTTACCTAGCGGAGCTGCTGGACGCGGACGACGAGGCGCTGTGCTGGAGCAGCCGGAGGCCCGGTTGCTCCCTCTCCTCGCAGTCCTCCATGTCCACGTCGCTGCGAGAGCGGGGCACCAAGTCCCCGCTGGAGACGGTGCCCCGCCGGCGGTCTTCACCCTGAGCCTTCAACGACCCGCTGCGCCCCAGACGCACCAAGACCGTGGGACTGCGAGAGAAAACCAGGAAACGTCAAGGTGCCTGCCGGTTTCAGCAAGTTAAATTCAAGACCTTTGTAATGCCATCTTGAATGAAATGGAAACAGAAAAAATACGATGGTGGGGAATTCTGCTGCATTACCATCAAGGTTCAAAAAACCCCTACGGCTAGCTGGTTAAGTAGCTAGCTAATCCTGACCGCCTTGAGTCACAATGCGATGAAGATGTTTGCGTGCGACTCAAAACTTTTACCTGACAGAAAAGCCCAGCGAGGAAATAAAACTACATTACATTTTGTTTTTATACAACAAAATTTAAGCTAGCAAAAGTATCATAGCAGCTAGCTACCATTAGCTTATCTGACCACCTAGACTCACAGAATGCAATGAAGATGTTTGTGTGTGAATCAAAGTTTTTTCCTGCCAAATTTAGTCCAACAACAAAAAAAAGCCTACATTAAATACTCCTGCCATGACAAAATTTAAGCTAGCAACGGTATATTAGCAGCTAGCTGGCTAACATATTCTAGCTAGCTCCAAACTGCTAATATGCAGCCAGCTGCTGGTAGCCTCGACTATCTTGAGTCACAGAATGCAATGAAGAAGTTTCACCTAACAAAAAAGTCCGGTGAGGAAGAAAAAAAAAAAAAAGCTAGATCAAATATTCCTGCCACTGCAAAATTTAAGCTAGCAAGGGTACATTAGCAGATAGCTGCCAGTAGCTTGGAGTCGCACAGTGGAGTGGAGATGCTTGTGTGCTACTCAAACTTTTGACTGTCAGAAAAGTCAGATGAGAAAAAAATAAAAATAATAGCCTTCCATGACAAAATGTAAGACCTGTGACTAACATTTATTCTCATTTTAATGCCTTAATTTTAGGCAGTTAATTTTGCAGTCACCTGTCCATGCCTTCCTCTCCCAAGCTGCTGGAGGAGAGCCTCTGGGGGTCCACAGCATCCCCGTCCTCCTCTCCTGGGAGCTCTGTGTGGTTCTCGAACTGCTGAATGATGTTCTTCACGCTGCCGGGACGCACTGCAAAACACGTCTCGGTTCAGCACGACGACCAAAACAGCAGCAACAAGACAGAAAGCAGGGCTGGAATTGAGTCTGCAGTAAGTGCCACCTCATAATCAACTGATGAAGAACAGATTTTTAATTGAAAAAGCAAAAAAGTGAAATAATAAAGAGGAGGGGGAAAAAAAAAAAAGTACCTTCTGTGGGCGACAACGGGACGTGGAATGCTACAAAACCAAAAATGAGCCGAAAAAGAAACAAATCATGAGTCAATTAAGAATTAATAGAGAAAAAAAAAAAAAGAAAGTAAAACAACATGGTGAACAAAAACCAAAATGAAATTATTATGATTGGACATGAACAGTGGAAGGGAGAGTTTCAGGGTGTTTTCTATCACTAGTTACTGCAAACAATTAACTATAACAACTTCATAGAACACAGATCAGCAGAGCAACCCACGGCTGCACACTGCCAGGTCAGCTGACTGAAATAAGGCTACAGCCCTTTTCAAGACAAAAATCGGTTTCCAGCTTTAGGAAAACAAACCCTATAAGTTAATGTATTATTTGTTTACCAGTATAAATATCTGTTGCTTTTCTGTATGAAATAAATGTCATTCAATCATTTTATTTATTCATTTGCTGTAAATAAAGGATCTCGTATTTATTTGAGGTTCACTTCTGTTTAAAAACAGTATGTGTGTGTGTGTGTGTGTTTGTTTACTGGACTGAGATGTGCTCCGGGGTTTGCCGATGTACTTCAGGATGGGGTTTCTCTTCTTATCCTCTCCATCTTTCTCTTTCTTCACGCTGCTTGGCTGCAGAAAGAGAAAAAGATTGTAAACATAATTTTCCTTTTCTGCATCCGTTCGCTTAAAATATGTGCTAAAACGCCCAAAACTCCGGTGTAGGATTTTTCCCCCCCCCCTTCTTTCTTGAGTGTAAACTCTGAAAAAATCCATAACCAATTTGAAGCAGTCTAATGCATTATGTTTCCCGTTAGTGTTAGACGATGTTAAAATGAATAAAGATGGCAAAAAAATAACTGATATTCCAATAGGATTCTAGAAAACGTGGCGGAAAACAAGTTGCAAAGTGCGTTGCTGTTCACAGATCAAATTAAAGCAGGTTCATATTGTTCATGGTTCAATATTAAACTGATACTCCAATAAACTCCAGCCTTTTTCCGGGCAGTGAACGCACCATGAGAAAGCGCCGAGTCATGCCTACTTTAACACTCTTCTTTGTGGATGCTGTGACTGCAGGAGGAAGACTACCACCAGCAACTGAAAGAGCAATTTGGGAGAAAACTATTTGGTATCTAGACGTATCGGTTTGTTCACCTGAACAGGAAGTGAAACTTTCAGGTGATAAGTGGAACACTAAACTAATTTAATTTTTTTGAGCTGTGTTATAGAACCTGCATGATTTTGAAAATGTAGTGCTAATTACCTTCCAGGACGTTGCAGAACTAAAATTGTTGATCGTATAGCATCTTTTTTCAAAAGGTTGCAATTTTTTTAAACTTCATTTTTGCCCTAAGATGGTTTTATATCTTGTTTTAAGTTACATAATCTGCCAACTAGGACTTCTTCATCAATATTGAGGGATTATTGACTTAAAGCTAACTTCTACATTGTGCTAAAAAGTTACTTTTAGGTTGGTTCCGCCTTATTTTAAGTGTACTAGGATATTTGAGCTAGTAACTAGATCAAAAATCCTTGGTGAGATTTGGTGTTTTTGCAGTGTTCATAAACACTCTGCTGACTGAGAGCAGAGTTCGGCGCTTATTGAAAACCAAATTTCAAGGCTTTCAAGTTAAAACATCCATTAAAGTTCGGGGGCGGATTTGGTTTCTCGCATACTACAAGCTATAAAAACAAGAAAACAAACTCGCTTCCTCTGTAGTTAAAGATGAACTACGTGTGCAGCAGCGACTACTTTTCTCGAATCAGACGCTTATTCATTTATTTTTCTATTTTTACCAACGCAGATAAGAATCCCGCCTTTTCTTTACCTTTTTGGGTTTTAGAAAAGCCAGCCACTTGTCCTTCTCCGTGCTCAGGCCGAGGAAGACCTTGGAGTCTCTGAGCTTGATGCCGGAGTGTCGCAGGTAGAGGAGCACAGCTGAGGCCAGAGGAGAGCTGCAGTGAAGGAGAGAGAGCCGACGCCATGAGGCCAACGAAGAGACCTGAAGCTGTTAAAGTGCAGAATAGCCGTTAAATGGGCTTTTACCTTCTGTCCTCTTCATGCTTTGATCTGGGATGGGGAAAAAAAAAACAAAACCAAAAAAAAAAAAAGGTTACTGATTGGACCTGCAGCGGTTTGGCTACATCCACAGGCGTTAGAAACAGAAGCCCTGCCGTCTCAGTCATGTGACGGGAGAATCTGACGGTGTGTGTAAAACGCCGAAAGCGCAAGCGTCACATGGTTTCCAGGCTTTACATCTGGAGCAACGACCTTTGCTATGCTCATTTAGCTGCTGCTGCTTTGTGATTAACTATTTTATAGGACTCTATAAACACCTGAGCAGGTGGATCTACTATAGAGACAGAAAGTCAGTTTCAGCTCCTAAGAGAAAAGCTTTTTTTCCTCTCTCTCTCTCTCTCTCTTTAAAAGGAAAGAGACTTCCCTGACTTCTCGACGTCAAAGTGAGCCGGTCAAAGAGGAAAACTACGGACTACCTTTCACAACTTCCATTCATGAAGGCAGCTTCGTGACTCACAGAATCTCCCAGAGAGCGGCGACCTGTCTGTCCACCACATGCTTCTCCTTCAGGGGGTCTCCGTCCAGCTGATGCAGGTCTCCTTCTCCGAACAGAGAGCCCAGACCAATCATCTGCTTGTTCCTGTCAGGAGACATGAACACAAACTCAACAGGCTACAAAAAAAAAAAAAAAAAAAAAAAAAAAAAACCCTATAAAATAAAGAGCTTCTTTACCAGGAAACAGAAAGCAGAATCCTATACATGTAGCGGTTTTACAACTTGCAGTAGATGAGCGTTGCACACAAAACCTTTAAGATCCAGTTACAAAAGCAACTGAGGCAGAGAGTCTGCTGGTTTCAGAAACATAAGATCTTTTTAACGCCACTTTGAATGAAATGTAAGACTGAAGAACAAAATATCTAAATATGGGGGAGTTTTTGTTGCATTACAATCAAGCAAAGCAAAAACTGTAAACCCGGCTTTGTGCCCATAAGATCAAGCTAGCTTTTTTTTTTTGCCTCTGTCCATCTATTCCTTCTCATGTTGAACGTTAAAAAGTAGAATTGATATTCTACAAAGATTTGATTTGATTTTTTTCATCTTTGTTAAAGTTGGCATGACTGGTTAGACTGTTGCATTTCTCTGAATTTTTACAAAGGTTTAAATGTAACTAAACCTTTGGAGAGACAGCTGAACTAGACGGAGTTCAAAGCCAGAGACCCACATCAGAATCTGCAGGGTTTAAATTCATGTCCTTAGAATAAACCAAAAGCCTTCAGACTCAGACCTGTACCTCCAGCGTTTTTGCTCCTGTTCTTTTTCTGACTGAGCGTTTAGTAAGGGTCGAGATCAACGACGACACGGTAGCGGCGATGTCGAAAACACCAAAACAAACACTTTGTAGAGCTTAAACTCAGTCAGAACAGACATTTTGGAGGGAAAATGGTGTTGAGTTTTGAACTGCAGCATCCTTAAAATGACGCACCTGTAGTCTTGAATCTGATCCTGGATGTCAGGCAGAACCTGCTGCTGCAGCTCGGACAGAGGCCCTCGGATGTCCTCCTGGGCGTGAAGGCGGCTCTCTGACGTTGATGCAAGCATTAGTGATAGAATACAAAAGCATGAACGAAAATAAATGGCATCATATCAGATTATTAATGAAGCCTCCTGTTACCTATTTCTGTCAGAAATTCCTCGCGCACTTTGATTTTCAAGGGCTGCAAGAAAAATGTTCGAATGAGTTGGCGCACTGAAGGTGTAACATTATGGTTAAAATTGTAATAATGTATTTATTTGCACATTTTACAAAAAAAACAAACATTATTACTGTTGTCAATCTCTGCAAAACACATTTGCTTATTATCAGAGAGATACATGGAGACGTACAGCATCTGGATCCAGGAAGTGGGAGCAGATCTGAGGCGCGAGTGCGCGGGCGTCTTTAGGGGTGGAGCCTAAATACGCTTCTACAGACAGGTAGAACAGCTGTGGGGGGGAGGAGAAGACGTGAATGTAAGAAACTAAATCCCAGTTTGGATGATGTGTTTTCCAGGCACATAGTGCCATTTTAAGGCACGATAAAGTAACTATGTTACCTTCACTTATGTAAAAAAAAAAAAGCTACATATATCAAATATGACGTGAAAGAAATTTTACTTTGTAATTTAACTCAAATTGAGCCTCTGTCTCTTTAAAAATTTCTACTCTTTCTGAAACTCCGCCGTCAGGACGTCATCACAACATGGCTCCTCTATTAACCCTTTAACAACATTTTTTATCTGCGTTTCACTGAGAAGCAGCTCCGTCAACGAGCTCTGAAGATGTCCGGTAACACCAGGGGTTTGCTAATTTCTGCTGGCTAGTCTGAAGGAGCTGAGTGGGGGAGTCAAATGCCAGAAGCTTGGAAACTGCAGCTCTGAGGAGGAGCTACGTCTTCAAAGGCGAGGCTAGCTCCACGCAAGCGTTTTGCACAACTGAATGGATTTCTCAAACTCCAAGTCTCTCCAAGTTTCTGTTCTCCTAACTTCCTCTTCCTCACAGGAAAAATTAACAAGTAAACCTTTTTTTCCATCACATTTTAGTCTTGCTACTTTTGTCTTGGGTTTCTGTTCTGTACTTTGTATCCAAGGCGACTGTTCCAAATGTAAAGTTATCACTTTTTTCGCCCTTTTATGCACCTTTCTCTACTTTTGACGTCTTAAAGAATAAAACATTTGTTGGCTCCGAGACTAAAACACACACACACACACACAAAAAGATTTAACCGCTGTTTATGTATATTTAGAAAGCAACGTAGATTAGAAAAGAGCCCGAACAAATACTCCTGACCCAAATTTCAACCTTTTTAGATCAGAAAAAAGCACCAAGAAAACCAGAGAGGGTCATATGCAGTTAGTTAATCAGAGCAAATCTCTTTAGCTCAGAACTGACCAGAGGGTTTGGGTCCAGCAGCTGGGTGAAGACGTATCTCATGAACACCGTCATGTGTGCCGGCCGTGACTTCAACAACTCGATGTCCTGGAAGGGACCGTCCATCTACGAACGGGTGGAAAGGAAAGCAAAGTCAAGATGAAATGCAGTCAAGTGATTTGGGGGAAAATAAACAGAAAAAAAAAAACAACAACAACACACCTCATTAAAGGCATAGCCATCACCTTCTTCATCTTCTTCCTCAGGGCTGATGATCTGGGCTTTGACACCCTGAGACAGAATCGGATTGAAGAGCAATTCGTTTAATCCTGCATTCTGAAACGCATCAAGAGTTGTTTTTATTTATTAATTGTGTTCAGGCAGAAAACAACAAGCCTAAACGGTCTGAAACACAAACCAACACTTTTTGTTTTTGTTTGTTTTTTCCTTTGTGACGTTGAGATTTTTTTTTAACAAGCCGAGCGAATCAAAGTGTTGCAAACGGAGAGCGTGACGACGTTCCTGTTTCGGTAAAATGACAGAGCAACAGTTGTCGCAAAAAATCAGTAAATAATGAATGAAAAAATGAATGAGAGAGGGAGAGAGGGAGAAGAAAAGAATGGAAGCAAATGTGTGTCTGTCTCACCGTGTCAGACAGGGTGTGTGTGTCCGAGTTCTGGCGTCGGTGATAGGGGGTCCTGAAGGGTAATGAGGGGGAGGAGCTGGGACTCTCAAAGGCCTGAGGGCAACGGGAAGGGAAGGGAGAGCGAGGGGGGGCGGGGGGGGTAGAGGGAGCCAGGATGAGTGGAACGGGATGAGTGGACATTCACCCACACACACACACCCACACACACACAGCAACAGCGTGTTACCTCCAAGTCTCCTTCACTGGAGTCTATCGACAGCCGTCCTGTGAGAGAACAGGAAGATCTGTAACAACGTCCTGCAAAAACAACAACAGCAGAAAACTTTTACAGTGACTCTGAGGTGCGTTGCAAAAACATCCTCGCATCTTTTTTGAAACCACAATTTGTCACGTTAGAACCATGAACTCCGACGTATTTTACTAAGGTTTTATGCGATCCAGCAACACAAACTAGTGCTTTGACGTGGAAGTGAAAACGGTGTCCAAAATCTCCTGTCTTTGTGAGAATCTGAAAAGTGCGGCAAGCATCTGTATCCCTAACATGGCGCATTAGGGCCAATGTAGGTAGAAAGAGAAGAAAAAAAGGTGGAGAAAATTTCCGCCAATAAAATAAAATAAAAAAAACAAAAAGAGAAACTTGAGATTAATCTCAGAAATTTTCTAGAAAAAAACTTGGGAAATTTCTGAGCTTGAAAAGTCAAAAATTTGCTAGAAGACGTTTATTTCTAGAAAATCTCTGAGATTAATCCATTCGTTTATTTTGAACAGACAATAAAAAATAAAAACTGAAAAAAATGATAAAACAAAGAATCATGCCCCTCAGCATGCAATCCTACATAATTTGCTCGAAAAGCAGCAGGAGATCTTATGATTCCCTGATCCGCTCATACTAATCTAAAATTTTCCAAAACGAAATAAATCTATTAAAATGGGAAATCAAATTTGGTCGATTTGTTTTTTTATTGAAGTTTTAAATTGATGTAATCATTTCAAAGCAGACAAACCTTCTCCTGCTTGGATGTAGTTTGTGACAGATTCTGATCCCGTTCCCTCCTGAGGAGGAAAAAAGACAGAAGAAGAAAAGGAAACAAAGTAATCGTCCTAAGATGTAGTCATCCCATCCTGGCATCACTTGTTACTGAAACTTTCCCTGTTGATTTTTATGCTGCTTCTTTTTCTGCTGACCTGATTCTGAATCTTGACCCTGACTTGGTGAGCTCTCCTCTTGGCGCTCTCGATGCGCTCCTCCAGCGACGGCGACGGGTTCTTCAACCATTCCTCCATCAAGCCCTGGAGAAACAAGCAGCTTAATGGAGCGAATGTTGTGACTTTGAAACATTTAACTGGCTTTTTCTGCGTCAGAATTCCCACCTGGAGTTCAGCCTCTTCCTGCTCCAACATTTTCCTGAGTATCTGACTTGCATGTTTTTGCACTTCTGGATCCTATGAATACATTTAGCCATTTTTCGGTAAAAAAAAAAAAATTGTTTGAAAGTTTTTTTTAACCAATTCAAAAACGACTTTTAAAGGTTTCCCACTCACTTGTAGCGGTTTGGGTCCAGTGATTCTTTGGGATGGGGTGCTGCCCAGTCCGGAGGGCAAGGGTGGAGGCGGAGGGGGTGGACCCTCCCCGGTCAGAGAAGACCTCTGATTGGGCGTAGAGTCTGAAGGGAGGGGCTCCAAGGGCACGGAGGTGGCGGACGGGGG